>NC_057799.1:585596649-586264057 GCF_018294505.1 Triticum aestivum | reverse complement strand
GCACCAAAGACCCGTAGACGTCCATGTATTCGGCTTCTCCTCCTCATGGTATTAATATGTTTAGCTATGCTATTGCAGTCCGGCCCACGACAGCCCCCAGCGATCCTCATCAGGGGGTTCATTGGATTCAAAGGCTATGGCCAGCGAGTCACCGCTAGCCGCTAACTCTCCCCAGGCAAAGGGCGGCAATGAGGTGATGTCCCAAAGGACCCTTTCCGGCTAGGGAGAGGTTCAGGAGGTTGTCAGGGTGGCGCCAAAGGGCGAAACCTCGGCCGTTGGACACATGGGGAAGCAAATCCCTATGGAGACTCGCGATGGGGGCCATGTTCAGTTCGGCCCCCAGCCGGAGACGGTTCCGGAGACCTATACGGCTCCGGAATCCAGCGAGCAGCCTCCTTCGAGATAAGGAGGTGTGCCTATCCCGCTGGTGACCTCTGTCCAACCAGAGGCACCGGATAACCTGCTGGAAGCGCTACGAGGCGCTTCCATTGTGGATGAACATCGTATCCTTATGGGTACGGTAATTGAGAGGGTCCAGTCCATCAAGAGTGGACTGACCAAAGCCTGCAGCAACCTGCTGACCGGCTTTGAGGTAAGCGACACAAAAGAAAAAGTCCCAATATAGACAGTAGCCCCTGAGACACTGTCCAGTGTTCGGAAAGAAAAAGCCGGACTAAGGATCAATTAAATTTCGCAGGAAACTAACTAAATATGTCCTATGTGGAATGACAGGCGTCGTTGCTGGCCGTGGCCTCACACACTACCAAAGTCTCCAGGCTAAAGCAGAGACTGGAGCAGGCCGAGGAGGAGCTCGGCCAAGCGAGAAAGCAGCTGGAAGACCAGCAAGGTATGTAATGACTCGCGGTATATTCGGAAAGAATAAATGATGTGTATTGACCGTAGTGTCATGATATGTGTAGGAGCGACGACCGAGGTCGAGGCCCTTAAAAAGGCCCTGGCCGAAGCCGAGAAGAAAGCTGCCGAGCAACAAGCCTCTCATAAGAAGCTCAAGGCCAGGCTTAATGAGGTTCGGCAGGAGCTCCAGGATGCCGTGAAGAAATGCGAGACCTTGGAGTGCGATGTTTCGGCTCGAGAGAACGAACTCGCCAAGGCTCGCCAGAGCGCGGAAGAGGCCCGGGTTGACGCCCAGGGCGCCCGCTAGGAGATCCAGGAGGCAAAGAAGATCGTGGCGGGTAAGGCGTTTAGTATGCAAAGCAAGTATGTGAAGAAGAAGTATCTTTTACTAACCCGGATACGGAGTTCTCCAGGGGCTTTTGCGGATCTGCCACGCAGTGTGTCCGACGCTTGGGGGTTCTTCCGAGCCAAAGAAGGGAGCTCAATGGAGAAGCTGTTCTGGCCGCAATACCTTGCGCCAGAACATCTAGTGCCCTTTAGTGATCAGCTGAAACAGCTGGTCGAGCTGCATAGGATGGCCGAACTGGCCATGAAGGATTTGATAATCTGGTTGTCGCCTACCTAAGCTATACCGAGCAGCTACTTCGGCCTCGTGAAGCGGTTGGTGAATGCCTGTCCCCGGCTGGACGTCGTCAAGCGGTCGGTCTGCATCGAGGGCGCGCGCATGGCCTTCGCCCGCGTCAAGGTCTGGTGGGCGAAGATGGACGCCGTCAAGCTTGTGACCGAGGGGCCGCCTGAGGGCAAGGAGCACCGCATGCGCGAGCTGTATTTTGATATTGTCCTGGAGGGATCCCGCATTGTTGCGGAGCAGTGTGCAAAAGACATGATATTTGAATGAATACATTCATATTGTCTCGCCCTGTATTATGAAACAAAGACAATTTATGTAATATAATGCTTTGTGTTAAATTTTTACCTCCTACGCAGCCATTTTTATTAAATCTGAGAGTTGGCCAGTCGTCGGCTTCAGCCCCCACGTAGGTAATATGGGGGTGTTCGGGATGGAATCTAAACACCCTTGATCCAATTGTTTGGTCCTTGAAGGAGGTGTTTAGCGCAACGAACAAGACAATTGGACTATATGGCTTTATCGCCCTCACTTAGCCATAGGAGTTTGACAATAAAATTTTAGGCGCAACAACTGGTTTTCGGAAGTCCAAACTGGGGGGGGGGGTACTGTGAACACCTGATCAGATAAAAACCGATTCATCGCGTAATGCGGAAAAAACCTCTAACGATTTGAAACCTCCGAAGAGCTGACCGGCTCTCGCCGCATCATGACAGTCAGTTTTCGGCTTTCTCTACTGAGGTGCTCATCCGGATAAACCAGGGCACAATCGCAGTAGTTCTCCCTTTACTACCCTAGCCGATATAGTGGAACGTAAGGTAGTAAGCACAGGAGCCGGGCAACCCAACTATTGACCAAAGACATGATTCGGAGCCAATGCATATAGTGCTAAATTCGGGGTGCCGAACAATATTGTAAAAAGTGTTCGGACTTTGTTGCCGTATAGCGGGGCGCTATAAAGCCCCTGGCAAATGTGAAACATATCAAAGTGTACGGGTGCTATCTAATAAGGTTATCAACAGAAAAAGGAAAACAGAAAGGGAGCAAAGGTAATTAGCTGGGGCCCTAAAATTTGGGCCGCAAACTGTTTCCATTATAATTTGATTAATACGTCAAGGCGCATTGATACAAATAGTGCGATAAGCAACAGGCTAGTTAACATGTCAAAACCAAGGGAGAGCAGCGGGTGGGTCCTGAAAAACAGGTAGAGTGATCGTGAAAGGAACCACCTAGAAATTCCCCCGTGCGTCTGTGCTTCTTACCATCTTGGTGTATTTATCCTTTAACAGGACCAGTGATCAGGCCATCGGGGAGGGCCTGTGGAAAGAAACCAGAAAAGGAGAAAAAGGAGATAGTGAAAGTATATGTGTCTGGGAATGGTCAAGCCGTACTGTGGATCACAAGGTAGGTATGCCTCCGTCTATGCCCATGGTATTTTGAGTGCGTAGTTATGTACGCGCGGTGCGAATGCCGCCACTTGATCGGGACTGGGACGAAGGCCAAATTGCTAGTTGAGCTCTTGACGAGCCGAGCTGTCCTGCTGCAGAATAGTCCAGACCCTCTTAGTAGTGTCCGGGAGCTCGGTCACCGAATTAAGGTTCTGCTTAAAAAGGCCGCTCTGTACTTCTGCTACTAGGGCAGCGGTGTGCTCCTTGGTACGGAGGGAGCGTTCTGTGTTTCCATTGACTGTTATGATGCCGCGTGGTCCGGGCATCTTGAGCTTGAGATAAGCATAGTGTGGCACCGCGTTGAATCAAGCAAATGCGGTTTGTCCAAGCAGTGCGTGATAGCCGCTGCGAAAGGGGACGATATCGAAGATTAGCTCTTTGTTTTGGAAGTTGTCCGGAGATCCGAAGACAACCTCTAGTGTGATAGAGCCCCTGCAGCGGGCCTCTACACCTGGTATGACTCCTTTAAAGGTAGTCTTCGTGGGCTTGATTCATGATGGATTAATGCCCATTTTGTGCACTGTATCCTGATATAGCAGGTTGAGGCTGCTGCCACCATCCATCAGGACCCGTGTGAGGTGGAATCCATTGATGATTGGATCGAGGACCAGTGCGGCTGAACCACCATGACGGATACTGGTCGAATGGTCTCTATGATCAAAGGTGATCGGGAAGGAAGACCATGGATTGAATTTTGGGGCGACCGGCTCCATCGCGTAGACGTCCCTGAGTGCGCGCTTGCGTTCCCTCTTGGGGATGTGGGTAGCGTATATCATGTTCACCGTTTTGACCTGAAGGGGAAACTTCTTTTGTCCCCCTGTGATCGGTGGCCGAGTATCCTCGTCATTGTCCTTGCTTTGTGACCCCTTCTCCTTGTTCTTGGCATTTAACTTGCCGGCCTATTTGAAAACCCAACAATCTCTGTTGGTGTGGTTGGCTGGTTTTTCAGGGGTGCCATGTATCTGGCACGGACGATCGAGTATGCGGTCTAGGCTGGATGAGCCTGAATTGTTCTTATTGTACGGTTTCTTCCGCTGACCGGACTTGGAACCACTGAATCCGGCGTTAACCGCCGTGTCATCGGTATGGTTGCCATTGTTTCGACGCTTGTGTCTATTGCGTCGGAGCTTGCCGCTGCTGTCCTTGGCTTCAGAGGTGCCAGGTTCACTTGCATTATTGTTGCAGTGGGCTAGCCAACTATCTTCGCCCGCGCAAAAGCGGGTCATAAGTGCCGTAAGTGCCCCCATGGACTTCGGCTTTTCCTAACCGAGATGTCGGGCGAGCCATTCGTCGTGGATGATGTGCTTAAAGGCCGCTAGGGCTTCGGCATCCGGACAGTTGATGATCTGGTTCTTTTTAGTTAAGAACCTAGTCCAGAATTTCCTGGCTGACTCTTCGGGCTGTTGGACTATATGACTTAAGTCATCTGCATCCGGAGGCCGGACGTATGTTCCTTGGAAGTTGTCAAGGAAGGCTTCTTCCAAGTTTTCCAGCTGCCAGTGGAGTTTTCGGGCAGACTGTTCAACCAGTACCGAGCTGGTCCTTTGAGTTTTAGTGGGAGATATTTGATGGTGTTGAGATCATCACCACGGGCCATATGAATATGGAGGAGAAAGTCCTCGATCCAAACCGCAGGGTCTGTTGTCCTGTCATATTATTCGATGTTTAGGGGTTTAAACCCTACCGGGAATTCATGGTCCATTACTTCGTTAGTGAAGCAAAGAGGGTGTGCGGAACCCCTATACCGGGCCACATCGCGACGTGGCTCTGATGGAGTCCGTCTGCGGAGTTCGACCCGGGCGTGACTAGGCTTGTTACGTCCGAATAGGTAGCCGTCGTCACATGTCGGGGCACGTCCTCGCGATCCGTAGATCGATCTAGTATGTCCTGCATTATTGTCCAGTTTTTGCCGCAGGTCGTAGGTATGTCCCTGAGCTATTTTATCTTTGCCTTTATGGTGAGGTGGAGCGGGCTGGTGTTCGGCTTGAGTTGCCGCCTTGTCCCGACCACGTGGTGGTCGGTCAGCCGCATTGCGCGATGATGGTATGGGCTCCAACGCCTCATCATCGAACTGAGGTAGCAATTTACACTTTGGGTAACTTTTGTCTGGGCGCTTGAGGCCGTATTCTTCGGCTGCCAGGACGTCAGTCCATCTATCATTTAGCAGATCTTGATCAGCTTGAAGCTGTTGCTGCTTCTTTTTCAGGCTCCTTGCGGTGGCTATTAGCTGGCGCTTAAAGCTCTCCTGCTCGAGGGGTTCCTCAGGCACAATAAAGTCCTCGTTGCCGAGGCTCACCTCCTCCTCGGAGAGCAGATGATAACTCCCGTCCTCCGAGTCTTCGTTTACGGCCTGTTCATCGGGGGTGACTTGCCCATCTTCCCGATTGTCCTGTTCGGAGGTTGCCGCAATGGGGTCTTCATTATCTTCGGGACCGTCCGGAGTGTTATCTTCTCCTGTGGTGGTGTTGATGTCTTTGCTGCGGCGTGGTTTAGAGCGGCGCCACTGATGCCGGCGCTTTGGTTGTGTCCCAGGAGGTTTATCCTCAACTGGGTCTTCCTTGTCATCGCCACTATTCTGTTTTGATGAATCCACCATGTATACGTCGTACGAGGAAGTGGCCGTCCAATGTCCGGTAAAAGACGGATTTGGGCCTCTTCTTCTCCTGCATCGTCATCCATGTCGTCGATGTCTTCGAAGCCGTAATCGAGCATGTCGGTTAAGTCCTCGACAGTGGCTATGAAGTGGGCGGTGGGTGGGAAACGAAACTCTCCATCATCAGCCTCCAGTTCGAACCGGATATAATTCGGCTGTGAGTCCCCTGCTAAGGATAGATTTTTTAATGAATTTAGCACATCGCCCAAGGGCGAGTGCCGGAAGATGTCCGCGGAGCTGAATTCGACGATTGATGACCGATCAAGCTCGACGCATGTGGACGCGCATAATTCGGAATCTGCAGCCGGACATGAGTCCGGGGCTCCGATGACACAGCCTCCACTCGAGGTTGGGTCTGCGTGCGGCTCTAACGCCGCTGGGGATGTCACATCCGTGGCGGGGTTGAGCTTCCCGTCGTCAGACGGCACGATCTGTCCCGGATCTAAGGCCAGAGCAGCTACAGGTGCTATCTCCTAGGTGTGGTTCGATGACAGATTTATGTCATGTTCATCGTGGTGGCAGGGAGCGGCCGCCGTGGTCTCGAAATCGTCGAAGATCAAGTCTCCGTGGATGTCCGTGACGTAGTTCAAGCTTCCAAATCTGACATGATGGCCAGGGGCGTAGCTTTCGATCCGCTCCAGATGGCCAAGCGAGTTGGCCCGCAGTGCGAAGCCGCCGAATACGAAGATCTGTCCGGGGAGGAAGACTTCCCCTTGGACAGCATCGTTGTAGATGATCGAAGGAGCCATCAAACCTCTTGATGACGGCACAGTGGAACTCTCAATGAAAGCACCAATGTCGGAGTCAAAACCGGCGGATCTCGGGTAGGGGGTCCCGAACTGTGTGTCTAGGATCGATGGTAACAGGAGACGGGGGACACAATGTTTACCCAGGTTCGGGCCCTCTCTATGGAGGTAATACCCTACTTCCTCCTTGATTGATCTTCATGAATATGAGTGTTACAAGAGTTGATCTACCACGAGATAGTAATGGCTAAAACCCAAGAAGTCTAGCCAATATGACTATGAGTATATCCCGATCCGGACTAAGCCCTCCGGTTTATATAGACACCGGAGGGATCTAGGGTTACATCAAGTCGGTTACAGAGAAAGGAATCTTCATATTCGATCGCCAAGCTTGCCTTCTACGCCAAGGAGAGTCCCATCTGGACACGGGAGAGAGTCTTCGGCCTTCGTATATTCGCGACCCATCAGTCTGGCCCATGTATAACAGGTCGGACGCCCGAGGACCCCTTAGTCCAGGACTCCCTATTGAGGTAACAGGAGACAGGGGACACAATGTTTACCCAGGTTCGGGCCCTCTCTATGGAGGTAATACCCTACTTCCTGCTTGATTGATCTTGATGAATATGAGTGTTACAAGACTTGATCTACCACGGGATCGTAATGGCTAAAACCCTACAAGTCTAGCTTGTATGACTATGATTGTATCTCCCTCGATCCGGACTAAGCCCTCCGGTTTATATAGACACCGGAGGGATCTAGGGCGTCTAGGATCCCACAATAAGGGTTGTGTAACCTCCCCACTCGCCCTAGACTAAGGGGTCCTCGGGCGTCCGACCTGTTATACATGGGCCGGACTGATGGGTCGCGAATATACGAAGGCCGAAGTCTCTCTCCCGTGTCCGGATGGGACTCTCCTTGGCGTAGAAGGCAAGCTTGGCGACCAAATATGAAGATTCCTTTCTCTGTAACCGACCTGATGTAACCCTAGATCCCTCCAGTGTCTATATAAACCGGAGGGCTTAGTCCGGATCGGGATATACTCATAATCGTAGTCATACAGGCTAGACTTCTAGGGTTTTAGCCATTACGATCTCGTGGTAGATCAACTCTTGTAACACTCATATTCATCAAGATCAATCAAGCAGGAAGTAGGGTATTACCTCCATAGAGAGGGCCCGAACCTGGGTAAACATTGTGTCCCCCGTCTCCTGTTACCATCGATCCTAAACGCACAGTTCGGGACCCCCTACCTGAGATCCGCCAGTTTTGACACCGACATTGGTGCTTTCATTGAGAGTTCCACTGTGCCGTCATCAAGAGTTTTGATGGCTCCTTCGATCATCTACAATGATGCTTTCCAAGGGGAAGTCTTCCTCCCAGGACAGATCTTCATATTCGGCGGCTTCGCACTGCGGGCCAACTCGCTTGGCCATCTGGAGCAGATCGAAAGCTACGCCCCTAGCCGTCAGGTCAGATTTGGAAGCTTGAACTACGTCGCGGACATCCGCGTAGACTTGATCTTCGACGGATTCGAGACCGCCGCGGCCGCTCCCTGCCACCATGATGAACATGACATAAAGCTGTCATCGGACCACACCCAGGAGATAGCACCTGTAACTTCTCTGGCCTTAGATCCGGAACAGTTCGTGCCGTCTGACGACAGGAAGCTCAACCCCGACGCGGATGTCACAGTCCCAGCGGCGTTGGAGCCGCACACGGACCCAACCTCGAGTGGAGGTTGTGTCATCGGAGCCCCGGACTCATGTCCGGCTGCAGATTCCAAATTATGCGCGTCCACATGCGTCGAGCTCGATCAGTCATCGATCGTCGAATTCAGCTCCGCGGACATCTTCCGGCACTCGCCCTTGGGCGATGTGCTAAATTCATTAAAAAATCTATCCTTAGCAGGGGACCCACAGCCGAATTATATCCGGTTCGAACTGGAGGCTGATGACAGAGAGTTTCGTTTCTCACCCACCGCTCACTTCATAGCCACTGTCGAGGACTTAACCGACACGCTCGATTACGGCTCCGAAGACATCAACGACATGGATGACGATGCAGGAGAAGAAGAGGCCCAAAATCCGTCATTTACTGGACATTGGACGGCCACTTCCTCGTACGACGTATACATGGTGGATACACCAAAAGAGACTAGTGGCGATGACAAGGAAGACCCAGTTGAGGATAAACCTCCTGGGACACAACCAAAGCACCGGCGTCAGCGGCGCCACTCTAAACCATACCGCAGCAAAGACAGCAACACCGCCACAGGAGAAGATAACACTTCGGACGGTCCCGAAGATAATGAAGACCCCGTTGCGGCAACCTCCGAATAGGACGAACGGGAGGACGGGCAAATTAGCCCCGACGAACAGGCCATAAACAAAGACTAGGAGGACAGTAATTATTTTCCACTCTTCGAGGAGGAGGTGAGCCTCAGCAACGAGGATTTTATCGTGCCTGAGGAACCCCTCGAACAGGAGCGCTTTAAGTGCCAGCTAATAGCCACTGCAAGAAGCCTGAAAAAGAAGCAGCAGCAGCTTCAAGCTGATCAAGATCTATTAAAAGATAGATGGACTGATGTCCTGGCAGCCAAGGAATACGGCCTCAAGCGCCCAGGCAAAAGTTACCCGCAGCGTAAATTGCTACCCCAATTCGATGATGAGGCGTTGGAGCCCATACCATCATCGCGCAATGCGGCTGACCGACCACCACGTGTTCGGGACAAGGCGGCAACTCAAACCGAACACCAGCCTGCTCCACCTCACCGAAAAGGCAGAGATAAAACAGCGCGGGGACATACCTACGACCTGCGGAAAAACTGGACAATAACGTAGGACATGCAAGATCGATCTACGGATCGCGAGGACGTGCCCCGGCACGTGACGACGGCTACCTATTCGGACGTAACAAGCCTAGTCACGCCCGGGCCAAACTCCGCAGACGGACTCCGTCAGAGCTACGTCACGATGTGGCCCGATATAGAGGCGCCACACACCCTCTTTGCTTCACTGACGAAGTAATGGATCATGAATTCCCGGAAGGGTTCAAACCCGTAAACATCGAATCATATGATGGGACAACAGACCCTGCGGTATGGATCGAGGATTTTCTCCTCCATATTCATATGGCCCGTGGTGACGATCTCCGCGCCATCAAATATCTCCCATTAAAACTTAAAGGACCAGCAAGGTACTGGTTAAACAGTCTGCCTGAAAACTCTATCGGCAGCTGGGAGGATCTGGAGGACGCCTTCCGCGACAACTTCCAAGGTACATATGTCCGGCCACCAGATGCCGATGACTAAAGTCACATCGTCCAGCAGCCCGGAGAGTCAGCCAGGACGCTCTGGACCAGGTTCTTAGTTAAAAAGAACTAAATCATAGACTGTCCGGACGTGGAAGCCCTAGCGGCCTTCAAACACAGTGTCCGGGACGAGTGGCTTGCCCGCCACCTCGGTCAGAAAAAACCAAAATCCATGTCAGCCCTTACCGCTCTAATGACCCGCTTTTGCGCGGGAGAAGACAGCTGGCTCGCTCGTAGAAGCAACACCGACAGTGATCCGGGCACTTCCGCAGTTCGAGACGACAATGGGAAACCACGACGCAATAAACACAAACATGGTAATACTAATGAGGGAACGCACAACACAGCGGTCAATGCCCGATTCAGCGGCCCCAAACCGGGTCAACGGAAAAAGCCATTTACGGCAAATAGAGATGGACCATCCAATTTAGACAAGATATTGGATAGGCCATGCCAAATTCACGGCCACCCCAATAAACCAGCCAATCACACCAACAGAAGCTGTTGGGTCTTCAAACAGGCTGGCAAGTTAAATGCCGAACACAAGGGGAAGAGGCCGCCCGGCGACAGCAACGACGAAGAGACTCGCCAACCAAGCACCGGGGGTCAGAAGCAATTTCCCCCCGAAGTAAAAATAGTGAACGTGGTATATGTGACACACAACTCTAAAGAGGAGCAGGAGAAGCACTCCCTCCGGACTGAGGATCATACTATGGCAACCTCAGTCGAAGTACAAAGCGGCCTTATTAAACCGCATACCTTGTCGGCCATTAAGCCACCGGTCTCCATTCAACAGGATCGACCAATTTTGGAGCTGGACTAGTAGTTCGGCTTCCGCCATCCTCCTCATATACCTGAGAAATCGGTACCGCGCATACATAACTATGCACTTACGATACCCTGGGCATCGGCAGAAGCAATATACGGACGAGCATGCAAGTACTCTCATAAACCTTTTTTCTTTTCTAAATACTCTTTCCTTTTTCAATATCCTCTATCATAGGTGGCTCAAAGGCGGGTCATCCCACGGACTCTATCGAAGTTCGGTTTCATATACTCACCCAAAGGCTATTCCCGTCAAGGAGCCCCTTCACCGAGGACAGGCGGTGCAGACGTGCGACAGGAGGTCCAAAATAACTTTTTGTAGACCGCACTCTCTATCTTGAGCCTGTAAGGTGCCTTTTTCCTCAGCCTTCAACCCCCGGCATGTCAAATAGCCGGGGTTGCGGCTTTGTCATCTATAAGATAACGATTGGCATATCACTCAGGTCCCAGTGAACATAATCCGTATTCGGTATTCATTTTTTCTAAAGAACTGCATTTTGCTCCTTTGGTTGTTTCGCACACACCTCGGCATAACGTGCCAGGGGCTCGGTATGGGAACACATGAGTTGCCGACAAGTCCGAACAGCTTCATGGCATACTTCGGCGTCGCGAGTTTGGCCTGATATTCATCAGCTCCGAATCATGTCTTGGGTCAATAGTTGGGTTGCCCAGCTCCTGCTTGCTACCTTACGTTCCGCTCTATCGGCTAAGGTAGTAAAGGGAGAACTACTGCGATTGTGCTTCCGGTTCATCTGGTCAAGCACCTCAGTAGAGAAAGCCGAAAACTGATTGTCATGATGCGGCGAGAGCTGGTCAACCACTCGACGACTTATTGGAATCTTTCGCGATTCCCTCTGTATTACACGAAGGACCTTTCTATAGGTCATACATGTAACGCATTGTATTGGGATAACCGTGTACATACCAGGCGCTATATCATAGACCCACCGTAAAACTCCTATGGCTAAGTGAAAGTGTTAACACCCTATAGTCTGACTGCCTCGTTCGCCGCATTGACACCTCCTTCATGGACCAAGACGTTGGATTAAGAGTGATCAATTGCTTTTCCGAACACCCCCGTACTTCCTACGAGGGGGCTGAAGCCGACGACTGGAAAACTTTCAGATTATACAAAAACTGCCGCACAGGAGGAACCAAAGCTTTCAGGCAACACTAAAATGAAAATAGCTTTATTATATAATATTGTCTTTTACAATTTCCATACACTTCACTCGAATATTATGTCTTTTGAGCATTGGCCCTCGATCAAGCGGGCAGCCTCTAAGACATCCTTGAAATAATGCTCTGACGTGGGGTGGTCCTTGCCCTTGGGTGGACTCTTCGCTGCAACATCGATGGCCTTCATCTTCGTCCAGTATGTCTTCACACGGGCAAAGGCCATCCGTGCACCTTCAATGCATGTTGATCGCTTAACAGCGTCGATACGTGGCACCGCGTCAGCAAGTCGCCGCACCAAACCAAAATAACTATCCGGAATCGGCTCGGTCGGCCATAGTCGGACCACGACGTCCTTCATGGCAGCGCCGGATATCCGGTGAAGCTCGGCCCGTTGGGTCATCTGTTCGTTCAGCAACAGTGGGCGCTTTGACGCATCGAATTGTGACCAGAAAAGCTTCTCCGTTGCATAACCTTCTTGCGCTTGGTAAAACTGCGCTGCATCGGAAGCACTCTTCGGCAAATCCAATAAGGCGTCTGGAGAACTCCACACTTGGTTAAGCGGGGCATAATTCAGATCGCCGGACTTAGTTTGTAATAAAAAGGGCTTACCAGCCACGATCTCCCCAGCTTGTCGGATCTCCTCCCGGGCCGATCTAGATTTGGACCGCGCTTCTTTTGCCTCTCATAAGGCCTTGTCAAGATCAGTTGTTTTGGCTTTATTATCCTTCTCGAGGATTTCACAGCGGCCAGCGGCATCCTTTAGTTCACGGGCCATCGTGGATATTTTCTCCTTGTTTTGGCGCCGAGCAGCCTGTTCGGCCTTTAACTTGGCAGACGCCTTTTCGGCAGCCGCATTACTAAACCGGGCCTGCTCCTTGGCCCGGACTAGCTCCGCCCGAAGAATCTCAACTGCGGTGGCACCATCTGTAGTCATGCACATCTCAGTATACAGTCTTCAGAGTCATGCTTATATTATAAGCACATGCATATAATGACTACCCCCGAGACATACCTTGCGCCTCGTCAAGCCGCCTGTTGATAAGCGTGATGTCATCATCTGCTACATCGAGCTTCCGCTGCACATCGGCAACCTCTGTAGTTCAGGCAGTCGCCAAGGAGGTAACAGCCTGCATTTCAATTAATTAGATCATTCCCTGGGCACATCTTTTGATCCTCTGATCGCCTCTCTTGGGAAGCCAATCAGAGTCTCAGGGGCTACTACCTATACACGGGTGCAGTTTGTGAATAAAACACAATCAAAAAATTTATAGTGCAAACCTCGCAGCCTCTTAGCAGGCTCGTGCAGGGTTCAGTCAATCCGCTTTTCGCGGACAGAACCTTTTCAACCACCGTACCCATCAAGGTACGATGTTCCTCCGAGACGGACGCTTGTCGCAGCATGTTCATCAACATATCCGGCGCTTCAGGACCTCCGGAAGCTGCTGTAGGAGTATGGCCTTCCTTTGAGGGGATCCGTTTATTCGTCCCTGGAGTTGTCTCCGGCCGTAGGCCAGACAGTTCGGGGCCTTCGTTGTTGGCCCCCGGACCCTGGGCTACCGAAGTATCACCTTCGGGTAGTGTCTTCGTCACCCCTCGCACCACTTGTTGATCGGGACAGACCCTCTGGGACGACACCTCGAGGTCGTCCGCCCTATTGGGCGAGGATGCCAGTGGGGGTGTCTCACTTTCCATCATCTCCGGGAGAAGATCCCCCGAGGAAGAGGATTGGTGAAGGAGGTTGTGCACCGAGCTGCAACAACATATATTCTAGATGTTACCTTGGTAACAGGAAAGGAAAGGGACATGTTTAAAACACCCTTGTTCACTTACGATTTGGCTAGAGGTTCGTCCTCATTATGGGACTATGCATCGATGTCGTCCTCTAGGCCCGAGCAATCCGACAGGGGCATCCTGCCCCGCTTAGGAGCCCTCACCTCCCATCCTTCGGAGGCCACCCTCTTCTTACCATGGGGAAAAGGGATGTGGGCTTCTCCTTCACTTTTGTCTTCGGGCGGGGGAATCTTGATCTCCCCGGACACGGTGTCTGATATACCCTCGGAAGGGAGCCTACCTTTGCCTTCCCACTCTCAACATTGTCTCCCTTTGCAGGCACCTGGTACGGTGTCGGGGC
This sequence comes from Triticum aestivum, assembly GCF_018294505.1. Classification (NCBI taxonomy): domain Eukaryota; kingdom Viridiplantae; phylum Streptophyta; class Magnoliopsida; order Poales; family Poaceae; genus Triticum; species Triticum aestivum. Next base: position 586,250,283 of record NC_057799.1, on the reverse strand, counting down.
CAGCATCCTTGTTAGTAAGGGATCCGCTGAGTCTTCGGGAAGGGGGGCGAACACCTGATTCGCTCCGTTTTCTTTATCCATCCCTGGAAGAAGATAGTTCGCTCAACAGCATATTACGGCATACTTAACTAAAAAGAGTTCGGGAGTCGAAGCGCTTACCGAGGTATCCGGATGATTGCAGTCGAGGTCGATGTCCTTGGTGATGTCCGGCCACTGTTTTCATTTCCCGAAAAACAACTTCCACATTCCTTTGTGCGTAGTGCCAAAGAAGTGTTGGAGAGTCCGTGGTCCTTCCGGATTAAACTCCCACATACGGAGAGGCCAACGCTGGCATGGCAGGGCTTGGTGGACTAGCATTACTTGAATCACGTTGAAGAGATCGATGTCCTTCTCAAGGAGGCTTTGGATGCGGCTCTATAGAGTCTGCACTTCGTCAACGGATCCCCAGTCCAGCCCCTTATGAATCCATGATGCAAGCTGTAGCGGAGGGCCGGAACGGAACGCAGGTGTAGCTGCCCACTTGGTACCACGGGGTTCTGTGATGTAAAACCACTCCCGCTGCCATTGGTTGGAGGTTTTGGTGAAAGAGCCTTTTGGCCAGAGAGTATTGGTAAGCTTGCTCACTATAGCACCGCCGCACTCTGCATGTTCCCCTTCGATCACCTTCGGCTTCACACTAAAGGTCTTGAGCCATAAGCCGAAGTGTGGGGGAATTCGGAGGAAGGCCTCACACGTGACGATAAACGCCGAGATATGGAGGAGAGAATCTGGGGCTAGATCCTAAAAATCTAGTCTGTAATAAAACATGAGTCCCCGGACGAACGGGTGAAGAGCGAATCCTAGCCCTCGGAGGAGGTGAGAGATGAAAACTACCCTCTCGCCAGATCTGGGAGTCGGAATAACCTGTCCTCGAGCAGGAAGCCTGTGGGGGATCTCTGCGGTCAGATATCTGGCCGCCCGAAGCTTCACAATGTCCTCCTCTGTAACGGAGGAAGCCACCCATCGGCCCTGTGGGCTGGGTCCGGACATGATTGGGGAACTTGAAGCAATGAAGTCGAACCTGGGATCCTAGAACTCGAGGTTGGAAAGGCTGGGTAGAGGTTTGGCGTAAAAAGAGATGGCCCTTGGCTCCTTTATAAAGGCAATGGGTATCGAACGCTTCCTCCTAAGCCTGAAAACTTGCCTATTCCTAAGGAATCTTTCCAGCGGAACGGTTGGATTACCCACGCATGCATTGATGAGAATCCCGCGATAAGGGGAACACGATCTCTGCTTTGACAGGACATGCCAATAAAAACCGTGCCTCGAGACGTGGAACGGCAGGGCAAGAAACGGTTCGAAATAATGACCGGACGAGTGATGTCACGCTACGAAAAATTATCAGCAGATTGGACTCGTAAAATATTATACTCTCTACAGTTGTGTATGGTACTTGTGTTGCAGATCCGGACACGTTCATCCAAAGACTATCCTGGAGTTTTCCGAAAGGGGAACCCGCCTTGCAATGCCGAAGACAATCTGCGCACTGGACATCTCGTCATTGAAGCCTAGTTCAGGGGCTACTGAGGGAGTTCTGGACTAAGGGGTCCTCGGGCGTCCGACCTGTTATACATGGGCCGGACTGATGGGCCACGAATAAACGAAGGCCGAAGACTCTCTCCTGTGTCCGGATGGGACTCTCCTTGGCGTAGAAGGCAAGCTTGGCAACCAAATATGAAGATTCCTTTCTCTGTAACCGACCTGATGTAACCCTAGATCCCTCTGGTGTCTATATAAACAGGAGGGCTTAGTCTGGATCGGGATATACTCATAATTGTAATCATACAGGCTATACTTCTAGGGTTTTAGCCATTACGATCTCGTGGTAGATCAACTCTTGTAACACTCATATTCATCAAGATCAATCAAGCAGGAAGTAGGGTATTACCTCCATAGAGAGGGCCCGAACCTGGGTAAACATTGTGTCCCCCGTCTCCTGTTACCATCGATCCTAGAGGCACAGTTCGGGACCCGCTACCCGAGATCCGCCGGTTTTGACTCCCAAGGGTTGTTCGGAAGTGGATCAACAATGTATCCAACTCCCTCCAAAAGGTGGAGATGAATGTCATCGGTCTCGATGCAGAGTACGCGGAGCGTGCCACTGGGAAGATCCAACGCGACGCCGTCCTTCAGTTGTGCCTCGAAGATGATGTTTTGGTGTACCACATCATACACGCGCCCTCCATACCAGGTGAGCTTCACGATTTCTTGTCTTGGGAGGACATATACTTCTGTGGGGCAGCCATCGCAGGGGACAAACAGAAGTTGGAGCCATACAACCTTGATTTGAAAAGCATCAGAATGATCGTGAACTAGCAATGATCAAGAAGTGATCCTGAACACCTACTTACGTCAAACTTAACCCGGAAACCGTGTTCACTTCCCGGACTCCGCCGAGAAGAGACCATCACGGCTACACACGCGGTTGATGTATTTTAATTAAGGTCAAGTGTCAAGTTCTCTACAACCGGACGTTAACAAATTCCCATCTGCCACATAACCGCGGGCACGGCTTTCGAAAGATAATACCCTGCAGGGGTGTCCCAACTTAGCCCATTATAAGCTCTCACGATCAACGAAGGATATTCCTTCTCCCAGGAAGACCCGATCAGTCTCGGAATCCCGGTTTACAAGACATTTCGACGATGGTAAAACAAGACCAGCAAAGCCGCCCGAATGTGCCGACAAATCCCGATAGGAGCTGCACATATCTCGTTCTCAGGGCACACCGGATGAACACTACGTACAACTAAAACCAGACCTCGAGTTTCCCCGAGGTGGCGCTGCAAGTGGCTCTAGTTTGGACCAGCACTCAGAGGAGCATTGGCCCGGGGGTTTAAAATAAAGATGACCCTTGAGTCTGCAAAACCCAAGGGAAAAAGGCTTAGGTAGGCAAATGGTAAAACCAAGGTTGGGCCTTTGTGCGTAGTGCCAAAGAAGTGTTGGAGAGTCCGTGGTCCTTCCGGATTAAACTCCCACATACGGAGAGGCCAACGCTGGCATGGCAGGGCTCGGTGGACTAGCATTACTTGAATCACGTTGAAGAGATCGATGTCCTTCTCAAGGAGGCTTTGGATGCGGCTCTGTAGAGTCTGCACTTCGTCAATGGATCCCCAGTCCAGCCCCTTACGAATCCATGATGCAAGCTGTAGCGGAGGGCCGGAACGGAACGCGGGTGTAGCTGCCCACTTGGTACCACGGGGTTCTGTGATGTAAAACCACTCCCGCTGCCATTGGTTGGAGGTTTTGGTGAAAGAGCCTTTTGGCCAGAGAGTATTGGTAAGCTTGCTCACTATAGCACCGCCGCACTCTGCATGTTCCCCTTCGATCACCTTCGGCTTCACACTAAAGGTCTTGAGCCATAAGCCGAAGTGTGGGGGAATTCGAAGGAAGGCCTCACATGTGACGATAAACGCCGAGATATGGAGGAGAGAATCTGGGGCTAGATCCTAAAAATCTAGTCTGTAATAAAACATGAGTCCCCGGACGAACGGGTGAAGAGCGAATCCTAGCCCTCGGAGGAGGTGAGAGATGAAAACTACCCTCTCGCCAGATCTGGGAGTCGGAATAACCTGTCCTCGAGCAGGAAGCCTGTGGGGGATCTCTGCGGTCAGATATCTGGCCGCCCGAAGCTTCACAATGTCCTCCTCTGTAACGGAGGAAGCCACCCATCGGCCCTGTGGGCTGGGTCCGGACATGATTGGGGAACTTGAAACAATGAAGTCGAACCTGGGATGCTAGAACTCGAGGTTGGAAAGGCTGGGTAGAGGTTTGGCGTAAAAAGAGATGGCCCTTCGCTCCTTTATAAAGGCAATGGGTATCGAACGCTTCCACCTAAGCCTGAAAACCTGCCTATTCCTAAGGAATCTTTCCAGCGGAACGGTTGGGTTACCCACGCATGCATTGATGAGAATCCCGCGATAAGGGGAACACGATCTCTGCTTCGACAGGACGTGCCAATAAAAACCGTGCCTCGAGACGTGGAACGGCAGGGCAAGAAACGGTTCGAAATAATGACCGGACGAGTGATGTCACGCTACGAAAAATTGTCAGCAGATTGGACTCGTAAAATATTATACTCTCTACAGTTGTGTATGGTACTTGTGTTGCAGATCCGGACACGTTCGTCCAAAGACTATCCTGGAGTTTTCCGAAAGGGGAACCCGCCTTGCAATGCCGAAGACAATCTGCGCACTGGACATCTCGTCATTGAAGCCTAGTTCAGGGGCTACTGAGGGAGTTCTGGACTAAGGGGTCCTCGGGCGTCCGACCTGTTATACATGGGCCGGACTGATGGGCCGCGAATAAACGAAGGCCGAAGACTCTCTCCTGTGTCCGGATGGGACTCTCCTTGGCGTAGAAGGCAAGCTTGGCGACCAAATATGAAGATTCCTTTCTCTGTAACCGACCTGATGTAACCCTAGATCCCTCTGGTGTCTATATAAACCGGAGGGCTTAGTCTGGATCGGGATATACTCATAATCGTAATCATATAGGCTATACTTCTAGGGTTTTAGCCATTACGATCTCGTGGTAGATCAACTCTTGTAACACTCATATTCATCAAGATCAATCAAGCAGGAAGTAGGGTATTACCTCCATAGAGAGGGCCCGAACCTGGGTAAACATTGTGTCCCCCGTCTCCTGTTACCATCGATCCTAGAGGCACAGTTCGGGACCCGCTACCCGAGATCCGCCGGTTTTGACTCCCAAGGGTTGTTCGGAAGTGGATCAACAATGTATCCAACTCCCTCCAAAAGGTGGAGATGAATGTCATCGGTCTCGATGCAGAGTACGCGGAGCGTGCCACTGGGAAGATCCAACGCGACGCCGTCCTTCAGTTGTGCCTCGAAGATGATGTTTTGGTGTACCACATCATACACGCGCCCTCCATACCAGGTGAGCTTCATGATTTCTTGTCTCGGGAGGACATATAGTTCTGTGGGGCAGCCATCGCAGGGGACAAACAGAAGTTGGAGCCATACAACCTTGATTTGAAAAGCATCGCTGACGTACAAACCAAAATAAAAATTCCTGTAGAAGATTATGATAAACCGACACCATCCCTATGTAACACCCACGATGCGGCTATATCTGCCACGTCTCGAGGCACGACTTAGAGGCATAACCGCATTGTGGTTTTGTCGCAAGAAGGGTCATCTTCACACAATCCCATGTAATGAACAAGAATGGGATAAAGAGTTGGCTTACAATCGCCACTTCACACAATACATAAATAAATCATACATAAATCAGGGTACACACATAGGTCCGACTACGGAACCAAAAGAAAAGAAGACAACCCAACTGCTAGATCCCTGATCGTCCCAACTGGGCACCACTACTGATCAAATGAAAAGAAACAACACAATGAACAAGATCTTCATCAAGCTCCCACTTGAGCTCAGTTGCGTCATCTGCACTGGTCTCATCGGCACCTGCAACTGTTTGGAAGTATCTGTGAGTCACGAGGACTCAGCAATCTCACACCCGCGAGATCAAGACTATTTAAGCTTATAGGAAAGGAGAAGGTGGTGAGGTGGAGCTGCAGCAAGCACTAGCATATATGGTGGCTAACATAAGCAAATGAGAGCGAGAAGAGAAGCAACGGAACGATCGTGAACTAGCAATGATCAAGAAGTGATCCTGAACACCTACTTACGTCAAACTTAACCCGGAAACCGTGTTCACTTCCCGGACTCCGCCGAGAAGAGACCATCACGGCTACACACGCGGTTGATGTATTTTAATTAAGGTCAAGTGTCAAGTTCTCTACAACCGGACGTTAACAAATTCCCATCTGCCACATAACCGCGGGCACGGCTTTCGAAAGATAATACCCTGCAGGGGTGTCCCAACTTAGCCCATTATAAGCTCTCACGGTCAACGAAGGATATTCCTTCTCCCAGGAAGACCCGATCAGTCTCGGAATCCCGGTTTACAAGACATTTCGACGATGGTAAAACAAGACCAGCAAAGCCGCCCGTATGTGCCGACAAATCCCGATAGGAGCTGCACATATCTCGTTCTCAGGGCACACCGGATGAACACTACGTACAACTAAAACCAGACCTCGAGTTTCCCCGAGGTGGCGCTGCAAGTGGCTCTAGTTTGGACCAGCACTCAGAGGAGCACTGGCCCGGGGGTTTAAAATAAAGATGACCCTTGAGTCTGCAGAACCCAAGGGAAAAAGGCTTAGGTAGGCAAATGGTAAAACCAAGGTTGGGCCTTGCTGGAGGAGTTTTATTCAAAGCGAACTGTCAAGGGGGGTCCCATAAATCACCCAACCGCGTAAGGAACGCAAAATCAAGGAACATAACACCGGTATGACGGAAACTAGGGGCGGCAAGAGTGGAACAAAACACCAGGCATAAGGCCAAGCCTTCCACCCTTTACCAAGTATATAGATGCATTAATAATATAAGAGATATTGTGATATCCCAACATAAACATAATCCAACATGGAGCAATCTTCATCTTCACCTGCAACTAGCAACGCTATAAGAGGGGCTGAGCAAAAGCGGTAACATAGCCAAACAACGGTTTGCTAGGAAGGGTGACAAAGGTTAGAGGTTCATGGCAATATGGGAGGCATGAAATAGCAAGTGGTAGGTAGCGCTGCATAGCAATAGAGCGAACAACTAGCAAGCAAAGATAGAAGTGATTTCGAGGGTATGGTCATCTTGCCTGAGATCCCGCTAGGAAGAAGAACGAGTCCATGAAGAAGACAAACAGACGGAGTCGAACGAATCCTCACAACTCCGGAAAGAAACCGAAGCTAACGGGAGAAGCAAACCAGAAAGAAACAAACAACATAGTAAACAACCACCACATACACATGGCATGATGCACAACCAAATATGATGCATGCCCGGTTTAAATATGCATGGCATGGCAAAGTGCAACAAACAACACTACAAATTAAGTGGAGCTCAATATGCAACGATTTGCATATTGACGAAACACCACATTTAATTATTTAGTTCGCTCTTGATTAAGTAACCAACAATATTAAATGTTGTTAACCATGGCAAAGGGGTGAAGCATAATTAAACAACCTATCTAGGCACGTTTAAATGAGGCCGGAAATAACAAACGACAATACCGGAAAATCCTCATGTCATTTAGCAATTTAAAACAAACACAATTTTAAACATTTGAATGTTGTTATCATGATGCGGATGACAATGCAAGTTTTAAGCAATCTTATGAAAAATGTTGACATGAGCATGTTATGAAGCATTTATCACCGTGGTGGAAGAAAGGGGTGCCACGGCAACGTATCCGAAAATGGTGCCACGGCAACATATCGGTTCCGGTAGCTCATGGAGATACCGGCGCAAGGAGAATTGTGCGGATGTGTGAAACACGCAAGAGAATGGTGGGGTGCTCCCGGTTACCGGGTTCCCACGGTACGGCGGCATGGCAAGGAAACGAGTGACAGCGTGCGACGAACAAGTCGGGCACGGTGCAAACGCAAGCAACTCAAACAACACATGCTTTCGTTCCACGGACATCGTTCTCGGCGGTTATACCTTCGAAGCGTGCATTCAGGGCGGAACGCGTTAGAAGTGGAAGTAGTTGTTCACGTGTCGTAGGGGTAGTAGTAGTACACGGATCTTGTCGGATCCACGGCGACGGAAGTTGTACACTTGACGGTCTTCGACGACGGTAGTGGTACATCTTGTAGTGGAACTTGGACGTAGTGGTACACGGCGACGGTAGTGGTACACGTTTTCGTAGATGTCCGGGGTCGTGGGTAGAGGTACTTGTCGCATCGCCGAGCGTAGTCGACCTCAGCATATCCGAAGGGGTACTTGTGGTCAACACGGCCTCTAGTGTACTTGTCGGTCCAGCAAGCGGAAGCAATTCGAGGCGGTCACGGGCTCAGCAACAAGTCTTGGCGTCCCAAAACTTTAGGAGCGGAGGTACACACAGGCAACAACAACAACAACGCTGGGGTCTCGGTCATGGCCATGGCAGGAGACAATGGTGGCATAGCCGGCTTGGTGTGTTTGAAGTGGACAGCTCGGGGCAACAGGATGAGCAGCGACAGCTATGCAAGCGGGTCCCCAAGCAAACAGAGGCAAGAAGAGGACCAGGGACGCGACAACTCGTTGGACAAGGCATCGGGTAGCAGCAATGGCGCCCTTGGCGGCCGCCGATGATGGAGTCAAGCAAGGAAGGGGTCGCGTCCAGAGGAGAGGAAGGAGGCCGGGAGGCAGCGGGTCCGGGCGAGGGGAACCCGTTCCCGGCGTTGGAGGCCTTGAGCAGAGGTCTGGTGGTCGATGTCGTGCACGAGGCGAGGTCGAGGACGGTCGCGGGTTGAGGGTGCTGCAGGCGGGAGCGGCTGGAGAAGGTGGTGGAGTCACACGGCTCGACGGAAGCAGGGGCGGCGGAGCTCGCGCATCGGGCGGCGTCACTGGACGAGGAGGAGGCTGCGGCCTCGCGATTTTCGGCGGTGGGGCACCGGGCAGCGTGCAGGACCACGGCGAGGATGCGAGGGAGAGGGGTGGCGCAAGGCGGCGGTGCTCGTTGGTGCTGGTCGCCGGAGCAAGCGGCGGCGAGGAGGTGGTCGGGTGTGGGGGTCTCACGGTGGAGGCGGCGAGGGGATCGGGCGCAGGGAGCTCCTCTCCCTGGCTCGATGCGAGCGTGTGAGTGGCGGCGCTAGCAGGGGAACGAGGGAGAGGGGGGTCGAGTGAGAGGGTGGATAAGAGGAGACCGGGCAGGCCTCTTGGGCTGGCTAGGTCAGGCCGCAGGTGGCCTTAAGCGGGCTTCGGCTATGCACTGCTCCCCTCTCTCTTGATATTCTCCTAACAGAAAAATAGAGAGAGACCAAAAGAATCAAGAGAAGAGGCCATGGAGAAGAATACAATGGTGGGATATTTTTGTAAGGCTTTATGGAATGTTTCCAACCCAACAAAAGTGGTTCCAGCAAAATAGGCGAAGTTAAACCCAAAATTATTTAACTTGCGCGAAAGGAGTTTGAACGGAGTCTAGGATTTAGGAGTGTCCAGAAATGTTGAGACTTTAGGAGGAGCCTCGAAAAATGGAGAAAGAAATATGGAGAAAGTTTGGAGAACAAACATGAAGCAAAAGGCATGAGAATTAAATTGCAAGTGTGTTATGGTGATTCCGAAGTTAATGGAATATTTTTAATATAGCTCCCTAATATTAGGAGGATGTGTTATAAAGAGAAATCACCATGTGAATTCCCTCGATTTAAATAGATCGAAGATCCATGCAATTTATTTAGTTGAGTTTTAAAAAATTAATGACATGGTGGCATGATGACATGATGCAATGAAAAATAAAGAGCAAGCACAAAAGAAACACGCGGAGATCACAAAAATATGGAAGTCTTCTGAAGCGTCGGTCTCGGGGCGTTACACCCTATTCGACGTAGCAAATTTTGTGCTCTGAACAAATCTTCAGAAGGGTGACGAGACGCTGGCATTAAGGTCATCTGGATGGGAGAATTATCCCTTGACGTATGAGCGGATAAAATATGCTGCCCTCGATGCATGTGTGAGTTTCGAGGTAGCTGCAAGGTCCAGAGAGCTTGTTGCAAAGTCGTCTCCCACAGAAAATGAGAACAATGTTGCACCAGCAGCAGGGCATTATGGATGGATGAACTATTTCCTCTCTTGTAAAAACAATATTCCCTCTCTGTGTATATTGATATAGATGGACTATTTCGATGGTGTGCATGTCTTTGGAACAAGTAGTAGCGTGGGTCCGCTTGACTATAAGGAACTATTTATCCGCCTAGCTTTCTCTACTACTCCTTCCAGTGATCGGTATGCAATGCATGTGTCTGTAGACATGACAGCTTGTCCATGGAAGTTCAACTATGGCGACCATCACATTTCATCCACTGCCACTCGCGATTCCCACGACGTCGTTCCAACCCACGGCACCACGTCCCCCGACGTGCACCTCACCCCTCGCGGCCGCACCACCCCTCTGCCTTTGTGTGCATGACATGTGGGCCAACTGAAATGTGGCGAGCATCAAGTTTCTACCACAGCCACACGCGATTCCCACGACACCGCTCGAACCCATGACACCAAACGTCCCCAGACCTGCGGCTCACCCCTCTCGGCCCCACTACCCCTCTGCCTTCGGGAGCATTACATGTGGACCAGCCACCTATCGGGTCCACATGATATTGACTCAAAGGCAGGTGTCGTAAGGCGCTGAAGCTCAGACCCGAGGGCCTCGAGAGGTAAATGTAACTCCTGCGTCAGGCCTTGTGGTGCTACCGCTACACGAACTCGTGGCAAACTCGAGATTTGTTTCTTTACTATACATGCACGCAATGATTTAATGGACATTGTAATCTCAACATGTGATGGGGAGCTCTAAATTTGAATTTGAAACTTATAAAACAAAAAAATTCAAAACAAATAAACTGGGAGAGAGGGAGTATACCGTTGGATGTGTCCCATACAAAACAAGTCCCCTGGTTTGTCACCGCGAAGATGCGGTTAGAAAGGAGCACAGCGTCTTCATACTCGTACGGCAACAAATTGGCCGCAGACAGCATCGTCCACCTTTGACCACCATGTGCAAGGTTCGTGCTATCCTCTTCAATCTCACCGTGGTTCCATCGTACCAATTCAGGCGGTGGCCCGTTGCATGGCTGATCCCAATGTTGGACAAAGGTTCTACAGGAACGGTGTCACCATTGTAAATGTTGTGCAAATTGATGTTGGTACCCTCCCGTACATATGCAAGCCAATCTCCACTCGCACCGAGCCTAACCTGTGAAACAGTGGGCAGGGGGAGAATTAGGAAATGGACACGGAAGTAGTCTTTAGAATGCATTTACTACATGATCAAACTCATCTTACCTGCTCATCGAACAAAATCCGAGTGCCCCTCAACGTCGGCACTCAAGGGGCGTCAACTTGCAACTATGGCCACGCCGCGCTGGAGAGACCCCCAAGGAAACATCGTCGTGCGTTGCACAGAACATCAAGATGCATTTGTATGAGTAGTTTATCTTGTGAGAGAAAAGGATGAACAAAGGAAGGCCTTATTTGCAAATGTGGAGAGGGGTGTAGGTTTCTTTTTCAAAATTGCCACAGTTTTCTTCCTATCCATCAGATATAAATCGGACGGCCTATAACAAAGCAGAGTTGGTGATGATGGTGTGACTGCCTTCCTGCAATATGGGTCGTCCGATCTATATCTAACGGATAGGAAGGAAACTATGACAATTTACCCGCACTCCTCTCCACATTTGCAGATAAGGCCTTCCTTCGTTCATCCTTTTCTCCCACAAGATCTTGATGTTCCGTGCAATGCACAGGCATCTTGCTAGTATAAGAGGGGTGTGGGTTTTTTTTTTTGCAAAATTGCCATAGTTTCCTTCCTATCCGTCAGATATAAATCGGACGACCTATACTGCAGGATGGCAGGCACACCATCATCAACAACTCTGTTTTTTATAAGAGTAGAGTAGAGATAGAGATAGAGACTACTACTACCAATGTGCTGGCCTGTGCATTGCAATGGATCCAAAGTAGTAGAATAATACTTGTTCACGGGCTTGAAATATAAACACTCTAGTTTTGATATACATATATCAGTAAAAGTAAATCATGCTTCACTCAAAATATATTCCTCGGGCTGTTTTGATGGTTTGAAGATAACATGTTTTAAAAAAAATTGGAGCTGTTTTTTTTTACATTTTGTAGCGTGGCACGGCATCCGGTGCACCTAATCGTCTGAAAAAAAATTGAGTTTGGGTCGGTGGCACACACTGCGGCAAGATGCCTGTGTGGCCTTCTTCTATAACTAGCAAGATGCCCGTGCATTGCAGGGAACATCAAGATGCATTTTTTTACAAAACACCTGTTGTGATTGACCCTTGCAGGAGTAATCCCATGTGTAAAAACTAATGGTATCTCGAGAATTTTATCAGAAAAATGGTATCTTTGGAACAAGTTTTCTCTACTACTATTCCTTGCAGTGAGCGGTATGCAATGCATGTGTCAGCAGACATGACAGCTTGTCCATGGAAGTTGAACCACGGCGACCATCACGTTTCTTGTTTCTACCACTGCCACACCCACACGCGATTCCCACGACGCCGCTCCAACCCACTGCACGACGTCCCCCGACGTGCGCCTCATCCCTCTTGGCCCCACCGCTCCTCTGCCTTTGTGTGCATGACATGCGGGCCAGCTGAACTGCGGCGACCATCAACTTTCTACCACAGCCACACCCGATTGGACGCGGTTTGCCTGCTCCGATCCGTACTCCCGCACCATCGAATTTTCATCCATCGGTTGTGACACATTTCGTCCCGGGCATCAATCCTCAGCTGGAGTACTTCTATACTACAAGTAGTACCCGCCGGTGTGGCCATCTACGCCTTGTAACGCCTCGACGCCCAGCTGTGGCACCCTCGCCACGACCATGCCACCACCGGCCGGTTCATCTCGAACGAGTGAGTCGCGAACCACGCCACCACCATGAGAATGACATGTGGGCCAGTCGCATTTAAGCTCCGCATGTCATTGACTCATAGGCCGATGCACTGAGCCACTGAAGCTCGGTCTCGTGGGCCTCGAGAGGGAAATGTTACTCCTGCGGCAGGCCTTGTGGTGCTCCCGCAGTACGAGCTCGTGCCAAACCCGGATGAGATTTGGTAACCAACTAGTAAGGTACACGTGCATTGCATGCATGAGATTTGGTAACCAAATCTCTACTCTCTCTATATCTATCTATATCTATCTCTATCTCTCTATACTCTTTTAAAAAATAGAGTTGGTGATGATGGTGTGCCTCCCATCCTGCAATATAGGCCATCCGATTTATATCTGACAGATAGGAAGGATACTATGGAATTTTGCAAAAAGATACCCACACACCTCTCCACATTTGCAAATAAGGCCTTCCCTCGTTCATCCTTTTCTCTCACAAGATAAACTAGTCATACAAATGCATCTTGATGTTACGTGCAACGCACGGGCATCTTGCTAGTACTCTTATAAAAACAGAGTTGGTGATGATGGTGTGCCTGCCATCCTGCAATATAGGCCGTCCGGTTTATATCTGACGGATAGGAAGGAAACTATGGCAATTTTGCAAAGATATGCCCACACCCCTCTCCACATTTGCAAATAAGGCCTTCTCTTTTTCATCTTTTTCTCCCACAACATAAACTACTCATACAAATGCATCTTGATTTTCCATGCAACGCATGGGCATCTTCCTAGTTATGAATAAATAACACTCTATCAACGAGCCCCATCAGACACCAAATTTCTTGGCTTCCGTGCTACAGCTAGATCTTCCCCTCGTTTCTGTTTTCCAACCCGGCGGTGGGCGGGGTGCGGTTTGCCAATAGTCGGTTTGCTCAACGGCGGTCCCACATGAAAGTGAAAATGCTAGGCAACACGCCTTCCCTAGCTATGTGGCGTGCCGGACGGGCCATGGAGTACTCCCGATTCCCGGGCGTGTGGGGGTGCGATGCGAACGCGGCAGGCCTTTTCCTTTTACTGGCAATGTGCCCGTGCGTTGCGACGGATCCAAAGTAGTAGAATAGTAGTACTTGTTCACAAACTTGAAAGAAATCACTCTTGTTTTGATATACTCCTAATATATTACTTTTCACTCAAAATATATTTCTTAGGCTGTTTCGATGAGGTGAGGGAGGGATGTGGTTGCTTTCAAGATAATAAGGGGTTTTCTGCAAATTGGAGCAGAGAAGTGGGCTATTGTTGCAAAAATGCCACAACTTACCTCACAGTCGTTAGATGCAGATCTAATGGTCAGAAACGACGGATGGCAGACACACCACCATCACCAACTGAGTCTTTTATAGGACTAGTAGGAGTAGATAAAAATGTATAAATTGTAACATTTGGTTCTGCTCCTTGGCACGATCGATAGATAGAAATAACGATTGGAAACTCTAGGGCGGGGCTATTTCCGCCAGATAAGCAGGGTAAGTAGTAGCTAGGTTGGCGCATCGTCGGTTTGGTCACATGCGGTCCGACATGTTCTAGTGTTTCTAGCAAGATGCCGTGCGTTGCACGAAGTTGATGGAAAAGGTAAGCACAACTTATAAATTGACGGATGGAGTACTAGTTACAGTGATGCATATAATTAAGCAAAGGGATCGCACATGTCGGTATTGACTGGAACGAGAATGCAATAGCACAATAAGAATTAAGGCCACGATGATGCGATCGCAGTGGTGGTTACACGAGGCAAGAAGAAAGATGCATCCATCAACGTATGACCTCCTCCTCCTCAACTTAGTATGCCGGGCCACCGACCGGCGGCTAAGGAGCGGCGGCTTTTGTGGCGAGGTCAAGGTGCTTCTCAGCAAAGGCATCCAAGGCTTCCAGCCGGTTGAGGAAGGCCAACGTCGTAGCGTCCTCAATGGCCTTGTAGATACCTATGTACACGATTTGCTCGTAGATGTCGATGTGTAGGTCGATGAATTCTTGCAGGGTGAGGCGCCTCGCGGCGAGCGCGACCTCCAGGTGGACATTCTTCGTGGCGTCGGTGCGCAGTCGCATGGCCACCAGTGCTTGAAAGAGGTTCCGGCCATGGAGGCCGATTAGGGTGGCAGGCAATGAGGAGCCCGGGCGCGCGGGTTGGAGGAGTACGGCGATGTCGTCCCCGAGCTTCTTGAGGATGGTGAACTTGTTGGTGGTGGCAACGATCATCTGGTCTAACTGAGAGTCGTAGTTGGTGTCGACGGCGGCCATCCACCAGCCGGTCGCGAACACCGTCTGGAGACGATCCTCGGAGCCATGCCACAGGCCGGCGTCGTGGACCATCTGGCACAGCCGCTTGCCGCTCGCGCGCATCGCCGCCATGGATCTGGAGTGAGCAATTTTGCGCTTAGTGTAGGTGCTTAGGCAAATGCTTAGGTGCGTACAATGTGGTAGAAGCATTGGAATGGAGGGGCGCATTTATATGAGTGCAAACTGCGTTCCATTCACATCGTGCAGCCTCTTTTCCCGGTCCTCCTCCCATTACTTCCCTCATGCATGCACGATGCTAATAATTGAAGGAGGATGCATCATTGGCCGTTCAACATTTCGGGAACCGCTACCCCTCCCTTGTCTGCATTAAAGCCGTATCGGGAACTGCGCCAGCCGCTGTCAAATCGAATAGTACTGCGCCGCTTGCTGCACGCCCGGCTGAACACGCCTCCCCGCCTCCATCAAACCCTTCTGTTAAACCCGCATGCAAACCAAGAAACCTACTCCGGCCACACGTCCTTTCATGAGCGGGCCGGGATTAAACGCAACACCGGCCGAGCTCCTCCCGTCCGCCCTCAGTTTAAACTAGGCCAGACGCCGGCCAAGCTCCTACCGTCCGCCCTCTATTTAAACGAGGCCATACAGACAGCGGGCAAGAATCGCACCCCTCCGCCGCTCCCCCATCTCCTCCCTCACCATTTTCTCCACTCTTCTGATGGCTTCCCTAGAGCCGTTCTCTGGCATACTACCCGGCTAGGTGGCCCGCCGAGCCCTCCGGATACGGGCGAGGCCGCTCGGTGCTTCATCAACCTCGCTTAGCCTGACGGAGCCAGTTGCCGCCCCAATCCGGCGCGTGGTTCAGCAACTCGCCGCTCCAGTTCAGCTTGATGAGGAGTGGCGAGTTGCTCCACGCCAACACGGCGGCGAGCACGCCGGTACGAGCGTCGTCGCTGCCGCATCGTACCTTGCCACCAGTGTCTGCGATGGCCGCGCCTCCCGTGCCTGCGGCCGTGCCTCCCGTGCCTGCGGCAACGCCATGCAGGCACAGACAGAAACCGGGTCTGTGGAGAGCGACGAGTCGGTGGCCAGCTTCTTCGTGTCCGCCGCCATCATCTAGGAGAAGTAGAACACGAGAGGCCGCCGCCACTTGGGTCCCATGAAGGCCACCGCTGAGGCGACAACTGCGCATTCAGGTGGTTTCTTTGCTACTTCGTCTCTTCCGAGGACCTTCGTCGACCCCGCAAGTGTCTGCCGAACATGAGGAAGACAATGGGATCCGCGGGCGGCCATTTAGATTAAGTACTCCCTCTCCTGCTGGCGGGAAATATTTGTTCTAAGAATGGATAAATTGGATGTGTCTATAACTAAAATAAGTCTAATACATCCATTTCTAGGACAAGTATTTCCGGACGGAGGGAGTATTAATTATACCAAGAGAGCCGGATTAGCACCGCTTAGTTCGTGTAAATGTAATGAAATCCATCATGTTTATATGAAGATCCAGCTTTTTTATACGAAATCCTGCATGCTTATATGAAAACAGTCCGTGTTTGCACGAATTTCATCTGGTTAGTTAGAGTTGTGAAAATGTATGCCGCTGGCGTTTGATGTCGTCCTCCGCGGAAGGGAGCAGGAGGAAATTTGCTGGCTGCCGTTGGAGATGCTCTTATGCTCGAAATAATAGAGTCACATCCAATCCATTTGAGTTAATTGCGTGTATGATTCTCCCTCTATAAAAAGTTAATTGCATGTACAGTGTACACGTGACTTGTAGGATGGCTACAGCTTCGTACAGAAAGTTAAAAAGAAACAAGTCCATCCTTAATCTTGTATTCTAAGTACTCTGTGGGTTCCACTGTCAGTACAGTAGCGAAAGAAGTATATATTAAATAAGTAATATATAATATAAAAATCTAAAGTTAAAGACAGAATTCGAACTCAGGTCATCGCGTTGCGAGCATCCGGCGCTAACCAGTCCAGCACATTTTTGTTGTAGACCATGCTGGAGATATATCTCCATGTCTACTCTTATACTCCATCCGTTCCTAAATATTTGTCTTTTTCAGATTTCAAATGGAGTACCACATACGGATGTGTATGTAGACATATTTTAGAGTGTAGATTCACTCATTTTGCACCGTATGTAGTCACTTGTTGAAATCTCTAAAAAGACAAATATTTAGGAACGGAGGGAGTAGAAAACAGAGTTGGTGATGATGGTGTGCGTGCCATCCTGCAATATAGGCCGTCGGATTTATATCTAACGGATAGGAAGGAAACTATCGCAATTTTGCAAAAAGATACCCACACCCCTCTCCACGTTTGCAAATAAGGCCTTCCCTCGTTCATCCTTTTCTCTACTCTTACTAGCAATGTGCCCGTGCGTTGCAACGGATCCAAAATAGAATAATACATGTTCACAAACTTGAAAGAAAAACACTCTAGTTTGGTGTATATATCACTAAAAATATACTCGTATTAGGTTTCACTCAAAATATATTCCTTGTGGCTGTTTTGATGAGGTGGGGGAGGGATGTGGTTGGTTTCAAGATACTAAGGGGTTTCTGCAAATTGGAGCAGAGAAGTGGGGTCTTGTTGCAGAAATGCCATGACTTACAGCATAGTCGTTAGATGCAGATATGATGGTCAGAAATGACGGATGGCAGACACACCATCATCACCAACTGAGTCTTTTATATGAGTTAGAGATAAAAACAGAGTTGGTGATGATGGTGTGCCTGCCATCCTACAATATAGGCCGTCCGTTTTATATCTGACGGATAGGAAGGAAACTATGGCAATTTTGCAAAAGGATACCCACACCCCTCTCCACATTTGCAAATAAGGCCTTCCCTCATTCATCATTTTCTCTCACAAGATAAACTACTCATATAAATGCATCTTGATGTTCCGTGCAACGCATGGGCATCTTGCTAGTCTCTCACAAGATAAACTACTCATACAAATGCATCTTGATGTTCCGTGCAACGCACGGGCATCTAGCTAGTTTCTTTTAAAATAGTTACTGCGGTAATTGGGTTGAAGTGATATATTATATGTCTGCCCCGAATGATTTTAGATTCACTAGTAGTAACAAAGAAAAGGTTATCTTGTAAATTAACAGAAAACAGGGTGAAAACTATCACATGAGGCCGGTGAAAACAAGGCACATTGGGTTCAGCGTCATCGTCACTACAGTTGTGCGCGCGTGAGAAGTCTACATATCGAGGGGGCTACGGGGAAAAAGACGTATCTCGTGTTTTTGAGCGAGGCACAGAGACACAATGTTTGAGAGAGAAACCGATTGACAGATTAAGATCAGATCGAGTTGTCACCGTTGTGCTGTCATTGTTAGGGTTGGGGGTGGGGAAGGGGAGGGGAGAAAGACGTATCGAGAGTGTGCGCGGTAGGCACAGAGGCACAACTAGCGAACGAGTGTGTGTGTATCTGTGTGTGTTTAAAAGAGGAGTAGATAGATTACTATCAAGATTGAGGTGCCACCCTACTCCTTCGGTGTCGGGTAGTGTGTGTGTGTGTGTTTGAGAGAGAAGCCAGTCGATAGATTAGTATCAAGATTGAGGTGTCACCCTACTCCTTCGATGTCGGGAAGTGTGTGTGTGTGTGTGTGTGTGCGTGTGCGTGGGTGGGTGGGGGGCAGTGACACTTACATATCTCTACTCTTATATATAAAAAACAGAGTTGGCGATGATGGTGTTCCTGCCATCCTGCAATATAGGCCATCTGATTTATATCTGACGGATAGGAAGGAAACTATCGCAATTTTGCAAAAAGATACCCACACCCCTCTCCACATTTGCAAATAAGGCATTCCCTCGTTCATATTTTTCTCCCACAAGATAAACTAATCATACAAATGCATGTTGATGTTCCGTGCAACGCATGGGCATCTTGCTAGTAGGGAGAAGGAGTTTGTGTGACCCATATCTATATTAAGGGATAGGTAGATAGGATGTGTGCGAGGCATACTTAAAGCATCACGGAGATAAACAAACGGTGTATATGCAAGTGCCAGAAAAAATGAAGCGATAAACAACGTCTACGCGTGTGTGTGTGTGAGAGAGAGAGAGAGATCGAGAGAGAGAGAGAGAAATCTCAAAACAAAAGGTGCTCTGCTGGAATCCCATTGTATGTATTCATATCGTTCCGGAACTCGAGTTAACCTTAGGCATATGTGTGAGAGACATAATTATCCTTTGAGACATTAGTGGATGTGGGTGGGCGGAATTAAAGGGGTGGGCATGTTCGACAAAGAGAGCGTGTGTGTTTCTGTGTGAGAGACTTGTAGGACGGGGTAGAAAGACGAATTCTAACCTTGACGGAGGGAGAGAAATACACGAAGTGCGCGTGTGTGATTCCGATGCCCACGGAGAAATGAGATATGTATGCGTGTGAGAGAGATTACACAATTCATTCATGTATCACTATCTAGCGATCGTGGACGTGCATCGCTTGAACATAAATCAATATCTACTTCGTATCGTGGCCAAAGGTACAATATCGATTCAACGCTATAAAGATTGGACACTCACATATCACATTTTTTCTATCTAAATAAACCTTTTCAATTGTGCATGCCAAAGTTACAGTGATGTTTCTTCAAACAACCAATGTAGCTATCATGTACATGCACCATTGTTACTCTTGCATTCAAATTCATTAGTCTTGGATGATTTAAGGTTCTATTATGAAGTAATATATGTAATATTCATATATGAATTCAACGGGTACGCAATTTATGAAATGGAGGCTATGTAATCATATGAGGTAACACTTTTAAGTAGCGGACTACAATATCCATTTCTTTTGTGGGACTACAATATCCATTTCTTTTTGTGCGCCTCTACACTAACACGTCAATGCATTATGTTTAAAGTAAATAACCAATGGCACTAAATTATCTATTTACACGAGAAATACATAGGCTGAGCGTTTGATCCCTTTTTTTGTGAACGCGCCTCTACACCCGTACGATTGGTCGCGCCCGTGTGAACGTCCAAGTTATCGGCGCATCATCCCGAGTTATTGTCTTTTTTTCTGGGGTGGACTTCACACCAGTTATTAACTGCTGACGCGTGCCCCATGTACATAGTCTCGCGTGACCTTCCCACTAGCACGGTCCAAAATTAGTTAAAACTGGATACGAACGATCCCGCTGGCGGCAAAATCTCCCGCCTCCTTCTAAAATTTCCGCCACCTAGTCTTTAGCACGCGAAATTCCCCTTTTGTCCTTGGTGCACGGAGAACAACAGTAACAATACCGCCCTCATCTACATAATAGGTCGGGGCTGCTTTGGTAACTTCCGATTCCCCCTACCACACGGCACCCCCATTTCCTCTCCCCCTCGCGCAAAAATGACTAACTCCACAGCACCAGAGCATCTTACATCACGCCGTCCGTACTTCATCGGCCTTTCTACCCCTCCCCTCTCGAAACCCTAGAATGCTCATCCACCGGCGTACCAGAGCCCATTCACTGCCAGCGGCGTCCACCTCGCCGGATCTGCTTCTGCGGCCGCATCTACCCCTCCCACCTCCACTAGAAACAAGTAGGCTACTCATCCACCACTGTACCACATCCCATTCAGTGCCGACCTTGTCCACGACACCGGATCTGCTTCGCCGGTACTCTCGTCAACCGCAGCGCATCTGCAGCGGCTGATTCGTACTCCCCACTGGAGACGCTTCGTCCACCCCCCTCCCGGAGCTGCCCCACCGAGGGCCTCTGATCCTCTTTGCCGACACCTTCCTCAACCCTACCGGAGCCGCTTCGCCGACACCATCGTCAACCCTACTGGAGTAGCTTCGCCTATACCATTCTCAACCCTACCGGGGCCGCTTTGCCAACTCACAAGTCCACGGCCGCAGATCTGCTTCGTTGCACCCTCATCCAACCTACCGGAGCAGCTTCTGACGCCCCGTCCATGGCCGCAGATCCGCATCGTCGACACCATCCTTAACCCAACCACTGGAGTAGCTTCACCGATGCCCTCGTCCACGGCCACAGATCCACTTCACCCACACCGTAGTCCACCCTACCGGAGCCGCTCCACAAACACCTACTCGACGGTTCTAGATCTCCTTACCGGACCCTGACAACCAGCGCAGCGTCATCTCCCTTGACGTTTCTAACTTGATTCCCACCGTCTGGCAAGATGCCAACCATGCGCCATGGCCTAGGTACTTGTCACCTTTAAACCCGTCCAACATCACCTGCCTGATGTACTTCAAATATACTAACAGGTCACCGTTACCTTTATGCAGCTGGCAAAAACTACAAGGACGATGTTTCTTCTCGATCTAACAGCTTGGCCAACCAAGATCCTAGACTGAGGCATTGCTATGATCTTGTAAGTGCGTCTCTCTCTCTTGTATTGTTGTGTGCCTGCCAGCTTGCTTTGCTAGGATTTTCGACCAGTAATCCCTTTGTGCAGACAATGATTTCTACTATTGGCTGCTAAATTAGATATGTAGATGTCATACATGATACTACCTCATACATCCGTTCCTAAATATAAGTCTTTCTAGAGATTCCACTATAGGCTACATACAGAGCAAAATGAGTGAATCTACACTCGAAAGTGCATCTATATACATCTATATGTGGTCCATACTGGAATCTCTACAAAGACATATATTTAGGAATAGAGGCAGTACATTACACAAAATCATAGGTGGCATAGGAATTCCAGTGCATTACATTAGGCTCCCTTAGAGTGCCTGCTAGTCTAGCACACAGAGTCATGGCTAGTTTATGCTACACACACAATCATTAATAGGTGGTTTAAATATGCGTAAGGGATATGCAATGTATTATCATGTAGAGATGTCTGAAATTAGCCGTGTCAACTTGCAGATAGGGTTACACAATGAAAAAGTACAAGATGTATGTGGCAATTTCATGGAACATCGCAAAAAAAGGAGAGGCAACGGTGAGCCTATACATTTTGATATGGTAGGTCACTCCTCCATTGCAATCATCGTGACATGTTATTTGTATGTCAGTTCTATTGGCCAAGTTTCTTAGGGACAGTTATTACGAGTTATCCTAGAAAATAAGCACCTGTGAATATAAGCTCCAGGTAATAAGCCAACCAGTTCTTTTCAGCTTATCTTTGGTATGATAAGTGAAAAGTCTAGATTGCACTATATTTTTTCATTTTGCTGCCCATATGAACAATAATTTCACTTGCAAACATCACAAATTGAACCTAGTGCAGTAATTAATATGATAGGAAAATAGACCATCACTACTTGTTCAAAATGCAAATACAAAGATACCATCTACTTGGCACAATCTACTTTGGTCAATGTCTTCCATAGAGATCTCATTGCCTAATTTAAACGAAGAACGCATGACCCACATTTAAATGAAGAACATTTATTTATTGAAACTCGATGGTCCAAGTGGCTGGTTATTATCATATAGCAGCACCACCTGAAAGCATCATATAGCAGCAGTAGCTCATAGAAACTCATCATACAGCAGCAGCAGCAGTGTGCAATTCATCATATACCAGCAGCAGCTCATAGCAATTCATCATATAGCAGCAGCAGGAGCAGCTCATCTCTACTCACCCACACCTGCTATTATTCTCCGGCGACGGCAGACGAACCAGTAAACCCTCGTACTCCCCTCCGCGTGGGAAACAACTTCCGAGTCTTCCCTGGCTCCGTGTCGTTCCCTTCCTAGGCCTCGCCATCGTCCACCGCCCTGGTGCTCTCGGCGCGGCGTGGTCAACGTGGTCAACGAACGACATCCATCGGAAGTGGACTGTACGTGGAGAGGCTGACAGCTGGGTCCATGGCCGTAGCAAGGAAGTGCCTCCTTATTATGCGCAAAATAATGATTCTTCCACCTGACAGCAGGGACCCACTGGACGGGCCACCGTATTTCGTGAAAAAAACGTTTCCCCCTGACTGCTGGGACCCACCAGCTACATCTTCGCATGCAAGGAAGTGCGTTCATATTACGGGCAAAAATAAAAATGATTCGCCCCTGACTGCTGGGACCCACCAGCTACATCTCCGCATGCAAGGAAGTGCCTGACAGTCGGGAACCACCTGGTCGAAGCGTACGTAACGTTTTCATTCTGGTCACGAACGTGTACGTACATACTGGTCGATGTAGAGGCGCGCACGTGTCGTAGTAGAGGCGCACACGTAGAATGTACACGTACGTACAGCGGCCAGGGTGCAAGAAAGTAAATACGGCCACGTACGTACATACGGGCGGGTCTCGAACGCCTACTCGCGCATACATACGGCCAGGGCTCGTGTACATGGCTGGGTCGGAACGGAGAAACTGCGTCGTCGTGTTCATGGGGAGGCAACGGAATGCGTCGTGTTCATCGGGAGGCAACGAAACGCGTGCTGTTCATCGGGAGCCAACCGGCTTGGATGGAACAGCCGATGGAAACAAGGCCTGGCGTAACGCAGAACGGAGAAAACAGCCTTGTGTTCGACCGGCCACGGTCGAAACTGGATCCTGTTCACGGGAGGGGTCTGGCGTACCGCAAAACGGAGGAAACGGACTTCTGTTGGACCTCCTACGGTCGAAACGGGGTCCTGTTGACCGGGAGGGGTGTGGCGTACCGCAAAACGGAGGAAACAGACTTGTGTTGGAGCGCTACGGTCGAAGCGGGGTCATGTTCATCGGGAGGGGTGTGGCGTACCGCAAAACGGGACTCCACGGGATACTGTTCATCTCCACCGTCGACTGCCTCCACGGGCTACTGTTCATCCACCATCGACCTCTTCCAGCCACCACATGCGACTATTCATCCACGGGCTCCTGTTCATCCAGCCTCCACCGCTCCTCCACCAGCTACTGTTCAACCAGCCCCTCCACGGGCTACTGTTCAATCAACCCCTCCACGGGCTACTGTTCAACCACCCCTCCACGGGCTACTGTTCATCCAGCCCTTCACCGGCTACTGTTCAACCAACCCTCCACCGGCTACTGTTCAACCTTCCCTCCACGGGGTCCTGTTCATCCAGCCCTCCACGGGGTCCTGTTCATCCACGCCCAACCGGCTCGATCGATCGGGGTCCTGTTCATCCAGCGGCAACACCACGGGGTCCTGTTCATCCAACCCTCCACCGGGAACTGTTCATCCACACCCCCCAACAACGCTCACTGTTCATCCAGAGGCGGCATCGATCGGCTTCAGTTAGCAGCAGTAGCGAAGGAATCGCTCGATCGGGTTCAGTTAACAGCCATCGATCGATCGCTCGGGTTCAGTAACGCGTAGCCTGTAGTGCAATCGCTCGGGTTCAGTTAGAGCCCAACGCCTCGCACCCACGCACGTACGTGTACGAGAGAAACGTGCAAACCTCCGTGCATCGCTCGGCCCCGACCACCCACCGTAACCGGGAACACCCTGATATTTTCCTCGCCCTCACTTCTACCATGATTTTTTCCGTCATGGACGACCCAAAGAATGTCATGCAGCTGCGTCTCCGGCCCTCCCAGGACGAAAAGCCCATTTTCTGTCATGATTTTTTGTCATAGAAGTAGGAGCCCACCACATCTATGATGATATCGGGTTTTGTCAAAATTATCGTCATAGAAGTGTCATAAGTATGACAGGAAAAAATTTCGTTCGGCCCAAAATGTCACGGATGTGTCTTTTTTTTGTAGTGCCTGTTTTAACTAAATATTCCCTGTACTCCCACTTCTATCAGAAAGCGCCGCTGACAAGGAGACTCCGGAGGTGGAGAACGGGGCTGCCAACAAGCGGAGGTGGGGCGAGCAAGAACCGCAAGCGACTCCAGCAGGCCTAGACATCATCAACAACCTCCCCGATGATATGTTGACAGCCATCATCTCCCTCCGCCCAACCAAATATGGGGCGCGAACAACTGTCCTTTCCAGGCGGTGGTGCCCCCTATGGAACTCCACCCCTCTCGACCTCATCGACACCCACGAGCTCTGCCATGGTTATCGCAAAAGCTTGGATGCGTTCTCCAAGATCCTCGGCAGTCACCTTGGCCCAACCAGATGCCTTAGAATGGGCAAGTTCCGTTCCAACGGCAAAGACCGAGCCAAGCTTGACGACTGGTTCCGACCCCGCGCCCTGGGGGGGAGTGGGGCAGGGAGGGAGGCATATGGGAGGATAGTAAAAAGGGGCGTTGTGTCCCTGATGGGCGGGCCAGGGGAGGACAAGGGCACACGCCGCACCCGTTCGCGCGTGTCCGTTTGGACGCAAAGACGGGCCAAAGTTAGGCGGGGAATAGGTCAAAAGTGGACCGAAAACCGACATTTGTCCC
Organism: Triticum aestivum; assembly: GCF_018294505.1. NCBI lineage: Eukaryota > Viridiplantae > Streptophyta > Magnoliopsida > Poales > Poaceae > Triticum > Triticum aestivum. Next base: position 586,225,219 of record NC_057799.1, on the reverse strand, counting down.
CTTTTGTTCCCATGCATTGGGCCGCGTTTTGTGTCCGTTTACCCCTAAACAGACGAGGCCGGAGCCCAGTTGCCCTAAAATCCAGCAGCAAAAGTTGGGCCGGCCCAACTGGTGTGGCTGGTGGTGGCACGGGTCATACTGCAGCACGAAGCAAACGCCCGTGTTTCGAGCACCCTGGATTTAGTCGCCCCACTTGTCCCCAAATCCCTAACCCTAACCCGAAGATGGCGGCGGCTGAGGAGGGGAAAGCGGAGGGGAAGATGGGGGCGGCGGAGGAGAGGGAGAGGGAGAGGGAGAGGAAGCGCTCCTATCCTGACCCCTCCGACCCCTTCATTGAGGTCAAATTCGACAATGATTTCGTCGACATTCCCTCCAACGCCGACGAGAGCCCCGCCTGGTCGCTGCTCGTCGGCGTCAAGAGCGGCGCCCTACGCGTCCACCGTTTTCGCGTGGCGAGGTCCGGGCGGATTTCAGGTCAGAGCGACGACACGCTCGAGATCTTCCACGACCTCAAGAAGCGGCAGGGGTGCAGCTCAAGCGCCAGCGCAACCCTGGCTCCCGACGGCCGCTCGCTCTGCCTCCTGCAGCTGGTCGAGAATGCGCAAGCCGACGGCCTGCAGCTGCTGCTGCCGGCCGAGGAGGAACCGCCGGCCGAAGTACCGCTTCCCCCGCTGGATCCAAGCATGCGTGGCTGGTGCATGCCCATCTCCGCCGACGGCCACATATGGGCCGTGTCGGCTACCTACTCTTCTGCCACGAGTTTCAGTCTCCGAGTACAACGCCTGGTCATTGAAGAGGAAGAGCGCGCAGCCGCACAACGTTGGGAGCAGGTCGGGATCCCCTTGGTCCAACTTTGCAAATTCGAGCCCTACCGCCCCAGCATATGGGGTCTTGACTTCCTCCAGGGCTACGCGGTGCTCCCTGGCCATGGCCGTGAGGGGGGCACCCTCATCCTGCTCTCCCTCCAAAACGGCCTTTTCTTCACTTTCAACTGTTCCTCCACTGACTTGGGCTGGACCAAGGTAACCCAAACCTCAGACGCCAAGCGCTACGTCCCTATCCTTGGCCGTGGCCTCTATGCACAAGAAAGCAATGCCATCTACATGCTCCGCAAAGATGCCATCTATGCATACAAGCTGGGATATGAAGAGGGAAGTCTGAAGATGGATCCCCCTGTGGACATTATATTTCCTTATGTTGACAGAAGCACAGCGCATGGCCTCCTCACCCATCTCGGCTGCGGGGTCATGTGCTCCGTCTTGATCGATGTGGGGCTCCCATGCCGGACCGACCACCTGCACGCCGTTATCTCCACCTTCCGCCTTGGCCCTGAGCCCTCCCATGTCAAGCTCCTGCACTCCACCTCCCGCCAGCTCGACATGTTGTTGCCCATCGAAGACATCCAAGATTTTGAATTATGCTTTCTCCAGTAAGTTTCTCTGTCCACTAATTAATCCGATCCATGCATTCATTTTGGTCGTCTCATCTTACTTACAAATGCAGTATTAATCTTCTTCTGTCCGGCCGCTAATATAATCAATCACTTATTAATTATATTAGAGAGTATAAGGATAACAAGGTGCTGCCGCCTCAAGTCCGCCAAGAGGGAGTGCTTCATGCTCGCTGCAGGTATTGATCCACAAGCTTGAGCTTGGCTTAGATATGTCATTCCAATTAAGTTTCTTGTGCATGACACACATATTTTGCTTCTTGCATGCAGGCATCTTCTACCACCAGGTCCTCCTTCTCCCTATGTGAAGCCACATATGGACAATGAGCTCTTATTTATCATCTGCCAAGCTGGTTCACAATCATTTATCTATAAAACAAGTCTCATGGATCTGAGTCCAGATCTGAGTTCAATGTTAGGAATAGCGACTCCTCTCAAGCCACATTACATTGTACATGGAGATGATCGTGGTCCGAGGCATTTTTTTCTCCTTGACTCAAAACTACATGCTGTCTCATTCCTAAAAGATGGCATGGATGTGCTTAACCTGGACACCAGATGTGAGCATTTAGATTTGCAAGCACGGCGGCCTGTTTCTCCTATTGATCCTTTTGTCATGGTTATCCAAGTTGGTAGGACAACTCTTGCTCTTACTGAAACTCTCCAAGTTTACCGTAAGGCCTTCCTTGTTTGTCCTCCTGGATCCATCTCATGGGTGCGCTGCATGACAGATCACTCTAATATTCTTGACAGGAAGGTTGAGCTGTCCGGATATGTAGTAGTGAGTGATAATTCCTTTGTAGTCTGTGATACTCTCACATGTTCTTGTTTTCACTTTGACCTGGATTCCAAGAAGTGGCATCTTGTTATGCCTTGGGCTCCATGGGGAAAATACCTGCCAAGGGATATGTCTAGATACCGCTTTCTAAATGGCAAATGTGTATTTGTGGATGGTTTTATCTACACATGCTCAGGAAAAGGGCTTGCTGCTTATGAACTAGTCGATGAAGATCATTGTGTGTACCTAGACATCCCAATATTTTTGCCACTCTCATGGGAGAATGAAAATTGGAAGACTGAAAGGATGTGTTTGGATTATGCTGGCAAAGATGTCAACTCGGGTGCCATCTTGTTTTGGGTGGTGCAAGGTGAATCTCTCTCTCTCTCTCTCTCTCTCTCTCTCTCTCTCTCTCATGCATTTCATGAAAGATGCCATCACCTCTAATGTTCTTTGTATATATAGGTTTGCATATCAAGCACCGTGACCACCATAATACGTTATGGATCACAGCAGTGGAGGTTGAGACTGAGAAAACACCCAGGAAGAGCATGAAACCGGTCGGAATTAGGCATGTAGTCTCTGCTACACGTCTCATTGATCAAGAGGAAACCATGGATCAAAAGGAAGTAATCAGTACCAGATGCTGTGCTCTCTCTTTCTGACTCCCCACTATTTTTTGCTATGAAGTCAACTTGGTACTTTATTGTGGTAGACTCTCATTGCACCAGCTGGTCAGCTAGTGACAAGTGAACTTGTATGATCCTCTTGGTTCTGTGAATTCTCACAAGTCAACTTGTACTTTATTTTGGTAGACTCCCATTGCACCAGCTAGTGAAAGTGAACTTCTATGATCCTCTTGGTTTTCTGTGAACTCTGTGAACTTGTATGCACCTTGCTTGGAACTGTGAATTTAAAGTAGGTGGACATTGGGATTATATTATGATTAATTGTTGCTTTAGAATTTTGGTTTCCCGGGATTTGAGAGGTTTTGGGAGGCAGGGATACGGGAGGATTTGGTGAATCCCTTCCTTCCACCAAATCCCCTCAATTCCCCTCACATCCCCAAGTTTTCAAAACTATAACTTGTTCCCAGATTATTCTTTTTTTTTTGAGCAGATCCCAGATTATTCTTTTAGAATAACATGTCCTCACAATATTCTGTTACAACCAAAGTTTGACATAGGGTGGTAGCCATCTTTGTATTTCGGTAGCTGCATTTCATGTTGCCGTTGGCAGTTGAGCTCTTTCCTTTGTTACCATCTAACTCCAGCGTGGGAAGCAGCAAATACTCGTAGTAGCTTGAAAACATCGATCTTGAGTCCACATTTAAAAGAAGCCAAAAGCAACATCATCTACTCCCTCCGTCCGTCAACAGGGCATTTTTGGGTTTTCCCGACATACCCGCAGTCCCCCCTTCTTTTTCCTCATTCTCCTCTCCCCCACGCCGGCGACGCCCCATGCTTCCCGCTCCCCCTCCCTTGCCGCCGCCTTGCTTCCCCCACGCCGCGCTACTGCCTCGTTCCCCTCCGTCAAGTGCCGATTTGGTGTCGATCTGCGGCGAGCCGGGGCAGCGGGAGCGTGCCGGAGCAGAGGGAGCGTACCGGAGCACCGGCGAGCCGGAGCTGGGCCTCGACGAGGAGGTCGGCTTCTCCAAGCGCGGGAGCGGACACGGCGGTCGTGACAGGCAGAGCAGAGCGAAGCCGGCGCCTACGCACAACCACCGCCTCGTTCTTCCCCGCGGCTGCCGGCGGCCGGAGCTTCCGCCCGTGCACGAGTCGTGCCCAGGTGAAGCTGCAATCTCTTCCTTTTTTCTCCAGAATCAATGAAAGGGACAAAATTTTGGGATTGCAGGTTCAGTCTTAGTCCATTACTGTAACATGTTCATTACTGTAACTTTTTACTCCAAAGTTCAGAATTTTAGGAGTAGGTTGATATTTCCTGATCAATGATTTGCTATCGAAATGTGGCTTACTTACAAGCAACAAAGTTTAAGAGCTTCTCCCTGTATATACTTTCCCCATGAGATGGCCAAGCAAATCATCATCCCAGTGCAGGGCTTGCTTACGCCTTACTGTTGTCTAAGCTAACGGTTGGTACAGCGACAGCAACATTTCCATCTCTCCTGAAAGAAAGCAGTAGTGATCTTCTAACGCTACCTCTCCCTGCGCTTTGAAGGCTTTGGCTACCGATATCTTTGGTTCTTCGGCGTCTTCGCCTCTTTTATGTTGCTCCTGCAGAGAAAAACCAGAAGAATGAATGCTGTTTGCAGAGAACATTTGCCTAGTGATAAAATGCAACAACAGTGCTTCGTGCAGTCACATCAGGCAGTTAAGTGTGAAATAAGGTTAAGCTTAGATTAGCCCATGCTGCTACTGTCCCAGGAATATTAGCAATTCTCTAAAATCTGTCTCCTAGATTTTGGATTCATGATGTTTTTGAAAAGGAGATGGCTCCGACTGAAATTCCGTGGACACTTTCCAAGATAATTTTTGTTTGCTGCAAAGAGTTTTCAAGTGCTAAAGATTATTGTCTTGCTAAGGATTATTAGCAAGATTCGTTACACTCCAGTAATTTTGTCGGTAACACCACAGCTATCATTAACCTCTATAGCCTGTACAAAACTGCCCCTCTATAGTCCATGATTTATTTTTCTTCTGATGCCAATGATTCTGCCCCTCTATAACCTTTCTCGTCATCTCATGATTCTGCCCATAATTCAGAGTTGGGAGTATCTACCATAACAAATTCGCAGTTCTTCACTTAAATAATTGGAACATCCTCAAGCCCCTGTTCTTATTCTTATTCTGCAATCTTATTTACTCACTGAATTTTCTTTCTTATTCTTACTGTCAAAATTTAGAGTTGGGAGTAGTTGTTGTTGATTCAGTTTACTGCATTACCTTGAACATTTTCAGTTTACTTGAAACTCCTTTGTCTGCTTGAAACAACATTGTTAAAACGACATTGATTCAGTTTACTGCAGTACCTTGAACATTTTCAGTTTATTGACATGATGTTCAAGATTGTTTGCTCTACTCCTTGCTGCTTAAGTGGGGGACTGCTGTGTTATAGCTCATGCATGTTCACAGCAAGCCTAAGGATAATTGTTGATCAATTCTGTATCTTGTTTCACAGATAATAAAGTGACTCAATTCTTCATTTGCAGTACAATGAGTCAGATGTGGTTGCAGATTCTAGCGCTGAAGCTTGTCAAATAATTGCAACCACAATCCATGGTTGAAATGGCCTGCCTGAACAGGTAATGGTGATGCTACATTCATCTTGATAGTCTATAATGTTTGTCTATGAAGCACAATTTGCTGATATGGTGGTTAATTAAACATGATCTGTTGTGTTTGAAATTACAGGACAAACAAGTGTTCTAAAGTTCTGAAACACTCGATCAGTAATACATTTATTCAAAAAAGAAATTAACAGAAACATTGTTGGACTTACTGAAACTTAAAAACAAAGGCTAATAGTGAAACTTAAAAACAAAGGAAAATTTTCAGAGTACTCTAAATGTTGTGTGCCCTAGCATTTCTTATAAGCCATGCTGCAATTTTAGAGACCGAAAATACGTGTTTCAATGGTTATGTGCCACTGTTTACTACCAGGAGGGGCCGAGTTCGAATCCCTGCTGGACCAACACTTTTAGGAATTTTTATACGCGAGTGTCACTACTTAAATGTTGGCGCTGCTTACCGTTCACGAAAGGTCATCAGGTCCACTGGTTGAGGCAGGTAATTATTAGCCACGAAGATTTCGAACCTAGGGCGCGTCGTTCTTCCTTTTTTTTCGCATCACGGGGTTCATTGCCTAGGCGGGCCGTTAGTTTGGCACCCTTGTGCGAAGCGCCGCCAGTGGGAAAATCCTATTTGACGCATATTGCGTCAAACTGTTGACGAATCGCACAAGGGATGCCCACTAGCGAGCGATTTGGGCCGGCCCATCTTTAGCGTACTTACAGGTTCTGGTTTCGGGAACCTTCTAGAGCGTTCCCAGCCGGTTCTTACTGGTTTTGGGAACTATCTAGAAGGTTCCTGAACCGGTTTTTTATTTTTCCTTTTATTTTTCTTTTTTAGCCTTTCTATTTGTTTTTCTTCTTCCTTTTTCTGGTTCTTTTTTCTTTTCTTTTCGTTACTTCTTTTGTTTTCTTCCAGTTTTCCTTTTCAAGTTAATTTCTCTTCTCAACAATTTTTTCTTTGGTTTTTGTTTCTTTTGCTTCCCTTCTCTTTTTTTCAAACTTTTTTCAAAATATTCAAGTTTTATTCATGTTTCCAACAAAATGTTCAGTTTTTGAAAAAATGTTCTCATTACACAAAAAAGTTCAGCAACTTTTGAAATTCAGAAAATGTACCGGATTTCAATTTTTTGTTCATTTATTCCAAAAAAAAATCATGCTTCCAAATTTGTTAGGGATTTTCCAAAATTGTTCTCCTTTTCAAAATTTGTTCTCAAGATTCAAAAAATGTTCGTGCATTAAAATTTTGTTCTCCTTTTTGAAATTCGTTCTCAAGATTCAAAAAATGTTTCTGCTCTAAAAAATTGTTCACAAATCCCAAAACGTCCATGTTTTAAAAAAATGTTCAGTTTTCAAAAAATTGTTGTCATTACACAAAAAAGTTCACAACTTTCGAAATTCAGAAAATGTACCGGATTTCAATTTTTTGTTCACGTATTAAAAAACATCACGCATCCAAATTTGTTCAGGAATTTTTTAAATTGTTCTCCATTTGAAAATTTGTTCTTAAAATTCAAAAAATGTTAGTGTTTTAAAAATTTGTCCGCGCTTCAAAATTTGTTCTCCGTTTCAAAATTTGTTCTCAAGATTCAAAAAAGTTCGTTCTTTAAAAAATTATTCCAAAACCTTCATGTTTTCAAAAAAATGTTTGGGAAATTAAAAATTTGTGCGCGTTCAAAATTTATTCGTGTTTCCAAATTTTGTTTTGGAATTTGAAAAATGTTCCTATTTTTGAAAAAAAATTCCTGTTCAGTTTTTTTGGCAGTTTAAAACATGTTCCATTTTGAAAATGTTCGCTTCTCCAAAATTATTTTGCGTGATGAAAAATGTTTAAGTTTTCTCAAAATTCTTAAAAAATTGAAAAAATGTTCCCGTTTGATAAAACATTCATGTTTTTTTTTGAAAAAACAAGTTTTGGGTTTGAATTTTTTAACGGATCGGTGTATTGTAATGAAGAAATGTCACTAGGTCAACTGGTTAGAGTCATATGCTTTCAAGCAGCGCAGAATGCGATCCATAGGAACTCCCCGTAAGGGAATATCCTAACGGACGATCATTGCGGCAGAAAGTCGAGCGAACCCACAGAGGCGAGCGACCTAGCAATCAAGATGGCCCGGCCCAACTACGAGATAGTACACGCGCTATAGTATCTGGTTTTGGGTACTTTCTGGAAGGTTCCTGACCGGTTTTGAGAACCTTCCAGAAGGTTCTTGAACCAGTTTTTCACAGTTTTTCTTTTTCTTTTTCTGTTTCTTTTTTTTCTTTCTTTGTTTTTCTGTTTCTTTAGTTCATTTTCAATTCCTTTTTCTTCTCTTTCTATTTCCTTTTTGTTCTTCAGATTTTCAAATTCCTTTCTGTTTCTTTTTTCATTTCTTCTTTTTTCGTTTTTTCTGTTTGTTTTCTTTCTTTGGTCTCTTATTTCTTTTTCTTTTCTCTCTATTTTTCAAAATATTCAAATTTTGGTTGCCTTTCCATAAAATGTTCAGTTTTTTCTAAAAATGTTCTCAAAATTCAAAAATTGTTCTCGTTACAAAAAAAGTTTAAAACTTTCGAAATTAATATAATGTACCAGACTTTAATTTTTTTGTTCCCATTTTCAAAAAATGTTCACCCTTCCAAATTTGTTCGGGATTTTTCAAATTGGTTCTCTGTTTCAAATTTTTTTCTCAATATTAAAAAAATGTTCGTGCTTTAAGAAATTGTTCGCGCTTCCAAATTTGTTCTCAAGATTCAAAAAACATGTTGATGCTTTAAAAAAATCCGCGCTTCCAAATTTGTTCTCAAGATTAAAAAAATGTTTGTGCTTTAAAAAATGTTCATGTTCAAATTTTGTTCTCTAAATTCAAAAAATGTTCGGGATTTTAAAAAGTGTTCATTTTATCAAAACTTTGTACAAGATTTTTAGTTTTTCTCTTTAAAATTTGGAAAGTGTTCACTTTTTTTAAAAAACACTTTTTCAAAATAATTTCCGCGTTAGGAATTTGAGAAATGTTCCGATCTACATTATCTGTTAGCTTCGCGCGCCATGGCAAACCAAGAAAGCTTGTCTATCGCGTTGGCTAGGCTCATGCGTACAAAGATGGAGGTCCCTGGTTCAATCCCTCGCTCGAGCGTAGTATTTTGGGATTTATTCACCGCCTTGCGCTAATGGGCTGGCCCAGCTGGAGACACGCCTGTGCGTCCGCTCGACAATTCGGCGCATAGGAGCTCTCGCCTGCAAGTCTGCCGCAGAATGTGGCAGATAGGAGGTACCAACCTGCCCACTGCCAGGTTTGGCCCATTTAACAAACCGAGGCCCATTATTTGCAACTTGTCGCTGTCACCCGTCCGATCGGATTGACGGACCAGATCGAGACCCAGCGGAACAAAACAGGGGTCCGCAGCGGACGGAGTGCCGCGCGCTCCTCTGCCGAGCGTGGCCACTCGGGACGCAATATGGCCCAGACAGCGACGATGGGGAGACGAGCGCAATTGCCGGCGCAATCTTTTGGATGTGACGGCGACGTGCAAGGCGCGGAACCCTGCCGACGTGCGCGTCCATTAGAGCGGCGAGCGGCGGCGCGCTTCACACTGGTCGTCGTCCCGAAGGACGGCGTCGTTCCGGCCATGACGAGCACGCACTGCGGCCGCCATTAACAACAGTACCAGTCCCTCTTTTCTTCAATTTCAACATTTGGCGCTTTGGATTTGCAAATTGGGGAATTTTCTAGGGTAGGGTTTTGGTGAATTTGGAACTTTGGGGATTTTCATTAGTTTGTCAAATCACCTCCTAATTGCTAAACCGGGGATTGTAACGTGCTAATTGTATCATTAACTCGATGCGGAAGCTTGGCTCAATTAATCTAACAGAATATATTGGACGTTCTGTCTAATAGCATTAACCCATAGCAATTGGCCTTGACCGAAACCAATTAACCTGAACATATATCATTGACTTAGCAGAGGGCATTAATCTATAGGCATTAACCATCGATCTTAATCTGAAATCATTATGACTTAACCATTACCATTAACGTAAACAGAAGGTCAGTAGGGATCTAATCTAGGCATAAACATGCTCATGATACCATTGTTAGAAACAATCTTCAAGGATACTAGCAAAAGAGCCCGTGCGTTGCAACGGAAGAGAAAACATAACACACGCTCTTAACCCAACAACCATCACTCAAGATCACAATAGGTCCATCTCCTTTATTTTCGCGAGATATCATATTTGTGTTGCCGCTTATCCTCTATTAGGTAGAGATATAGCAAATATGCCCGTGCATTACAATGGGGAAAAACAATTAGACTATGTCAGGATGAGATAAGGACTTCTAAAATGTCATGTCATAAACTACGTCTCATCTTGACCTAGCATTGCGCCATAGAAAGTTGTGTCAATTTTTCTGGGAGCAAGCATTGTATAGAACACAAAAACCCTTTTTTAACCGATGCGTCATGGACTAAATAAAATCATAAAACAACCTCTATGTATCCCCTAAAAAATATTTAAGTGATGGTTCGTCTTTTCGTTATTTACGTATCTGTTTGAATTTTTGCAAACATTTTTTAAAATTTTATGGACATAATTTTCAAATTGCTAAATATGTTTTGAATTCACGATCACCTTTTAAAAATCATGAATATTTGCTTTGAAATAATGTTTTTATACTATGCAAACAGTTTCTTAATCTTATTTATTTTATGATTTCTCTACCATTTTCTGAATTCGTGAACATTTTACGATTTCTATACAAAATTCAACTCACGACCTTTTAAAATTTGGAATTTTTCCGTTGAATTTAAAAGAGAAAAACATAAAAATAAATAAGAAGAAAAAAAGTAAAAAAAAAAGAAAAGAAAACAGAATGGAGACATCACACCTGTAACATGTGCGGGAGAAGGACGACCCCTTGCAGAAAAAAAAGAGAAAAGGGGTGAACCAGGGATCGAACCCGGGTCTCCCACATAGGGATGGCACCCACAGGGTATGGGTACGGGTGGAGCTACCCCATACCCTTACCCGTCCGCCCTGAGTTTACCCATCACCCATGCCCATACCCGTTAAGGGTACATTTTTTCCCATACCCGTCACCCGCCAGGGTATATGGGTACCCGCGGGTACAAATAACCGCGTTTACAACACATGAATTGAGTAGAATAGTTGTAAAAAGCAACATATAATCATAAATTATTAATAGCAACACATTTTAAACAGCAATGTACAACAACATATTGTGACAACAACATATTCTCATAAACAAAAATACTTGCCTATAAAGTGACATATAAAAATATTAAACAACAACACATAATCATAAATAACAACACATATGCATACACTTTTAGTTCACGAAATCATGATAAATTATAGAGATAATTTGAATACACATTAGAGTGTTTACCTAGCGTGATTAGGAGGGGAAATGAATACATAGGAATATTAACGGAAACCCACCTGTCAACATTTTCGATGGGTACATGGGTACGTGGGCATGGGTTATACGATCCCATACCCGTACCCTCTCTACCCGATGGGTATGATATTTTCCCATTTAAGTACCCATGGGTAATTTTTTCTTCCATACCCTTACCCTAATAGGGTTTTTACCCACAGGGTACGCGGATAATGGGTACCCATTGCCATCCCTACTCCCACATGATGTGTTGAAGCACAGACCAGTGCCGCACTCTTCTGCTTGTGTTTTATTAGGGTACCATTGTGTAATAATCAAACCCCGCGGCGGCTTTCAAGAAAAAGAAACTAAATCAGTTTTTTCACTTATAGATGGCATAGTGGGTAATTTAGGGCAACTTCGAGGGTAGTTTTTATGACGTACGGGCAGAAACCCAATTCTCTTTATTATTAGGTAGAGAAATGTGACAGGACAGCTTAGGGGGGGGGGGGCGGAATACAAAAGCTAACAAAGTTTTCATCTAAGCCATCATAATATTTTTTCCTTCACAAGTTGGTTCAATGTTGAGGGGGCCACAGCCCCCCAGCAACCAACATAGCTCCGCCACTGATCTAATGCATGATGTGAAAAATAGATACTGACCAGACTTGGTTGAGACCGTGGAGGTAGCCCATGGCTGCACCTTGGGGTCACCGGCAGTGAAGAGATGGCCGGGGAAGAAGGGGCAGCAGGGAGATGGACGTGCAGGGGGCCACCGGCATAGCCTTAGGGTGGCCAGTGGTGCCTTCAAGTACCTCAGCACATCTTCAGGATCAGCAGTTAGGTGGGTTTAGATCGTGATTCCGTTTCCATAATGAAAATCCCCCTTTTCCTTATATGTATGTGTGCTGGGAACATCGGACCAAAACCAAACGTGTGGATGTGTGGTGTGCTTCCGATCATTACACGTCTGGGGTCAAAAGGCTCCCCCTTTTCTCTCACGCTTTGTTTCAGCCGTAGATCAATTCCAACAAAAGCTTCTTCCTGCTTTTGTCAAGGTTCCAGTTTGCACCGACGGAACTATCCTTATGTCAAAGAAAGAGGACGTGTTTATTCCCGATGATCTACTTCTCAAGGATTTGTTCGACAAGCTTCCTAACCGGTCATTGTTCATCTGGTATCCTTCTTCAAGCCTGCCTTCCATGTCTCGAGCAAAGCTGAACAACATCCACGGTAGCATTGGAGTCCAGGCAATATCCAAAGCTGTTGGGAAGAATGATTCACTCACATTGGAAAATGTCAGTCCAACAAAAGCTGCTCGATGTAAGGTGATCAATGTTGGTATGATCAAACTTGTCCTTGCTTTTCTTGCCGATCCTGCTCTCGACATTTCTGCTGAAGAGCGGCACAAGATTGTTTCCTGCCTGCTCGATGTGATGGTGCTAGAGACCAGCGAGCCAATCACGGTGGGATACAACGTGAAGCTATCCTCTGGGGACGTTCTTGATGTGAAGGGCACACGGAAACTCCGGTGGGGGAGGGAGAGCTCGAAACTCTACATGCAGAAAAGCAAGCGTGCACCAGGCTACAAGGAAAAGTTGGAGTTTGCGACAAAGTTTGCAGATGAGATATCCCAAGGGCTGCTCTTCGAGAAAGCAGAGCATATCCCTTTGCTTGCGGAGGTCGTTAAAATATGTAGCTTTATGGACTTCTACGGTACCGCTGTCGAGCACATTCTGAAATCAAAAAATCTGCAGCTGTTCCCTGAAGACGAAGAATTCCTTAACACTGCATCGCTAGGTCTGTGACCGAGAAACAAAAAATTCCTCATCTTATGAGTCTGAAGTATTTTTCTTTGCTTGAAAAGGAGGAAGACCCCCGCCCTCTGCATCTGGACGATGCATGCAGCCACTTTATTAATTATGCACAAACGACCTTACAAAGTAATAGTACAACAGTAAAACAGAAGCCACCGTCTAGGCAACATCTGTCGCTACTCCTATCCAGTTGATGAAGGGACGCTGATAGTCTGGGCCTAATACCAAACAGACCTCGCAGCCAAACCTAACATCTAAGACCTGAGGCCCCAACCAGGACGCCTGCCGGGTATGGGACACCCACCGGTCCGGCGCACACTGAGAGGCCGCCGCCGCCACCTGCCACCAATCCATCTTCAGAGCTGTACTGCTGCATCTACCTTGCCCGGTCTAGCTGCCGTTGACGCCAGACAGCGTCACCCTCCTGCGCGAGTCCATCATCGCACATCAGACGCCTAATCTCCAGGGTGCCATGCCATCGAGATCTGTCACCATGAATGTGAATGATGAAGCACCGCTCCACCAAAGACGTCGTCCACTGGTCCCTCGAGTCCGTGTACACCTCCAAGAATGACGCCCCCAAGGGGGGAAACGACACAAGCGCGCCGCCGTCTTCTGATCTATCGATCTAGGGTTTCCCCCGGAGGTAGCAGATAGTGGTCTAGAACTTCTCCACGGCGATGCCTTCATGAAGGGAACTACACCGCAGAGTGCCGCCACCGCCGGCTTTGGCATCTAGCCAAGAGCAGGTTTTCACCCAGATCTGTTCGAAGAACTCCATCCAGCTTCTTGTGCACGGATCGCCGCCTTCTCTGTCGGAGACTAGATCAAAAGGATCCAGTCGCCGCCGCCAGATCCATGCAGCTAGCACCGGGAGATGACGACAGTCTCCCTGGACCGGAACTAGCACGAACCGGAGCAGAACGAGTCAGAGACGATGATACCCCTGGAACTCCGGCAAACCAGCGAAGAGCCGCCGGCACCACCGCGTCCAGATCGCCGGCCACGCCGGGCCGCCGCCACCCCCCGCGCCGTCCGGTAGTCACCAGATCCAGGACGGGCCGGAACCAGTCGGACCAACAGGCACGCCGCCACCTAGCCATGGGGTCGCCGCCCCGGCCACCAGCGCCCCCTGTGCAACCGGCCGATTCCCACCGGCACCACCACAGGCGTCGCCGTGGACCGAAGTGGGGGCCGCACCTCCGCGGATCTGGGCGCCCGCGCCACCCATGGATCCGGGGGAGAGGGAAGAGGCCCTCCGCCACCGTGTCGCACGCACGGGCTTAGCCCGTCGCCGACCACCTGCAGCGGAGGGGAGGACGGGCACGGGATGACTCTCTGGCGGCAGAGGTTGGATCCCCCCGTGTCGCCCGCGAGGGGGGCGAGGCGAGAGGGGAGTTTACCTTCTTATGCTATTGAATCTAACTCTTTGGACGCTTGTATGCAGGTCGTAGCAGGAACCCGGCCGTTACCTTCTCTGGAGTTGCTCTTGCACATGCCGACACATGGAGTGAGGTGGTGAGTGCATTGGTTGTTTGTTTTTCTATAAAAGTTGTACCACCTCTGTAATTGTGATAGAAGCTTACGTAGTAAACTCACCTGACAGGTTACTTACTGATGGTCAGGTCAGCAGGAGCTTGGTGCTTAAATCTGGAGGATCCAACAATGCGCTTACTCAATTATCCTGTGCATACGTTTTGTCGCGATTAATAGCTGTGAACTTTTGTTTTGGCTTTCTCCCTTTCTGAACCGGAACCTGTCTGTGTTTTTCAGTGTGAAATGACGCACGTACGTACTGGTGCGTTATCCTTTCATGTCTTGTGACCATCATCTATTATATCTTGTTATTTAGCATGAATATATGTTGGACCATGTGTGAGCTTGATTGTGGTGGCCTGCTAAATGAAAGATGTCTGGTTTCATTTCAAATCTTTCAGCATGCCCATGGTTTTTTGTGTGCAACTGAATCATAAAAGCTAATTAAGTGAGGACTGCTAAACTGGCACTGCTATTTGGGAGTAACTGTGGATGGATTCCTAATGTTAGCATGCGGTACTTGTGATGATGAACCTGTTTATTGCTGCCAAACTGAAAATGGTTGGTTGTCTGTCAAAACTTTCAGCATATATATATGAATGTTGTGCATGGGTTGTGCTTGTTACTGAAGGCCAAACAGTAGCAAATGTTTTGTTGATATGCCAGGATTGCAGGGAGCCTACCTGCGACTGCAATAACTGTCAAGATGATATGTACCAGAGGATCAGATCCTTGTTGCCTTTACCAGATGTAAACTTTTGTTTTGGATTATGACTTTCTGCCTTTCTGAACCAAACCTGTTTATATGTCATCCTTTATGTCCTGTGATCATCATCTATTGAACCAGAACCTGTGTAAACATTGTGTTATTTGAGATGACCGAATATGTTGGACTATGTGTGAGCTTAATTGTGGTGGCCTAAAGATGGCTAGTTTCCTGTCAAATCTTACTGCATGTGATGTCCATGATTTTTTGACTGGTACTGAATCATAAAAGATAAATTAAGTGAGTAAATGCTGAAATGGCACTGCTACTTGTGAGTAACTGTGGCTGTGTCTCTGAGCATCTTCTATTAGCATGTACTCCCTCCGTCCTCCGTCCCACAATGTAAGACGTTTTTGCAAACTGTTTTAACTTGCAAAAACATCTCATATTGTGGGACGGACGGAGTATCTTTAATGAACTTGTTTATTGCTGCCAAATGAAAAATGGTTGGTTGCCTGTCGAATCTTTGTCAGTATCAAAGTCCAGACAGTTGTAATGTTCTGCTGATATACCAGGATAGGATTGTAGGGAGCCTGCAACTGCAAGCGTCTCTGCTTGCTGGACTGCCCATATCTGCTTGCTGGACTGCCCATATTTGATATGTAGACAGCTAACTGTCAAGTAGCAGCAGCACCGTTACACACGAAGCAGTCAGCCCAACGGCAATTTGCGGGCTTTTTTTTGTGGGGCGGCGTGGCGGCAGAGTGGAATATCCCGTGCCGCTTGCAACCTTAAGCTGCAGATCAAACAACTTGCAACGGCTTCAGTCTGGGTGGTGCAGCAGGTGCTGAAAAAGCATTCATTCTCAGGTGCTATCCTCACATTACAGATTGCAAACTCTTTCAGCAAACAAAAGCAAAATCTACATTCACTCAAATTCTCGGGTATCACCATCTCAACATTCCATGCCAGCGATGCCTGCCACTTTGAAGCACATATGCCTATTGTCGTGTACTCCCTCCGTAAACTAATATAAGAGTGTTTAGATCACTAAAGTAGTGATCTAAACACTCTTATACTCCCTCATATAAAGGTGTATTTGTTTTTTGATAAAATTTCAGAATGTAAGGTGTATTTCTTCTAATTCCTCATAATTCCCTTGTTAGCCCTCTAGAGAAAAGGAAAGTATCTCTCTCCTGATTGTTTGTATCTTTCATTGTAGCAAAAGAAGGAAAGTATATCTCTGTCGATTGCATGTATCTCTTACTTTCCTAGACTAACTGAATTACTTGCCACTAATCAACAAATTTGCCGAGGGTAATTTTGTCCTACCATGTCTATAATTATGTGCCTTGGTCACCGTGCCAAAAATAATACACCTTACATAAAGGAACGAAGGGAGTAGTTAATAAAGATGATAACCCTAGGTTAATTAGGCGGGTTTTTTTATTACAAGTGTTTGATTTGGTAATTGTTGATAGAAAGGGAGCTGAAAATCCTAGAGGAGATCATTTGTTTAGGGTGAAAAATATTCTTGATGACCCACTATCTATCAATGATACTTTTTCTGATTAACAATTAGCTGTTATTAATGCTTCTTCTCGTGGTAACCTTGGCATGCTGATTATGTTAACTACATTGTTGCTAAATATATACCACCTAACTATACATACCAACAAAAATAATTATTCTTTGACTTGAAACATTACTTCTGAGATAACCCATAACTTTATAAAGGAGTAGATGGTATATTAGACGTTGTATACCTGAGCATGAGCAGGAACAAATCTTGAGGAAGTGTCACTCCGGTGCATCCGAAGGATAAGATATTGCAATTTGGGTTTTATTTGACCTACTCTTTTCAAAGATGCATGCGAGTTTGTCCTTTTTGGTGATGAATGCCAAAGAGTTCAAAACATTAGTAGGAGACAGGAAATGCCTATGAATTATTTGCTTGTTACTAAACCATTTGATGTCTGGTTTTTTTATTACACGGGACCTTTTCCTTCCTCGCATCGGTACACTCATATACTAGTTGTTGTTGATTATGTTACTAAGTGGGTAGAAGCTACTACAACTAGTAGTGCCGATCATAAGACTTCTATTAAAATACGTAAAGAGGTTATCTTCTCGAGGTTTGAAGTCCCTAGTTATTTAATGACTGGTGGTGGTCGACATTTTATTCGTGGTGTTTTCAGGATTTTTTTAGCTAAATATGATGTAAACCATTGAGTGGCATCACCTTGTCATCCTTAGTCTAGTGGGCAAGTGGAATTGAGTAATAGGAAAACAAAATTAATCCTACAAAAGACTATTAATAGATCTATGAAGAATTGGTCTAAAAAACTTGATGATGCACTTTGGACATATAGAACTTGCTAAAATCGTATCGGTATGTCCCCTTATAAAATGGTTTATGGAAAGGTTGTCAGATACCTCTTGAGTTAGAACATAAAGCTTATTGGGTTGTTAAAGAACTTAATTATGGTTTTAAACTAGCTGGTGAGAATAGGTTATTTGACATAAGTTCTCTAGATGAGTGGAGAACCGAAGCTTATGATAATGCTAAACTATTTAAAGAAAAAAATTAGAAGATGGCATGATAAAAGAATTTGAAAGAATTTAATATTGGTGACAAAGTTCTTTTGTACAAGTCATGTTTCATATATTTTACGGGCAAACTTCTTTCCAAATAGGAAGGACCTTATATCATTGAAGAAGTCTACCATTCCGGAGCCAGCAGGATCAATAATGTCGAAGGAGATAATCCGAAGGTGGTTAATGGGCAAAGACTTAAACATTATATTGTAGGTAACCCCATTAACATTGATTCAGACATTATTTGAGTAATTACACCGGAGGAGTACCTAAATGAGACCTTCCGGAATACTCTAGAATCCCGAAAAGGAATAGGTACGTGATACGGTAAGCAAAACTGACTCCAAAAGTTCCATAATTTTTTTTCATGAGTTTCTAAAAATTAGAAAAACAAGTATCAATGAAGGAAGTGCCTATGGGGCCCACAAGCCCTAGGGGCGCGCCACCCTGGCTTGTGGGGCCCACGTGCACTTTCCCGACTCCATTTTCTTCTCGAATACTTGTCCTGCAAGATAAAAGTACATTTTATATACTCCTTGTTGTTTTGACACTGCCGTATTGCAAGTTTTTCTCTTGTTTTTGTTTCGAGCTATTTTCTTACAGGATTTCTGTATCTAGATCGGTATGTCTTCATCAAGCTCCTCCAAGCATGAGCTCTTCAAGAAGGTCATCACCAGTACCTCCCTGGAGTCATGTGATACGTCTCCATCGTATCTACTTTTCCAAACTCTTTTGCCCTTGTTTTGGACTATAATTTGCATGATTTGAATGGAGCTAACCCGGACCGACGCTGTTTTCAGCAGAGTTGCCATGGTGTTATTTTTGTGCAGAAATCAAAAGTTCTCAGATTGACCTAAAAAATTACAAAGAATTTTTGTGGAATATATAAAAATACTAGCGCAAGAAGTAACCAAAGGGGGGCCACCCAGAGGCCACAAGCCCTGGGGGCGCGACCTGCAGGCTTGTGGCCCCCCTGGACCTCCTCCCACCCTAACTCCAACTCTATAAGTACCTATTCAGGGAGAAAAAAAATCAGAGAGAAGGATTGATCGCGTTCTATGATACGGAGCCGCCGCCTCCTGTTCTTCATCGGGAGGGTTGATCTGGAGTCCGTTCGGGGCTCCGGAGAGGGGATTCGTCTCCATCATCATCATCATCATCATCACCAACCTTCCTCCATCACCAATTTCATGGTGCTCACCGCCGTGCGTGAGTAAGTCCATCGTAGGCTTGCTGGACGATGATGGGTTGGATGAGATTTATCACGTATCCACTATGTTCTGGGATTGATGTTGCTATGACTTTGCTATGCTTAATGCTTGTCACTAGGGCCCGAGTGTCATGATTTCAGATCTGAACCTATTATGTTTTCATGAATATATGTGTGTTCTTGATCCTATCTTGCAAGTTGTAGACACCTATTACGAGTTATGATCCGCATACCAAAGGTGACAATAATTGGGATTCTTTCTGGTGATTCTCGTAGTTTGAGGAGTTCATGTATTCACTAAGTGCTAATGCTTTGGTCCGGTTCTCTATTAAAAGGAGGCCTTAATATCCCTTAGTTTCCATTAGGACCCCGCTGCCACGGGAGGGTAGGACAAAAGATGTCATGCAAGTTCCTTTCCATAAGCATGTATGACTATATACAGAATACATGCCTACATTAGATTGATGAATTGGAGCTAGTTTTGTGTCACCCTAGGTTATGACTGCTACATGATGAATATTATCCAACACAATTATCATTGCCGATCCAATGCCTACGAGCTTTTCACATATTGATCTTTGCTAAGTTACTTTCGCTGCAACTGCTATTATAATCACTACAAAACTGCCACTGTTACTTTTGCCACCGTTACTGTTACTTCCATACTACTTTGCTACTAAATACTTTGCTGCAGATATTAAGTCTTTCAGGTGTGGTTGAATTGACAACTCAACTGCTAATACTCGTGAATATTCTTTGGCTCCCCTTGTGTCGAATCAATAAATTTGGGTTGAACACTCTACCCTTGAAAACTGTTGCGATCCCCTATACTTGTTGGTTATCAAGACCTTTTTCTAGCGCCGTTGCCAGGGAGCATAGCTCTATTTGCCGAGTTACTTCGGATTTATATTTGTTGATCACTATGAAGAATCTGAAAGATACCAAAACCAAGATTTTTCCCTCTAGGATGAGGGGAGGTAAGGAACTGCCATCTAACTCTGCACTTGATTCACCTTTTGTTTTAAGTAAGCTTGTGACACCTACACCTTCTATTGATTCTGATATGTCGCAAGTAATTGATAATGCTACTTCTGCTATGCATGATGCTTATGATGATACTACTACTTTGCTTGATAATATTGTGCCACCGGGTGAATTTCTTGATGAACAACTTGCTAGAGCTAAGGATATCAAGAATGCTGAAACTGATGATATTTCTGAAACTAGTGAAATTATTGAAACTGAAAACTTTGAAACGCCCATTAGACCTAGCTCTCCTAGATATGAATTGCTTGTTATACCTGAGGATAACCTGTCGTGGAATTGTCACGGCAGATGTCCTAGCGGAAGGACTTAGTCATGGAGCCATCGCAACTAGGTTCGCTTAAAGGGGTTAATCGGGACAAAGGACAGAGAGATTTTATACTGGTTCAGCCTCTTGCGGTGAAGGTAAAAGCCTAATCCAGTTTGAGGTGGTATTGCTAGGGTTTCGATCACCAGGGAGCGAATATGCTTGACCTAGTTCTCGATCTCTTGTTTTCTTGCCCTAAACCGCTGCCGGGTCGTCCCCTTATATACACAGGTTGACGCCCGTCGGTTCATAGAGTCCCGGCCGGCTCATACACAACGTGTCCGGCTCGGTGACTAATTACGCTTGTCTTACAATACAAGTCATACATACATGGCGGTTCATCCTCCTGGGCCTTAAGTCACCTTTGGGTCTTGGGCCGTCAACGGGCTTGCATGATCCGCCATCTTCATTGGTAAACGCCAGTGGTATGACCCGGCCCTTCCTGGGCGGTTCATACCCAGTAGTTATATCCCAAACATTAGGCCCCAGGTTGATTTGAACTTGTTCACATCAATCTTCAATACCTGACTCGTCACAATCTTATATCACTTGTCTGATAAACCTTGCTATAACCCGCCATGACGTCAGCTCACAGAATTTTCTTAAACCTCCATGACATCATTTCGCATTAATATCGCTCGTAGCCCAGAGCATCTTAATTGATCCTTATCTTAATGAGCATCCCAAAAACCGAGGCGTCCATATAGCCATATGGCGATTTTGGCCTCCTCGATTCCCGCGCATGCCTTGTATCCATTGCCTTGAAATAGGGACAGGGGGCCCTTGTTTTCACTTTTCCCCCCGCCGCTGCTTCTTCTTCTCCTTCCTCTCGACGCTAGCGCAACCAGAGCTCCGCCGCCGCCGTCGAACTTCTTCCACGGCCCGAAGCCAGGCCGCTGCATCAACCTGAACGCATCCAGAGATTGCAACACTTCTCCGCTGTCCATCAGCGCCAACATGTATTGTTTACCCCGTGCTACAGATCTGCATTAGGGTTCCATTGTTCGTCGGAGTTCCTCTTTGTTCTTCTATGTTCTTCTCTAGATCGTGTAGTTGATTCTGAACATCACACCGAAAAACGCACAATAATAGTTTTAGCATCCTTTTCCTAATACAGTAGATACTTTCCCTGTACAAGATCCATCTGAACACATGAGTTCCTTCACTGCCTTCATTTTAGGTCTAGAATTTTATTTTATTTTCCAAACTGCTGTAGATCCACAAATATTGCTCCACTTTGCAAAATCTATTTATCCAACACTTAACCAAATTTGAAGTACCATAACTGCCATGGCGGCTTATACTGTAAACCATGACCCGCCACCATGCACTAGGTCTCGTTTAAATTGCCATTGTACACTTTATAATATTCATTAATGCTTCTCCGGTTTAACCATGCTTTCACCCCTATAAATTGGCTCTGCATAATATACTTTGACTTTAAACTCTGCCCAGCTTTCTAGCAGAATCCTTAACCCGGTAGGTACCATTAGTCCCCTTTTAAGCCACCAATATGAATATCTATGTACTTCAAAGCTCATTCTTCGGCTTATAGCATTTTTCCTTTACATCAATTGTTCGGCTTAATAGCGTAATCTTAAACCGGTATTTTTCTTTTTCTCAAGCATGGCCAAAACTATCACCGCCTGCAACTAGGTTGTTTCCCGGGTCACCGAAGAAGATTTGAACAAATTTGTTCAGGCTGGTGTTTTAACCAAAAAGGACGTCATCCACTCGCAGGTTCCAGGCAACGAAATTCGTCCCGAGCCCAAGGACGGCGAAGTAGTTGTTTTTTCTGATCACCTAACCCGGGGCTTCAACCCTCCTGGCTCAAAGTTCTTTCGCGATGTGCTGCATTTTTTCAAGCTCCACCCACAAGATGTCGGGCCCAACTCTGTTTCAAACATCTGCAATTTCCAAGTATTCTGTGAGGTGTACCTTCAACAGGAGCCCACCGTAGAACTATTTAGAGAGTTCTACTACTTAAACCAGCAAAATGAGTTCAAGGACGGGCCCAACCTCGGGCAAAGAGCAAGGCTAAGAAGAAAACCAATACCAACGAGTTATTCAACTTAGATGAGAATGATGATGATGATGATGATTCAGAGGTAGAACTTGATTCCCTTGGCTCATTTTTTATACATCTTATTGACAATGATCATTATCAGGATAATGCGGAAGCCAGCCGTGCAGATGATGACGAGGATCCTTTCCTCCGGCTCAGAAGCTCTGCCAACACAGAAAACTCGACAGGCAAGCCGAAAAGTAAGATTTTCTCACCCTTTAGCTTACTTGGATCCCAACTTTCTTTTGAAGACGCAGCAACACGAGGCTCTCCGCACAACTCGGCACAGTGGAGGTGAAATTTTATCCTCTGGCTTACCGAACACACCAGCCCCACGGAAGCGCTGGAAGGAGGTAAAAGATTCAAATGTATTCCCTCCCCAGCAGGCTTTATTCATCAAGCACTAAACCCTTCTGACTCAAATTAACAGGGTACCTCTCACTCTTCATCTGGCGGTTCATCTCGGACTCAGCTTCCGGCTTTCAAGACCGCCCCTGGGTACCATCTTTATCTGTACTTTTCAACTCTCTAACTTCATACTGACTTTTAGCATCCCCTTACAGTGCGAAAGCAAAGCCTAGCAAAAGGCTAAGATAAAAAACCAACAGAAGACCCCAAGATTCAAGAACCGGCGAAGCAAGCACCGATATCTGAGGCCTCCATGCAACAGCCGGAGGAAAATGCTGATGATCCGCCACCAGAACATCGTGATGCCTCTGCTGATAATATAGTTGTTGATCCCGTGGGCACTGAACAGCCAATCCCAACCAAGCCTTCAGGACCAGATACTGAAGAAGCTCTGATTTTCAAGAATCGGGGAATCCTGTTGCTCTGGCCAAGCATTCTGCCAAGGAAGAATTGGTTGAAAGGCGCAAGGTCAAATTTGATATAGCCAACTATTCTCATCTGGGCATTAGTGTCACGACCGGTTTTTCAATAAAATAATTATTGAGAGACCAATCCTTTTTACGGACCAGTAAGGAAGAATCCCTTCCCACTGGTAGACAATATCTTGGTCACAGAAGAAAAATACCAGGAGTACTGAATATAATACAAGGTTGAGCGGAGACTGCCCAACAATTTATTACATGCACGCCAATAAAACAAGACGACGGATAGGGTGGCTTAACTACTAACTCACGATAATAACGGTGGGGGAGATATCACCGCGAAGCGAGTGATATGACTCCTGAAGACTACAGCTCTTCGAGCGTCGAAGCGAGGCTCGAGGAGACTTATTGCGGGTGGCGGAAGCGTATATAATACAAGTGACCAATATCCGGGATCGCACAGGACTGACTGGGACTCCTCTAGGCGTCGGACGCGCTATCAAACTCTTCATCCAAAAGATCGCCTTCGTCAACATCTGGCCAAAACAACAAGCCAGGTGAGTACTATGAAAGTACTCGCAAGACAGTTCGGACATAAGATATAACAAATGTAAACATGAAGCATATAAACAAGTTAACCAATGCGTTCACACATAGAGATAATAAATATGGGGTGCCAAACGAGGGTCTGAAAGACTCCTCGAGAGGAAACTGCAAGAATAGTAATACTGGTGCCAAACGAGTGTCTGAATGACTCCTCGAGAGGAAACTGCAGAATAATAATACTGGTGCCAAACGAGTGTCTGAATGACTCCTCGAGAGGAAACTGCAGAATAATAATACTGGTGCCAAACGAGTGTCTGAATGACTCCTCGAGAGGAAACTGCAAAATAATAATACTGGTGCCAAACGAGTGTCTGAATGACTCCTCGAGAGGAAACTGCAGAATAATAATACTGGTGCCAAACAAGTGTCTGAATGACTCCTCGAGAGGAAACTGCAAGAATAATAATAATGCCACAGTCGGACGTCTGAGCCACGTCACATAAAGGGCTTATAACAGAAAATAAAAGACGAACATGCCACAGTCGGACGTCTGAGCGACATCACATAAAGGGCTTATAACAGAAAATAAAAGACGAACATGCCACAGTCAGACGTCTGAGCGACATCACATAAAGGGCTTATATTATAGCTCAAAAATTCATTAGCTTGAGAGTATAAATTATCACAAGTACGAGACAAATATAAGGTTAGTCCATCCACAGAAATAATAATTAAACTGGGTTTACCACTTGAGTTTGTTCACCGGGGACAAGTTTTCCACGCAGATAGATATGGATATACTGATTTCACTACTTGATCATGGATACAATGACTTGGAAGAATTTGACTCTGCAGAGTTTGTACTTAACCACAGCCAACGGATTTCAGTAGTCACGGGGACTAGTTCCGTTTACGGTGTTTTGGAAGAAACACGTCTAACCAGTACACACCCATTCAACATTCCGAAGCCAGGGATCACCCTCGGCAACGTTCAAGAAAAACCTTGAGACGGGGAGGCTACAACCTCGCGTAGCATGGGATCAAATTTCTATACGCGCGCTCTAAGGGGGTGCCCCCCTCTCGGTCCCAACCGGAAACACCCATGCCCCCTGACCGGATGACTGGCTTTAATCCTGGGCCAAGGTACCATCATCCCGGCCCCTCTGTTTGGTGTGTACACGGAAAGAGGTTACCAACTTACTAAACCGCATCTTGGCAAAGAAACACGTGGTAGCACGGAAGGGGAAAAGAACGATAACGTGACTCCGTCCACGTTAACGTCGGAAGTAGTCGGACGACGCAAGGCTGGTATGCTACAACAGTACCACCTTGCTGCCCTTCATGTCACCACATGATTAGGCCATCTCTCACCAGAGATCATCGCAACTTTGGAACATACGGGTGGTTGCCTCGCAAGCAACGGGGAACTCACCGATACTCATATGCCACGCACAAACCTTCACGCAAACATGCAAAACACCTATCATATCAAAGGTTCAAACATGCTTGCCTGGTTCGGAGAAGTCGGAGTCTAGCTCGGCGAAGTTCGCGGCTCCGTCACCTCTTCCGGAACCTACGGCAATACGAAAACGGGTACTAACGTGAAAACCAACGCGTGCACATAAACTTCTCCAAAAAAATTCCAAATAAATCCCATAAAAAACTAGACAAAATTTTAAGACTGTCAGAAAAAGAATCACTCAAAAATTCCTTTTTATTAAAAAGTTATAAAGGTTTCTGTCCAGGGACCCATCTGTAATGAAACAGAAAAGTTCCAGGGTTTAAACTGAGAAACCAGAAAACGGTTCGATTGGAAATGCGCAAGCTCAAGAGGGAAAGCGTATTTGCCCGAAGGCGCCAACAGAAAACGTTTTGCGTGGGGAAACAGAAGAGAGGCTGACAGGGGGTCCCACATGTCAGGTTTAAAAAGCTCGCCGGCGCCCGAAGACTGCGGTGGACGCCGGCGTCGAACCACGGCGAGTCAGGAAGATCGGAGGGTACCAAGAGCTTCAGCGTGTTCTTCCGCGTCGGTGGGTGGTGGACTCGACCGTCGGAGAGCACCACGTCGACGGCGACACTTTCTCCGGCGGGCGGCGGCTCGGGTGATGGTGGAGAACTCCGGTGAAGGGCTGCAAACTTCGAATTGAAGCGCGGGTCAGAAGGAGGGATGCATAGTGAAGCTACTGGCAAGAGATGGGAGGCAGAGGCGCACGCACGGGAGCGAATCGAGCTGGATCCCGTGGCGGGCCGCGGCGGCCGGAGTCGAGGAAGGAGACCTCCTCGGGGCTCTTCCAGTGGCTAGGCGTGCTCTAGGTGGAGTGCAGGGATGGTGTGGGTTCGAGTTGAGGCTCGGGGCCTCTATTTATAGGCGGATCGACGGGGTGGCCGTGAACGGAGAATCTCCGGCGAGCAATTACGGCGATGCAGTGGATTGGCAGGAGGTTTGAGTGGCCAGGCAGCATCAGTGGAGGTTACTGGTGCCGTTCCCCCGCAAATCTCGGTTGGTCTTGGCGTAATGGCGCCGGTCCACGGTGGGGTGGCCGCACGGGCACGACGGCGGCAGAGAGCGCGCTCCGCGCCCTGCGGTTCACGACGAGAGTGGCAGCGCGTTCGGGGGAGTGGAAGGCCACGCGGCGAGCTCCGGAGGCTTGGGCGGCGCTGGGTGGCGCCGTCGGCGCCGCGCCTCTCTCTGGCGGCCGCAAAGCCGCCGCTGGCGTCGGTCACGGGGCGGCGCACCTTCTGCTGCTCGTCGCCGACGTCCGCAAGGTGCCAGACGTTCGTGCGGTGCAGAGGACAAGGGGGAGGGGACAGGGCACACGGCGACACGGCGGCACTGGCGAGATCGACGTCGGGTTCTGAAGAAAACGACAGTGCACTGAAACTGTTCTCTGAACTTAACTGAACTTGATATTGACAATGCACTGCAGGTGTTCGACAGAATGATTTGGCAATGAGAATTTTTTTCTGGAGCTGGTACTTGGTGAGGTGACCACTCAATGCACCCAGAGGCTGCCTGATTTTACTTGGAATTTTTGGAGGAAGATTTGAATGAATTTCACCAAATTTGACAAATCTGGTCCAAACTTGCAGCAAGTGTAGTTTGAAAAATTTGAACTGAAGACCAGTGGATCTTCATGGATCTTGGTTGAGGGTTCAAAGGACTAGGAAGGGAAAAAGGTTTGGGGGCAAAAATCCAAACAGAAAGTGGAGTTCCTTTGTAAATCACCAATGGCTAGAATAGAAGACAGAAATTTGTTTGAATATGATTTGAATGGAAAAATAATCATATGGGGAGGTTCAACTTGCTGGATTTGATGCAAATCATGATCCAAAGGTGAGGGAAGGTTTAGGAGAGTGGATTTGCACTAAGGCCATGGCAAGAGAGAAAAGTTGAAAGTGGTAAAGGATTATTCCAAAAGCCATAGTGCATTTTCAAAGAGATTTTCAAAAGGTATTTTTCTCAAGTGAAAAGTATTTTGTCTTGAGTTCAAATAAAAAGGCAAGGACCTCCAAGACCAAAAGCAAGTCTTGGGTGAATCCAAATAAAACTCTTGTTATGAGAAAAATATTTGAAAGGGAGGGTCCCTTGAAGAAAATAATTTTTAATTCACCTCCCTCAAGTCAAATAAAATCTTTTGAAAATCCAAATAAAACTTGGGTGTCACAACACCTACCCCCTTAGGAAAAATCTCGTCCTCGAGATTTCTGCTGATCCTCAAATAGATATGGATATTCTGCCTGAAGAAAATCTTCCCTTTCCCATGTGGCTTCATCCTCAGTGTGGTTGCTCCACTGAACTCTGAAAAACTTTGTTGTTTTCTGACGGGTCCTCCGTTCAGACTCTTCTAAAATCTTTACTGGCCTCTCTCTGTAGGTGAGGTCTGGTTGCACATCAATGCTTTCATGGGGTACATGCTTCTCCGGGTTACTCACACATTTTCTTAGTTGAGAGACGTGAAATACGTCATGGACGTCTGATAGCTCCTTGGGTAGATCTAGTTGGTAGGCTACCGTGCCTCTTCGTGCCTTTACACAAAATGGTCCAATAAATCTTGGGGCTAGCTTCCCCTTAATTTTGAACCGTTGTAGACCCCTCATAGGAGACACTCGGAGGTATACGGAATCACCGGGTTCAAAGCTGACCTCACGATGCTTTTGATCATAGTAGCTCTTTTGTCGGCTCTGCGCTGTCTTCAGTCTGTCCCTGATTTGCTTAACTTTCTCCTCGGCCTCTTTAAGCATGTCTGGGCCGAAGATACGGCTGTCACCTGTTTCTGACCAATTCAGTGGGGTACGACACCTCCGTCCGTACAATGCTTCAAAGGGTGCCATTTGCAAGCTGGCTTGGTAACTGTTGTTGTAAGCAAATTCGGCATACGGTAGACTCTCTTCCCAACTGGATCCATAGGTGAGCACACAGGCTCTTAGCATATCTTCTAGGATTTGGTTTACACGTTCCGTTTGTCCATCAGTCTGAGGGTGGTACGCTGTACTGAAAGCTAGTTGCGTGCCCAGAGCTTGTTGTAGGTGATCCCAAAATTTGGAGACAAATTGTGTGCCTCGGTCGGATATTATAGTCTTTGGGACTCCATGCAAACAAACTATACGGGAGAGATAAAGTTTGGCCAGCCTTTGTGTGGAGTAGGTAGTCTTCACGGGAATGAAATGAGCAACCTTGGTTAGTCGGTCTGTGATGACCCATATGGCGTCATTTCCGCGTTGTGATCGGGGTAATCCGACAATGAAGTCCATTCCTATTTCATCCCATTTCCACTCCGGTATCCTGTTTGGCTGGAGTAGCCCTGCTGGCTTTTGATGCTCGGCCTTGATGCGCTGACATGAATCGCAACAAGCAATAAATGTGGCTATATCTCTTTTCATACCGTGCCACCAAAATCTTTCCTGAATGTCCTTGTACATTTTGGTTCCTCCAGGGTGGATAGAGTATGGAGCGGTGTGGCTTTCGGTTAAGATTTGTTGCTTGAGTTCCTCAATGTTAGGTACGCAAAGTCTGTCTCCGTACCATAATGTTCCTTCACTGTCTGTGATGAACTCTGAAGCCTTACCAAGGTCCATTTTCTTCTTTATGCCTTCGATGCTGGGATGTCCCTGTTGAGCCTTCTTAATTTGTTCCACCAGGGTGGGTTGTATCTCCAGATTTGATACGGTGCCCTCAGAGACTAACATCATATTGAGCCTAGCGAACTCTTGCTGAAACTCAGGCCTCAAGTTTTGCGGACCGTCATTGTCCGGGCTGGGGTTTCGACTAAGGGCATCGGCCACTACATTTGCTTTCCCTGGATGGTAGTGAATACCGACATCATAGTCCTTGACCAGTTCTAACCAGCGTCGTTGGCGTAAATTTAGCTCCGGCTGTGTGAAAATATATTTGAGGCTCTTATGGTCTGTATATATTTCACAGCGATTTCCCAACAGAAAGTGCCTCCACTCCTTGAGTGCATGAATAACTGCTGCTAGCTCCAAGTCATGTGTTGGGTAATTTTCCTCATGTTTTCGCAGCTGCCTGGAGGCATATGCGACAACTTTGCCATCCTGCATTAGTACACATCCGAGACCTTTTCGGGACGCGTCACAATATACTTCAAAACTCTTGTGTATGTCTGGCACAGTTAAGACCGGTGCGGTTGTCAGCTTCTTCTTGAGTTCTTGGAAGCTTTTCTCGCATGCTTCCGTCCATACAAATTTCTTGTCTTTCTTGAGCAACTGTGTTATAGGTTTTGCCACAGTGGAGAATCCTTCAATAAATCTTCTGTAATATCCGGCCATTCCTAGGAAACTCCGCACATCTGTAACGTTGGCGGGTGGCTTCCAGTCAAGTATGGCTTTGACTTTTTCTGGGTCTACGGCCACGCCTTCTTGGTTCAATATATGGCCTAAGAAACCAACTTGTCTTAGCCAAAATTCGCACTTGCTAAATTTGGCGTACAACTGATGTTTCCTTAATTCTCCCAAAACAATTCTGAGGTGCTCAGCATGCTCTTCGGGTGTCCTTGAGTAAACCAGAATATCGTCAATGAATACCACGACAAATTTGTCCATGAATTTCATAAACACTTTGTTCATGAGGTGGACGAAATATGCGGGGGCGTTTGTTAGACCAAAAGGCATCACTGTGAACTCATATAATCCATATCTGGAAGTGAATGCTGTCTTGGGGATATCTTCTGTCCGTACTTTCAATTGGTGATATCCCGATCTCAAATCAATCTTTGAGAACACCTTGGCTTGTGCGAGCTGGTCAAACAAATCATTTATCCGTGGCATCGGATATTTGTTTTTGATGGTGACCATATTGAGGGCTCGATAGTCTATACACAGTCTCAGTGTCCCATCTTTTTTCTTGGCGAACAACACTGGCGAACCCCAAGGTGAGGAGCTGGCTCGAATAAATCCTTTGTCCAACAATTCCTTTATCTGCTTCTTTAACTCCACTAATTCTGAGGGTGCCATTCTATAAGGCTTCTTATAGATGGGAGTGGTGCCAGGTGCTAGTTCGATGCTGAACTCTATCTCTCGGTCTGGTGGCATGCCTGGCAGTTCTTCAGGGAACACATCAGGAAACTCGCATACCACTGGAACTTTTCTCAGTTCAGAAATGCCCACTTTGTTCAGTTTTGGTTGTTGTGTTCGTGGCCTTTCTTGAGCTGTGACCTTAATGGTCTTGCCATGATGGTGGGTGAGAATCACGGTCCGATTGAAACAGTCAATGAATCCTTTGTTGGTGGTCAACCAGTCCATTCCTAAAATGACATCCAGTCCTTTACTCTCCAACACGATGAGATTTGCTTGGAATTGTAGTCCTTCGAACTCAATGACCACTCCTTGGCAGTAACCCTGAGCGATTTGCTTATTTCCGGGGGACTTGATGATCATAGATTTTTCCAAGGGAAGTATCGGAAAACCATGTTGTAAAACAAAACTCTTCGAAACGAACGAATGGGAAGCTCCAGAATCAAACAAAACCGTGGCAGGTACTGTGTTGACAGGGAACGTACCGAGCACGATGTCTGGGGCATTCTGCGCCTCTTCCCTGGTCACATGGTTCAGGTGACCCTTCTTGTGGTTGTTGTTGGGATTGAAATTGTTGCGCTTGGGGGCTGGATTGTTTCCACCATTGTTTGGTTTGGGGGCCGCGTTCCTCGGCTTTGGGCATTGTTTAGCATAGTGCCCTTCTTGCCCACAAGCATAGCATGTGACCCCTGGACGGTACGTGAACTCTCTGTCCCTGGCATGAAACTGTCCGACGGGCCTTGGATCGGTAGTCGTGGATTTCCTTGCTCCTGTCCTTGGAACCTCAGTCTTGCTTCGGTTGTTGCGAGCAAGAGTCGTCTTGTCCCTCTTTCGCTTACGGATATCTTCCAGACTACGGCGCTCATTCTCCAAGGTAATGGCCTTGTCCACCAGAGTCTTAAAGTCCGGAAAGGTGTGTACAATCAGTTGGCATCTTAGTGCTGGTGCCAGGCCGTCCAGGAATTTTTCCATCTTCTTGTTTTCTGTCATGTGCTCGTCGTAGGCATAACGAGATAGCTGAGTAAACTGACCATTGTATTCTGTCACTGACATGCCTCTCTGCTTCAGGTCATCAAACTCTCTCTTCTTGATTTTTATGATGCTCCTGGGGATGTGTGCCCCACGGAAGCCTTCCTTGAACTCTTCCCAGGTGATGTTGTGTTCACTGGGGTGCATGTGTAGGAAGTTTTCCCACCATGCTGCAGCTGCTCCAGTGAGGTAGTGTGGTGCATAAAGTACCTTCTCGTGATCTGAACACTGAGCAATAATTAGTTTCCTTTCAATGTCACGAAGCCAATCATCGGCTTCCAGCGGCCTATCAGTGTGAGCAAAAGTTGAGGGGCGAGTCTTCTGTAACTCAGATAACTTGGAATGCGGTTGATAGGGTTCGCGGTGGTTTCCCATATTGATGACATGATTCATCATCTCTTGGTGCTGTTGCTGGCTTTGCTCGAAGAGACGGCATACTTGAGACAGGGCTGCTTCGCTGTCTTGTTGACTGGACTGACCCTGAGTGAAATTGTTGCTAGTCTGTGTCCCATAAACCTCTTCTGGTTGATTGGGCATGGAGCGAGTCCACGGACGAGACATTTTTCCAGTCTGGGGTATTATTTTGCAAAACCCATGAGAAAAACAGTGTAGTACCAGGAAAAACTTGCAAGGCAACAACTTAAAAGACCTCAAGGTTTTCAAGGAAAACATAAGCGGTTTTGCATGTAGAAAAGACTGCTTAACACAAATCTTACACGCGAATTACAAACACATGATACAGCACTCAGGATGCGCGTACACATTCCTGACATGTTATTTAGACTAGCGCACTCCTCCGGAAAGCGGCAAACACACCAATACAAACTAGCGTACAGAGGAAACACACCATACAAGCAGACATAACGCGCGGCTACTCGGCGCTCTCAGTCGGAGATGGTGAAGATTTCCTTCCCTTTGCCGATGGCAAGACTCAGCGGTCCAGGAGAATCAACCTCCACCTCCTCTCTAGCTGGCTCCTGGCGCGTAACGCTGCGCTGCGGTGATGGTGCGGGAACGACGGGTGGTAGAGCGGGTGCGGCAGGCGGTGCAGCTCTGACTGGAGTAGGGGCGATGACTCGGTCGAACTCCTCAGTGGTAGGCAGACGGCGAGCGGTGGCCAAAACGGCCGGTGCATAAGAGGCTGAAGACGAGACGAAAGTCAGAGGCGGTGCCGTGTGGAGAAGCTCCTTCCTGCTGGCAGGACCGCCCCGGACTAAGTCCATGCGGGCAGCCACGAGATCGTCTACGAGGTTGTCGAAAGACTCCTCCAGAGCCTTGAGATACTCCACAACCATCTCGATGGCTTCATCTCGCTCTCCCCGATGGCAGGCGAATGCATAGTGACTAGTGTAAGGCACATGGCATGGGAGGTAGCGGTAGCGACGAGTCTTCATCGTAGGAAGGATGTCCCAAAGACGGGCTATCGCCTCACGGGCAGCCATCTGCATGGCATGCCTCTCCGTAGGCATGACCCTTCCCACAAAACGGAAGTGGCGAGCTGCAGAACGTCCTCCCTTGAATTGCACCACAGCTTGGTGCATAGACACGTCACTGAGCTTGTGCTGATAGAGCGTGAACTCCGGGCGGGCTGCTGGCCCGATCGCGAGCTTGGTGATGGAGACGAGGAGCTTGACAAACCCCTCGGGCACGTTCGTGAACACTCGATTCTCACAGCTACTGCCAGCCATCTACAAAAGTAGGCAAAAATTCTGAGTAGTCATGTCATAAATTTATGATGACCAACAGAAAATAGCTACAATTTGCAAAAAGCTGAAAAAGCACAAAAGACGCTAATAACCGATTAGCGATCGCTCCTAGTGGCTTCCTACAGTCAGCCTGGCTCTGGTACCAAGCTTGTCACGACCGGTTTTTCAATAAAATAATTATTGAGAGACCAATCCCTTTTACGGACCAGTAAGGAAGAATCCCTTCCCACTGGTAGACAATATCTTGGTCACAGAAGAAAAATACCAGGAGTACTGAATATAATACAAGGTTGAGCGGAGACTGCCCAACAATTTATTACATGCACGCCAATAAAACAAGACGGCGGATAGGGTGGCATAACTACTAACTCACGATAATAACGGTGGTGGAGATATCACCGCGAAGCGAGTGATATGACTCCTGAAGACTACAGCTCTTCGAGCGTCGAAGCGAGGCTCGAGGAGACTTATTGCGGGTGGCTGAAGCATATATAATACAAGTGACCAATATCCGGGATCGCACAGGACTGACTGGGACTCCTCTAGGCGTCGGACGCGCTATCAAACTCTTCATCCAAAAGATCGCCTTCGTCAACATCTGGCCAAAACAACAAGCCAGGTGAGTACTATGAAAGTACTCGCAAGACAGTTCGGACATAAGATATAACAAATGTAAACATGAAGCATATAAACAAGTTAACCAATGCGTTCAGACTTAGAGATAATAAATACGGGGTGCCAAACGAGGGTCTGAAAGACTCCTCGAGAGGAAACTGCAAGAATAGTAATACTGGTGCCAAACGAGTGTCTGAATGACTCCTCGAGAGGAAACTGCAGAATAATAATACTGGTGCCAAACGAGTGTCTGAATGACTCCTCGAGAGGAAACTGCAGAATAATAATACTGGTGCCAAACGAGTGTCTGAATGACTCCTCGAGAGGAAACTGCAGAATAATAATACTGGTGCCAAACGAGTGTCTGAATGACTCCTCGAGAGGAAACTGCAGAATAATAATACTGGTGCCAAACGAGTGTCTGAATGACTCCTCGAGAGGAAACTGCAAGAATAATAATAATGCCACAGTCGGACGTCTGAGCCACGTCACATAAAGGGCTTATAACAGAAAATAAAAGACGAACATGCCACAGTCGGACGTCTGAGCGACATCACATAAAGGGCTTATAACAGAAAATAAAAGACGAACATGCCACAGTCGGACGTCTGAGCGACATCACATAAAGGGCTTATATTGTAGCTCAAAAATTCATTAGCTCGAGAGTATAAATTAACACAAGTACGAGACAAATATAAGATTAGCCCATCCACAGTAATAATAATCTAAACTGGGTTTACCACTTGAGTTTGTTCACCGGGGACAAGTTTTCCACGCAGATAGATATGGATATACTGATTTCACTACTTGATCATGGATACAATGACTTGGAAGAATTTGACTCTGCAGAGTTTGTACTTAACCACAGCCAACGGATTTCAGTAGTCACGGGGACTAGTTCCGTTTACGGTGTTTTGGAAGAAACACGTCTAACCAGTACACACCCATTCAACATTCCGAAGCCAGGGATCACCCTCGGCAACGTTCAAGAAAAACCTTGAGACGGGGAGGCTACAACCTCGCGTAGCATGGGATCAAATTTCTATACGCGCGCTCTAAGGGGGTGCCCCCCCTCTCGGTCCCAACCGGAAACACCCATGCCCCCTGACCGGATGACTGGCTTTAATCCTGGGCCAAGGTACCATCATCCCGGCCCCTCTGTTTGGTGTGTACACGGAAAGAGGTTACCAACTTACTAAACCGCATCTTGGCAAAGAAACACGTGGTAGCACGGAAGGGGAAAAGAACGATAACGTGACTCCGTCCACGTTAACGTCGGAAGTAGTCGGATGACGCAAGGCTGGTATGCTACAACAGTACCACCTTGCTGCCCTTCATGTCACCACATGATTAGGCCATCTCTCACCAGAGATCATCGCAACTTTGGAACATACGGGTGGTTGCCTCGCAAGCAACGGGGAACTCACCGATACTCATATGCCACGCACAAACCTTCACGCAAACATGCAAAACACCTATCATATCAAAGGTTCAAACATGCTTGCCTGGTTCGGAGAAGTCGGAGTCTAGCTCGGCGAAGTTCGCGGCTCCGTCACCTCTTCCGGAACCTACGGCAATACGAAAACGGGTACTAACGTGAAAACCAACGCGTGCACAGAAACTTCTCCAAAAATTTCCAAATAAATCCCATAAAAAACTAGACAAAATTTAAGACTGTCAGAAAAAGAATCACTCAAAAATTCCTTTTTATTAAAAAGTTATAAAGGTTTCTGTCCAGGGACCCATCTGTAATGAAACAGAAAAGTTCCAGGGTTTAAACTGAGAAACCAGAAAATGGTTCGATTGGAAATGCGCAAGCTCAAGAGGGAAAGCGTATTTGCCCGAAGGCGCCAACAGAAAACATTTCGCGTGGGGAAACAGAAGAGAGGCTGACAGGGGGGTCCCACATGTCAGGTTTAAAAAGTTCGCCGGAGCCCGAAGACTGCGGGGGACGCCGGCGTCGAACCACGGCGAGTCAGGAAGATCGGAGGGTACCAAGAGCTTCAGCGTGTTCTTCCGCGTCGGTGGGTGGTGGACTCGACCGTCGGAGAGCACCACGTTGACGGCGACACTTTCTCCGGCGGGCGGCGGCTCGGGTGATGGTGGAGAACTCCGGTGAAGGGCTGCAAACTTCGAATTGAAGCGCGGGTCAAAAGGAGGGATGCATAGTGAAGCTACTGGCAAGAGATGGGAGGCAGAGGTGCACGCACGGGAGCGGATCAAGCTGGATCCCGTGGCGGGCCGCGGCGGCCGGAGTCGAGGAAGGAGACCTCCTCGGGGATGGTGTGGGTTCGAGTTGAGGCTCGGGGCCTCTATTTATAGGCGGATCGACGGGGTGGCCGTGAACGGAGAATCTCCGGCGAGCAATTACGGCGATGCAGTGGATTGGCAGGAGGTTTGAGTGGCCAGGCAGCATCAGTGGAGGTTACTGGTGCCGTTCCCCCGCAAATCTCGGTTGGTCTTGGCGTAATGGCGCCGGTCCACGGTGGGGTGGCCGCACGGGCACGACGGCGGCAGAGAGCGCGCTCTGCGCCCTGCGGTTCACGACGAGAGTGGCAGCGCGTTCGGGGGAGTGGAAGGCCACGCGGCGAGCTCCGGAGGCTTGGGCGGCGCTGGGTGGCGCCGTCGGCGCCGCGCCTCTCTCTGGCGGCCGCAAAGCCGCCGCTGGCGTCGGTCACGGGGCGGCGCACCTTCTGCTGCTCGTCGCCGACGTCCGCAAGGTGCCAGACGTTCGTGCGGTGCAGAGGACAAGGGGGAGGGGACAGGGCACACGGCGACACGGCGGCACTGGCGAGATCGACGTCGGGTTCTGAAGAAAACGACAGTGCACTGAAACTGTTCTCTGAACTTAACTGAACTTGATATTGACAATGCACTGCAGGTGTTCGACAGAATGATTTGGCAATGAGAATTTTTTTTCTGGAGCTGGTACTTGGTGAGGTGACCACTCAATGCACCCAGAGGCTGCCTGATTTTACTTGGAATTTTTGGAGGAAGATTTGAATGAATTTCACCAAATTTGACAAATCTGGTCCAAACTTGCAGCAAGTGTAGTTTGAAAAATTTGAACTGAAGACCAGTGGATCTTCATGGATCTTGGTTGAGGGTTCAAAGGACTAGGAAGGGAAAAAGGTTTGGGGGCAAAAATCCAAACAGAAAGTGGAGTTCCTTTGTAAATCACCAATGGCTAGAATAGAAGACAGAAATTTGTTTGAATATGATTTGAATGGAAAAATAATCATATGGGGAGGTTCAACTTGCTGGATTTGATGCAAATCATGATCCAAAGGTGAGGGAAGGTTTAGGAGAGTGGATTTGCACTAAGGCCATGGCAAGAGAGAAAAGTTGAAAGTGGTAAAGGATTATTCCAAAAGCCATAGTGCATTTTCAAAGAGATTTTCAAAAGGTATTTTTCTCAAGAGAAAAGTATTTTGTCTTGAGTTCAAATAAAAAGGCAAGGACCTCCAAGACCAAAAGAAAGTCTTGGGTGAATCCAAATAAAACTCTTGTTATGAGAAAAATATTTGAAAGGGAGGGTCCCTTGAAGAAAATAATTTTTAATTCACCTCCCTCAAGTCAAATAAAATCTTTTGAAAATCCAAATAAAACTTGGGTGTCACAATTAGCGAAATTCTCTCTGGTTATCTTAACCAAGTACACAGCAGCCATGATCTGGAGATTGACATGGTCAAGCACATCCACCAGAAGCATGAGGTATGAATTCTTACTCTTTTTATAATATATATTCCTTCAGCCCCCAAGTCTACTGAATATTTTTAGAACATAATATACTGTAGACTTTGTTAGATAAGCTTTTAGCTATGCATCTGAATCAAAACCTGTAGCACCCAAGTGCCGGCTTATACTTTTGAAGATGAGGCGGAGCTTTCAAGAATCAACTTTGCACCTGTAGCCCCCAAGTGCCGGCTTATACTTATGAAGATAATCCGGAACTTTGAAAAATCAACTTTGCACCTGTAGTCCCCAAGGGCCGGCTTAAACTATCAAGTTGAGTCGGGTCTTCTGCCATTGCATCATAATTCAAAGTTTTGCATCCATTAGCCCCCAAGTGCCAAGTGCTATTGCTTGCAAAGGGCTGGGGACTTATCCATTTTTCCTGTTCCATAAAGAAACTTTCTGCACCCATTAGCCCCCAAGTGCCAAGTGCTATTGCTTGCAAAGGGCTTGGGACTTATCAATATATACAACTTTATAACTATGCATACTCATTTGAACCTGTTCTTTTCAGGAAGCATCCAGTCAATTTCAGTCTCAGCTGACTGATTTAAAAACCCGGCTTGAAGCACAAGGATCTGAGACCCAGAAGGCTGATTCCAAGTTCAAGTTCAGCTTGGAAGAAAATGAGAAACTCAAGACTGATTATAACACTAAGAAAGCCGCCTGGGCTGAAGAAAAGGCTTCACTGATCAAGAGGGCTGAAAAGGCCGAGGCCTCATTAGAAGAGGTCAACACGGAACTTACAGGTTTGAAGCACCATGTCAATCAGACCCTCCATGTTATAAGCCATCATGTGATTTAATCTTAATATGACATACAGGTCCCAGAAGCAGCAATCTTAGGAAGGAAATGTTGATAAAGCTCAAGGCGGTTTATACATTGGTGGAACAACTGTACACCGGAGCTCAGCGTACGATAGCCACCATCTCCCCAAGTAATCAAGCTCCATCTCTGCTCAGCAATGTTTTAAGTCAACTTTCTGTCATGTCTGCCCGTATTGAAGAAAACAAACGGCCGGCTGCGAGATCCGGTGCCATTACTGCATTAAGCCGAGCGAAGGCATGGCAATCAGAATTAGACCCGGCCGAGCTAGCCACTGGCTGCCCTAGCTTCAAAGAAGACGGGTATGTTTTTGACAAGAAAGACTTTGCTGCGTGTGTGAAGGAATTGCGTCCCTTGGAAGTCTTCTTGTTGAGGAAACGGATCTAACCAAATATGAGGTGGCTTACACTGCAGAGAACCAGAAAAAGCCCACGTCGGCTTACAAAATTGCAGATCTTATCCCTCCAATTCGTAAGCACATTTTCGCCCCTGAAATCGATCCGTCTGAGCTTATCGATGATGAAGCTGAATTCCAAGCCTTGACTGGCATCGATTGGTCATCGCTTGACTTCCATACGGTGGAGGGAGAAGAAGAACCAGCACGGGATGACCCGGAAGCCTTAAACACTACAGGAAACAGCTATTTTGCCGTCTGCCATGGCGGACGGCAAAGGCACGAACGGCGGACGGCAAAGGCACGAACGGCGGACGGCAAAAGCCTTTGCCGTTAGCCGCGGACGGAAAATGGCTCCGGCAAAGTAGGCTACGGTAAACAGGTCCTTTGCCGTCTGCTTTTTATGGCGGACGGCAAAGACTCCTTTGCCTACAGCGGCGGACGGCAAAGAGGAGGGACGGCAAAAATACTGGACGTCCGCCAGCGTTAGTCCGTTAGGCGGCTAACGGCGGCCTTTGCCGTCCGCCAGCGGACGGCAAATTTGAGCGCCTCTTTGCCGTCCGCCAGTTGACGTCAGCAATGCGTCAGCGCCCGCTGTTTTTTGCCGTCTGCCACGGCGGACGGCAAAGGCAAAGTCTTTGCCATCAGCTTAGCTTTGCCGTCCGCCACGGTAGGCAAATTTGCCAAATGGCCCATCTCTCAGGAAGCACAGGTGGGCGCCACGTGCCCCCTTTGCCGTCTGCCACCGATGGCAAAGGTGTCTTTGCCGTCCGCGGCGGACGGCAAAGAGCCTGCACTGCCTCTTTTTTATTCTGTTTTTCTTATATCCAACAATTATCACAACAAATATATCACAGGACTCTTTCACAATAAATATCCAGCACATATATATCCAACATAATAAATATGCAGCACATATATATCCATCCATACATACATAGTAGGTTGCACATAGTTCCATCGATCCATACATATTACAATATGCAAAGTTTCATCATAGCAATCTAGTTTCATCATAGCAAGCGAGCATAATACAAGAAGTGCATCAAAGGAAAAAACAAGCAATCCATCATAGGAAGCTGGCTTCCGTGAAGTGAATGAAACCTGCAAAATGACAAATAAGAAAGTTAGAAAAAGAAGACTAGAAGAAGAATTAGACTAGAAGAAAAAGAATAGAAGAAGAAGAAGACTAGAAGAAGAAGTATATGCCATTTATTAGCTAACTTAGGTGAACTGGATCATTTATGAGCTAAATTAGTTGAAATGGATCGTTTATGAGGTAACTTAGGTGAAATGGATCGTTTATTAGCTAACCTAGGTGAAATGGATCGTTTATGAGCTATCTTAGGTGAAATGGATCGTTTATGAGCTAAGTTAGGTGAAATGGATCGTTTATGAGCTAACCTAGGTGAAATGGATCGTTTATGAGCTAACCTAGGTGAAATGGGTCGTGTATGAGCTAACCTAGGTGAAATGGGTCGTTTATGAGCTAACCTAGGTGAAATGGGCGTTTATGAGCTAACGGAATTTAGCTAGGTGAAATAGGTCGTTTATGAGCTAACCTAGGTGAAATGGGTCGTTTATGAGCTAACCTAGGTGAAATGGGTCGTTTATGAGTTAACCTAGATGAAATGGGTCGTTTATGAGTTAACCTAGGTGAAATGGGTCGTTTATGAGCTAATTATGCAATTTTTGACATAAGTTAGCTAAGTACATATTGTTTTAGAGCTAACTTAGGTAAAATGGATGGTTTATGAGGTCAGTAAGCTTATTAAGTCATTTTGGAGGAAAGAAGCTAACTCTAGGTCATTATGGTAAGCATATTGGAGGAAATAAAGCTAAGTCTAGGTCTTTATGCATTTGTTAAGCAAAACACTAGAGAAACTTACCGTGATCAGGGAGGTGTAGGAGCGGGGTGGCTAGTGCCGCTACCTAGAGAAGGATCGTGCGATGCGTTTCTGGAGTTAAGCTGCACCAAAGATCATTTCCAATGTCTCATTAGCATTATGACACTCAAATGTTAAGACTAGCAAGTAATGTCCATTCAAATTAAACTCACCGTGCTCCCAGGAGCAATCACTGGCATCGGCGGAGCGGGTTGACCGGACTTCTCGCACACAGACTGCACATTTGGTTTTCACAACAGAGTCATACTAGTTAGTAATGAGACTCAAATGTTAAGACTAGCAAGTAATCTGCAGAAGAAACTTACCACAAGGAGCTCGTACATGGCCCTTGCCTGCATGTCATTCCGTGCCCTCTCCTCCTCCATCATCTTTCTCGTCCTCTCCTCCATCTCCCGCTGCCTCTCTGCCGCCTCCGCCAGAAGTTTCTCCGTTCTATCTCTCTCAGTCTGTATAGCAGCCTGCAACACCACTCACATGACCATTTGTAATCATTGATGGAAGCGCACACAATGTAATGGAGAAAGATAACTGAGTACGTATCACTAACCTTGATGGCGAGTTGCACTGGCCGTTCACGAGGCCTTATCTCAGGAGCGGAGCTCGACTGGCGCGCCTTGATCTCCGGGAGAGTGCTAGGACAACGGATAAGTCCATCTCCAATGGCTATGGAGCCATGGGACCTCCCGCCACCAGATATCATCACCAGCTCTGGATCAATGGGACCCTGGCTCGGGTTAAAGTCCTCCCCTTTCCTCGCCTTCCCCTCATCTCTATATCTCACGAGCTTCTTGTGGGAGGAGATGTTGGTGAAGTTGTTTGCATCATCGAGGTCAGACTGAGATAAAGCCTTGACTTTCTTGAAAGAGGCAGTGTGGGCCATGGCATACAGGTCGTACACCTCTGGCACCTTATCCGCCTTATTGTAGCGTGCCTGAAAGAGAGAAACAATGAAAATTAGTAATTAAAGGGCTCAAGCTAGCATGATGAATGAATTGCATGAATCATGAAGCAAACCACATACCCAGTTGCGCCCGAACTGATATAAGTTGGAGCTGCCTTGATGGTGTGGCACACCTTCCATTTGGGCACGTTTGTCCTTGGCCTCGTTGTGGAGGGCTAGCCATTCTTTTGAGCACCACTCATCGACCAACACCTCCCAACAATCCATCCGATCCGCACACCATCTCGGAGGCGCCTAAGTTAGCAAATAGAAACTTGAGCGCTACGGCTAAGAATTACTAAATGAAGGAACTTAAGTAGAAGGCCTTAAGAATTACCTTCATGTACTGCTCCTTACTCAGGAACTTATCGCGGCACGCCGGCTTGGTCTTCTTGATACCACGAAGGCGTAGTAGTCTCGAACAGCCTGCACCCGAGCCTCGTGCCGTAAGTTCTGGAGTAGGCGCTTGCAGACGTTCTGGATAACATTTGCCGCGTCCTCCTCGTATCCCTCCTCACACCTGTAGAATGTCTGCAATCAAATGAGACAATATTGATTAGTACAATTAATAACTAGCTAGTTGAAGATTTTTAAATGTGCAAAGGAGAAATTACCCAGAACGTCCTGATCACCATGTCTGCCCTCGTGTTGCACATGACACCGTCGATATTGACATCCGGCGGGGCCGGGGCAGCCACGTAGTGCTCCCAGCTCAATCCAAGCTCTGGAAGCCGACCCTCACCAGGCAACGTGACAAACCCCGGGAAGTTTTGCCGGCAAAGAACTCCAAGGACGGAGTTGGGCCGGCGGACACTATGATGGTGGTCCCAACCCCTGCAGCATGACAAGGCCAACACATTAGTTATTTGAAGAAACGTGAATGCAGAAGGTACAAAAATATTAAATGCACTTACGTACCTCTCCCCATCAGGGAAAATCAACCACCTCTGCTCGCGGGTCGCCGGCACGGATGGGAGCCGTGTAGCACCACGCTGGTAGACGGTGCCACCCTCCTCCTCAAGATCAGTCGGCTCCCCGCCATCATCAGCATGGCCACTCGGCTCCTCGGGCTGATCCGGCCAGGTACCCCATCCGGACGTGTGCTCCTCCGGGGTCTCGTGGGCCGAAGGCCAGTCGACCCGAGGCTCGTGGGCCCAAGACCCGTGGACCGGAGGCTCGTGGACCGGAGTGCGTGTAGCCTCCTCCTCGGACGAGTCCACCCTAGCAGTCACGTGCTCGGGTGAAACAGCTGGGGGTGGCGGCGAGGAAGGCGCCGTAGCAGTCACCCTACCTCCTCTCCCGCGACCACGTGCCCCACCTCCTCTCTTCCTACCTCGTCCCCTGCTGGGCACCGCGGTCGACGAAGAAGGGCCCGGCGGTGTGGACATACTGTCCAGCAACGCTCGGCGGAGAGGTGCGTCTGGAATCGAAGACCTCAGACCACGCGCCGACGAAGAAGGGGCCTTGGTGCGCTCCCGACCAGCGCCCACCATCTTTCAACACCTGCCATGACAAACAGTAAACGAAATTAGTACAACATAAAAAAAGACCGACATGAATAATAATATGTGTATCACTTAAGTGTATCATCATCAAGTACAACATTAAAAAATTTAATACCTGACACTACTAATAATCTCGATCAGTATCATCAATAAATGCATAATCATCATCATCACTATAATCAATGACGGGCTCATAGGGTTCAGTGGCATCAACATGTGGAAGGCCACCTTGACGTAATCGGTCAAGCAATGACAGGTCATCCGTAGCAGTAACCTCTTCTTGTTCCGGCTCTTCTTGTTCCTCCTCTGGGGTGATGTCGGATTCACTGTCGCTGTCTACTTCAATGTTTTGGGGTGAAGTATAGCGGTTCTTGAAACGCTTTTTGGAAAGACGTGTCTCTTGGAAGAATTCTCCTTCATACGTGTCTGGGTTAATGTGAGGTTCATAATCCTATTCCTTTGGGGGAGATAGTCTAGCACGTGGCGGCACTTCATAAACGACATCCCAACCTTTCAGATATGGATTAGTTTGGCAGGCCCACGGTAGATAGAATACTTGGGTCGCCTGTTGAGCCGTAATATAGACATCAGGAACATCTAAATGGGTGCCATGTCATCTGTCTGGCCGTCTCTTCGACCATGAAAAGACGTTGAAGTCTTGGTACGATTGGCATATACCGTAGAACACTAACGGGGATTTTTGTCTGTGTCTTCTCACCCATACCGTTGTCTACCACAACATACCTGGAAGACTTGCAAATGGGACAATAGTTCAAGTCCGCATAGTCAAGCCTAAACAAGACACATCCTTTCTCACAGGCATGTATCTTATCATAGGGCATCTTCAGTGCACGGAGGATTTTGTCCGACTGGTACAGGTTTGCAGGCATTACATGGCCTTTGGGTAGAAAGCGTCCAAATACTGTCATCATTGCATCGTAGCATTCTCTGCCCAAGTTGAACTGAGCCTTCAGAGCCATTACTTGTGAGATGGCATCCAACTGACAAAGCTCAGTGTGCTCATGGAGCGGACGTTTTGAAGACTCCAACATTTCATTGAAGGCCTTTGCAGATTCCTCCATCTCCTCGTCCGAATCCCGAGCATCATCAAAGTCTTGCACCATGTTTTCCATCCCGGTACCATGCTCGTCGGTGCGACGACGATCCACCTCAGCTCGGTCACGTTGGGCAGACTCACCATGAAATGTCCACACCGTATAATCGGGCGTAAAACCACTCTTCTGCAGGTGTTTGCCCATTTCAGCCTCTGTCCTCTTTTCCCAATTGCCGCACCGTAAACAAGGGTACCAGGTTTTCCTCTGGCCATTTGCAAATGCGGCTCGCACAAACCCCTTGGTTTTTGTGAACCATTCAGTGCTCCATTTGTTCTGACTAGTGTGACCGGTGTACATCCACGCACGATCACTCATCTTGACTTTCAGAGCTACTAGACACACAACAAATATATATATATATAATTCACCATGTATATATTCATCAGTTGATCTACTTTGTCAATTTTATTACGTCCATGCAACCTACACTCTAATAGGTAATGATAGGTCCTAATCCCACCCGAGTATGTTTAGATTGGGTTCATTTTCCCATGCTATGCTCCAGATCCTACGCAAAATTTCGGCAGCACCTCCCCGCTGTTCTCCTGATACACGTCTCTGCAATAAACAGAGAGGATGTGTACCCGGAGAACAACAGGGGAGGCACTGACGAAATTTATGCGTCGGATCCGGAGCAAAGCATATGGGAAAACGAACCCAATCTAAACATACTCGGGCTGTCCATGGATAGCGTTGGACAATTCGAAAGAATCAAGGTTATAAATATGCAAATGCATGCATATTTATAACTATGACGCTTTCGAACGGGAGACACATATTGGTTACGCATACTGATGATTCAAGACACATATATAGCTAGCTATCAAGTTTCATCGGAATAGATCAAATAATTAATGGGGGAGGAGGACATGTCATTTGTGCTCACCCACGAACGAAGGGGCAGAGCTCGTCAAACGCACGGCGAGGTCATCGAACACCAAACCTCGCAGCGATGAATCAGCTGCACATTTAAAACTACCCGATCAACACAATTATATATGATGTTTTTCATAACAAAATCGAAAGATATATGACCTAACTAATAATTCACAAATATATGACCCCGTCGGCTTCTGGAAGGCCAAAGAAC
The DNA here is from genome assembly GCF_018294505.1 of Triticum aestivum. Lineage (NCBI taxonomy): Eukaryota > Viridiplantae > Streptophyta > Magnoliopsida > Poales > Poaceae > Triticum > Triticum aestivum. The sequence goes on along the minus strand of NC_057799.1, from coordinate 586,180,315 downwards.
ACCTTTTCGGGAGGTGTCGGGGGTCGGGGTGCCGTGTCGGTCTCGGGGTGCCGTGTCGGGGTCGGGGTCGGGGTCTCGGGGTCGGGGTGTCGGGTCGGGGTGCCGGGTCGGGGTCGGGGTGTCAGGTGTCGGGGTGTCGGTGGTCGGGGTCGGGGTGTCGGTGGTCGGGGTCGGGGTGTCGGTGGTCTTCTTCTTCTCCTCCTCTCCTCTAGCTTTCGCCTCCTCATCCTCCTCCTCCTCCTCCTCTCCTCTTTCTTCTTCTTCTTCTTCTTCTTCTTCTTCTTCTTCTTCTTCTTCTTCTTCTTCTTCTTCTTCTTCTTCTTCTTCTTCTTCTTCTTCTTCTTCTTCTTCTTCTTCTTCTTCTTCTTCTTCTTCTTCTTCTTCTTCTTCTTCTTTCTTCTCCTCCTCCTCCTCCTCCTCCTCCTCTCCTCTTTCTTCTTCTTCTTCTTCTTCTTCTTCTTCTTCTTCTTCTTCTTCTTCTTCTTCTTCTTCTTCTTCTTCTTCTTCTTCTTCTTCTTCTTCTTCTTCTTCTTCTTCTTCTTCTTCTTCTTCTTCTTCTTCTTCTTCTTCTTCTTTCTTCTCCTCCTCCTCCTCCTCTTCTTCTTCTTCTTCTTCTTCTTCTTCTTCTTCTTCTCCTTTTTCCTCTTCTTAAACCTAGCACTAAGTAACCTAAAACAAAACTAAAACTAAAACTAAACTAAAAGTAATCTAAACTAAAAAACACAAAAAACAGAAAAAAAATCTAAAACTAAAAAACTAAACTAAACTAAATCTAAAACTAAACTAAAAGTAATCTAAAACTAAAAATCTAAAACTAAAAAACTAAACTAAACTAAAAAAACAGAAAAAACAAAAAAAGGAGAAGAGGGGTGGGGCTCACCTGCGGCAGGGGTGGGGCGCTCGCCGACGGAGGGGCGTCGGAGGGGCGCTCGCCGAAGGAGGGGCGGCGGGGGCGCCGCCGACGGAGGGGCGGTGGGGTGGCGCTGGCCGGGCGGAGGGGTGGGGGGCGACGGGGCGCAGGGGTGGGGGGGGCGACTGGGCGGAGGGGGCGACGGGGCGGCGCCGGGCAGCGGGTGGGGGGGGCGACGGGGAGGAGGGGTGGGGGCGGCGGGTGGCGGGGCGACGGGGCGGCGGCGGCGGGCGGGCGGGATGTGCACGGTGGCGGGGCGCGTCGGGGAGGAGAGAGAGAGGGAGAGAACAGAGAGTAACGGGCGGGGGGGGGGTACGTGCCGTTAGGTAATCGGCTCTTTGCCGTCCGCCTTTTTGCCTCTTTGCCGTCCGCTGGCGGACGACAAAGAGGTGGGGCGTTAAGTTTTTTTCAAACGGGCGGGGGGTGGGGGCCACCTCCCTCTTTGCCGTCTGCCAGCGGACGGCAAAGATTCTTTGCCGTCTACTAGCAGACGGCAAAGAGCTGGCAGATGGCAAAGAGCTTCTTTGCCGTCTGCCATTTCTTTGCCGTCTGCTAGCAGGGTAGCTGATGGCAAAGAGCTTCTTTGCCGTTAGCTAGCAGACGGCAAAGAGCTGGCAGATGGCAAATTAGCTGATTCCAGTAGTGAAACCACCAAAACTAGGAGAGCTGATCCGCAGGACGGTCTTCAAGTTTCCTCATCAAGTATTGCTTGTGACAACACTTAATCATTTGGGATCGAGGAGCCATGTAATAGGCTAGTTAAACTCTGATCTGCCGCACCATCGTGCATGTTTTGTTTTGCATAACACTGCTGATCCACCAGTTCAAGATCCGCCACTTATGCTCATAACATCATCAAGTATGCAAATTAGATTTATCATTTTTCCTGCACACAAACAGATCACAAGTGCCCTGGCGATTTACCGCAAGGCGGGTCACAATGCCCTATATAAAAACCACTGGTGACTAGAAAAGTTCATAACCAGGGCCGGCTTAATAACAACCTTATATAATCATAACAAAATATCATACCTGTGATATTTGCTCACACTACCGGCTTATCATACCTGTGCAGTAAGGGTTACAACCCCAAAGACAGAGCTCAATGACCTGTTTGATTTTTTTTGCGGGTAAATGAGATTTTATTGCTTAAACTTGAGGATTACAATCATGACGGTGAAGCAAATCAATCTCACTCGGTCCAGGTCTAAGCCAAACAGCCGTGCACATATGGTGATGTCCAATCTGAGCTAAGCGATGAGCTACAGTATTACATCCACGACGCACATGTACTACTGAGTACTCTCTACCCTGGGCGAGTAAACTCTTTATTTCGTCGACAATGGCCACCGATGGTGAACGGTCACTGTTGGGGATGTAACTATTGAATATAACCCGCCCAGGAGGGGCCGGGTTATGCTCATGACGGTTTACCAATACAAAGCCCATGAAGATGTTGAAGATGGCGGTTCATGGAGGAGACCTGCTAAGGGCCCGAAGCCCAAAGGCGACTTAAGGCCCAATAAGTGTAAACTGCCATATATGCATGACTTGTATTGTAAGGCATGTACAGTTAGTCACCGAGCCGGACACGTTGTTATGAGCCGGCCGGGACTCCCTGAGCCGCTGGGCGTCAACCTGTGTATATAAAGGGACGACCCAGCGGCGATTTAGGACAGGAAATAAGAGATCGAAAGCTAGGTCAAGCGTATTCGCTCCCTGGTAATCGAGACATAAGCAATACCACCTCAAACTGGATTAGGCCTTTACCTTCACCGCAAGGGGCCGAACCAGTATAAACTCCTTGTGTCCTTTGTCCCGTTTAACCCCTTTAAGCTAACCTAGTTGCGATGGCTCCACGACTAAGTCCTCACACTAGGACATCTGCCGTGACAATTCCACGACAGTTGGCGCCCACCATGGGGCCAGCGCACGGTGGTTTCGAGTTCTTGAAGGGCAACTTCGAAGGGATCAAGGGATACGCTGTGGGTCGGATGACCAAGAGTCGTCGCGGCAAGCTCTACATCAATGATGCGGGCTGGGGCCCCGAGGCTGCCTCAATTGAGTATGGGTACCGGGTCCCCTTCGGTGGAATCCACGTCTTCATCGGCAAGATCGGCGAACCGGGCCCTCAGCCGGACATCTGCACCGACATCATGGAGACAGCTCAGCGTGCACGACTCGCCCAAGTTCAGCCCGCCATGAAGCGTGCTTTCTTGGGATTCATCCATGGGGCAGAATCTGAGGATAGATTTGTATCTGGTGGTGAGACGGTTGTCTACTCTGATGGTGAGTCATCCACTGGTGAGACCGAGTCGTTGTATCAACTGCAAGACGGCCGGCTTGGGGGCTATTCTGATGGCGACAGTATTCCGGATCCCTATGAGCTGCCGAACAGGGTCGCGATCTTCATGGCCGAAACACAGCCAGTGCAGAACTCTTCGACTATGGCAGCAATGATCTCCGGATCAGCAGCGGCAATGGCTGCCAGGGCAGGAGGCCCTGTGCGCCCGCCGGTGCAGGTCTTGACCGATTTACTAGACAATCTGACAACATTGTTAACAACGGAGGTTAACCCGACAGATCAAGTTCAGCATAACGCGGAGGTTGCAAAATTGCGTGATGAGATAGCGCAGGCCAAAGAGGAGCTGAATGCAGAGAACGTCAGGATGGCCACGGAGCAGGCTGCTTTGGATGCTCAGGCGCAACGGATTCAATCAGAATCTTTCCGGCTCATGATGGATCAAAATGCTTCAAATGAAGTCTTGAGGAGGAGGCATCAGACTCGTCTACCTTCGGTTTACGAGGCGAGAAATCTCTTTAACATGCCTGGAGCGGGGACCACTAACCCACCAGTGGTAAACCAGGTTGAAGCACCTGGGGCTGGAACGCCGGCTCAGCCGCGCACGACGGAGCCGCCCTGTTTGAATACGACTCCGTCTCAGCATGTTCCGACGCCGCCGGGTCATTATTCTAACCATTTGGATAATATGATTGCTGCGGCGACGCGACTGGCAGCTCTACCAGTTGAAGGTGAATCGCCGGCGGCAATGGAAATACGACGAGCCAGAGAATTGCTTCAAACGGCTGTGGCCCAGCAGGCGGCTTATTCTTACAGTCGTGAAAGGATTCATTCAACCCCTCGCCCAAGCCAGAGTTATAGCAGGCACATGGACTCCTCGGCGGTATCAAGTAGTGAGCGGTGCCGTAACCCGCCCCATGGACATGACCTGGCGCGTGGTGGTGTTAATACTTAGGCCCCGATGGATCAGGATAGAGCACGTCGGGAGGCTGAGCTGGCGGCTCAGCATGCGGCCCATTAGCAATCTCTGGTTTATCCAACGACTTCGGTGGAGGCAGGCGTGACCTCTAAAACCACGGGCATACCATGTTTAGTGCTGGCTCTTCGTAATGAGCGTCTGCCCAAGGATTTCAAAGGACCTTGTAAGGTGCCTAACTATACAGCCGACTTACCCCCGGAGGCGTGGATTGAGAGTTACGAGATGGTCACGGAGCTGTTGGAGGTCAGGGATGCTGCGTGTGCCAAGTACTTCACCATGATGCTGGATGGGACGGCCCGTTCTTGGTTAAAAGGGATGCCTGCCATTTCCATTAGGTCGTGGGCCGAGTTAAAAGCCCGAATTATCCAGAATTTTAAAGATACGTGCAAGCAGCCCATGTCGATTGTGGACTTGGATGTCTGCGCCCAAGAAGAGGGTGAGTCAATGACCCATTGGGTACGCCAGGTCAAAGCTATCCTGCACTCATCGGATAACATCAATGCCGGCTCAACAGTCCTAATGTTAGATAAGAATTGCCGTTTGCCCCTTAAACAGAAGCTAGGGCGGCTCAAGCGGCATTGCACTGACATGGGGGAGCTGATGGCGGCTCTAATTAAATATGCCGACTCTGATAGTACCAAGGACCCCGAGTCTGATGATGAAAAGCCGGGAAAGGGAAAGAAGAGTGGCAACACCAAGGGCCAGCACCATAACCCGGCGAGTCAGGGGGGCAATGGTAAGCGCAAGGCTGATAATTCAGATTTTGTGGCCAATACCAACACACAGAATAATGGTCGGCGTCGTAAGGGAAAGCCACCTCCTCGGGCAGGAGGATCAGGTATCAACCTTGAGCAGATGCTGAATCAGCCTTGCCCAAAGCATGGTACGTAGGAAAGGCCGTCCGGTCACCTTTCAAAGGACTGCCACATTATGAAGGAGTTCAAAAATTCTGATTTGTTCCACAACAATCATGGGCCGGGTGGCGGCTCAGGTTCCGGCCCTCATGGTCCGGGTCATGGAGGTGGCGGTTCAGGCTCCGGTTTTCAAAGCCAAGGCCATCAGGGTGGTTACAACCAGCAGAATAATCAGGGGAATCAGCAGCAGCAGCGGTTCGGTTACTAGAATAATCCGAAGCAGTTGAATAGTGGGCAGTACCATGTCTTCACCATGAGTCTCTGCAAGCAGGATCAGAAGCTCCATAAAAGGGCTGTGAACGCCGTTGAGCCGGCGGTTCCCCGTTACTTGCGATGGTCTGAGCAGCCCATCATGTGGGGTCGTGAGGATCACCCGCCCCGGGTTGATAATCCGGGTCACTTGGCTTTGGTGGTGGCGCCTCAGGTTGGAGGATACAAGTTCACTAAGGTACTCATGGATGGAGGTAGCAGCATTAATATCCTTTATTATGATACTTTCCGTCGTATGGGGTTGATTGACAAAAATCTTAAGCCGTCCAATACTGTTTTCCATGGAGTGGTGCCTGGTAAGTCGGCGTATCCTGTTGGCAAGATTGCTTTGGAAGTAGCCTGTGGGGATGAACATGATTCCAGGGCTGAAACGTTAACCTTTGAAGTGGTCAAGATTTAGAGCCCGTGTCACGCCGGCTTATGCCAAGTTCATGGCATGGCCTTGTTATGTTTATCTACAACTCATGATGCCGGATTACAAGGTGACCATCACAGTGCATGGAAGCCGGAAGATAGCTTTAGAGTGTGAAGAAGGTGATGCTACTTATGCTGAGTCTGTCTACGCGACAGAGGAGTTGAAGTTTTACAAAGACAATGTTGACCCGGCAGATATGACATCTTTGAAAAAGCCAACTACGGAGCATGACCCGGCGTTGAAGTTGAAGTCGGCAGATAACAGTAAGCCAGTTGACTTCGTTCCTGGCAATTCATCCAAGCAGTTCAACATCAATGCTAATCTGGATCCGAAATAGGAAAGCGCGCTCATCGAGTTCATCCTTGAGAACCGGGACATCTTTGCATGGAAACCTTCTGATATGCCAGGTGTACCGAGGGAACTTGCTGAGCACACTCTCAATATTGATCCGAAGTTTAAGCCGGTCAAGCAATTCCTTCGTCAGTTTAATGAAGAGAGGCGCAAGGCCATTGGAGAGGAAGTGGCCCGGCTCTTGGCGGCTGGGTTCATTGTTGAAGTTTTTCATCCTGAGTGGTTGGCTAACCCGGTGCTGGTACTCAAGAAGAACGACACTTGGCGTATGTGTGTGGACTACACAGACTTAAACAAGGCCTGTCTGACTGATCCTTTTGCTCTCCCTCGTATTGATGAAATTATTGATGCTACGGCGGGTTGTGAGCGTTTGAGCTTTTTGGATGCTTATTCTGGTTATCATCAGATCAAGATGGCAGTCAAGGACCAGGAGAATACAGCTTTCATCACTCCTTTTGGAGCCTTCTGCTATGTGTCTATGCCTTTCGGGCTCAAGAGTGCCCAGGCGACTTACCAGCGCTGTGTGCAGAATTGTCTTCATGATCAGATTGGGCGCAATGTTCATGCTTATGTGGATGATATCGTGGTGAAATCCAGAAAGAAAGAAACCTTGATAGATGATTTGAAGGAGACCTTTGACAATCTCCGGGTCTACAAGATGATGCTTAACCCGGCCAAGTGTGTCTTTGGCGTCCCAGCTCAAGGAAATATGCCCTAGAGGCAATAATAAAGTTGTATTTATATTTCCTTATATCATGATTAATGTTTATTATTCATGCTAGAATTGTATTAACCGAAACTTAGTACATGTGTGAATACATAGACAAACTGAGTGTCACTAGTATGCCTCTACTTGACTAGCTTGTTAATCAAAGATGGTTAAGTTTCCTAGCCATAGACATGAGTTGTCATTTGATTAACGGGATCACATCATTAGAGAATGATGTGATTGACTTGACCCATCCGTTAGCTTAGCACGATGATCATTTAGTTTGTTGCTATTGCTTTCTTCATAACTTATACATGTTCCTATGACTATGAGATTATGCAACTCCCGTATACCGGAGGAACACTTAGTATGCTATCAAACGTCACAACGTAACTGGGTGATTATAAAGATGCTCTACAGGTGTCTCCGATGGTGTTTGTTGAGTTGGCATAGATCGAGATTAGGATTTGTCACTCCGATTGTCGGAGAGGTATCTCTGGGCCCTCTCGGTAATGCACATCACTATAAGCCTTGCAAGCAATGTGACTAATGAGTTAGTTGCGGGATGATGCATTACAGAACGAGTAAAGAGACTTGCTGGTAACGAGATTGAACTAGGTATTGAGATACCGACGATCGAATCTCGGGCAAGTAACATACCGATGACAAAGGGAATAACGTATGTTGTTATGCGGTTTGACCGATAAAGATCTTTGTAGAATATGTGGGAGCCAATATGAACATCCCGGTTCCACTATTGGTTATTGACCGGAGATGTTCATGTTTACATAGTTCTCGAACCCGTAGGGTCCGCACGCTTAACGTTCGATGACGATCGGTATTATGAGTTTATGTGTTTTCATTTACCGAAGGTTGTTCAGAGTCCCGGATCTGATCACGGACATGACGAGGAGTCTCGAAATGGTCGAGACATAAAGATCGATATATTGGAAGGCTATGTTTGGACACCGGAATGGTTCCGTATGAGTTCAGGCATTTTTCGGAGTACCGGGAGGTTACCGGAACCCCCCGGGGAGTTAATGGGCCTTAATGGGCCATGGTGGAAGAGAGGAGGAGGCGGCCAAGGTGGGGGCGCGCCCCCAAGCCCAATCCAAATTGGGAGGGGGCCGGCCCCCCTTTCCTTCTCTCCCTCTCCCTCTCCCTTCTTCTCCTACTCCAACTAGGGAAGGGGGGAAACCTACTCCTACTGGGAGTAGGACTCCCCCCTTGGGCGCGCCATAGAGAGGGCCGGCCCTCCCCTCCTCCCCTCCTTTATATACGTGGGAGGGGGCACCCCATAGACACACAAGTTGACAGTTGTCTTAGCCGTGTGCGATGCCCCCTCCATAGATTTCCACCTCGGTCATATCGCTATAGTGCTTAGGCGAAGCCCTGCGTTGGTAACTTCATCATCACCGTCATCACGCCGTCGTGCTGATGAAACTCTCCCTCGGCCTCAGCTGGATCAAGAGTACGAGGGACGTCACCGAGCTAAACGTGTGCAGATCGCGGAGGTGACGTGCGTTCGGTACTTGATCGGTTGGATCGCGAAGACGTTCGACTACATCAACTACATTACTTAACGCTTCCGCTTTCGGTCTACGAGGGTACGTGGACACACTCTCCCGCTTGTTGCTATGCATCACATAGATAGATCTTGCGTGATCGTAGGTATTTTTTTTTGAAATACTGCGTTCCCCAACAGTGGCATCCGAGCCAGGTCTATGCGTGCATGTTATATGCACGAGTAGAACACAAAGAGTTGTGGGCGATAATAGTCATACTGCTTACCAGCATGTCATACTTTGATTCAGCGGTATTGTTGGATGAAGCGGCTCAGACCGACATTACGTGTACGCTTACGCGAGACTGGTTCTACCAACGTGCTTCGCACATAGGTGGCTAGTGGGTGTTTGTTTCTCCAACTTTAGTTGAATCGAGTGTGGCTACACCCGGTCCTTGTAGAAGGTTAAAACAGCACACTTGACGGAAAATCATTGTGGTTTTTGATGCGTAGGTAAGAACGGTTCTTGCTAAGCCCGTAGCAGCCACGTAAAATTTGCAACAACAAGTAGAGGACGTCTAACTTGTTTTTGCAGGGCATGTTGTGATGTGATATGGTCAAGACATGATGCTATATTTTATTGTATGAGATGATCATGTTTTGTAATGGAGTTATCGGCAACTGGCAGGAGCCATATGGTTGTCTCTTTATTGTATGCAATGCAGTCGCCATGTAATTGTTTTTACTTTATCACTAAGTGGTAGCGATAGTCGTCGAAGCAATAGTTGGCGAGACGACAACGATGCTACAATGGAGATCAAGGTGTTGCGCCGGTGACGATGGTGATCATGACGGTGCTTTGGAGATGGAGATCAAAGGCACAAGATGATGATGGCCATATCATATCACTTACATTGATTGCATGTGATGTTTATCCTTTATGCATCTTATTTTGCTTAGTTCGGCAGTAGCATTATAAGATGATCTATCACTAAATTTCAAGGTATAAGTGTTCTCCCTGAGTATGCACCATTGCTATAGTTTGTCGTGCCGAGACACCACGTGATGATCGGGTGTGATAAGCTCTACGTTCACATACAACGGGTACAAGCCAGTTTTGCACAAGCAGAATACTCGGGTTAAACTTGTCGAGCCTAGCATATGCAGATATGGCCTCGGAACACTAAGACCGAAAGGTCGAGCGTGAATCATATAGTAGATATGATCAATATAGTGATGTTCACCATTGAAAACCACTCCATCTCACATGATGATCGGACATGGTTTAGTTGATTTGGATCACGTGATCACTTAAATGATTAGAGGGATGTCTATCTAAGTGGGAGTTCTTAAGTAATATGATTAATTGAACTTTAATTTATCATGAACTTAGTACATGATAGTATTTTGCATGTCTATGTTGTTGTAGATCAATGGCCCGTGCTACTGTTCCTTTGAATTTTAATGCGTTCATAGAGAAAGCTAAGTTGAAAGATGATGGTAGAAACTACACGGACTGGGTCCGTAACTTGAGGATTATGCTCATTGCTGCATAGAAGAATTTCATCCTGGAAGCACCGCTAGGTGCAAGACCTGCTGCAGGAGCAACATCAGACGTTGTGAACGCCTGGCAGAGCAAAGCTGATGACTACTCGATAGTTTAATGTGCCATGCTTTACGGCTTAGAACTGGGACTTCAACAACTTTTTGAACGTCATGGAGCATGTGAGATGTTCCAGGAGTTGAAGTTAATATTTCAAGCAAATGCCCGGATTGAGAGATATGAAGTCTCCAATAAGTTCTACATCTGCAAAATGGAGGAGAATAGTTCTGTCAGTGAACACATACTCAAAATGTCTGGGTATCATAATCACTTGACTTAGCTGGGAGTTAATCTTCCAGTTGATAGTGTCATTGACAGAGTTCTTCAATCACTGCCACCAAGCTACAAAAGCTTCATGATGAACTATAATATGCAAGGGATGGATAAGACAATTCCCGAGCTCTTCGTGATGCTAAAGGCTGCGAAGGTAGAAATCAAGAAGGAGCATCAAATGTTGATGGTCAACAAGACCATCAGTTTCAAGAAAAAGGGTAAAGGGAAGAAGGGGAACTTCAAGAAGAACGGTAAGCAAGTTGCTGCTCAAGTGAAGAAGCCCAAGTCTGGACCTAAGCCTGAGACTGAGTGCTTCTACTGCAAAGGGACTGGTCACTGGAAGCGGAACTGCCCCAAGTATTTGGCGGATAATAAGGATGGCAAAGTGAACAAAGGTATATGTGATATACATGTTATTGATGTGTACCTTACTAATGCTTGCAGTAGTGCCTGGGTATTTGATACTGGTTCTGTTGCTAATATTTGCAATTCGAAACAGGGACTACGGATTAAGCGAAGATTGACTAAGGATGAGGTGACGATGCACGTGGGAAATGGTTCCAAAGTCGATGTGATCGCCGTCGGCATGCTACCTCTACATCTACCACCGGGATTAGTTTTAGACCTGAATAATTGTTATTTGGTGCCAGCGTTAAGCATGAACATTATATCTGGATCTTGTTTGATGTGAGACGATTATTCATTTAAATCTGAGAATAATGGTTGTTCTATTTATATGAGTAGTATCTTTTATGGTCATGCACCCTTGAAGAGTGGTCTATTTTTATTGAATCTCGATAGTAGTGATACACATATTCATAATATTGAAGCCAAAGGATGCAGAGTTGATAATGATAGTGCAACTTATTTGTGGCATTGCCGTTTGGGTCATATTGGTGTAAAGCGCATGAAGAAACTCCATTCAGATGGACTTTTGGAATCACTTGATTACGAATCATTTGGTACTTGCGAACCATGCCTCATGGGCAAGATGACTAAAACTCCGTTCTCCGGAACAATGGAGCGAGCAACAGATTTATTGGAAATCATACATACTGATGTATGTGGTCCGATGAATATTGAGGCTCGCGGTGGGTATTGTTATTTTCTGACCTTCACAGATGATTTAAGCAGATATGGGTATATCTACTTAATGAAACATAAGTCTAAAACATTTGAAAAGTTCAAAGAATTTCAGAGTGAAGTGGAAAATCATCGTAACAAGAAAATAAAGTTTCTACGATCTGATCGTGGAGGAGAATATTTGAGTTACGAGTTTGTTCTTCATTTGAAACAATGCGGAATAGTTTCGCAACTCACGCCACCCGGAACACCACAGCGTAATGGTGTGTCCGAACGTCATAACCGCACTTTATTAGATATGGTGCGATCTATGATGTCTCTTATTGATTTACCGCTATCGTTTTGGGCTTATGCTTTAGAGACGGCTGCATTCACATTAAATAGGGCACCATCTAATTCCGTTGAGACGACACCTTATGAACTGTGGTTTGGCAAGAAACCCAAGTTGTTGATACGTCTCCAACGTATCTATAATTTTTGATTGCTCCATGCTATTATATATTCTGTTTTGGATGTTTAATGGGCTTTATTATACACTTTTATATTATTTTTGGGACTAACCTATTAACCCAAGGCCCAGTGCAAATTGCTGTTTTTTTGCCTATTTCAGTGTTTCAAAGAAAAGGAATATCAAACGGAGTCCAAACGGAATGAAACCTTCGGGAGCGTGATTTTTGGAACAAACGTGATCCAGAGGACTTGGAGTGGACGTCAAGGAACGAACGAGGAGGCCACGAGGCAGGGGGGCGCGCCTACCCCCCGGGCGCGCCCTCCACCCTCGTGGGCCCCTCGTGGCTCCACCGACCTACTTCTTCCTCCTATATATACCTACGTACCCCGAAACCATCGAGGAGCACCACGAAACCCTATTTCCACCTCCGCAACCTTCTGTACCCGTGAGATCCCATCTTGGGGCCTTTTCCGGCAATCTGCCGGAGGGGGAATCGGTCACGGAGGGCTTCTACATCAACACCATAGCCTCTCCGATGATGTGTGAGTAGTTTACCACAGACCTTCGGTTCCATAGTTATTAGCTAGATGGCTTCTTCTCTCTCTTTGGATCTTAATACAAAGTTCTCCTTGATCTTCTTGGAGATCTATTCGATGTAACTCTTTTTTGCGGTGTGTTTGTCGAGATCCGATGAATTGTGGGTTTATGATCAAGATTATCGATGAACAATATTCAAATCTCCTCTGAATTCTTTCATGTATGATTGGTTATCTTTGCAAGTCTCTTCGAATTATCAGTTTGGTTTGGCCTACTAGATTGATCTTTCTTGCAATGGGAGAAGTGCTTAGCTTTGGGTCCAATCATGCGGTGCTCGATCCCAGTGATAGAAGGGGAAACGACACGTATTGTATTGTTGCCATCGAGGATAAAAAGATGGGGTTTATATCATATTGCTTGAGTTTATCCCTCTACATCATGTCATCTTGCCTAATGCGTTATTCTGTTCTCATGAACTTAATACTCTAGATGCATGCTGGATAGCGGTCAGTGTATGGAGTAATAGTAGTAGATGCAGAATCGTTTCGGTCTACTTGTCGCGGACGTGATGCCCATATACATGATCATGCCTAGATATTCTCATAACTATGCACTATTCTATCAATTGCTCCACAGTAATTTGTTCACCCACCGTAATACTTATGCTATCTTGAGAGAAGGCACTAGTGAAACCTATGGCCCCCGGGTCTATTTTCTATCATATTAATCTCCCGTCAACTAGCTATTTCTGTCGCTGTTTATTTTGGAATCTTTACTTACAATCTTTTTCATAAAAATACCAAAAATATCATCTTATCATCTCTATCAGATCTCACTTTTGCAAGTGGCCGTGAAGGGATTGACAACCCCTTTATCGCGTTGGTTGCAAGGTTCTTATTTGTTTGTGTAGGTACGAGGGACTTGCGTGTGGCCTCCTACTGGATTGATACCTTGGTTCTCAAAAACTAAGGGAAATACTTATGCTACTTTGCTGCATCATCCTTTCCTCTTCAAGGGAAAACCAACGCAGTGCTCAAGAGGTAGCAAGAAGGATTTCTGGCGCCGTTGCCGGGGAGTCTACACACAAGTCAAGACATACCAAGTACCCATCACAAACTCTTATCCCTCGCATTACATTATTTTCCATTTGCCTCTCGTTTTCCTCTCCCCCACTTCACCCTTGCCGTTTTATTCGCCCTCTCTTTTCGTTCGTATTTTTCTCGCTTGCTTCTTGTGTGTTTGTTCTTTGTGCTACCGTTATGTCTGAAACTGGGAGGGTTATCGTTGATAAAGATAGTAAAATGGAAAACTTGATGTTTTTGATGATCCTCTTGAAGATCCTACTATTTTACACGCTAAAAAGTTTCGGATTGGTAGCGGTAATATAATTGGGAAATGAGTTATTCAAGATTTCTTTACTTGTGCCGGTACCCTACCCTCTATGGGTGGGTCTATTCTTCATAGAACTAGTAGTCTTGTGGATGATATATCCTTGCTCATAGTTGAACTTGAAAGACAATTTATGCATTTGCATCCTTGCATACAAAGGATTTTTCTAGAATTTTCCAATATTGAGCATTCTTCTATTAAGTGAGCGGCTACTATCTTTTTGGCTTATGAGTTCAGATTTATAATGAAAGAGGCCAATGAATTTTTTGCGCATTATAGGGTGGACGCTGGTCATCCTACCATAGAGGCTATCCTTTTTAATCAAGAAGACTTAATGCGCTTACGATCCTTAGATCATGTTGCTTACAATGAAAACCTTAGAAAAAAGGTTCCTACCGATGTTCTAGTTGATAGAATTTCTGAACTTAATGATGACTTTGCTATTCAGAACAACGGATTAGGTTTTTCTCTTGAACAAAGGCTCATGACTTATTGCCAAAAGAATGCTTATAATGATGAATTGGTTGTACAATATAAGGGGCCAAAGGAGGAACCCATAGCTCCCGAGCTTTATCTTGGGGACTTTTGTCCTATTAAATTTAGCCCTTTTGATTACTTTTGCTTGCCACAAAGAAAACTTGCCGCTGAACGTGGGGAATATGAGATGAGTTTTCGTGATTTACCTTACCATCATTATGGCAATACCTAGATCTATCCTTGCCTTTATGCCTAGCTAGGGGAGTTAAACGATAGTGCTTGTTGGGAGGCAACCCAATTTTATTTCAGTTTCTTGCTTTTTGGTTCTGTTTAGTAATAAATAATCCATCTAGCTTCTGTTTAGATGTGGTTTTTGATAACCCACAAGTATAGGGGATCAACTATAGCCTCTTTCGATAAGTAAGAGTGTCGAACCCAACGAGGAGCTAAAGGTAGAACAAATATTCCCTCAAGTTCTATCAACATCCGATACAACTGTACGCACGCTTAACGTTCGCTTTACCTAGAACAAGTATGAAACTAGAAGAACTTTGTAGGTGTTTTTGGATAAGTTTGCAAGAATATAAAGAGCGCATAAATAAAATCTAGGGGCTGTTTAGATAAAGACACAACTAAGTTAGTTTTAGTAAAGAGCTTGTTGTCACACAAGAAAGTTATTTGTCCCTGGGCAATCGATAACTAGACCGGTAATCATTATTGCAATTTTATTTGAGGGAGAGGCATAAGCTAACATACTTTCTCTTCTTGGATCATATGCACTTATGATTGGAACTCTAGCAAGCATCCTCAACTACTAAAGATCATTAAGGTAAAACCCAACCATAGCATTAAAGCATCAAGTCCCCTTTATCCCATATGCAACAACCCCCTTACTCGGGTTTATGCTTCTCTCACTCAAGCAACCCACTATAAGCGAATCATGAACGTATTGCAACACCCTACAGTGGGAATCCCTCATGCTTGCGTGACACGGAGAGCACCATAGGACAACACCAATAATAAAACATGCAACTCAAACCAATCACGATCATCAATTAACCCATAGGACAAAACAGATCTACTCAAACATCATAGGATAGCCATACATCATAGGGAAATAATATATAGCGTTGAGCACCATGTTTAAGTAGAGATTACAATGGGTAAAAGAGGGGTTACACCGCTGCATAGAGGGGGGAAGAGTTGGTGATGAGGGCGGTGAAGTTGTTGGTGTAGATTGCGGTGATGATGATGGCCTCGGTAGCGTTCCGGCGCCACCAGAAGAGAGGGGGAGAGAGCCCCCCTTCTTCTTCTTCTCCCTTGACCTCCCCCCTAGATGGGAGAAGGGTTTCCCCTCTGGTTCATGGCCTCCATGGCGGCGGAGGGGCGAGAGCCCCTCCGAGATTGGATCTGTCTCTCTGTGTCTCTCTGTTTCTGCGCTCCCTAATTCTGCCCTTTCACCGTGTCTTAAATTCCCGGAGATCCGTAACTCCGATTGGGCTGAATTTTGGACATGATCTCTATCCGGATATTAGCTTTCTTGCGGCAAAAGAAGGGCACCAACCGCCTTACGGGGTGGCCACGAGGGCCCAGGACGTGCCTGACCCCCTGGGGTGTGCCCCCTGCCTCGTGGCCCCCTCGGGCATCGTATCGCGTTGATTCTTCTTCCCAAAAATCACATATATTCCAAAAAAATCTCCGTCAGTTTTTATCCCGTTTGGACTCCGTTTGATATGGATTTTCTGTGAAACAAAAAACATGCAACAAACAGGAACTGGCACTGGGCACTAGATCAATATGTTAGTCCCAAAAATAGTATAAAAAATTGCCAAAAGTATGTAAAAGTTGTAGAATATTGGCATGGAACAATCAAAAATTATAGATACGACGGAGACGTATCAGCATCCCCAAGCTTAATTCCTGCTCGTCCTCGAGTAGGTAAATGATAAAAAAGATAATTTTTGATGTGGAATGCTACCTAGCATAATCTTGATCATGTATTCTAATAATGGCATGAATATTAAAACACGAGTGATTCAAAGCAATAGTCTATCATTTGACATTAAGACAATAGTACTTCAAGCATACTAATAAAGCAATCATGTCTTTTCAAAATAACATGGCCAAAGAAAGTTATCCCTACAAAATCATATAGTCTGGCTATGCTCCATCTTCACCGCACAAAATATTCACGTCATGCACAACCCCGATGACAAGCCAAGCAATTGTTTCATACTTTTGATGTTCTCAAACCTTTTCAACTTTCACGCAATACATGAGCGTGAGCCATGGACATAGCACTATATAGGTGGAATAGAATATGATGGTGGAGGTTGTGTGGAGAAGACAAAAAAGGAGAAAGTCTCACATTGACGCGGCTAATCAACAGGCTATGAAGATGCCCATCAATTGATGTCAATGTGAGGAGTAGGGATTGCCATGCAACGGATGCACTAGAGCTATAAGTATATGAAAGCTCAAACTGAAAACTAAGTGTGCGTGCATCCAACTTGCCTGCTCATGAAGACCTAGGGCATTTGAGGAAGCCCATCGTTGGAATATACAAGCCAAGTTCTATAATGAAAATTCCCACTAGTATATGAAAGTGATAACTCAAGAGACTCTCTATATGAAGAACATGGTGCTACTCTGAAGCACAAGTGTGGTAAAAGGATAGTAACATTGTCCCTTCTCTCTTTCTCTCTTTTTTTCTTTTTTTCTTCTTTTTTTTTTCTTTTTTTCTTTTTTTGTAGGCTTCTTTGGCCTCTCTCTTTTTTTGGGGGGCTTCTTTGGCCACTTTTATTTTGATAGCCTCACATGGGACAATGTTCTAATAATGATGATCATCACACTTTTATTTACTTACAACTCAATATTACAAATCGATACTAGAACAAAGATATGACTCTATATGAATGCCTCCGGCGGTGTACCGGGATGTGCAATGATCTAGCGTAGCAATGACATCAAAAAACGGACAAGCCATGAAAACATCATGCTAGCTATCTTACGATCATGCAAAGCAATATGACAATAAATGCTCAAGTCATGTAGATGCTGATGGAAGTTGCATGGCAATATATCTCGGAATGGCTATGAAAATGCCATGATAGGTAGGTATGGTGGCTGTTTTGAGGAAGATATAAGGAGGCTTATGTGTGATAGAGCTTATCGTATCACGGGGTTTGGATGCACCGGTGAAGTTTGCACCAACTCTCGAGGTGAGAAAGGGCAATGCACGATACCGAAGAGGCTAGCAATGATGGAAGGGTGAGAGTGCGTATAATCCATGGACTCAACATTAGTCATAAAGAACTCACATACTTATTGCAAAAATCTATTAGTCATCGAAACAAAGTACTACGCGCATGCTCCTAGGGGGATAGATTGGTAGGAAAAGACCATCGCTCGTCCCTGACCGCCACTCATAAGGAAGACAATCAATAAATACCTCATGCTCCAACTTCGTTACATAACGGTTCACCATACATGCATGCTACGGGAATCACAAACTTCAACACAAGTATTTCTACAATCCACAACTACCCACTAGCATGACTCTAATATCACCATCTTTATATCGCAAAACTATTGCAAGGAATCAAACATATCATATTCAGTGATCTACAAGTTTTATGTAGGATTTTATGACTAACCATGTGAATGACCAATTCCTGTCATCTCTCTAAATAGATATAAGTGAAGAAAGAGAGTTTATTTCTTTCTACAAAAGATATGCCCACGCTCTAACAAATATAAGTGAAGCAAAAGAGCATTGTACAAATGGCGGTTTTCTATGTGTAGGGAAACAAGCAATCCATACTTCAAATGATATAAGTGAAGTGCAATGAGAATTCTATAAATCAACCATGGACTATCTCATACCAGCATGGTGCATCAAAGAAAAGTGAAAAATAAATGCAAAAGACGCTCCAAGATTTGCACATATCGCATGAACGAAACGAATCCGAAAACATACCGATATTTGTTGAAGAAAGATGGGATGCCTTCCGGGGCATCCCCAAGCTTAGACGCTTGAGTCTCCTTGAATATTTACTTTGGGTGCCTTGGGCATCCCCAAGCTTGAGCTCTTGCCTCTCCTCCTTCTCCTCACATCAAGACCTCCTCGATCTTCGAACACTTCATCCACACAAAACTCAACAGAAAACTCGGTAAGATCCGTTAGTATAATAAAGCAAATCACTACTATAAGTACTGTTGCAAACCAATTCATATTTTTTTTGCATTTTAGCTACTGTAATATAACTTTTCCATGGCTTAATCCACTGATAGAAATCGGTAGTTTCATCAAAACAAGCAAACTATGCATCAAAAACAGAATCTGTCTTAAACAGGACAGTATGTAGTAATCTGAACATTCACCATACTTATGTTACTCCAAAAATTCTGCCAAAATTAGGAAAAATAAACAATTTGTATATAAAGATAGTGCAAAAAGTTTCGTGACCATTTGACGTCCCAGTAGAAAATGTAAAATCGCGCACTACAGCCAAAGTTTCTGTCCTGCACCGCACAAACCAACAAGCATTGTAAACATCCTAAAGGCAAACCTTGGCACATTATTTTTGTAATACAATGGAATTGTACAAGGGGATAATTATTTTTGTTGAAAAGTTTCTGTAATCAAGATTCACAAAGTTTCCATGAGCATGAACAAAGTTCAAGGCTAGCTCCCACTTTAACAATGCTCGTGTTTCTCACTTTCACTTTCCTTTTTGAAAAAGTTTTAGGTTCCCCTCTTTATTTTTTTTTGTTTTTAAACTATATAAAAGCACTCAACAGAAATAAATGACTCTCTAAAACTTCCGGGTTGTCTCCCTGGCAGCGCTTTCTTTAAAGCCATTAAGCTAGGCATATAGTGCTCAAGTAATGAATCCACCCGGATCCCAAGGTATATCAAAGCCAATTTTAATTAAAAATGATTTAGCATTTAGTAGTGAGCACAAAGCAACATATATCAAGCAATGGCGAAGTCTAACTCTCTTCATATGCATCGGCATGTCATAAAAGAATAATTCATGCACACATAGTAAAGGCCAATGCATAGTATAAACAGTTTCTTGCAATTTTATCATGTGGGAAACATAGAGAGGTGGAGATATAGTTCCTCTCTCATAATAATTGCAAGTAGGAGCAACAAGCACATGCATATTATATCTATCAAAATCATCATGTGTAGCGGTAAAAGGCAACCCATCAATATAATCCTTAATAAGTGCAAACCTCTCCGATATAGTGTAGTCGGGAGAATTCAAAAAGATAATAGGACTATCATGCGTGGGTGCAATAGCAACAATTTCATGTTTAACATAAGGAACTATAGCAAGTTCATCTCCATAAGCATAATTCATATTGGCTTCTTGGTCACAAGCATAGCAAGAGTCATCAAAAGGGGATATTTCAAAAGAATCAACAGGATCATAACAGTCATCATAGCAATCATCCTTCGGTAAGCACGAAGGGAAATTAAAAAATGTATGAGTTGAAGAGTTACTCTCATTAGAAGGTGGGCACGGGTAGCTAATCCGCTCTTCCTCCTTTTGTTCTTCGCTCTCCTCATCATCTTTTTCATCCAATGGGCTCACAATGTCATTAATTTCTTCTTCCATAGACTCCTGCAAAATATTAATCTCTTCTTGGACAGCGGATGAGTCCTCAGTATATGGTTTAACATAGGCATTAGAAGCATAATTATCATAACAATATTCAAGTATGGCAAAATTTTCATATTTGTAAAGAGTAGCATCATACTTTTCAATCAAAGAAGCAATTTCATAAGCACCCTTAAATGCAACAAATTCTTAAATTTGTTGAACATCATAGTAAGTATAAACACCCTTAGCATACGAAGATATGATTCCATTATCTCTAAACTCACATTGGTAGGGAAGGTGTTTCTTAGGGTTTTTAGAACAACAGGTAACATCTATATTTCACATAAATTCTAAGCATAGCATTGCAAACGATGAATTTGATCCAGTAAAAGTTTCCCTTTTTGAGATAAGCGGTGTCGCACATAACAAGCATGCTCATCTAAAGATTTGCCCTCAACTAAGCTAGTTGGGGTTTCAGCATGAGCACATAAGGATCGAAGATGATCCAAGTAAAAAGCTTCAGGAGTGTGATACATTTTGAGTGGTTCTTCAACCATTGGTTCAGTAGGTACCACTAATTTTTTTGGTATTTTGCGTTTCCTACCCATAACTAAAGATAGAAAACAACTTAGAACAGCAAATAAAAATTACTTAGTGATAAAGCAAACAAGCACACACGAGAACATTCACCCCACGCTATTGCTCCCCGGCAACGGCGCCAGAAAAAGGTCTTGATAACCCACAAGTATACGGGATCAACTATAGCCTCTTTCGATAAGTAAGAGTGTCGAACCCAACGAGGATCTAAAGGTAGAACAAATATTCCCTCAAGTTCTATCGACCACCGATACAACTCTACGCACGCTTAACATTCGCTTTACCTAGAACAAGTATGAAACTAGAAGTACTTTGTAGGTGTTGTTGGATAAGTTTGCAAGAATATAAAGAGCGCGTAAATAAAATCTAGGGGCTGTTTAGATAAAGACACAACTAAGTTAGTTTTAGTAAAGAGCTTGTTGTCACACAAGAAAGTTATTTGTCCCTAGGCAATCGATAACTAGACCGGTAATCATTATTGCAATTTTATTTGAGGGAGAGGCATAAGCTAACATGCTTTCTCTTCTTGGATCATATGCACTTATGATTGGAACTCTAGCAAGCATCCCCAACTACTAAAGATCATTAAGGTAAAACCCAACCATAGCATTAAAGCATCAAGTCCCCTTTATCCCATATGCAACAACCCCCTTACTCGGGTTTATGCTTCTGTCACCCAAGCAACCCACTATAAGCGAATCATGAACGTATTGCAACACCCTACAGCGGGAATCCCTCACGCTTGCGCGACACAGAGAGCACCATAGGACAACACCAATAATAAAACATGCAACTCAAACCAATCGCGATCATCAATTAACCCATAGGACAAAACAGATCTACTCAAACATCATAGGATAGCCATACATCATAGGGAAATAATATATAGCGTTGAGCACCATGTTTAAGTAGAGATTATAGCGGGTAAAAGAGGGGTTACACCGCTGCATAGAGGGGGGAAAAGTTGGTGATGAGGGCGGTGAAGTTGTTGGTGTAGATTGCGGTGATGATGATGGCCCCGGCGGCGTTCCGGCGCCACCGGAAGAGAGGGGGAGAGAGCCCCCCTTCTTCTTCTTATCCCTTGACCTTCCCCCTAGATGGGAGAAGGGTTTCCTCTCTGGTTCATGGCCTCCATGGCGGCGGAGGGGCGAGAGCCCCTCCGAGATTGGATCTGTCTCTCTGTCTCTCTCTGTTTCTGCGCTCCCTGATTCTGCCCTTTCACGGTTTCTTAAATTCCCGGAGATCTGTAACTCCGATTGGGCTGAATTTTGGACAGGATCTCTATCCGAATATTAGCTTTCTTGCGTTGAAAGGAGGGCACCAACCACCTTACGGGGTGGCCACGAGGGCCCAGGGCGCGCCTGACCCCCTGGGGCGCGCCCCCCTGCCTCGTGGCCCCCGCGGGCATCGTATCGCGTTGATTCTTCTTCCCAAAAATCACATATATTCCAGAAAAAATCTCCGTCAGTTTTTATCCCGTTTGGACTCTGTTTGATATGGATTTTCTGCGAAACAAAAAACATGCAACAAACAGGAACTGGCACTGGGCACTGGATCAATATGTTAGTCCCAAAAATAGTATAAAAAGTTGCCAAAAGGATGTAAAAGTTGTAGAATATTGGCATGGAACAATAAAAAATTATAGATACGACTGAGACGTATCAGTTTTATGTTTTAATTAGTGTTTGTGCCAAGTAGAACCTTTGGGAAGACTTGTGTGAAGTCTTTTTGATCTTGCTGTAAGAAACAGAAACTTTAGCGCTCACGAGATTAGCTAAAACTTTTTACTGGAGAGTGATATTTAGTTGATTCTTTTTGAAGATGATTAATAGATAAATTCCTCACGTCTAGAAATTTATTTTAGAATTTTTGGAGTTCCAGAAGTATGCGTTTGATACAGATTGCTACAGACTGTTCTGTTTTTGACAGATTCTGTTTTTCGTGTGTTGTTTGCTTATTTTGATGAATCTATGGCTAGTATCGGAGGTTATGAACCAT
Organism: Triticum aestivum; assembly: GCF_018294505.1. Taxonomy (NCBI): domain Eukaryota; kingdom Viridiplantae; phylum Streptophyta; class Magnoliopsida; order Poales; family Poaceae; genus Triticum; species Triticum aestivum. Next base: position 586,157,938 of record NC_057799.1, on the reverse strand, counting down.
AGAGAAGTTGGAATACAGTAGGTTAACACCAATATAAATAAAGAATGAGTTCATTACAGTACGTTGAAGTGGTGTTTTGTTTTCTTTCGCTAACGGAGCTCACGAGATTTTCTGTTAAGTTTTGTGTTGTGAAGTTTTCAAGTTTTGGGTAAAGATTTGATGGATTATGGAACAAGGAGTGGAAAGAGCCTAAGCTTGGGGATGCCCAAGGCACCCCAAGGTAAAATCCAAGGACAACCAAAAGCCTAAGCTTGGGGATGCCCCGGAAGGCATCCCCTCTTTCATCTTCGTCCATCGGTAACTTTACTTGGAGCTATATTTTTATTCACCACATGATATGTATTTGCTTGGAGCATCTTGTATGATTTGAGTCTTTTCTTTTTAGTTCACCACAATCATCCTTGCTGTACACACCTTTTTGGAGAGACACACATTAATCGGAATTTATTAGAATACTCTATGTGCTTCACTTATATCTTTTGAGCTAAACAATTTTGCTCTAGTGCTTCACTTATATCTTTTAGAGCACGGTGGTGGTTTTATTTTATAGAAATTATTGATCTCTCATGCTTCACTTATATTATTTTTAGAGTCCGTTAGAACAGCATGGTAATTTGCTTTGGTTATAAAATTAGTCCTAATATGATAGGCATCCAAGATGGATATAATAAAAACTTCCATATAAGTGCATTGAATACTAGGAGAAGTTTGATACTTGATGATTGTTTTGAGATATGGAGATAGTGATATTAAAGTTGTGCTAGTTGAGTAGTTGTGAATTTGAGAAATACTTGTGTTGAAGATTGCAAGTCCCGCAGCATGCATGTATGGTAAACGTTGTGTAACAAATTTGAAACATGAGGTGTTCTTAGATTGTCTTCCTTATGAGTGGCGGTCGGGGATGAGCGATGGTCTTTTCCTACCAATCTATCCCCCTAGGAGCATGCGCGTAATGCTTGGTTTTTGATGACTTGTAGATTTTTTGCAATAAGTATGTGAGTTCTTTATGACTAATGTTGAGTGCATGGATTATACGCACTCTCAACCTTCCATCATTGCTAGCCTCTTCGGTACTGTGCATTGCCCTTTCTCACCATGGGAGTTGGTGCAAACTTCGCCGGTGCATCCAAACCCCGTGATAAGATACGCTCTATCACACATAAACCTCCTTATATCTTCCTCAAAACAGCCACCATACCTACCTATTATGACATTTCCATATCCATTTCGAGATATATTGCCATGCAACTTTCCACCATTTCATTTTTTATGACACGCTTCATCATTGTCATATTGCCTTGCATGATCATGTAGTTGACATTGTATTTGTGGCAAAGCCACCATGCATATTATTTCATACATGTCACTCTTGATTCATTGCCCATCCCGGTACACCACCGGAGGCATTCATATAGAGTCATATTTTGTTCTAAGTATCGGGTTGTAATCATTGAGTTGTAAATGAATAGAAGTGTGATGATCATCATTAATAGAGCATTATCCCCCCAAAAAGGCCAAAAAAAAGAAAAGGCCCAAAAAAAAGAGAAATAAAAAGGGGCAATGCTACTATCCTTTTTCCACATTTGTGCTTCAAAGTAGCACCATGATCTTTGTGATAGAGAGTCTCTTGTTTTGTCACTTTCATATAGTAGTGGGAATTTTTCATTATAGAACTTGGCTTGTATATTCCAACAATGGGCTTCTTCAAATGCCCTAGGTCTTCGTGGGCAAGCGAGTTGGATGCACACCCACTTAGTTTATTTTGTTGAGCTTTCATACCTTTATAGCTCTAGTGCATCCGTTGCATGGTAGTCCCTACTCCTTGCATTGACATCAATTTATGGGCATCTCCCTAGCCCGTTGATTAGCCGCGTCAATGTCAGATTTTCTCCTTTTTGTATTCTCCACATAACCCCCATCATTATATTCTATTCGACCCATAGTGCTATATCCATGGCTCACGCTCATGTATTGCGTGAAAGTTGAAAAAGTTTGAGATTACTAAAATATGAAACAATTGCTTGGCTTGTCATCGGGGTTGTGCAAGATGAGAGCATTCTTGTGTGACGAAAATGGAGCATAACCAAACTATATGATTTTGTAGGGATGAACTTTCTTTGGCCATGTTATTTTGAGAAGACATAATTGCTTAGTTAGTATGCTTGAAGTATTATTATTTTTATGTCAATATGCTAAGTAGCATTCCACATCAAAGATTCTATTTTTATCATTTACCTACTCGAGGACGAGCAGGAATTAAGCTTGGGGATGCTTGATACGTCTCCAACGTATTTATAATTTTTGATTGCTCCATGCTATTATATATTCTGTTTTGGATGTTTAATGGGATTTATTATACACTTTTATATTATTTTTGGGACTAACCTATTAACCCAAGGCCTAGTGCAAATTGCTGTTTTTTGCCTATTTCAGTGTTTCGCAGAAAAGGAATATCAAACGGAGTCCAAACGGAATGAAACCTTCGGGAGCGTGATTTTTGGAACAAACGTGATCCAGAGGACTTGGAGTGGACGTCAAGGAACGAACGAGGAGGCCACGAGGCAGGGGGGCGTGCCCTCCACCCTCATGGGCCCCTCGTGGCTCCACCGACCTACTTCTTCGTCCTATATATACCAACGTACCCCGAAACCATCGAGGAGCACCATGAAACCCTATTTCCACCGCCGCAACCTTTCGTACCCGTGAGATCCCATCTTGGGGCCTTTTCCGGCGCTTCGCCGGAGGGGGAATCGATCATGGAGGGCTTCTACATCAACACCATAGCCTCTTCGATGATGTGTGAGTAGTTTACCACAGACCTTCGTGTCCATAGTTATTAGCTAGATGGCTTCTTCTCTCTCTTTGGATCTCAATACAAAGTTCTCCACAATCTTCTTGGAGATCTATTCGATGTAACTCTTTTTTGCGGTGTCTTTGCCGAGATCCGGTGAATTGTGGGTTTATGATCAAGATTATCTATGAACAATATTTGAATCTCCTCTGAATTCTTTTATGTATGATTGGTTATCTTTGCAAGTCTCTTCGAATTATCAGTTTGGTTTGGCCTACTAGATAGACCTTTCTTGCAATGGGAGAAGTGCTTAGCTTTGGGTTCAATCATGCGGTGCTCGATCCCAGTGACAGAAGGGGAAACGACACGTATTGTATTGTTGCCATCGAGGATAAAAAGATGGGGTTTATATCATATTGCTTGAGTTTATCCCTCTACATCATGTCATCTTGCCTAATGCGTTACTCTGTTCTCATGAACTTAATACTCTAGATGCATGCTGGATAGCGGTCAATGTGTGGAGTAATAGTAGTAGATGCAGAATCGTTTCGGTCTACTTGTCGCGGACGTGATGCCTATATACATGATCATGCCTAGATATTCTCATAACTATGCACTATTCTATCAATTGCTCCACAGTAATTTGTTTACCCACCGTAATACTTATGCTATCTTGAGAGAAGGCACTAGTGAAACCTATGGCCCCCGGGTCTATTTTCCATCATATTAATCTCCCGTCAACTAGCTATTTCTGTCGTTGTTTATTTTGCAATCTTTACTTTGAATCTTTATCATAAAAATACCAAAAATATCATCTTATCATCACTATCAGATCTCAATTTTGCAAGTGGCCGTGAAGGGATTGACAACCCCTTTATCGCGTTGGTTGCAAGGTTCTTATTTGTTTGTGTAGGTACGAGGGACTTGCGTGTGGCCTCCTACTGGATTGATACCTTGGTTCTCAAAAACTGAGGGAAATACTTACGCTACTTTGCTGCATCACCCTTTCCTCTTCAAGGGAAAACCAACGCAGTGCTCAAGAGGTAGCAGTTGTTGTTTCTTAAAGTTTGGGGCTGCGATGCTTATGTGAAAAAGCTTCAACCTGATAAGCTCAAGCCAAATTAGAGAAATGCGTCTTCATAGGATACCCAAAAGAGACTGTTGGGTACACCTTCTATCACAGATCCGAAGGCAAGACATTCGTTGCTAAGAATGGATCCTTTTTAGAGAAGGAGTTTCTCTCCAAAGAAGTGAGTGGGAGTAAAGTTGAACTTGATGAGGTAACTGTACCTGCTCCCTTATTGGAAAGTAGTTCATCACAGAAATCAGTTCCTGTGACTCCTACACCAATTAGTGAGGAAGCTAATGATGATGATCATATAACTTCAGATCAAGTTACTACTGAACCTCATAGGCCAACCAGGGTAAGATCCGCACCAGAGTGGTACGGTAATCCTGTTCTGGAGGTCATGTTACTTGACCATGACGAACCTACGAACTATGAGGAAGCGATGATGAGCCCAGATTCCGCAAAATGGCTTGAGGCCATGAAATCTGAGATGGGGTCCATGTACGAGAACAAAGTATGGACTTTGGTTGACTTGCCCGATGATCGGCAAGACATAGAGAATAAATGGATCTTCAAGAAGAAGACTAACACTGATGGTAATGCTACTGTCTACAAAGCTCGACTTGCTGCGAAAGGTTTTTGACAAGTTCTGTTGGATTACGGGTTTCGGCAAAACCCTTGAGGTTCGAACTTTAGGGTGCGCATCAAGATCTCTCTCCCCCAAGCCCACTCTCACCGCAATCCCAAGGCCTAGCTCGCCGAACCCAAGGAACAAGAGACACAAGAGTTTATGCTGGTTCGGGCCACCGATGTGGTGTAATACCCTACTCCAGTGTGGTGTGGTTGATTGCCTTGTAGACTGGGGATGAACAAGTACAAGGGCAGAACAGCCTCCTGAGGAGAGGTGTTCTTGAGCTCGATGAGCTGGTGTGGTGGCCTTGGATGGAATGGCTCCGATCCAAGATCAGTTCAGGGTCCGATCGGTCGATCCCCTCTATGGTGGTGGCTAGTCCTATTTTTAGAGGCCCTGGTCCTCTTCCCAAATGTTTAGGCGGGAAGGGATTCCACAACGGCCAATTCGAAGGGGGACAACTAGTACAAGCTATCCTGACAAAAGGTGGTCTTAGCCTGCCAAAGGCTCTGGTGGTGACGCCGTCGTGGGCTCCGTGGTGACCTTCGTCCTGCCGTCCTGCCGGTCTTGGTCTCGTTGCACCGATATGGAAACCTTTGCCTGATGCCTCGGGACTCCTCGCGTGCGCCTGCCCCTTTAGCACCAAAGAGGCAACTGGCACTCTGCGCCCGCTGGCGCCCGCCTGGCCTTGGTCGTCACGGCTCATGTCACGGGAACCTCACGAGGTGCACCCCGCCTTGATATCTTCGCTCCTCGCGGGCCTGCCTAGTGAGGCTGCCCCTGAGGAGGTCTTGCGTCTTCCGCCTCGCGAGGCTCGGCCCCTCGCGAGGCTCAGCCCCTCGCGAGGGTCTTGAGTGGTTGTCGATGAAGATGGGCCGTACCAGGCCGCTCACTGGAGCCACGCCGCGGGCCGCAGGCGGGCAAGTCTGGGGACCCCCGTTCCCAGGACGCCGACAGTAGCCCCCGGGCCCAAGGTGCTCTCGTACTTGGCTTTGAGGCGAAGCCAAGGGGCAAGTGTGGAGCGCCACGGGCCCAAACCGCCTGCGGCCTTGATTGACGCGTGGTGATTGAGAGGATGTGGGCGTCTCCGCTTCCCCACGTAGCCTTGATATCCGCCTGGCTAGGCGGCCACCGCAGTCTACACATCCCCTCCTTCATCGCTGGAGGCGCACTCCCCAACTCCACCTCATTCGAGAAATCCACGGCCTCTTCCTCTGACCAGACGAGAACCTCGCCCTCTCCATCGTCATGGCGCCGAGCCGGACAAAGAAGGGGAAGAAGAAGCCCCAGGATCCAGCCATTCCATCGCCGGCCTTCGAGCCCGTCGTCGAGTGGTCGGTGGTGCTCAACCAGGAGGCGATGGACAAGGTTCATCGTGTTGACGTATAATGTGCTGCCTAGTCTCTTCCATCGGATCGGTCTGATGGATGAACTGGTTAGGTGCATAAACTTACAACCAATAGGTTCAGGGTTGAAAACCCAGTAAACGCAATAAATAATTGCGGCCTGCCCTCGCTTCCGCTGCCCACGTCATATAGCTCCAAAGGAGCATAGACATGAGGGGGAGTGTTGGAGTATAATGTCCGGCCCTCGCTTGCTGCCGATTCCAACGAATGGGGGGCGATGGTGGCTTGGCCTGCTTCCCGCGTCGCCATGGACATGACGGCCACCAAGGTCCCCATCCACCTTCACGCCCTCTGGGCTGGTCTAATCCCTCCCTTTTCTGACTTCTTCAATGTGGTGCTCTCGCATTATCAGATCAATGCACTGCACCTCGACCCCCAATCCATCCTCCTCCTTGCCGTCTTCACATTCGTCTACGAAGCTATGGTGGGCATTGCTCCTTCCGTGGCCTTGCTTCACCACTTCTTCTCGCTGCATCTGACCGACGCCCTCCAGCACTCGGGGTGTGTATCCCTTCAGGCTGTTGTAGCGATGGCCGGCTTAGGGATTGATTTCGAGCTCTCGCCCATTGTTGGAGGCTTCCGGAAGCGGTGGGTGCTTGTGGATGTTGGTGTGCACAACCCGCTGCTGCTGCTCCCGCGGATCCCGGCTGCCCCAAGCTCCGGCTTGGTGCACGCGAAGCTCACCGGTCGGTGACTCGCCCATGTCTCGCACCAGCTGGCCAGGCTGAAGGAGCTTGGGGTGATGGCGCCCATGGTGGTGAAGGAGTACATCCAGTGCTGCATCGCTCCGCTTCAGTGTCACTCTCGGCCGATGTGGACCTTCTCCGGCTACGAGGATCGCATGAGGCTTCAAGTGCCTTCTCTTCCCCTTGAGGCACGGCGCACGGTGCTCGAGCTCCTGACGGGCGACCCAGCGCCAGCCAGCTTGCCGGAGGAAGGTTGTCTTCTGTACTGCTGCTTGAACAAGGTGGGGTTTGTGAAGCAGATACCCCTCTTCGACGAGTGGGGGCTTTGTCCGGTTGGCTTTGAGGGGCCTCGCGAGAGCCCTGTCTACGTGGCACCCCTACCATCGCTAGTGCGGAGCCCGCCCCAGAAGTGGGCGCAGGAGGGCGAGCACCGTCGGATGCTGGCGATGCGGCTGCCGAGGAGTCGGCGTCACTCGAGGCCCCTGAAGCGCCACCTCCTGGGGCTCGAGGCGGCCGCCCCGAGGGAGCTGCCAAGGTGACGATGCAGTCCGCTGATGTCTACTACACAACCTTCTTCTTGTAGACGTTGTTGGGCCTCCAAGTGCACAGATTTGTAGGACAGTAGCAAATTTCCCTCGAGTGGATGACCTAAGGTTTATCAATCCGTGGGAGGCGTAGGATGAAGATGGTCTCTCTCAAACAACCCTTTAACCAAATAACAAAGAGTCTCTTGTGTCCCCAACTCACACAATACAATGGTAAATTGTATAGGTGCACTAGTTCGGCGAAGAGATGGTGATACAAGTGCAATATGGATGGTAGATATAGGTTTTTGTAATCTGAAAATATAAAAACAGCAAGGTAGAAAGTGATAAAAGTGAGCGTAAACGGTATTGCAATGCTAGGAAACAAGGCCCAGGGTTCATACTTTCACTAGTGCAAGTTCTCTCAACAATAATAACATAATTGGATCATATAACTATCCCTCAATATACAACAAAGAGTCACTCCAAAGTGACTAATAGCAGAGAACAAACGAAGAGATTATGGTAGGGTATGAAACCACCTCAAATTTATCCTTTCTGATCGATCTATTCAAGAGTTCGTAGTAAAATAACACGAAGCTATTCTTTCCGTTCGATCTATCATACAGTTCGTACTAGAATAACACCTTAAGACACAAATCAACCAAAACCCTAATGTCCCCTACATACTCCAATGTCACCTCAAGTATCCGTGGGTATTATTATACGATATACATCACACAATCTCAGATTCATCTATTCAACCAACACAAAGAACTTCAAAGAGTGCCCCAAAGTTTCTACCGGAGAGTCAAGACGAAAACGTGTGCCAACCCCTATGCATAAGTTCACGAGGTCACGGAACTCGCAAGTTGATCACCAAAACATACATCAAGTGGATCACGTGATATCCCATTGTCACCATAGATAAGCAAATGCAAGACATACATCAAGTGTTCTCAAATCCTTAAAGACTCAATCCGATAAGATAACTTCAAAGGGAAAACTCAATCCATTACAAGAGAGTAGAGGGGGAGAAACATCATAAGATCCAACTATAATAGCAAAGCTCACGACACATCAAGATCGTGCCGAATCAAGAACACGAGAGAGATATCAAACACATAGCTACTGGTACATACCCTCAGCACCGAGGGTGAACTACTCCCTCCTCGTCATGGAGAGCGCCGTGATGATGAAGATGGCCATCGGAGAGGGATCCCCCTTCCGGCAGTGTCGGGGATATACCCCGCGGTATGACCCAGCAGGAAGTATGACCCGGCCGGACTTGGCGACTCACCAGAGACCCGGCTGATACTTGGCGACTCACTGATGACCCCGACGACGGGTCAGATGGATGACAAGGCCCAAAGCCCAGAAGGCCGGTTCATGATGGTGGGCCGGCTTAAGAGGAAAAGGCATAAGGAATATTCTCCTGCAAAGGAAGCAAGACTAGGACTCCACTTGTAATAGAGTAATCCTAATCCTACTAGGACTAGTAATGCAACCCGCCCCTTCGTCTTATATAAGGAGGGGCAAGGCACCCCAAGAGGGACAAGAAATAATCGTTAAGGCTAGACACAACTAGGAGAGCCGGTTTACGGCGACTCCCTCATGAGCATAATGAGATCTAGCCACAAACAACATGTAAGGCTATTACCGGATGATGTTTCCCGGGGCCCAAAGCTGTCTAAATCCTTGTCTTGTATGTCGATCCGCCTCGCGTCTCTCATCCCAATCAACCCCTCTCAGGCTACCACATAGATGCGTTGGCCTCATGACTAAGTCCTCACACTAGGACATCTGCCGTGACAAATCCACGATAGTTGGCGCCCACCATGGGGCCTACGCACGGTGTTGATGAGTTCTTGGAGGAATCTCTATAGGGATCGAGAAGCTTGTGATGTGCTGGATGAAAAAGAGCCGGCGAAGAAGGATACAGATCGTCTCTGTGGTAAGCAGTCGGAGCAACATACAAGATTGAGATTAAAGAAATTAGGGTTTGCGTTCTGTACGCCGCCGCCGACGCAAGACAATCTGTCCAAACCAACGAGAGATTGGATTTGCCGAGTCCTGCAAGCTGTCAAGTCACAGTTTCCATCGAAAACGGATAAAAGGTTTCTGCTGTCCAATCCGCCAAGTTGCTGCGGCTGGATTACAGGTTCAAGTCCCAAGGCTGTTTAGTACTGCTAGTTCACGTGGATACAAAGATAAATCAAGTGGAGATTAAAACGAGTACCAATACTGCTATGAGTACCGGCCAATTACATGCGGAGATCGACTAAGGACTGGCAGGCAATAATTGAATGGAATATCTGTCTCAATCCTGGGGAGAACCGCGACCGGAGAAATTATAAAGTCTAGAAGCTAATCCAAAAGTTAAAAGACGTTCTCATTAACCATCGTACTAGTGCTTGATGAGCATAAGGATCAAAGCTGCATTATTTAAAAGAGCACTACCATGTTCAAATCGGAGTTCTACTTCCTACGGGTAGGCAATGGTCATGGCAGGCGTTTGGATAAAAAAGAAGGGGAGTCCACGGTCCAGACGAAAACACGGACGGGGACTCGTCCAACCGATCACGACCCGGACTCTGCATAGCTGCTAACACAGCACGGCTTCTGCTGTGGTTCTGCTGAGCTTCGATGGTCCGACCTGCGCTTCTTTTGACCTGTGAGCCGCCCCAGCCGCTGAGTGGCTGCACTTGCTGCTGTTGCCACCGCAATGGTCAACGGCTGCCGCCTCCTTAACATGCAGCCGGCCTACGCTGTCTCCGTAGGCGGGCTGACTCGCCTCGTCTCTACTTAGAGCCCCTTGCTGTGCGATGAACTGCTTCCGCTACGGCCAGCGTTGAGTCGCCGCCGCCGAGTCACCCCGGCCCGGAGCTGCTTCCGAGCCATCTCACTCATTTTAGCCGGCCGTCCGCCTGACCCGCCTCCGTCGTCCACGCAAGCTCACCGCTGCAGCATCAAGCTGGACTCACTTCTGTTATGTGCCGCCCGCCGTCTCACTTCGAGTCACCGCCCACGGCCACCATCACGGTGCTCGCTTCGTCCCTGCTATTCACTGTAGCAACCAGCCGCTGTCATCCGAAGCCGCGCCGTCTGCGCGCCTCTGCTGCGCCTTGCTGCTACCTTTATCGTGTAACTGCAGCCCTGCCAAGTCGCTGTTGCAAGTCTCATTTGGTCTGGGATGCACAGTTAAAAAAAATCGCGGCTGCATGTGATCTCGCAGTCCGCAAGTCTCCACAAGTGCTCTGACAGAATATCCAGGTGCTGTCGTCGTTTCGTGTGTACTGGTACTCCCATCAAGCAAGGCAGTCCAAGATCAGTACTCCCTCCGTCTAGGTGAATAAGTCATCTTAGGTTGTGCACCGTGATCAAGGAGGAGGGGAAAACGAGATAACTTAATGTTTATTTGCTAATTAATAGCATTGCATGCAATGAACTAACCACTGCATGTCGTGTTTGGTAGTCTCAAGTCATTAAAAGCATGCACACACATCTCTTATTGGTTTATATGTCAAGAAACAAGAAACGAGGTAGAAGTTAATGCATCGCGCCTAAGTGTTTTGGGATTATTTGATTTTCGTAAGATGACTTACACACCTAAACGGAGGGAGTATAATATTGGCTGAGGCCAGATACACAACAAGCTTCGACGACAGCCAGATTAACCAAAGCATGATGATGTGTCATTAATTCGTGAGGGGAAGCAAACCGTCCAAGTACACAAATTCCTATGCCAACTATTACATCAAAGTTGGTCTACCAAAAAAGTACTATGACCTGGACAAGTCCGGCGACGTGCGCAGTACTGATCATCGGTCGTCCGAGCAAATCAGGTTATATCCATCTGAGTCTATTTTATTAACATATATTCTTTCATCAAAGAACAATTACTTGGTCTTGCAATATTGTTACACAGGGTAATTATTCATGACAAAGGGGTTGTTATACCATGGATATGGAGCGTGCGCCAGCATCATCGTGCACTGATGTTGGTTCATGCCAAACTGCTCCACGGGCGTACGCAAGTCGCCGCCCCTACGACCCAATCTACATCAACACGACGCGGCTGACTTGCCCGTCCGCGCGGCTTACCGCGCCTGCGATTGACTCGCCTGTCCGCGCGGCTCACCGCGTCTGCTATTGACTTGCCCGTCCGTGCCAGGCTTACAACGCCGCGGCTGATTCACCCGACTACACCGGCTTACAACGCCACGGCCGACTCATCTGTTCGTGCCTGTGGCCGACTCAGCCGTGATTGATTTCAACTTCACCGTGGTGATCATCAACTCCGCGGTGGATAATTTTCTGGCCTGACATATCAGGTGAAATCCATCTAGTATATTTTTATATTACATATTGCTTTCTTTGAAAAAACAATTACTCTGTCTTGTGAGGTTTCTTGGTGCAGGACAAATTGTCTACTACAAAAGTGACCGTCCTATCACGGAGATTTATTGAAATACCGGAAGTGTGCAATGAGTGTTGCGAAGATTGTCAATTTGCTTCAAACCTCCGGTTTACATAAATTTCAGCGTTCCGATGTTCAACTATATGCCGGTTCATATCACGGTCAAATATGGAGAGTCTCAAGCCAACTCCTCGAATAGTCTTAAGACTCGGGCGCTGCAATGACATGGCTGAGCAAATCTTGCCAGTTCCAGCAAATTCAAGAACCCTGGGTCATTGGAGGGAAGATAACCCGGTCCTGGAGACCGCTGTTATATTGATGAAAATTTAAAGGCCGTTAGAAAATTTCCGGCTCAAAATGAAGATTCCGGTTCAAAATCCGGTTCAAGAGGAATTTGTTTTTCACAAAGCGTTGAAGCTCTCAATAGCCAGTTTAAAATCCGGCTCAAGGGAAACCAGTCTCATTGAAGCTCTCAAAATATCCGGTTTAAAATCCGGCTCAAGGGAAATCTCACAAAGCTTTGAAAGCTCTCAATATCCGGTTTAGAATTTCGGTTCAAAAAGAATCCATCTCTCACAAAGTTCGAGTTCTCAGAAAAATTAAAGGTTGCCAAAGAGAACTTGTTGCCATGATGCGCGGTTCAAACATGGGTATCCTGCCTTATGGGCTCATCTTATTATGGTCACTTGGGGGCTTCCTGTTCAAACATAGGTCTTATTCGAACCAAAGAGAACATAGCTGTCAGTACCCTCTTGATCGGCACAATGCCAAACTCACTAGGGGGCTTCTTGATCGTATTCGAATCATAGCTTAACCCCTTTTGGGTCCGACTTTGATCGTATTCGAATTAGAGTCGTTAAAAAATACTCAAGGTCATTTGGGGGCTTCCTGTTCAAACATAGGTCGTATGCGAACCAAAGAGAACATAGCTGTAGGTACCCTCTTGATCGGCGCAATGCCAAAGCCACTGGGGGCTACATGATCGTATTCGAATCCTAGCTTAACCCCTTTGGTCCGGTTTACTGATCGTATTCGAATTAGAAGCCTCAAATTTTTATTTCTATTTGGTTTAAGTTTTTTGAAAACAATCTTTGTTTTTGTCTTGAGGATTTTTGTCCAGATCTAAGTATAAGTATGGTTTAAATTTAACCCGGCTTGGTTTTGGACGATCAGTCGCCAGCATATGACAATCATCATACATGTGGAAGTGTTGGCTTCTAAGTTTTGGGTTGTCACCCTTACTGCACAAATATCATAAACCGACAATGTTCATAAGTATCATAGGTTATATGCCGCCGGATTACAAAATTTCCGGTTTACAATGAATGCGCATTAAGTCGCCATCGGCCAAGAGTCGCCGGGTATTTAACTCCGGATTATATTATTCAAATCTTGAATAGCTAACATGGCTGGATTTTTATTATGGTTATCAATAACCAGTATTATGATTGAGGTTTTCAAAGTCGCTTCAGCGCAATGGCTATTATTTCTTTATCAATGGACATAATTTATTCTACAATGGAAGGAATAAGTCCTGAGTCGCTGCAGGCTTATGACCCGGCACTTGGGGGCTATATTATTCAAATTGAGATTACATCAAATATGCAAGTCCCATGTTACTGCCAGCATGCATCATGGCTCTTGGGGGCTAATGCAAGGTCATTTTTTACTTGCCTTATTGAAGAGCCGACTCATCACATTATAATGAGCCGGCCCTTGGGGGCTACTAATTGCTCCTGTGAAAAATTCAAGGTTCACAAGTCTTAATGCATTATATTGAAAGGTCCACTACTCAGTTGGTAGAGTACAAAGCTCTTAACCTTATGGACGTGGGTTCGAGCCCCATGGTGAGGGTTACATCATATGATATTATTTTCAATGAAGACCCAGCTCAATATTATCTTACTAAGCCGGCCCTTGGGGGCTACACGTTGCTGCTCAAGTCTACATCTACAAAGTCCCTGCTCATTATTGCATAATGACCCGACCCTTGGGGGCTAATGCAGGGTGCTGGAACGGGTCTAGATTTGTTTTCGGTGGCTACAGAGGCTTGTGGCGGCGAAACTCCCGATGTAGGTTTCTTTCTAGAAGTTTGGGGTTATATAAGAGGTGTTGGAGTCGGGAACAGGTCAGGGGGGTCCCTGAGGCGGCCACGAGGTAGGGGGCGTGCCCAGGGGGGGTAGGGCGCGCCCCCCACCCTCGAGGTGGCCTCGGAGCACTTCTGGCCCACTTCTGGTACTCCGTGGGCTTCTTCTGGTCCAAAAATGATCTCCGTCAAATTTCAGCTCAATTGGACTCCGTTTGGTTTTCCTTTTCTGTAAAACTCAAAACAAGGAAAAAACAGAAACTGGCACTAGGCTCTGGGTTAATAGGTTAGTCCCAAAAATCAGATAAAATAGCACATAAATGTATATAAAACATCCTAGAAGGATAATATAATAGCATGGAACAATAAAAAATTATAGATACGTTGGAGACGTATCAGCATCCCCAAGCTTAATTCCTGCTCGTCCTTGAGTAGGTAAATGATAAAAAAAGAATTTTTGATGTGGAATGCTACCTAACATATTTATCAATGTAATCTTCTTTATTGTGGCAAGAATATTCAGATCCATAAGATTCAAGACAAAAGTTTAATATTGACATAAAAATAATAATACTTCAAGCATACTAACCAAGCAATTATGTCTTATCAAAATAACATAGCCAAAGAAAGCTTATCCCTTCAAAATCATATAGTTTGGATATGCTCTATCTTCATCACACAAAGTATTTAATCATGCACAACCCCGATGACAAGCCAAGCAATTGTTTCATACTTTAGTATTCTCAAGCTTTTTCAACTTTTACGCAATACATGAGCGTGAGCCATGGACATAGCACTATGGGTGGAATAGAATATTATGATGGAGGTTGTGTGGAGAAGACAAAAAAGGAGAAAGTCTCACATTGACACGGCTAATCAACGAGCTAGGGAGATGCCCATCAATTGATGTCAATGCAAGGAGTAGGGATTGCCATGCAACGGATGCACTAGAGCTATAAATGTATGAAAGCTCAACAAAAGAAACTAAGTGGGTGTGCATCCAACTTGCTTGCTCACGAAGACCTAGGGCATTTGAGGAAGCCCATTGTTGGAATATACAAGCCAAGTTCTATAATGAAAAATTCCCACTAGTATATGAAAGTGACAATATAAGAGACTCTCTATCATGAAGATCATGGTGCTACCTTGAAGCACAAGTGTGGAAAAAGGATAGTAGCATTGTCCCTTTTTATTTATTTTCTCTTTTTTGGGGGCCTTTCTTTTATTTGGCCTTTTTTTGCCTTTCCTTTTTTTGGCCTTTCTCTTTTTTTTCAAGGGACAATGCTCTATTAATGATGATCATCACACTTCTATTTATTTACAACTCAATGATTACAACTCAATACTAGAACAAAATATGACTCTATATGAATGCCTCCGGCGGTGTACCGGGATGGGCAATGAATCAAGAGTGACATGTATGAAATAATATGCATGGTGGCTTTGCCACAAATACGATGTCAACTACATGATGATGCAAGGCAATATGACAATGATGAAGCGCGTCATAATAAACGGAACGGTGGAAAGTTGCTATGGAAATGCCATAATAGGTAGGTATGGTGGCTGTTTTGAGGAAGATATAAGGAGGTTTATGTGTGATAGAGCGTATTGTATCATGGGGTTTGGATGCACCGGCAAAGTTTGCACCAACTCTCAAGGTGAGAAAGGGCAATGCATGGTACCGAAGAGGCTAGCAATGATGGAAAGGTGGGAGTGCATATAATCCATGGACTCAACATTAGTCATAAAGAACTCACATACTTATTGCAAAAATCTACAAGTCATCAAAAACCAAGCACTACACGCATGCTCCTAGGGGGATAGATTGGTAGGAAAAGACCATCGCTCATCCCCGATCGCCACTCATAAGGAGGACAATCAAATAAACACCTCATGCTTCAAATTTTTCACACAACGGTTACCATACGTGCATGCTATGGGACTTGCAACTTCAACACAAGTATTTCTCAAATTCACAATTACTCAACTAGCATGACTCTAATATCACCATCCTCATGTCTCAAAACAATCATAACGCATCAAACTTCTCTTAGTATTCAATGCACTTATTATGAAAGTTTTTATTATATCCCTCTTGGATGCCCATCATATTAGGACTAAATTCATAACCAAAGCAAATAACCATGCTGTTTAAGACTCTCAAAATAATATAAGTGAAGCATGGGAGTTCATCTATTTCTTCAAAATAAAACCACCGTCGTGCTCTAAAAAGATATAAGTGAAGCACTAGAGCAAACGACAAACTACTCTGAAAGATATAAGTGAAGATCAATGAGTAGTTGAATAATTATGTAACTATGTGAAGACTCTCTAACATTTAAGAATTTCAGATCTTGGGATATTATTCAAACAGCAAGCAAAACAAAATAAAACAAAATGACGCTCCAAGCAAAACACATATCATATGGTGAATAAAAATATAGCTCCAAGTAAAGTTACCGATGAACGAAGACGAAAGAGGGGATGCCTTCCGGGGCATCCCCAAGCTTAGGCTCTTGGTTGTCCTTGAATATTACCTTGGGGTGCCTTGGGCATCCCCAAGCTTCGGCTCTTGCCACTCCTTATTCCATAGTCCATCGTATCTTTACCCAAAACTTGAAAACTTCACAGCACAAAACTTAACAAAAAACTCGTAAGCTCCGTTAGTATAAGTAAATAAATCACCGCTTAGGTACTGTTGTGAACTCATTCTAAATTCATATTGGTGTAATATCTACTGTATTCCAACTTCTCTATGGTTCATACCCTCCGATACTACTCATAGATTCATCAAAATAAGCAAACAACCCATAGAAAACAGAATCTGTTAAAAACAGAACAGTCTGTAGTAATCTGTATCAAACTTATACTTCTGGAACTCCAAAAATTCTACCAAATTGGGAAAACCTGAGAAATTTGTGTAACAATCCAGAGCAAAAAGAATCAGATCAAAAGCACGTTCCTGTGAATTATCAAAACTAATTTACTGGGCACAAAAGTTTCTGATTTTCAGCAGGATCAACACAACTATCACCGTAAGCTATCCTAAAGGTCTTACTTGGCACTTTATTGAAACAAAATCTATAAAACATGATTACTACAGTAGCATAATCATGTGAACACACAAAAATAGTAAGGGTAAATATTGGGTTGTCTCCCAACAAGCGCTTTTCTTTAATGCCTTTTTAGCTAGGCATGATGGTTTCAATGATGCTCACATGAAAGATAAGAATTGAAACATAAAGAGAGCATCATGAAGAATATGACTAGCACAATTTAAGTCTAACCCAATTCCTATGCATAAGGATTTTGTGAGCAAACAACTTATGGGAACAATAATTAACTAGCATAGGAAGGCAAAACAAGCATAACTTCAAAACTTCAAGCACATAGAGAGGAAACTTAATATTATTGCGATTCCTACAAGCATATATTCCTGCCTCATAATAATTTTTAGTAGCATCATGAATGAATTCAACAATATAACCATCACATAAAGCATTCTTTTCATGATCTACAAGCATAGAAAATTTACTACTCTCCACATAAGCAAAATTCTTCTCATTCGGAATAGTGGGAGTATCATAAGAAACTCGAATACTATAAATTGTTTCCACATTAAAAGAGTAATGTTCAGAAAAAGGGTAATCATAATCATGACAATTTTTATAAATATAATCATCACTACCTTTTATAGCATAAGTGTCATCACAATAATCATCATAAATAGGAGGCATGCTATCATCATAATAAATTTGCTCATCAAAACTTGGGAGGCTAAAAATATAATCATCATTAAACATAGCATCCCCAAGCTTGGGACAGACATTAATTGCAGTAAATATAGTCTCAAACATGTCATTCTCATCAAACATATCATCCCCAAGCTTGGGCCTTTTCATATCATAAGCATAACCACTCTCATCATTAATGGTATGAATAGCACCAATAGTATAGCAATTATCATCATCACAATGAGTAATAGGAGCAACATCATTTCGGAGGGATACCTTTCTACCTTTGCTTCTCCGTCTTTTCTTTTTCTTCTTCACATCATGTGTGGGTTTAACCCTCTTTTTTGAGCTCCTTATTAATGAGATTGGTTGAATAGAAACCTCCTCCTCGTTACCTGATTCATCATAAGAAATAATAGGAGGATATTGGGAAGTCTCTTCCCTTTCATTAGTATTATCTTCATCTTCTATTTGTTTTCTTTTCTTTATGTAATTGGCAATATAAGGATTTTCAATGCAGTTCACCGCACAATACATAAAAATTTCTTCTAGATCAAAATCAAGAACTTTATTAAGGACAAATTTTGGCATATCCTTAGTTATACGTTTCATTTCTTCATAACCCAAAAACAAACTAAGTTCATTATGATGTGCAAGGGAAATCAAGTCATCACAATTTTTGGACACGATACGATCATGAAACAATTTGCATTGGATATTTAAATGATCACTTTCATTGCAAAGTTCACAAGGATGGCAAAGAAATTTTAAATTTTCAGCACAAGCATCTAGCCTTTCTTGCAACCATTCTGTTTCTAAATACTTATGCCTCTTGCAAAATCTATCTTCCCTATTTGGTGTGTACTTGCAAACTCTATGCACTCCACAAAAATTGGCATGCTTATAAGAGACATTTTCATCATGACTAGTGCAATCATCATTAGTACCATGGATATTCAAAGAGTTCATACTAACAACATTGCAATCATGCTCATCATTCAAATATTTAGTGCCAAACATTCCAATGCATTCTTCTTCTAACATTTTGGCACAATTATCGGAATCCTTATTTTCATG
The DNA here is from genome assembly GCF_018294505.1 of Triticum aestivum. Taxonomy (NCBI): domain Eukaryota; kingdom Viridiplantae; phylum Streptophyta; class Magnoliopsida; order Poales; family Poaceae; genus Triticum; species Triticum aestivum. The sequence goes on along the minus strand of NC_057799.1, from coordinate 586,139,511 downwards.
AAAGATATTAAAAAGGTGAAGCATCTGAGGCACCCTCAATTCCATTTTTTGGTAGTTTTCTTTTATAAACTAAACTAGTGATAAAACAAGAAACTAAAAGATTCGATTGCAAGATCTAAAGATATACCTTCAAGCACTCACCTCCCCGGCAACGGCGCCAGAAAAGAGCTTGATGTCTACTACACAACCTTCTTCTTGTAGACGTTGTTGGGCCTCCAAGTGCAGAGGTTTGTAGGACAGTAGCAAATTTCCCTCAAGTGGATGACCTAAGGTTTATCAATCTGTGGGAGGCGTAGGATGAAGATGGTCTCTCTCAAACAACCCTTTAACCAAATAACAAAGAGTCTCTTGTGTCCCCAACTCACACAATACAATGGTAAATTTTATAGGTGCACTAGTTCGGCGAAGAGATGGTGATACAAGTGCAATATGGATGGTAGATATAGGTTTTTGTAATATGAAAATATAAAAATAGCAAGGTAGAAAGTGATAAAAGTGAGCGTAAACGGTATTGCAATGCTAGGAAACAAGGCCTAGGGTTCATACTTTCACTAGTGCAAGTTCTCTCAACAATAATAACATAATTGGATCATATAACTATCCCTCAACATGCAACAAAGAGTCACTCCAAAGTGACTAATAGCGGAGAACAAACGAAGAGATTATGGTAGGGTATGAAACCACCTCAAATTTATCCTTTCTGATCGATCTATTCAAGAGTCCGTAGTAAAATAACACGAAGCTATTCTTTCCGTTCGATCTATCATACAGTTCGTACTAGAATAACACCTTGAGACACAAATCAACCAAAACCCTAATGTCACCTAGATAATCCAATGTCACCTCAAGTATCCGTGGGTATTATTATACGATATACATCACACAATCTCAGATTCATCTATTCAACCAACACAAAGAACTTCAAAGAGTGCCCCAAAGTTTCTACCGGAGAGTCAAGAGGAAAAAGTGTGCCAACCCCTATGCATAAGTTCACGAGGTCACGGAACTCGCAAGTTGATCACCAAAACATACATCAAGTGGATCACGTGATATCCCATTGTCACCATAGATAAGCAAATGCAAGACATACATCAAGTGTTCTCAAAACCTTAAAGACTCAATCCGATAAGATAACTTCAAAGGGAAAACTCAATCCATTACAAGAGAGTAGAGGGGGAGAAACATCATAAGATCCAACTATAATAGCAAAGCTCGCGATACATCAAGATCGTGCCGAATCAAGAACACGAGAGAGAGAGAGAGATCAAACACATAGCTACTGGTACATACCCTCAGCCCCGAGGGTGAACTACTCCCTCCTCGTCATAGAGAGCGCCGGGATGATGAAGATGGCCATCGGAGAGGGATCCCCCCTCCGGCAGGGTGCTGGAACGGGTCTAGATTGGTTTTCGGTGGCTACATAGGCTTGCGGCGGTGGAACTCCCGATCTAGGTTTCTTTCTGGAAGTTTGTGGGTTATATAAGAGGTATTGCAGTCGGGAACAAGTCAGGGGGGTCCCCGAGGCGGCCACGAGGTAGGGGGGCGCGCCCAGGGGGTAGGGCGCGCCCCCACCCTTGTGGTGGCCTCGGGGCTCTTCTAGCCCACTTCCGGTACTCCAGGGCTTCTTCTGGTCCAAAAATGATCTCCGTCAAATTTCAGCTCAATTGGTCTCCGTTTGGTCTTCCTTTTCTGTAAAACTCAAAAACAAGGAAAAAACAGAAACTGGCACTGGGCTCTGGGTTAATAGGTTAGTCCCAAAAATCACATAAATGCATATAAAACATCCTAGAAGGATAATATAATAGCATGGAACAATCAAAAATTATAGATACGTTGGAGACGTATCATCCACCGCTCCTAAGGCCGAAGCCCCCGAGGCCCCGGCCAACTGGCGCGAAGTGGAGTCCAACGGCTCCCCGTAGCCCAGCATCCCTGAGGTCACCTCCTCCGGAGTCACACCATCCACTCCCGGCGCTGATGGCCGCGTCCAGGGCCTCGGCTGGCTCCAATTGAACTTCGATGCGCTCCGCAAGAGGAAGGGATCTCCAAGCTGCAGCGGTAGTGCCTTCCGGCCATTGAAGCAGAGGAAGTACATTACCATAGACGAGTGATTACCTTACCCATGTGATTTCTGGAATGTTGCTCCTCCTCCTGACCGTGGTTTCTCAGGGCCCCTTCTGCTAAGGCGACGAAGTCTTCCGAGAAGCAGCCTCCTCTTGCCCCGAGTCCTCCGCTGATCCTGAGCGCCCCTAGCCAGCCTGCCGCACTTGGCGCGAGGTCGGCCAGAGAGGCAGGCGTACCGGCCTGGCATCTCGACCCCCTGTTCTTGCCGTTCCTCCGTCGCGGTCCTGCCTGGGGTGTGGAAGGTGTGCCAAGGGCTCCTCCTTTGGTTATCGACTGCGGCTGGGTGACCTCGGCCCTGACATCTTCTTCGAGCCACAAGCCTCCTCTCGTCCAGGCCCCTGTTGAAGCCCAGAGAACAACCGGAAAGGGGCTGGCCTCTAGCCCTCTGCTGGGAGGAGGCGAGCCTCTTCGAACTTCTTCAGTGACCCCCGGCGTGGAGGACGGTCCTGGTCGTTCGTTCGAGCGGGCGCGCAAACGAGGCGCCGTCCACCATGAGCTCTTCCGAGAGGCGATGGGTGCGTTCAGCCGACTTGTGGAAGAGCTCGTGGATGTTGACGCTCACCTTGAAGCTGAGGGCCTTTGGCTGGTGGACGAATGGCATCAACTGAAGGTGGCCATCAACCTCGGGCGCCTCGAGCGTGAGCACGCCAACGCGAAGGCCAAGGCATCCCTTGCAACCTCGCACGAGGCCAGCGCCCGAGCCTTGGAGGAGGCCAGGGAGGTAGACCGTTGCCGCAAGGTCACCGAGGGGCGCAGGCAGGAGCTCCAGGCCCTGAATGCCTCCCTGGAGCAGCAAGTGGAGGCGCGTAGAGCTGCCTTGGTGTCGATGAAGGGCGCGCCGTCCGACGATGGGGAGATCTTGAAGCGTGAGGAAGCGCTGATGCTGGAGGCTACGGAGCACAACCTTGAGCTTGAGCGGTTGGAGACGAGGGAGCGTCAGGTCGCCCAAGCGGAGGATGCTGCCAGCGCGTGCGAGGCCAGGACCCAGGAGGAAGTTGACCGTAGGGTGGCTGAGGCTCGCGCTGATCTTGCCAATGGGTACGACCTGAAGCTGAAGTTCATGGAAGCCGAAGCCGAGGGTAGGACTACTGCCCTCAGGTTAAGGTTGGCTGAGGCGGAGCAGCGCGAGAGGGCCGCTGCAGCTGCCTTGATCTTCGTGCAGGCTGAGTTGGCCTCCGCCCGTGCTGAACTGATCCCGCTCTAGCAGCGGGTTACCGCTGCTGAGTCCCTCGCGCAGCAGAGCAGGGAGGAGGCGATCCATCGACAAATGTTGCAGCGCGAGCACACCCCCATGCTCCGGGACCTCAGGACGAGAGCCAACCAGGCGCTGGGCGCTATTTGTGATGAACACGCCCCGCATCCCCACGCAAAAGACTATGCCAACAACCTCCGCTTCTTCACTGATGTCGTGACGCGCCTGGAGAACCAGGCCGAGAGGGCTCGCGAGCTTGTCGAGGAGAAGAGCCATGGCCTCTTGGGCGCACGTTTTCTCGTGTTTTCAGCCATCTCCAGAACAATGACCCTGACTTTGACTTCGACGCCGCCATCGCCCCAATGCCCGAGGTCATCCGGGACAACCTAGCGCGCTGGGTGGACGACAATGTGGATGCTCTGGTCAGGGCCTTTGCCTCCGAAGACGATGCGGTGGTGGTCGTAGCGGATGAGGGCAGCGCGGTTGACGACGGTGAAGATGATGCCGGCGGGAGTGCCAGCAGCGCGTCCGAGAGTGATTCAGAAGATGCGGCGAGCGACATGTCCGATTGATCCACGCTCCTCTGTTTGGGACCTGCATGCAAAGCTTAGGCACAGCCCCGCGGGGCATAAGAGCATTTTGGAGGGGGAGCCCCTTGTGTAAGTAAGTTACTGTTCTATTTTTAGGCTGGACTTGAAACGTGCTTCTGCGAGCTCGCGAGCCCCTTGACACGTCTCCAACGTATCTATAATTTTTGATTGTTCCATGCTATTATATTATCTATTTTGGATGTTTAATGGGCTTTATTATACACTTTTATATTATTTTTGGGACTAACCTACTAACCCAAGGCCCAGTGCAAATTGCTGTTTTTTTTGCCTATTTCAGCGCAGAAAAGGGATATCAAACAGAGTCCAAACAGAATGAAACCTTCGGGAGAGTTATTTTTGGAACAAACGTGATCCAGAGGACTTGGAGTGGACGTCAAGAAAGAAGCGAGGAGGCCACGAGGCAGGGAGGCGCGCCTACCCCCCTGGGCGCGCCCCCACCCTCGTGGGCCCCTCAAAGCTCCACCGACCTACTTCTTCCTCCTATATATATATATATATATATATATATATATATCCATATACCCTGAAACCAACCAGGAGCACCACGAGACCCTATTTCCACCGCCGCAACCTTCTGTACCCGTGAGATCCCATCTTGGGGCCTTTTCCGGCGCTCCGCCGGAGGGGGAATCGATCACGGAGGGCTTCTACATCAACACCATAGCCTCTCCGATGATGTGTGAGTAGTTTACCTCAGACCTTCAGGTCCATAGTTATTAGCTAGATGGCTTCTTCTCTCTCTTTGGATCTCAATACAAAGTTCTCCTCGATCTTCTTGGAGATCTATTCGATGTAATTCTTTTTGTGGTGTGTTTGTCGAGATCCAATGAATTGTGGGTTTATGATCAAGATTATCTATGAACAATATTTGAATCTCCTCCAAAATCTTTTATGTATGATTGGTTATCTTTGCAAGTCTCTTCGAATTATCAGTTTGGTTTGGCCTACTAGATTGATCTTTCTTGCAATGGGAGAAGTGCTTAGCTTTGGGTTTAATCTTGTGTTGCTCGATCCCAGTGACAGAAGGGGCAACGACACGTATTGTATTGTTGCCATCAAGGATAAAAAGATGGGGTTTATATTTGCTTGAGTTTATCCCTCTACATCATGTCATCTTGCCTAATGCGTTACTCTGTTCTTATGAACTTAATACTCTAGATGCATGTTGGATAACAGTCCATGTGTGGAGCAATAGTAGTGGATGCAGAATGGTTTCGGTCTACTTGTCGAGGACGTGATGCCTATATACATGATCATGCCTAGATATTCTCATAATTATGCACTTTTCTATCAATTGCTCGACAGTAATTTGTTCACCCACCGTAATACTTATGCTATCTTGAGAGAAGCCACTAGTGAAACCTATGGCCCCCGGGTCAATTTTCCATCGTATTAATCTTCCGTCAACTAGCTATTTCTGTCGCCATTTATTTTGCAATCTTTACTTTTAATATTTATCATAAAAATACCAAAAATATTATCTTATCATCTCTATCAGTCTCACTTTTGCAAGTGTCCGTGAAGGGATTAACAACCCTTTTATCGCGTTGGTTGCTACGTTCTTATTTGTTTGTGTAGGTACGAGGGACTTACGTGTGGCCTCCTACTGGATTGATACCTTGGTTATCAAAAACTGAGGGAAATACTTACGCTACTTTGCTGCATCACCCTTTACTCTTCAAGGGAAAACCAACGCATGCTCAAGAGGTAGCAAGAAGGATTTCTAGCGCCGTTGCTGGGGAGGCTTACGCTAAGTTAAGTCAAGATTTGATCTCCCAGCAACAAGCCATTTCTGGCACCGTTATCGGGGAGTCTATGCACAAGTCAAGACATACCAATTACCCATCACAAACTCTTATCCCTCGCATTACATTATTTGCCATTTGCCTCTCGTTTTCCTCTCCCCCACTTCACCCTTGCCGTCTTATTCGCCCTCTCTTTCCGTTCCCTCTTTTTCGCTTGCTTCTTGTGTGTTCGTTCTCTGTGCTGCCGTCATGTCTGAAACGGGGGAGGTTATTGTTGATAAGGATAATAATATGGAAAAATTTGATGTTTTTGATGATCCTCTTGAAGATCCTACTATTTTACACACTAAAAAGTTTCGGATTGGTAGCGGTAATATTATTGGGAAAGGAGTTATTCAAGATTTCTTTACTTGTGCCGGTGCCCTGCCCTCTATGGGCGGGTCTATTCTTCATAGAACTAGTAGTCTTGCGGATGCTTTATCCTTGCTCGTAGTTGAACTTGAAAGACAATTTATCCATCTGCATCCTTGCATACAAAGGATTTTTCTAGAGTTTTCCAATATCGAGCATTCTTCTGTTAAGCGAGCGGCTACTATCTTTTTGGCACATGAGTTCAGATTTATAATGAAAGAGGCCAATGAAATTTTTGCGCATTATAGGGTGGGTGCAAGCTATCCTTTTTAATCAAGAAGACTTAATGCGTTTACGATCCTTAGATCATGTTGCTTACAATGAAAACCTTAGAAAAAAGGTTCTGTTGAGGATATAGACCTTGGAGTCACCCGCCAGGAGGGCCGGGTTACTCTAAGGGTCATTGCCAGAAGCCCGGAGTTAAGTTCTAAGATGATGGGCCAGAGATGGGCTGAGACCCGGATATGGTTTAAAGCCCGTAGTTACTATCATTGTTATAGTAGACTTGTAGTGTAAGGCAAGTATTATTTAGAGTCCGAGCCGGACGCTTTTATGAGCCGGCCGGGTCTCTAAGGGCTGCTGGGTGTCAGCCTCCCCTATATAAAGGGAGGACCCGGCGGCTGTTTAAGGGCGACAACAATTTCATCGAAAGCCGGGCATAGCTGTTTAGCTCCCTGGCGATCGTAACCCTAATCAATAACACCTCAAACTGGACGTAGGCTTTTACCTTCACCGTAAGGGGCCGAACCAGTATAAATCCTCGTGTCCTTTGTCCCGCATAACCCCTTCAAGCTTCCTAGTTGCGATGGCTCCACGACTAAGTCCTAGCTCGAGGACATCTGCCGTGACAATTCCACGACAGTTGGCGCCCACCGTGGGGCAAGCGCACGGTGGATTTGAGTTCTTGAAGGGCAGCTTCGAAGGGCTCAAAGGATACGCTGTGGGCCGGATGACCAAGAGTCGTCGCGGCAAGCTCTACATCGACGATGCGGACTGGGGCCCCGACGCCGGCTCAATTGAGTACGGGTACCGGGTCCCCTTTGGCGGAATTCATGTCTTCATTGGCAAGATTGGTGAGCCGGGCCCCGAGTCGGATCCCCGCGCCGATCTCATCGAAACGGCTCAGCGCGCACAACCCGCCCGGGCCCGGCTGCCTTAAGGCGCGCTTTTGTGGGATGCATCCATGGAGGGCCCTCTGATCCATCCGGGTCCGGTGATGAGGCGGCCGCCGGCTCTGACGGCGAGTCGGCCACTGATGAGTCAAACTCATTGTACCAACTTCAAGATGGCAGGCTCATGGGTTGTTCCGACGGTGACAGTATTCCGGACCTTTTTGAGCCACCAAGTCAGGTTGGAGTTTTTATGGCTGGTGCGCAGCCTGTTCAGAACCCTGCTGCTGGAGCGGGAAACCCGGTGCCTTCTCCGACTCAGGTGCTAATGGATCTCACGGACAAGATGACGGCCCTGTTAACCGCCACGGTTGACCCGGCGGATCAAGCCCAGCATGATGCGGAGGTGGCACAGTTGAAATTGGATCTGATAAAAGCTAAAGAAGATCTTGCGGCAGAAGGAATCAGGCTGGCTGCAGAGCGGGCGGCTCTCGATGCCCGGACTCAGTTGATTCAGGCGCAGTCCTTACAACTCACGATGGATCAGAACGCGGCCAATGAGGTCATGAGAAGGAGGCATCAAAAGGCCCAGTCCCGACTCCCGCCGGTTTACGATCCCCGCAACCTCTTCAACACGCCAGGTGCAGGGTCTAGTAACCCGCCAGGGGTCATGGCACCCGGGTCTGGACCCCTTATTCAGCCGCGAGTGATGGGGCCTCCCCAGGTGCCCCCTGCCCCGCCTCAGTACGTGCCAATACCCCCGGGTCATTATAACAACCCGCTGGAGAACATGGTCGCTGCGGCAGCACGGCTGGCGGCCCTACCAGTTGACGGTGACTCTCCGACGGCTATCGAGACCCGCCGGGTCAGGGAACTCCTTCAAACAGCGCTGGCGCAGCAAGAGGCGTACTCCTACAGCCGGGACAGGATCCACTCGACCCCTCGTCCAGGCCAGAGCCCGAGTTACAGCCGGCACATGGTCTCAGCAACCGGCTCAAGTAATGTCCGACGCCATGACCCGCCCCCTGGCCATGGCCCGATTCCTAATGGAGCCTTTTACGCAGCAGGCCAAGCACGGCAAGAGGCGGAGCAGGCGCCTCAATTGACGGCTTACCAGACCCCCCCGGCGTATCCAACGACGTCCGTTGATGTGGGAATTTCTACCAGGACCGGGGGTGTCCCTTGTTTGGTACCAGCCATCCGTAATGAACGTCTACCTAAGGACTTCAAGGGCCCTAGGAAGGTGCCTAACTATACAGCGGACTTACAGCCTGCAGCCTGGATTGAGAGTTATGAGATGGCCATGGAATTGCTGGAGGTCAGTGAGGCGGCCATGGCCAAATATTTCACCATGATGTTAGATGGAACTGCCCGCACGTGGTTGAAAGGGTTACCGCCGAACTCCATTGGGTCTTGGGCTGAGCTGAAAGCCCGGTTCATTCAAAACTTCAAAGATACCTGCAGGCAATCTATGTCAATTGTGGATTTGACTAACTGTAAGCAGCAGGAGGGTGAGTCCACGACCCATTGGGTTCGCCGGGTCAAGGAGATCATACATTCATCAGATAAGATGGATGCCGGCTCTGCAGTCCTAATGTTGGAACAAAACTGTCACTTTGTGCCCCTTAAGGGCGGCTCAAGCGCGACTGCACCGATATGGGTACCCTAATGGCGGCTCTTGTCAAGTACGCCGATTCCGATGGTACCAAGGATCCCCCTTCAGACGATGAAAGGGCAGGGAAGGGAAAGAAGAATGGCAGCGGCAAGGGTCCTCAGTTTAACCCGGGGAACCAAGGAGGAGGCAAGCGTAAGGCCGATGGCAGCCTAGAGTTTGTAGCCAACACCAACTCTCAGAGTAATAACCAACGACGCAAGGGGAGGCCCCCTCCCCGAGGCGGCGGGTCAGGACCTTCTCTGGAGCAGCTGTTAAATGAACCTTGCCCGAGACATGGCTCTAGAGAGAAGCTAGCAACTCATCTATGGAAGGATTGTGCTATCATGAAGGCCTTTAAAAACTACAATGGTCCGGGTGGCGGCTCAGGCGCCGATGGCTCAGGCGCCGGCGGCTTTCATGGCCCGAGCGGCGGCTCAAATTCCGGTCCTCAGAACGGTCAAGGGGGCTTTAGTCAACAGTCTGGTCAGGGTCATCAACAGCAGCAGGGGGGTTATCAGACCAACCCGAAGCAGCTTAGCGGTGGACAGTATCACGTGTTCACCACTAGTTTGTGCAAACGAGACGAGAAGCTTCTCAAGAGGATTGTTAATGCTGTTGAGCCGGCGGTTCCACGCTACTTGCGGTGGTCTGAGTAGCCTATAGTGTGGAGTAGGGAGGATCACCCTCCCCGGGTGGATAACCCGGGCCACTTGGCCTTAGTAGTGGCTCCTCAGGTGGGAGGCTATAAGTTCACAAAGGTACTCATGGATGGAGGCAGCAGCATCAATATCCTCTATTATGAGACTTTTCGCCGTATGGGATTGATTGATAAGAACCTCAGCCAGTCAAACACCATCTTCCATGGTGTGGTACCCGGTAAGTCGGCTTATCCAGTCGGCAAGATCGAATTGGAAGTGGCTTTTGGTGATGAGAACAACTACAGAGTGGAGAAGTTGACCTTTGAGGTGGTCAAGATAAGAAGTCCGTACCATGCTATATTTGGACGACCGGCTTACGCCAAGTTCATGGCACGGCCGTGTTATGTGTACTTACAGCTCAAGATGCCGGGTCACAATGGGACCATTACGGTTCACGGCAGCCGGAGAGTGGCTCTGGAGTGTGAGGAAGGTGATGCAGCTTATGCAGAGTCTGTTTGCGCCACAGAGGAGTTGAAGTTTTATAAAGACAATGTTGACCCAACAGATATGACCTCTCTGAAAAAGCCAACCACGGAGAATGAACCAGCGATGAAATTTAAATCAGCTGATGAGACTAAACTTGTTGATTTTGTTCCAGGTGACTCGTCTCAGCAGTTTAGCATCAGTGCAAATCTGGACCCGAAATAGGAAAGCGCGCTCATCGAGTTCATCCGTGAGAATAGGGACATCTTCGCGTGGAAACCTTCTGACATGCCAGGTGTACCTAGAGAACTCGCTGAGCACACTCTCAATGTTGATCCAAAATTTAAGCCGGTCAGACAGTTCCTTCGACGGTTTAACGAAGAGAGGCGGAAAGCTATTGGTGAAGAAGTGGCCCGGCTCTTGGCGGCCGGGTTCATTGTTGAGGTTTTTCACCCGGAGTGGTTGGCTAACCCGGTGCTCGTACTCAAGAAGAACGGCACCTGGCGGATGTGTGTGGACTACACGGACTTGAACAAGGCGTGTCCGGCTGATCCTTTTGCTCTCCCCCGTATTGATCAAATCATTGATGCTACGGCAGGTTGTGCACGCTTAAGTTTCTTGGATGCCTATTCCGGGTATCATCAGATTAAGATGGCAGTTAAGGACCAGGAGAAAACGGCGTTCATCACTCCCTTTGGAGCCTTCTGCTATGTGTCTATGCCTTTTGGACTCAAGTGTGCACAGGCGACTTACCAGCGTTGTGTACAGAATTGTCTTCATAAACAGATCGGGCGCAATGTTCACGCTTACGTGGATGATATTGTGGTTAAATCCATCAAGGAGGAAACCCTGATAGATGACTTAAGGGAAACCTTCGATAATCTCCGGGTCTACAAGATGATGCTTAACCCGGCCAAGTGTGTTTTTGGTGTTCCTGCAGGCAAACTATTGGGTTTCTTGGTTTCTGACAGAGGCATTGAGGCTAACCCGGAGAAGATCAAGGCTATCACCTCCCTGGCTAAGCCGGCATGTATAAATGACGTTCAGCGTTTGGCGGGTCGCATCGCTGCTTTAAGCCGGTTTATAAGCCGTTTGGGTGAGAAAGCTATGCCCTTGTATCAGTTGATGAAGAAAACTGATAACTTCATCTGGAATGATGCAGCTGATACCGCTTTTGAGGATTTGAAAAAGCAATTGGCAGAGCCCCCCGTCCTTGCTGCTCCGGTTGATAAGGAACCCTTGCTACTATATGTAGCGGCAAATGCATGAGCCGTCAGCGTGGCTATTGTAGTGGAGCGCAAGGAGGCGGGTAAGGAGCATCCGGTTCAGCGGCCGGTTTATTATGTCAGCGAGGTGCTCATTGAGTCCAAGCAGCGGTACCCGCATTGGCAGAAGCTCGTATACGGTGTGTTCATGGCAAGCCGGAAGCTCAAACATTATTTTCAGGGTCATCCCATCACTGTGGTCAGTTCTGCCCCCCTCGGTGATATTATCCAGAACAAAGAGGCTACAGGGAGAATTGCTAAGTGGGCTATAGAACTTGGACCCCATGGCCTCAAATATGTGCCACGCACTGCTGTTAAATCTCAGGCTTTGGTGGATTTCATCAATGATTGGACGGAGTCTCAAGTGCCTGAGCAAAAGCCGGATAACACTTATTGGACTATCCACTTCGATGGGTCCAGACAGTTGGAGGGCTCGGGGGCTGGTGTTGTATTGGCTTCCCCTAAGGGTGACAAGTTCCATTATGTGCTGCGGTTGATGTTTCCTTGCACTAACAATGCGGCTGAATACGAAGCCTTGCTCCACGGTCTTCGGGTGGCTAAGGAGATGAGCTTAAGCCGGGTAAGGTGTTTTGGGGACTCAGATTTGGTGGCTCAACAAGTATCAGGCACCTGGGATTCTAAGGATCCTCTCATGGCGGCTTATCGCCGCGAGGTTGATGCCATTGCTGGGCACTTTCAGGGATACCAAGTGGAGCACATTGATCGCAGGAAGAACGAGGCGGCTGATGCTTTAAGCCGGCTAGGCTCTCAGCGAAAGCCGGTGCCACCCAACACTTTCCTGGATGTTCTGTATAACCCCTCGGTTAAGTTGCCTACAGAAGAGGACTTGGCTATCCCTGACCCGGAGGCACGACTGGTGGCGGCTCTTCATGTCATACCAGACTGGACAATGCCATATCTGGCTTATATAACCAGGGGAGAGTTGCCTGAGGATGAAACTCTGGCCAGGCAAGTAACCCGGCGGGCTAAGTCAATGATTGTTATTGATGGCGAGATGCATCATCGCAGTGTTTCAGGGGCGTTTCAGCATTGTATCTCCCCTGAGGAAGGCCAGGAGATCTTGCGCGAGATCCATGAAGGGGATTGTGGCCATCATGCCGGTGCAAAATCTCTGGTGGCCAAGGCTTTCCGTCATGGGTTTTATTGGCTGACGGCTCACGCTGATGCAGAGGACTTGGTCAGTAAGTGTGATGGTTGCCAAAGGTTCTCACGACGGGCTCATGTGCCGGCTCAGGAGTTGAGGATGATCCCGATCACTTGGCCCTTTGCGGTCTGGGGGCTTGATATGGTTGGGCCTTTTAAACGATCCAAGGATAAGAAGACCCACCTCTTGGTGGCCGTTGACAAATTCACGAAGTGGGTGGAGGCTGAGCCAGTTAGCAAGTGTGATGCAGCCACGGCGGTTCAATTTATGAAAAAGGTGATTTTCCGCTTCGGGTTTCCGCACAGCATCATAACTGACAATGGCACCAATCTATCCAAGGGCGCTATGGAAGAGTTTTGTCAACGAGAGCATATCCGACTTGATGTTTCCTCAGTGGCTCATCCCCAATCCAATGGTCAAGCTGAGAGAGCTAACCAGGAGATTCTGAAAGGCATCAAACCCCGGCTTTTGGTCCCTTTGCAACGGACGCCGGGTTGTTGGGTGGAGGAGCTGCCCTCCGTCTTATGGAGCATCAACACTACTCCTAACAGGTCTACTGGCTTCACGCCTTTCTTCATGGTTTATGGAGCAGAAGCAGTCCTCCCCAGCGACATCCGTCACGATTCACCTCGTGTGGCGGCTTATGTTGAGACGGATAATGAACAGGCGCGCCAAGATGCTCTGGACTTGTTGGACGAACAGCGTGATGTGGCAGCAGCCCGTTCGGCGATTTACCAACAAGACCTGCGCCATTATCATAGCCGCCTGGTCAAATCCCGGGTCTTCCAGGAAGGCGACCTTGTCGGGACCCCGATTCCAAGTCACACCGATCTAGCCTGTAACACCTCATATCACTTTGCGGCCTCACGCACGGTATTCCCACGGGTGTCGCCTTACCATGGCCCGGGACCGTTTGTGCCTTTTGGCTCACATATATGATAATGTCGCTAGCATCCATATGACAGAGAACCCGGGCCGACATGGCTAGTCGTGAACCCAAAGAGGCACTAACGTATGGGGACAGGCATACATGAATCAACATCGAACGTGTCGGTCAGCAGCATGCGAATCCGGGCTGTAGCACTGGGCTAACAGGACTCCGGGAACCCGGGCTGTAGCAGGCTAGGCAGGACTCCGGATGTCACCGCGTGACATTTCCCCTAAGGGACAGACACAGGAACGATATGAAACACATGCCGGCCAGTCAAGTGTCCAGAGCAGTAGTGCTGGGCTAGCAGGACTCCGGTGAACCGGGCTGTAGCGGACTACTATGGCTCAAGGAGGCACTAGACTACATTTCCCCATAAGAGAGGCTGCTAAGGATAGACAACTAGATTGTCGGATCCCACACATACCAAGCATTTCAATCATACACACAATATGCTCGATATGTGCAGATACAACATGGCATCACAACAAGACTCTACGACTCAGAGTATTATTCATTAGGCCCCGAAGAGCCAGATATTACAAACATGGGTCTCATGACCCAACACTCAGAGCATACAAGTCAAACACAAGCGGAAGCTTAACATGTCTGAGTACAGACAACTATAAATGAAAAAGGCTGAGAAGCCTGACTATCTACTAGATCCTGCCGAGGGCACAAGATCGTAGCTGAGGTATCAAGCTAAACGTCGAAGTCCACGCGGAACTACTAGCGAGACTGAAGTCTCTCTGCAAAAACATAAATAAGCAAACGTGAGTACAAATGTACCCAGCAAGACTTACATCAGAACTAGCTACATATGCATCGGTATCAACAAAGGGGGGGTGGTGGAGTTTGACTGCAGCAAGCCAGCTTTGACTCAGTGGCTAACCTGAACTACAACTGCAAGCAACTCTTTTGAGGTGGCGCACACGAGTCCACATATTCACCATATCAATACTCCACTATGGACCCGCTCCCGTCTCCCTACGAGAACGCCATCCATAGCACTCACGCTTATCTTGCGCATTTTAGAGTATCCACTTTCACTTGTCTATGAACTGTTATAGGCAACCCAGAAGTCCTTTATCGCGGACACGGCTATTCGAATAGATCATATTAACCCTGCAGGGGTGTACTTCGTCACACACGCTCTCGCCACTTACCACCATGTACACGTCGTGTACCTCGGCAACCTTCAAGCGGAAGCCTGGCGAGGGAGTCGGCCACAGCCTACCTAAACACTCAAGTCTCTAGTCCAGGTTTATCGCCTATTCAGGTTCCATCCGCAGGGAGTCCGGCCGAGGTTTCCACATACGGCCCCGAACGATGTGTGCAGGGTTCCCGAGACACCAAACGGGCGCCCGGTACACCGTGCCACGTGCCTACCGCATCACAGCCCACCCCTCGGTCAGCGCTGTCCACGGCCTCCAGCATACTACAAACACCAGAAACTACTTGCAACTCCTGGACAGAGGACAAGGGTGATTAAGAAGCCGAGAGGGTCCATTGGTTTCGGGCCCAATGCGTGGTAGTAACTGTATCATGGATCACAAACACAGAACTCAGTTCCTGAGGACGGCTTCAATGAGACAACCCACCATGTACTCCTACATGGCCTCTCACCGCTACCTTTACCAAATCATGTTCACACACTTAGCTCACACACAGTAGGACATGTTCATCACCATTCCAATTCATCCCCGACGAATCAGACCCGACTCAACTCTAAGCAGTAGCAGGCATGACAAACAAGCATGAATGAGTAGGCACATCAGGGCTCAAACAACTCCTACTCATGCTAGTGGGTTTCATCTATTTACTGTGGCAATGACAGGTCATGCAGAGGAAAAGGGGTTCAACTACCGCAGCATGTAACAGTTGAATCGATTGTCCTAATGCAGGAGAAGAGAGCAGGAGCGAGAGAATGGGATTGTATCGGATTGAACAAGGGGGTTTTGCTTGCCTGGCACTTCTCAAGATATTATAGTTCTTCATCGGTGTCATCGAACTCATCGTCGGAATCACGGCTATCGAGAGGGGACAATACCGGCAACAGAGAGGAAACACAATCAATGCAATGCACAATATGATGCATGATCATAACATGGCAATATGAATGTGTTTTGAGCTAATGCAGCTAGCAACATATTAAATGGAGTTGGTTTGAACCTTAGGTTCAAATTCAAACTCCATATAAGACATTTCAAATGCCATTTATTCAAATTGTCATATACAGTGGCTGTAAGTTGTTCAAACATGCATGAGGATGCCATAAACAGATTCTTTGGATTTTTCTGATAATTTTTCATATATAAATTATTTGATTTGGAGCTACGGTTGAATTTCTATGAATTTTAGAAGTTTGCACTATTTTCTGGAATTGCTGGATTATTTTAAATCCAGAAAAGGATTAATTGCGTCAGCACTGCGTCATGCCTGTGTCAGCAGGTCAGCAGCGCTGACCAGGGTCAAACCTGACGTGTGGGGTCCACACGTCAGTGACACCTGGTGCTAACCCGCGTTGATTAGCACTTCAACCTGCTGCGGGGCCCATTGTCAGTGGCTAAGGGCGGCTGAGCTGGCAGGGATTAGCGCTAATGACTGCGCCACGTCGGTCCTCGCCGGAGTTTCGCCGGCGACAACCAAAACTGCGGCGGCAACTCGCCGGACTTGAGCTACAGACGGCGGTTGAACGCACGGGAACCACCAGGAGGTAGCCCACGCTCTTCCGCATCCAGGGGAGGTGTCAGAAGGTCGCGGGGTGGCCTGGTTCGCCGGCGGCGAGCACTTGGGCGGCCGCCGGAGCTCGGGTGGGTGCGGGGGTTAGCGCTGCGGCTTGCAAACAAACGGGCTATCGCGCTAGAGTTGCTCTACGGAACGTCGCGAGTGCAACGGACGCACGCGCGGGGCCATTTGGTCGCCGGAGCCACGACGGCGACGAGCTCATGCGGCGGCGAGCTTCGGGCACTGTGGCTAGTCTAGCTAAAGCTCGCAATCGAGCCTGGGAGTAGGGGGAAACGGTTCAGGGGCTCACAGTGAGGTCGATGAGTAGCTCAGCGTGCTCGGGGAGGCGGAGACGGCGGCGAAACGCCGGTGAGGTTGCCGGCGGCCGAAAGTTGGGGATGAGCTCGGGGAGGACGCTAGAGGGCTCCCGCGGTTGAATGGGTTGGTGTTGACGACGCAGAAGGCGATGGCGGTTCCTCTGGACCCATCGGGGAGGCACGGGATGGACGGTGGCCGCGGTAATTTGCGTCGGCGACGACGAGCTCCGCTCGGGTGTGCTCGGGAGAGGGAGCAGAGGGCGAGGGAGAGAGCAGAGAGTGAGGGGGAGAGGCGAGGGGCTGCGGGGCGTCTCCGTGGCACGTCTGGAGGGGTCGGGGTCGTGCGGCTGAAGCAGGAGGTGGCAAGGCGTCGTCGGCGCGCTCGCCACGCACCTGTCTGTCCTCCTGGCAGGAGGAAGAAGACCACTCAGCCCCTGGTGGGCTGGGCCTCTTCTGCCAGGTAAGGCCCAGGTGAGGTTTCTGTCTTTCCATAATTTCTGTTCTGTTTTCTATTTCTTTAATTGTGTTCTGGGCTTTATTAAAAATGCCAGGGCATTTCCAAAATCATGAAACTAATCAGGGCTACTGTTTAGAATATATCCAACAGTAAACATTTTAGTTTATGATTATTTGAGCATTTCAAATATTTAATAGCATTTAAATGCCCAAATGCAAATAGAGTATGATTTAATCCAGAGCCCAAATATGTCATGGAAAAATGTGCATCACCTCTGGTTACTGTTTCCAGCATTTTCCAAGAGTGATGAACATTTTTTTTAAAGCCATTTGGATTTACTAGAAATATTTTGGTTGAACCTAGTGAATCCCTTTAATGCTAGGGTTTAGGCAATCCCCATTTCATGTTTCTTTCAAAGCTTAAACATGATGCACACATGAAGTTAGCCTAGTGCAATGTCAGAAGCTAGGGATGTGACAACTCACCCCCACTAAACAAGAATCTCGTCCCGAGATTCAAGACGTGAGGTAAGAAGACAGAGGGTACACAAAGCTAACACGATCTTCATGATCCAATTGCTCTTCGCGAAGATGTTGATCCGTTGCTTCAATTAACGTTGACGTCTTTGCTTTCGAGATCTTCATCCGACACTATGACGACAAGGGAAACTCTATAGAAATCGATCTCCTTGAAGATCGAGCAACTCACGATCAACTCATGGAGTGAGACGTTGAAACATCTCTTGAGCTGAGACTCAACACATACATCGAGAGAGGGATGAAGTGAAACAGAGAACGAAGATTCAAGTTGATAAACACAATTCCACGTTGAATAAGACGGTGCATGGTTTCAAGGTAGCGAGGAGATAATTGCCATGATTCCATAACGGGGCACCTTGGGGAAGGTGACTCGTAGAACTATTCCTTAAGTGGCAAAAAGAATTACTTTTGATACATAGATCATTGAAACTCTTTATACCAGCTTAAGGCAAATCACAGCAATCGTTTGGCGGAGTTCGAAGGAATGGCATACTCGGACTAGAATGGATGATGTGAACTACCTTGTTGAAGACAAAGCAAGGGATGATTTTGCTTATCATCGGAAATGGATGGGACCCATGGTAGGATGGCACAATGACGGTGCAAGCTGGGAACAAAAATGCAAATGCTAGGAATGATTGTAGTAACTAGGGAGGAGCTCAACAGTAGAGAGTGAATCTACTGTTTGAAAGGTTTAGCATAACCGAAGGAAACTGGGAGCGGATCCCAGTTAATGCCGACGATAAAACCTAGTGCTTGTGCGTGCTCTCAAGAACTTGAGCATTTCCGTATTCATCAAGGTTGTACCAATATCCGTGTCAAGGATCCTGGCAACACAACATACCACCATGATGAATAGTGATGGACGATGCAGATGCAAAGGAAGATAACACCTTCTCAGATTTCACCTTAGCGAGGCCAGGGAAGCAAAATCTGGATGATCGACCGAGAGACATTTAGCACTCCGCTTCTAATGTTCTCCTTGATGTTCTAGCGTAACCCATTGGATGTGGTTTGGAATCTTGAACATCAAGTAGTAGGTCGGACTTCGGGTGCGCAGGAATCCATAAGGAATAACTAGTGGAATAAATCCTAAGAAATCCTTATGGGGAGGTGGCCAACTTACTCAATCCAGATACTACAATAATAGGTCTTCCGGCTGGGTGTGTTGGCCACGACATCCACTTTACCGATTAACGAGAGACCAATATTGTAGTTCTTGGAAAATGTTCCAGCCATCATATCTGCCCGAGATTCAGATCTGGTTGGTGTCAGGATATCCCAGACTCATCAAGTCTAGAAGGAAAATGAAAGTTTGCAACACAAATCGACGAGATGACGTTGCGAGATTCTCAGGGGATGAACTACGATAGCAAGCTCCAAAACATGAGCTGGTTCTGCTACAAACACATGTGAACACGCTGTCCCAGACAAGCATGACCACATAGTAGTCTTATGATAAAACACTACCGAGTTCAGGTGGGGAACCATCATCTAGGGTAACGAAGTCTTGTGCATGACCTAGGATTTGCACAACAACTCCTTTTCCTTGAACAAATCAATCAGTGGCTTGGTGTGCTAGAGAATTCATATGGAATGAAGATGATCAGTCTAACAGACCACGGAATACTTCGCACGTGCATAACTGACTTGGGACGATTCCAGAGGAGGCAACATTGACTTTCTCAAATCCACGACGGCAACTTGCATCAGATGCACGTGAATTAGAGGAAGTCACTACTTTCATCCAAACATATGCTTCATGAACGGAACACGAAGATAATGCTTATAAAGTTTCCAATACTAGCTGGATGTTCAACACGAGTCATGGAGACGGTAGCAGTGTTGCTGATGGGCTCAACAACAATTCATCCAGGTTTCCATGGAGATGGAATTCCATGATTATGTGAACAAGTGATAGCATTGGTCAGACCCAAAAGATATAATGGTGTATGCTCGAGGGATCAACCACGAGTAAGACAACATTATGAACATCGTTGGTTCTGATTTGATTTGATGATAGCCCATACTCAAATCAAAGTCTTGATACGACAATAGGTCCAACAACTGATCACAGGGACCAATCGATGAAGATATCATCTATCTTCAACACACGCAAATATATCCCTTGAAATGAACTAAGCTGGCAAGCTTTTATCTTCCAACTCTCCAAGTTGTTGTTTAGCTTGACCAACTAGCTCAGGGTATCCAACACGGATTCTTGGAGAAGGGGTGGTTTACTGGAAAACCAACTTGTTCACGACTCAACATATCGGTCATGGACAACCTGGTGGTACTTCCAAGAAGATATTTGGAAAATCACGATCCACCGACATGTTATTAAGATCGAGAACAACCTTGCTTTTCAGGGCAAGACGATATGATCAAATAAGCAAGGGATTCAATCCTAACTCAAAGATCGAAAGTACACCGGGAATATGGACTAGGTAGCACGATCATCCTCAGGATGGTGATTCAATAACCAACACGCTAAGAGTGAGAGTATTGTCCATTAACTACCAAGCAACAAGTTGCTCGGAGTATTGATTTCACACACCACAATTCACTTGTCGGCATTCCGGTTACAATAACACGGGAACCGAGGAATGAACAATGATAGCAAGAAGTATTACTGCGTCAAGAATTCATAGGAGGTGGTGCAATTCTCATGACACTCTTGACATAAAGATGGTAACACTCCAAGGTAGAACAGAACAAAAACTGGATTGGCATTTGATCTGTGGAATACAGCTACTTTGACCCAATCCTGGATATGGTTGAGGTACTGGAGTTTGTTTCTCCTAGTCATTCTGGAATAGAATGGCTTGACGGACCACAAGAATAATAGGCATTGATAACACAAATGCACAATTACTCCTGACTATCAATTGATAGACGAGGGCCAGAAAATAACTAAAGAGGGACAACCCAAGGGAACATATGTTTTTCTGAGTTGTGGATGCATGGATTAGTATGTCGAACAAATTCAACATATTTCTTCCGGGTAACCCATGCAGAGGAGGAAGGACTGGCAGAGTCACAATATGGATGGAGTACTCCTCAAGAGCGCTCTGGTTGTGATCTTTTGGTTAAAAGAACTTCTGCCATAAGGGTTCATGGTATTTGGAAGAAGGAAATACCACGGACCTCGAGGACTATCGCAAAGGTTACTAATATCTTTAAGGGAGCTAGCAAATACTAGCTACATGAATTAAGTAGAGTGAATCTTGGGTTCAAGAACCCAGGAATAGAATGCCTACTAACTAAATGGCATCACGGGATGCTTTCGAGAATATTGGCCAGAATCATCACACTGGGGATACAAGGCATTGCTAGATTACTGAGTGGTCCTCGATGACACCTAGGGTCATAATAATATCTCCAATATATATGTCAAGGCAACAGAGTACCTCAACTCAACGATTAGTGTGATTAACCTGGCCTAAAGGAACATCGACCAGAGGGAGATGATTTTGCAAATGCATCAGATAGTTTAGAAACCTGGGATGACTCGGATAGCATAACGGCTGTAAATGCTCAAAAGATTTGAGACATCCTGCAAAATGGTGGCATAACCACTTAGAAGCACAATATCAAGGTTCTGAGACCAACTATGAACACACGGAAGTAGTAGAGACTGAACTGAGGCTTGAAACCAACAATCCTACGAGTCTACGGATTAGTAACACGTGATCCTGATAGAAAGATGAGAATCCTAGTTCTTAATCCCCGTCGAAGAGAAGAGGGTGACTCAGATCAGAAGGGCATAAGGTAAAGGAGTAAAAAGAGCCTTACGTTCCTTCCCACAATCAATTCCCTTACATAACTAAAGCATTTCTAGACTCAACTTCGACCAGTTTGGCTTGGTAATCCTACAGGCAGTCAGGCTCTGATACCAACGCTGTCGGGACCCCGATTCCAAGTCACACCGATCTAGCCTGTAACACCTCATATCACTTTGCGGCCTCACGCACGGTATTCCCACGGGTGTCGCCTTACCATGGCCCGGGACCGTTTGTGCCTTTTGGCTCACGTATATGATAATGTCGCTAGCATCCATATGACAGAGAACCCGGGCCGACATGGCTAGTCGTGAACCCAAAGAGGCACTAACGTATGGGGACAGGCATACATGAATCAACATCGAACGTGTCGGTCAGCAGCATGCGAATCCGGGCTGTAGCACTGGGCTAACAGGACTCCGGGAACCCGGGCTGTAGCAGGCTAGGCAGGACTCCGGATGTCACCGCGTGACATTTCCCCTAAGGGACAGACACAGGAACGATATGAAACACATGCCGGCCAGTCAAGTGTCCAGAGCAGTAGTGCTGGGCTAGCAGGACTCCGGTGAACCGGGCTGTAGCGGACTACTATGGCTCAAGGAGGCACTAGACTACATTTCCCCATAAGAGAGGCTGCTAAGGATAGACAACTAGATTGTCGGATCCCACACATACCAAGCATTTCAATCATACACACAATATGCTCGATATGTGCAGATACAACATGGCATCACAACAAGACTCTACGACTCAGAGTATTATTCATTAGGCCCCGAAGAGCCAGATATTACAAACATGGGTCTCATGACCCAACACTCAGAGCATACAAGTCAAACACAAGCGGAAGCTTAACATGTCTGAGTACAGACAACTATAAATGAAAAAGGCTGAGAAGCCTGACTATCTACTAGATCCTGCCGAGGGCACAAGATCGTAGCTGAGGTATCAAGCTAAACGTCGAAGTCCACGCGGAACTACTAGCGAGACTGAAGTCTCTCTGCAAAAACATAAATAAGCAAACGTGAGTACAAATGTACCCAGCAAGACTTACATCAGAACTAGCTACATATGCATCGGTATCAACAAAGGGGGGGTGGTGGAGTTTGACTGCAGCAAGCCAGCTTTGACTCAGTGGCTAACCTGAACTACAACTGCAAGCAACTCTTTTGAGGTGGCGCACACGAGTCCACATATTCACCATATCAATACTCCACTATGGACCCGCTCCCGTCTCCCTACGAGAACGCCATCCATAGCACTCACGCTTATCTTGCGCATTTTAGAGTATCCACTTTCACTTGTCTATGAACTGTTATAGGCAACCCAGAAGTCCTTTATCGCGGACACGGCTATTCGAATAGATCATATTAACCCTGCAGGGGTGTACTTCGTCACACACGCTCTCGCCACTTACCACCATGTACACGTCGTGTACCTCGGCAACCTTCAAGCGGAAGCCTGGCGAGGGAGTCGGCCACAGCCTACCTAAACACTCAAGTCTCTAGTCCAGGTTTATCGCCTATTCAGGTTCCATCCGCAGGGAGTCCGGCCGAGGTTTCCACATACGGCCCCGAACGATGTGTGCAGGGTTCCCGAGACACCAAACGGGCGCCCGGTACACCGTGCCACGTGCCTACCGCATCACAGCCCACCCCTCGGTCAGCGCTGTCCACGGCCTCCAGCATACTACAAACACCAGAAACTACTTGCAACTCCTGGACAGAGGACAAGGGTGATTAAGAAGCCGAGAGGGTCCATTGGTTTCGGGCCCAATGCGTGGTAGTAACTGTATCATGGATCACAAACACAGAACTCAGTTCCTGAGGACGGCTTCAATGAGACAACCCACCATGTACTCCTACATGGCCTCTCACCGCTACCTTTACCAAATCGTGTTCACACACTTAGCTCACACACAGTAGGACATGTTCATCACCATTCCAATTCATCCCCGACGAATCAGACCCGACTCAACTCTAAGCAGTAGCAGGCATGACAAACAAGCATGAATGAGTAGGCACATCAGGGCTCAAACAACTCCTACTCATGCTAGTGGGTTTCATCTATTTACTGTGGCAATGACAGGTCATGCAGAGGAAAAGGGGTTCAACTACCGCAGCATGTAACAGTTGAATCGATTGTCCTAATGCAGGAGAAGAGAGCAGGAGCGAGAGAATGGGATTGTATCGGATTGAACAAGGGGGTTTTGCTTGCCTGGCACTTCTCAAGATATTATAGTTCTTCATCGGTGTCATCGAACTCATCGTCGGAATCACGGCTATCGAGAGGGGACAATACCGGCAACAGAGAGGAAACACAATCAATGCAATGCACAATATGATGCATGATCATAACATGGCAATATGAATGTGTTTTGAGCTAATGCAGCTAGCAACATATTAAATGGAGTTGGTTTGAACCTTAGGTTCAAATTCAAACTCCATATAAGACATTTCAAATGCCATTTATTCAAATTGTCATATACAGTGGCTGTAAGTTGTTCAAACATGCATGAGGATGCCATAAACAGATTCTTTGGATTTTTCTGATAATTTTTCATATATAAATTATTTGATTTGGAGCTACGGTTGAATTTCTATGAATTTTAGAAGTTTGCACTATTTTCTGGAATTGCTGGATTATTTTAAATCCAGAAAAGGATTAATTGCGTCAGCACTGCGTCATGCCTGTGTCAGCAGGTCAGCAGCGCTGACCAGGGTCAAACCTGACGTGTGGGGTCCACACGTCAGTGACACCTGGTGCTAACCCGCGTTGATTAGCACTTCAACCTGCTGCGGGGCCCATTGTCAGTGGCTAAGGGCGGCTGAGCTGGCAGGGATTAGCGCTAATGACTGCGCCACGTCGGTCCTCGCCGGAGTTTCGCCGGCGACAACCAAAACTGCGGCGGCAACTCGCCGGACTTGAGCTACAGACGGCGGTTGAACGCACGGGAACCACCAGGAGGTAGCCCACGCTCTTCCGCATCCAGGGGAGGTGTCAGAAGGTCGCGGGGTGGCCTGGTTCGCCGGCGGCGAGCACTTGGGCGGCCGCCGAAGCTCGGGTGGGTGCGGGGGTTAGCGCTGCGGCTTGCAAACAAACGGGCTATCGCGCTAGAGTTGCTCTACGGAACGTCGCGAGTGCAACGGACGCACGCGCGGGGCCATTTGGTCGCCGGAGCCACGACGGCGACGAGCTCATGCGGCGGCGAGCTTCGGGCACGGTGGCTAGTCTAGCTAAAGCTCGCAATCGAGCCTGGGAGTAGGGGGAAACGGTTCAGGGGCTCACAGTGAGGTCGATGAGTAGCTCAGCGTGCTCGGGGAGGCGGAGACGGCGGCGAATCGCCGGTGAGGTTGCCGGCGGCCGAAAGTTGGGGATGAGCTCGGGGAAGACGCTAGAGGGCTCCCGCGGTCGAATGGGTTGGTGTTGACGACGCAGAAGGCGATGGCGGTTCCTCTGGACCCATCTGGGAGGCACGGGATGGACGGTGGCCGCGGTAATTTGCGTCGGCGACGACGAGCTCCGCTCGGGTGTGCTCGGGAGAGGGAGCAGAGGGCGAGGGAGAGAGCAGAGAGTGAGGGGGAGAGGCGAGGGGCTGCGGGGCGTCTCCGTGGCACGTCTGGAGGGGTCGGGGTCGTGCGGCTGAAGCAGGAGGTGGCAAGGCATCGTCGGCGCGCTCGCCACGCACCTGTCTGTCCTCCTGGCAGGAGGAAGAAGACCACTCAGCCCCTGGTGGGCTGGGCCTCTTCTGCCAGGTAAGGCCCAGGTGAGGTTTCTGTCTTTCTTTCTGTTCTGTTTTATATTTCTGTAATTGTGTTCTGGGCTTTATTAAAAATGCCAGGGCATTTCCAAAAATCATGAAACTAATCAGGGCTACTGTTTAGAATATATCCAACAGTAAACATTTTAGTTTATGATTATTTGAGCATTTCAAATATTTAATAGCATTTAAATGCCCAAATGCAAATAGAGTATGATTTAATCCAGAGCCCAAATATGTCATGGAAAAATGTGCATCACCTCGGGTTACTGTTTCCAGCATTTTCCAAGAGTGATGAACATTTTTTTAAAGCCATTTGGATTTACTAGAAATATTTTGGTTGAACCTAGTGAATCCCTTTAATGCTAGGGTTTAGGCAATCCCCATTTCAAGTTTCTTTCAAAGCTTAAACATGATGCACACATGAAGTTAGCCTAGTGCAATGTCAGAAGCTAGGGATGTGACAGACCTTGTGCTCCGGCTCATCCAGGATCAAACAGATGTACACAAGTTATCCCAGCCTTGGGAAGGGCCCTTTGTGGTTAGTAAGAACTTGCACAACGGGTCATATTATCTCATTGATATTCGGGAACATAAATATTCGCGTAAATCTGAGGAGGAGACCCGTCGGCCGTGGAATATAGCTCAGCTTCGGCCTGACTACACTTGAGCTACCGGTTCTCGTGGTGTACATATTTATCTCAGACATGTATATATTATGATAAGCAATAAAGCAGGACCTCTGTCCTTTTTTCTCCTCCAGTTATGCGTGTGTTATTTTCACATGCTAATTTGTGGAGGATCCGGCTTATGATCGTATCTGAGTCTAGCCGTACGTAGTAAGGTCACTTGGGGGCTTCCTGTTCAAACATGGGTCGTATTCGAACCAAAGAGAACATAGCTGTCGGTACCCACTTGATTGGCAAAGTGCCGAGCTCGTTGGGACGTTAACTTTGATCATATTTGAATCACAGTTTAACCCCTCTGAGAACCGACGTGGATCGTATTCGAATCAGCGTCGTTAAACAATTTTTAGAATCACTTGGGGGCTTCCTGTTCAAACATGGGTCGTATTCGAACCCAAGAGAACATAGCTGTCGGTACCCTCTTGATTGGCATCGCCACACCCATTGGGGGCTATATGATCGTATCCGAATCTTGGCTTAACCCCTTTTGGGCCGGGTCTCTGGTCGTATCCGAACTGGAAGCCCCTAAGTTCTGATTTATCACAAGTTTACTCTGATTATGACAAAGTGTGCATGGCCGGGTTTCACCTGCCGGTTTAATTTTGAGTTTATCTTGTTAATTGAGCATCATGGATATCATCAGGGCAGGTCAATTAGAGTTAAGATACCAACCGTGCTACCCGGGTTATTTAATCCGGAAGTATGCTTACAGAACGTTAAGTGCGTTATCACGGCTATGTTCAGAGTATAACTAAGGACCAGCCTTTTTGATTCCTATTCCGGGTTATCCATTTCAAACACCTGATTCTCAGGGTGGTAAGCCGCCTTGAGACTTGTGATTTGCCTTTCTATGCAGATACTTAAAGGCACCTTTTAAGGTTGAGAAGGATAAAGGGATAATTATGACCCGGAGGAACGCTAAAAGGATAACTTCAAGGGATTTCAGCATTCATTACATGCACGATGGCACGACAGAGATAAATTTTTGCACCTATTCTATTACAAAATTCATCAAGTTTCAAGGATGGAGCGTTGTTCGGTGAACCGCCAGCCGCTTTATGATGTCTGCTGAGTTGAAGTCCCCGGCTCGTTCCTGTCTTCTGCTCCGGCTGATTCCAAGACCTCGAAGGTTGACGACTTCCAGTTGATGCCGCTGAGAGCTTCGAACTGGGCTTCTTCGTCAATTAACCCGGCCGGGTCAATCTCCGGGGCGAAGGTGTGCTGGCGAGCCGGAGGAATCAGGTTGAGAGCTTCATAGCGAGGGGTTGGAATCCTCTGATTCTCCGCGTTGTACCCCGGCTGATACTTGGTTAAGTCGGTGTCGTTCCCGATGATGGTGGCCACCGGGCGTACAGCCTTCACACATGCCGCGAAGTCCTTCTGGTCGAAGGCTGAGCCGTCTTCCTTCAGGCTTGGGTAACCCAGGGCGATGTCTGCCGGGTCTAGCTCCGGCAGGAAGGCTTTGGCCCGGCTCAGCGCGGCAATTGCTCCGGCTCTTGCGGAGGCTCGGCGTAGCTCCTGGATCCGCTGTGGCAGAACAGCGAGCCGGCGCAGGACTTCGGCCAGATGGGTTGGCACCTCGTTGGATAGGGCCACCACAGCTAAGGCGCGCTGTGACCCGGTGTAGAGTTGTTCCACCAGGGTGTACACGGCCTTTAACTTGGTGACCACGCTCTGGTTGAGGTTGGCACTCCTGGGACCTGTTTAATAAAGATCAGATGAGCCGGTGACAAGATGAATCATAACATATACAGACTTGATGAAAGCCGGCGAGGCGACTTACCGAAGATAGCAGCCACCATTTGGGAAACCTGGCGCTTTAGGCCGGAGAGCTCAGCGGTCTTCTCAGTGAGGGCCTTCTCCGCCTGTTCTGCCCGGGTCACCAGTGCGGCTTTCTCCTCAGCCCAGGCCTTCCGCTCAGCATCGAATTCGGTCTTCAGCTTCTCTTGAGCGGCGATGCTGGAGACAAACTTGGCGTTTGCCTTCCGGGTCTCCATCTCTTGTGTCTTTAGCCGGCTCTTGAGATCCGCAAGGTCCGACTCTAATTTCTTGCCAACAGCCTGCATATATTTCCGGGTTATTCATAGTCATTTTATAAGTCCCAAGCACTTTCCAGGCAAAGACACTTGGCACTTGGGGGCTAATGCACATTGAACGTATCTGTCTATGTACTGCCGGCTTAGTTGAGTAAGCCGGGACCTAAGTCTACAACATATTCAAGTATAAGTTGTCGACTTGGGGGCTAGCATGACAAGGGTCACTATGCAGAAAGTAAGAAGACAGCAGAAGGATACCTCAGATTTTTGTTGGATCCGGTTGACCATGGCGATCTCGGCGTCCCGGCTCTTGTGAACTTGGCTGATGTAGCCTGAGACGAGCTCTCCAATGCTCAAGTCGGTGTAGCTGGAGAGGTCCAGATTCACCCGGTGGGGTTGCAGCAACTCCCCCTGCGCGGAGCATTTGGCCAGCACGGTCGGCCTCCCCGGCTCAACATACTCCGTCTGGGTAATTACCACGTCCGGGTCGTTAGCTGGTGGGGCTGAGCCGGAGGCCTCCGGGTTAACCGACGCTTCGGTCGTTGTCTTGGTGGTCGGGGCAGGGGCTTCAGGCGCCGTGTCCATGGGAATGGTGGCTTCGGGGGCGGAGGCAGCTGGCGGCTCTTGAGCCGTCGCCTCCGGCTCAGGCAAGTCCGGCACTCCGGCTGACCTGGTCTTCTTTGCTCTTTTGGTGAGCTTTGCCTGGGCACTGAAAAGGCAGAAGTGTTAGGCATACAAAGAGTAAATACAGACAGATAATGTAAGGAGATTGTTATTACCCGGGTGCAGTCTTGAAGGCCGGCAGACTTGACTGCATGGAGTCACCCGAAGAGGGGGAGGTCTCCTGATAATTGGAGTCAGAAGAGTTGAGTGGCTGACGGATGACACCCGCCAACGGATGAAAAGGGTACAGGTGAGAAAAAACCTCAGTGCGACGCTTCCTTGTTGCGTCGGGTAACCCGGCGGAGAGGTCGGTGTCCTTGCGGGCCCGGGTGTGACGCCGGCTTTCGTGAACCTGCTGCTTCAAAAGAAATTGAGGGTCTTGATGAGCTAATGGATGAGAAAAGCTTACTTTCCGGGTTACTCTTCGGACTTTCAGCTGTGGCAAAGGCTCCGAGTCGGAGGAAAGTGATGTTACCTCTTCAACCACCGGGTTACTGGCGCCGGTGTCATCCTGTCAATAAGCAAAATGTTGATAAGGCGGACAGCAACAAACAACAAATATGGCAAGAGTTTAAAGGTTTAAGGGTTACCTCTGACTCGGAGCTGTCGCTTAATTGCAGTAGCTCCGAAGCAGTGGGTCTGCTTCCCTTTTTGCGAGGGGCAGCTTTCTTGGCGGCTTTCTTCGCCTTCCTGGCCTTCTTGGCCGCCTCATGGTCATACTTGACCCGCCAGAATTTATCATCAGCCTGAGAAATACAGTAATGAATTCTTAAAATGGTTCAGAGCAAGGTGACATGCAAAAGAAGTTGAAAGGTTAAAGTCAGCGGCTTACCGCTGGGGCTGGATTGGTCTTGCAGAACGGGGCTAGCCCGGTTCTTCCACAGTCTGCCAGGCTCTCGTTTAACAGAGCCTTGGTCTCTTCTTCAGCAACGTCTTCTGGAAGATCATTGCGACTGTGCCTCTGCGGGTCATCCTTTCGCCCGGTGTACTCACACATTAAGCCGGGGCGGCGGCTCAATGGGATCACCCGCCATGAGATCCAGACCCAGACCAGGTCTATTCCGTTCAGACCGTTGCCTAGCAGGGCCTTGATCTTGTTGATCGTTGGAAGCAGAGGCTGGCATTCCGCGGCAGTCAGTTTGTCGGATAGTGGATGAGTCGGCTCTAGGCGTGTTGGGCGAAAGCCGGGCAGCGGGTTCTCGTCAGCCGGGGACGTATCTTGGCAGTAGAACCAAGTCATATTCCAGTCCTTGGGGTGGCTTGGCGGCTCTGCGTAAGGGAATAGACAGTCCCTGCGCCGCTGGATGGAGATACCGCCTAATTCCAGACTTGGCCCGTTGGCACATTCATTTTGGCGGTTTAAATAAAACAGCTCTCTGAAGAGCAGCAGACTTGGCTCTTCTCCAAGATACACTTCGCAAAAGACTTGGAAGTTGCAGATGTTGGATATGGAGTTGGGTCCTATATCCTGAGGCCGAAGGTCAAAGAAGTTGAGCACGTCCCGGAAGAATTTTGAGCCGGGCGGTGCGAAGCCCCGGCTCATATGGTCTGCAAAGATCACTACCTCCCCGTCCCTCGGCTGTGGTCTTTCTTCGGACGGATCAGGGGCACGGTAGGACATCACTTCCTTCTTGGGCAGATATCCGGACTTAACGAAGTTGGCCAGAGTCTTGTCAGTGATGTTGGACCTCATCCAGTTGCAAGTGATGGGAGCCTTGGGAGGCATGGTGAAGGTTGGTGGTCTATGATAAAGAGAAAAGTATCCGGGTTAACCATAAGCCGGAGGACTATTGTTCAAACTAAGGTGGCGGCTTATGAAGGGGACTAATGAGATATATTCAGATACGGTGGGTTATCTAAGTCGTAGGGGCATTCAGAATAAATTGTTCATCTACGGCTTACCACAGTTAAGCCGGAGGATCCTACAGAGCATAATTCTCTTTAAACCGGAAAGTTCTACGGCGCGTGTTTTCTTTAAGTCGGAAATATAAACCGCCAAGATTCAAGGGCTGCAGTTTTTACTAAGTGTGGTAAAACAGGTTTCACATGTTGTAGTAACTTTTTTGGATCAAAATGGTCGGGTGAAATGAAACTTTTCTAGACCTAAAAAACAGAGGCAGGAGAAGTTCTTGAGGTTGAACGTGGTTCCTATGCAGTAAAGGAGGGTCTCTTGCAGGTGAAATGGATCTCAAACATCTACTGCAGTGGTTCTACGAAAAGTTAAGATCAACAGGGGCAGTGACTACAGGAGCTACCGAGACTTGCGGCTATGGTGACGAACATGAAGAACACAGACGAACTCTACCATAGATCTGTTCTAGTAAGGCAGAGGAGACTTACCGAAGTTGGGGAAGAGTGGAAGTTGCCGCCGTTATCTGTTCTGAGTCAGGGTGATGCAGCGGCCGGGTTGATGAAGGTCAAGGGCGCGACGGCGGTGGCAGTGGCAGAGCTCGGGCAGAAGAGCGACAGCGCGAGGAGGAAGAAGGAGAGCGTGAGAAGAAAGCGCTGGGCCGGCCTATTTATAAGGCAGAGTCATAAGTGGGCGCGAGATTCAAGGAGACCACGGCGTGGTTATCTCCCCCTCACGGCGCCTCGATTTTCAGAATGACAGTAAAAGCAAAGATCCGTTGCGGATCTGGCGGAGTAAAAAACGGTCTTAATGGAGGATGACGTCACGGTGGATTATCCGGAGTCCAGTGGATGACGTCACTCCGGGTTATGGCCTTCACATGAATGGTAAGCCGGAGATTTTCTCTGTCGGCAGAGTTGAAGATTGACACGAGCTGGCTCAAGTCAATCTGGGGCCTAATGTTGAGGATATAGACCTTGGAGTCACCCGCCAGGAGGGCCGGGTTACTCTATGGGTCATTGCCAGAAGCCCGGAGTTAAGTTCTAAGATGATGGGCCAGAGATGGGCTGAGACCCGGATATGGTTTAAAGCCCGTAGTTACTATCATTGTTATAGTAGACTTGTAGTGTAAGGCAAGTATTATTTAGATTCCGAGCCGGACGCTTTTATGAGCCGGCTGGGTCTCTAAGGGCTGCTGGGCGTCAGCCTCCCCTATATAAAGGGAGGACCCGGCGGCTGTTTAAGGGCGACAACAATCTCATCGAAAGCCGGGCATAGCTGTTAGCTCCCTGGCGATCGTAACCCTAATCAATAACACCTCAAACTGGACGTAGGCTTTTACCTTCACCGTAAGGGGCCGAACCAGTATAAATCCTCGTGTCCTTTGTCCCGCATAACCCCTTCAAGCTTCCTAGTTGCGATGGCTCCACGACTAAGTCCTAGCTCGAGGACATCTGCCGTGACAATTCCACGACAGGTTCCTACCGATGTTCTAGTTGATAGAATTTCTGAACTCAATGACGACTTTGCTATTCAGAACAACGGGTTAGGTTTTTCTCTCGAACAAAGTCTCATGACTTATTTCCAAAAGAATGCTTATAATGATGAATTGGTTGTGCAATATAAGGGGCCAAAGGAGGAACCCATACCTCCCGAGCTTGATCTTGGGGACTTTTGTCCCATTAAATTTAGCCCTTTTGATTACTTTTGCTTGCCACAAAGAAAACTTTCTACTGAACGTAGGGAATATGAGATGAGTTTTCGTGATTTTACCTTACCGTTATTATGGCAATACCTAGATCTATCCTTGCCTTTATGCCTAGCTAGGGGCGTTAAATGATAGTGCTTGTTGGGAGGCAACCCAATTTTATTTTTATTTCTTGCTTTTTGTTTATGTTTAGTAATAAATCTTTGATCTAGCCTCTGGTTAGATGTGTTTCCATGTTTTAATTAGTGTTTGTGCCAAGTAAAGCCTTTAGGATCTTCTTGGATGATAGTTGTTTGATCTTGCTGTAAAAAACAGAAACTTTGCGCTCATGAGAATAATTTTCGTAAATCACAGAAAAGAGATTTTACCCTGATTCTTTTTGCAGTAGATTAATATACAAATTACCCAGCTCTTCCTAATTTGGTTGAATTTATGGAGTTCCAGAAGTATGCGTTTGATACAGATTACTACAGACTGTTCTGTTTTTGACAGATTCTGTTTTTCGCGTGTTGTTTGCTTATTTTGATGAATCTATGGCTAGTATCGGAGGTTATGAACCATAGAGAAGTTGTAATACAGTAGGATAACACCAATATAATTAAATAATGAGTTCATTACAGTACCTTGAAGTGGTGTTTTGTTTTCTTTCGCTAACGGAGCTCATGAGATTTTCTGTTAAGTTTTGTGTTGTGAAGTTTTCAAGTTTTGGGTAAAGATTCGATGGATTAGGGAACAAGGAGTGGCAAGAGCCTAAGCTTGGGGATGCCCAAGGCACCCCAAGGTAAAATCAAAGGACAACCAAAAGCCTAAGCTTGGGGATGCCCCGGAAGGCATCCCCTCTTTCATCTTCGTCCATCGGTAACTTTACTTGGAGGTATATTTTTATTCACCACATGATATGTGTTTTGCTTGGAGCATCTTGTATGATTTGAGTCTTTGCTTTTTATTTTACCACAATCATCATTGCTGTACACACCCTTTGGGAGAGACACACATGAATTGGAATTTATTAGAATACTCTATGTGCTTCACTTATATCTTCTGAGCTAAACAATTTTGCTCTAGTGCTTCACTTATATCTTTTAGAGCACGGTGGTGGTTTTATTTTATAGAAATTATTGATCTCTCATGCTTCACTTATATTATTTTGAGAGTCTTTTAGAACATCCAAGATGGGTATAATAAAAACTATCATATAAAGTGCACTGAATACTATGAGAAGTTTGATACTTGATAATTGTTTTGAGATATGAAGATGGTGATATTAGAGTCATGCTAGCTGAGTAGTTGTGAATTTGAGAAATACTTGTTCTAAAGTTTGTGATTCCCGTAGCATGCACGTATGGTGAACCGTTATGTGATGAAGTCGGAGCATGATTTATTTATTGATTGTCTTCCTTATGAGTGGCGGTCGGGGACGAGCGATGGTCTTTTCCTACCAATCTATCCCCCTAGGAGCATGCGCATAGTACTTCATTTCGATAACTAATAGATTTTTGCAATAAGTATATGAGTTCTTTATGACTAATGTTGAGTCCACGGATTATACGCACTCTCACCCTTCCACCATTGCTAGCCTCTCTAATACCACGCACCTTTCGCCGGTATCATACACCCACCATATACCTTCCTCAAAACAGCCACCATACCTACCTATTATGGCATTTCCATAGCCATTCCGAGATATATTGCCATGCAACTTTCCACCGTTCCGTTTATTATGACATGCTTCATCATTGTCATATTGCTTTGCATGATCATGTAGTGGACATCGTATTTGTGGCAAAGCCACCATTCATAATTCTTTCATACATGTCACTCTTGATTCATTGCATATCCCGGTACATTGCCGGAGGCATTCACATAGAGTCATATTTTGTTCTAAGTATTGAGTTGTAGTTTTTGAGTTGTAAGTAAATAAAAGTGTGATGATCATCATTATTAGAGCATTGTCCCAAGTGAGGAAAGGATGATGGAGACTATGATTCCCCCACAAGTCGGGATGAGACTCCGGACGATGAGAAAAAAAAGAAAAAAAGAGGCCATAAAAAAGAGAGAAAGGCCCAAAAAAGAGAAAAAATGAGAGAAAAAGAGAGAAGGGACAATGTTACCATCCTTTTGCCACACTTGTGCTTCAAAGTAGCACTATAATCTTCATGATAGAGAGTCTCCTATGTTTTCACTTTCATATACTAGTGGGAATTTTACATTATAGAACTTGGCTTGTATATTCCAATGATGGGCTTCCTCAAAATGCCCTAGGTCTTCGTGAGCAAGCAAGTTGGATGCACACCCACTTAGTTTCTTCTGTTGAGCTTTCATACACTTATAGCTCTAGTGCATCCGTTGCATGGCAATCCCTACTCACTCACATTGATATCTATTAATGGGCATCTCCATAGCCCGTTGATACACCTAGTTGATGTGAGACTATCTTCACCTTTTTGTCTTCTCCACCATTCTATTCCACATATAGTGGTATGTCCATGGCTCACGCTCAGGTATTGCATGAAGATTGAAAAAGTTTGAGAACATCAAAAGTATGAAACAATTGCTTGGCTTGTCATCGGGGTTGTGCATGATTAAATACTTTGTGTGATGAAGATAGAGCATAGCCAGACTATATGATTTTGAAGGGATAACTTCTTTAGCCATGTTATTTTGAGAAGACATGATTGCTTTGTTAGTATGCTTGAAGTATTATTATTTTCATGTTAATATTAAACTTTTGTCTTGAATCTTTTGGATCTGAACATTCATGCCACAATAAAGAAATTACATTGAAGAATATGTAGGTAGCATTCCACATCAAAAATTCTGTTTTTATCATTCACCTACTCGGGGACGAGCAGGAATTAAGCTTGGGAATGCTTGATATATCTCCAACGTATCTATAATGTTTGATTGTTCCATGCTATTATATTATCTGTTTTGGATGTTTAATGGGCTTTATTATACACTTTTATATTATTTTTGGGACTAACCTACTAACCCAAAGCCCAGTGCAAATTGCTGTTTTTGCCTATTTCAGTGTTTCGCAGAAAAGGAATATCAAACGGAGTCCAAACGGAATGAAACCTTTGGGAGAGTTATTTTTGGAACAAACGTGATCCAGAGGACTTGGAGTGGATGTCAAGAAAGAAGCAAGGAGGCCACGAGGTAGGGAGGTGCGCCCCCACCCTCGTGGGCCCCTGGGAGCTCAACCGACCTACTTCTTCCTCCTATATATACCCATATACCCCGAAACCAACCAGGAGCACCACAAAACCCTATTTCCACCGCCGCAACCTTCTGTACCCGTGAGATCCCATCTTGGGGCCTTTTCCTACGCTCCGCCGGATGGGGAATCGATCACGGAGGGCTTCTACATCAACACCATAGCCTCTCCGATGATATGTGAGTATTTTACCTCAGACCTTCGGGTCCATAGTTATTAGCTAGATGGCGTCTTCTCTCTCTCTCTCTCTTTGGATCTCAATACAAAGTTCTCCTCGATCTTCTTGGAGATCTATTCGATGTAATTCTTTTTGCGGTGTGTTTGTCGAGATCCGATGAATTGTGGGTTTATGATCAAGCTTATCTATGAACAATATTTGAATCTCCTCTGAATTCTTTTATGTATGATTGGTTATCTTTGCAAGTCTCTTCGAATTATCAGTTTGGTTTGGCCTACTAGATTGATCTTTGTTGCAATGGGAGAAGTGCTTAGCTTTGGTTTCAATCTTGCGTTGCTCGATCCCAGTGACAGAAGGGGAAACGACACGTATAGTATTGTTGCCATCAAGGATAAAAAGATGGGGTTTATATCATATTGCTTGAGTTTATCGCTCTACATCATGTCATCTTGCCTAATGTGTTACTCTGTTCTTATGAACTTAATACTCTAGATGCACGCTGGATAGCGGACGATGTGTGGAGTAATAGTAGTAGATGCAGAATTATTTCGGTCTACTTGTCGCGGACGTGATGCCTATATACATGATCATGCCTAGATATTCTCATAATTATGCACTTTTCTATCAATTGCTCGACAGTAATTTGTTCACCCACCGTAATACTTATGCTATCTTGAGAGAAGCCACTAGTGAAACCTATGGCCCCCGGGTCTATTTTCCATCATATTAATCTTCCGTCAACTAGCTATTTCTGTCGCCGTTTATTTTGCAATCTTTACTTTTAATCTTTATCATAAAAATACCAAAAATATTATCTTATCATCTCTATCAGATCTCACTTTTGCAAGTGGCCGTGAAGGGATTGACAACCCCTTTATCGCGTTGGTTGCATTGTTCTTATTTGTTTGTGTAGGTACGAGGGACTTACGTGTGGCCTCCTACTGGATTGATACCTTGGTTCTCAAAGACTCAGGGAAATACTTACGCTACTTTGCTGCATCGCCCTTTCCTCTTCAAGGGAAAACCAACGCATGCTCAAAGGAGCACCCCTCAATAGGCTTGTTGCTGTAATTTACCTTGACTGAGCGGGCCTTGAGCCAGTTTTGTGGTTGTCGACGCGCTTTGCTCCTGTGGGCAGCCCCCTGGGGCTCACGAGGTTTAGATTCCCCACGAGGCTTGCTGATCCACCTGAGAGGGTCTTGCGAGGAGCGAATGCCCGTCCATGGTAGGGTTTACACGCGATGGCACTGCGGCGATCACACCCTTGGTCCTGGGAGGTTTTTGCCGCCACCCAGGCCCGCCCGAGTGCGGCCAGTGTGCGCATGCCACGCCCAGCCCCCGCTCGCGAGGCGCTCGCTAGGGGTGAGGTAGCAGGCACGAGCCTTGACAAAAGGCACGCAAGAAAAACGCAAGAAATCTGCTCGAGGAAAGAAAATCCCCCCATTGTTGACAACAAAAACAAGGCTCCAAGTTTAGCTCAAAAAAGGGCGACA
Organism: Triticum aestivum; assembly: GCF_018294505.1. Classification (NCBI taxonomy): domain Eukaryota; kingdom Viridiplantae; phylum Streptophyta; class Magnoliopsida; order Poales; family Poaceae; genus Triticum; species Triticum aestivum. The sequence goes on along the minus strand of NC_057799.1, from coordinate 586,102,777 downwards.
AATCAGGTTACAGAAAAAAGGGGAATGAAAGCAAACGGCCGCGTCCGGCACCTAGCTAGTTTTCTTGTCTTCCACTAGCGCGAAGCTAAGTGCTATCACTGGTTGTGAGCATAATCATTGGGGGACAGTGTCGACGGCCAGCGCGGAGCATGGTGCTTCCACTAGGACGTGGGCGGGAGACCCTGAGGCCCGAGGGCGGCACTCCAGAGACTCCGGGGCGTGTACATCCCCACTCATTATTACGTGAGAGTGTCACGAGCGTAGACCTTCACAGGCGTGAGCCTTACTTCATATCGCAAGACGAGGGCCCCACCTTGCGCCAACCCCGACCACCGTTGGGGCGTTCAGAAACAAGGACGAGGCTAAGGGGCAAGGGGGACGCCAGCGGCGCTCTCGACGACCACGAGCCCTCTACAGGGGGAAAGGGCTCACCGGCGCCTTCCCCGGCAGAGGACCTACCTCCGCACGGCACCTTGCTATGCGCGGCGCGGGGGAGGCCCTGGCTCCGTGCCCCCCACGTGCAGCCCCCTATGCTCAGCCCCGGTCGGGGGCGGAGCCGCCGCTCCGGGATCCCCGACAGCCGCTGCGGTCTGGTCCACCTGCAACCCATGGTTAGTGCATTCCTGCCGTTGCGATACCTGCTGCACTCCGTCGTCGTCATCGCTGAAGGGGCGGCGAAGCCTCCGGATTACTCAAGGAAAGCCCCGGCTCCGGGTGCTCCACCATCCCATCCTGGTTCGAGGAACGAGCTGGGGCAATCCCTTGGCGTGTACTCCAGGTTCAGCATGCGGGGCACGTAGACGTCCACGGTCGCCCCGCTGAAGCCGCCGCCCAGGCGTCTGATGTCTACTACACAACCTTCTTCTTGTAGACGTTGTTGGGCCTCCAAGTGCAGAGGTTTGTAGGACAGTAGCAAATTTCCCTCAAGTGGATGACCTAAGGTTTATCAATCCGTGGGAGGTGTAGGATGAAGATGGTCTCTCAAGCAACCCTGCAACCAAATAACAAAGAGTCTCTTGTGTCCCCAACACACCCAATACAATGGTAAATTGTATAGGTGCACTAGTTCGGCAAAGAGATGGTGATACAAGTGCAATATGGATGGTAGATATAGTTTTTTGTAATCTGAAAATATAAAAACAGCAAGGTAACTAATGATAAAAGTGAGCGAAAACAGTATTGCAATGCGTTGAAACAAGGCCTAGGGTTCATACTTTCACTAGTGCAAGTTCTCTCAACAATAATAACATAATTGGATCATATAACTATCCCTCAACATGCAACAAAGAGTCACTCCAAAGTCACTATAGCGGAGAACAAACGAAGAGATTATTGTAGGGTACGAAACCACCTGAAAGTTATCCTTTCTAATTGATCTATTCAAGAGTCCATAGTAAAATAACATGAAGCTATTCTTTCCGTTAAATCTATCCTAGAGTTCGTACTAGAATAACACCATAAGACACAAATCAACCAAAACCCTAATGTCACCTAGATACTCCAATGTCACCTCAAGTATCCGTGGTTATGAATATATGATATGCATCACACAATCTTAGATTCATCTATTCAACCAACACAAAGAACTTCAAAGAGTGCCCCAAAGTTTCTACCGGAGAGTCAAGACGAAAACGTGTGCCAACCCCTATGCATAAGTTCACGAGGTCACGGAACTCGCAAGTTGATCACCAAAACATACATCAAGTGGATCACGTGATATCCCATTGTCACCACAGATAAGCACATGCAAGACATACATCAAGTGTTCTCAAATCCTTAAAGACTCAATCCGATAAGATAACTTCAAAGGGAAAACTCAATTCATGACAAGAGAGTAGAGGGGGAGAAACATCATAAGATCCAACTATAATAGCAAAGCTCGCGATACATCAAGATCATTCCGAATCAAGAACACAAGAGAGAGAGAGAGAGAGAGAGATCAAACACATAGCTACTGTACATACCCTCAGCCCCGAGGGTGAACGACTCCCTCCTCGTCATGGAGAGCGCAGGGATGATGAAGATGGCCACCGGAGAGGGATTCCCCCCTCCGGCAGGGTGCCGGAATGGGTCTAGATTGGTTTTCAGTGGCTACGGAGGCTTGCGGTGGCGGAACTCCCGATCTAGGTTTCTTTCTGGAAGGTTTGGGTTATATAAGAGGTGTTGGAGTCAGGAACAAGTCAGGGGGTCCCCGAGGCGGCCACGAGGTAGGGGGCATGCCCCCAACCTCGTGGTGGCCTCGGGACTCTTCTGGCCCATCTCCGGTACTCCGTGGGCTTCTTCTGGTCCAAAAATGATCTCCGTGAAATTTCAGGTCAACTGGACTCCGTTTGGTTTTCCTTTTCTGCGATACTCAAAAACAAGGAATAAACAGAAACTGGCACTGGGCTCTAGGTTAATAGGTTAGTCCCAAAAATCATAAAAAATAGCATATAAATGCATATAAAACATCCAAGGTTGATAATATAATAGCATGGAACAATAAAAAATTATAGATACGTTGGAGACGTATCAAGCATCCCCAAGCTTAATTCCTGCTCGTCCTCGAGTAGGTAAATGATAAAAATAGAATTTTTTGATGTGGAATGCTACCTAACATATTTATCTATGTAATTTTATTTATTGTGGCATGAATATTCAGATCCATAAGATTCAAGACAAAAGTTTAATATTGACATAAAAATAATAATACTTCAAGCATACTAACCAAGCAATTATGTCTTCTCAAAATAACATAGCCAAAGAAAGCTCATCCCTACAAAATCATATAGTTTCGCCATGCTTCATTTTCTTCACACAAGATGCTCCCATCATGCACAACCCCGATGACAAGCCAAGCAATTGTTTCATACTTTAGTAATGTCAAAAAATTTCAACTTTCACGCAATACATGAGCGCGAGCCATGGACATACACTACTAGGAAAAGGCCTACTAGTGGCGCACCAGTTTTGCCTACTAATGGCGCACTACTGGTGCGCCACTAGTACCACGCCACTAGTATTTTTTACTAATGGCGCACCACATGTGCGCCATTAGTATACCAGATACTAATGGCGCACCAGGCAGTGCGCCATTAGTATAGCCCACGGTGCGCCATTACTATCTGACTTGGTAATGGCGCACCACATAGAAGTGCGCCATTAGTAACAATTTTTTTTTCAAATATTTTTCAGAATTTTTTTTCAAATTATTTTAATTTTTTTTTTCGTTTTTTTCTTAATCTCGGGTCACTATGGCTTAATCTCGGGTCAATATGCTTAATCTCAAGTCAAATCGCACTAAGTGGTCAAACTTCCTGGAAGGTCACCCATCCTCACACTACTCCAGCCCGAGCGCGCTTAACTTCGCAGTTCTATCCAACCCCAGCACCACCTCACTTCACAGGCACTTGTTGATATATCTAGCATATCAATCCTATTAAACCTTGTTGATGTCTAGGACTTTGTTCATATTCATGAGTGTGATGAAATTTTGAAAAAATATTTCAAACTTTCCCGGTCATATTACGTATCATAATTTTTTTTAAAAATCCAAAAAAAAAGTTTTTTTGAAACCAATGAGGATTTTGAAAATTTCCCGGTCTGTTACTAGTGGCGCACCTAGCAAATGGTGCGCCACTAGTAAGTTTGAATTTTTTTTCCATTTTTTCCGCTCCAGATCTTAAAAGCCCCGTAACTTTTTTCTGTTAGGTTTTTGAGGATTTTGAAAATGTTTAACGGGGTTCTCCGACAGCCGCTGCGGTCTGGTCCACCTTTAACCCATGGTTAGTGCATTCCTGCCCTTGCGATACCTGCTGCACTCCGTCGTCGTCATCGCTGAAGGGGTCGGCGAAGCCTCCGGATTACTCAAGGAAAGCCCCGGCTCCGGGTGCTCCACCATCCCATCCTGGTTCGAGGAACGAGCTGGGGCCCTCCCCTGGCGTGTACTCCAGGTTCAGCATGCGGGGCACGTAGGCGTCCACGGTTGCCCTGCTGAAGCCGCCGCCCAGGCGTCTGATGTCTACTACACAACCTTCTTCTTGTAGACGTTGTTGGGCCTCCAAGTGCAGAGGTTTGTAGGACAGTAGCAAATTTCCCTCAAGTGGATGACCTAAGGTTTATCAATCCGTGGGAGGTGTAGGATGAAGATGGTCTCTCAAGCAGCCCTGCAACCAAATAACAAAGAGTCTCTTGTGTCCCCAACACACCCAATACAATGGTAAATTGTATAGGTGCACTAGTTCGGTGAAGAGATGGTGATACAAGTGCAATATGGACGGTAGATATAGGTTTTTGTAATCTGAAAATATAAAAACAGCAAGGTAACTAATGATAAAAGTGAGCGAAAACGGTATTGCAATGCGTTGAAATAAGGCCTAGGGTTCATACTTTCACTAGTGCAAGTTCTCTCAACAATAATAACATAATTGGATCATATAACTATCCCTCAACATGCAACAAAGAGTCACTCCAAAGTCACTAATAGCAGAGAACAAACGAAGACATTATTGTAGGGTACGAAACCACCTCAAAGTTATCCTTTCTGATCGATCTATTCAAGAGTCCATAGTAAAATAACATGAAGCTATTCTTTCCGTTAAATCTATCCTAGAGTTCGTACTAGAATAACACCATAAGACACAAATCAACCAAAACCCTAATGTCACCTAGATACTCCAATGTCACCTCAAGTATCCGTGGGTATGGTTATATGATATGCATCACACAATCTTAGATTCATCTATTCAACCAACACAAAGAACTTCAAAGAGTGCCCCAAAGTTTCTACCGGAGAGTCAAGACTAAAACGTGTGCCAACCCCTATGCTAAGTTCACGAGGTCACGGAACTCGCAAGTTGATCACCAAAACATACATCAAGTGGATCACGTGATATCCCATGGTCACCACAGATAAGCACATGCAAGACATACATCAAGTGTTCTCAAATCCTTAAAGACTCAATCCGTTAAGATAACTTCAAAGGGAAAACTCAATTCATCACAAGAGAGTAGAGGGGGAGAAACATCATAAGATCCAACTATAATAGCAAAGCTCGCGATACATCAAGATCATTCCGAATCAAGAACACAAGAGAGAGAGAGAGAGAGATCAAACACATAGCTACTGGTACATACCCTCAGCCCCGAGGGTGAACTACTCCCTCCTCGTCATGGAGAGCGCAGGGATGATGAAGATGGCCACCGGAGAGATATCCCCCCCTCCGCCAGGGTGCCGGAATGGGTCTAGATTGGTTTTCGGTGGCTACGGAGGTTTGCCGCGGTGGAACTCCCGATCTAGGTTTCTTTCTGGAAGGTTTGGGTTATATAAGAGGTGTTGGAGTCAGGAACAAGTCAGGGGGTCCCGAGGCGGCTACGAGGTAGGGGGCGCGCCCAGGGGGGTAGGGCGTGCCCCCACCCTCGTGGTGGCCTCGGGACTCTTCTGGCCCATCTCCGGTACTCCGTGGGCTTCTTCTGGTCCAAAAATGATCTCCGTGAAATTTCAGGTCAACTGGACTCCGTTTGGTTTTCCTTTTCTGCGATACTCAAAAACAAGGAATAAACAAAAACTGGCACTGGCTCTAGGTTAATAGGTTAGTCCCAAAAATCATAAAAAATAGCATATAAATGCATATAAAACATCCAAGGTTGATAATATAATAGCATGGAACAATCAAAAATTGTAGATACGTTGGAGACGTATCAAGCATCCCAAGCTTAATTCCTGCTCGTCCTCGAGTAGGTAAATGATAAAAACAGAATTTTTGATGTGGAATGCTACCTAACATATTTATCTATGTAATTTTCTTTATTGTGGCATGAATATTCAGATCTATAAGATTCAAGACAAAAGTTTAATATTGACATAAAAATAATAATACTTCAAGCATACTAACCAAGCAATTATGTCTTCTCAAAATAACATAGCCAAAGAAAGCTCATCCCTACAAAATCATATAGTTTCGCCATGCTTCATTTTCTTCACACAAGATGCTCCCATCATGCACAACCCCGATGACAAGCTAAGAAATTGTTTCATACTTTAGTATTGTCAAACTTTTTCAACTTTCACGCAATACATGAGCGCGAGCCATGGACATATATAGCACTATGGGTGGAATAGAATATGATGATGGCGGTTGTGTGAAGAAGACAAAAAAAGAGAAAGTCTCACATTGACGTGGCTAATAAACGGGCTATGGAGATGCCCATCAATTGATGTCAATGCAAGGAGTAGGGATTGCCATGCAACGGATGCACTAGAGCTATAAATGAATGAAATCTCAACAAAAGAAACTAAGTGGGTGTGATCCAACTTGCTTGATCACGAAGACCTAGGGCATTTGAGGAAGCCCATTGTTGGAATATACAAGCCAAGTTCTATAATGAAAAATTCCCACTAGTATATGAAAGTGAAAATATAATAAACTCTCTATCATGAAGATCATGGTGCTACTTTGAAGCACAAGTGTGGAAAAAGGATAGTAGCATTGTCCCTTTTATTTTCTCTTTTTTTCTTTTATTTTTCTTTTTTCCTCTTTTTTTGGTTTGGCATTTTTTTTATATTTGGCCTTTCTCTTTTTTTTGGGACAATGCTCTATTAATGATGATCATCACACTTCTATTTATTTACAAATCAAGGATTACAACTCGATACTAGAACAACGTATGACTCTATATGAATGCCTCCGGCAGTGTACCAGGAATGAATCAGGAGTGACATGTATGACAAATTATGCATGGTGGCTTTGCCACAAATACGATGTCAACCACATGATCATGCAAGGCAATATGACAATGATGAAGCGTGTCATAATAAATGAAACGGTGGAAAGTTGCATGGCAATATATCTCGGAATGGCTATGGAAATTCCATAATAGGTAGGTATGGTGGCTGTTTTGAGGAAGATATAAGGAGGCTTATGTGTGACAGAGCGTATCATATCACAGGGTTTGGATGCACCGGTGAAGTTTACACCAACTCTCGAGGTGAGAAAGGGCAATGCACGATACCGAAGAGGCTAGCAATGATGGAAGGGTGAGAGTGCGTATAATCCATGGACTCAACATTAGTCATAAAGAACTCATATACTTATTGCAAAAATCTACAAGTCATCATAAACCAAGAATTACGCGCATGCTCCTAGGGGGATACATTGGTAGGAAAAGACCATCGTTCATCCCCGACCGGCACTCATAAGGAAGACAATCAAAGAAACACCTCATGCTTCAAATTTGTCACACAACGGTTACCATACGTGCATGCTACGGGACATGCAAACCTCAACACAAGTATTTCTCAAATTCACAACTACTTAACTAGCATGACTCTAATATCACCATCCTCATGTCTCAAAACAATCATCAAGCATCGAACTTCTCATAGTATTCAATGCACTTTATATGAAAGTTTTTATTATACCCATCTTGGATGCCCATCATATTAGGACTAGTTTCATAACCAAAGAAAATTACCATGCTGTTTAGGACTCTCAAGATAATATAAGTGAAGCATGAGGTTTCATCTATTTCTTCAAAATAAAACCACCGCCGTGCTCTGAAAAGATATAAGTGAAGCACTAGAGCAAATGACAAACTACTCCGAAAGATATAAGTGAAGATCAATGAGTAGTCGAATAATTATGCAACTATGTGAAGAATCTCTAACATTTAATAATTTCAGATCTTGATATTTCATTCAAACAGCAAGCAAAACAAAATAAAATAAAATGACGCTCCAAGCAAAACACATATCATGTGGTGAATAAAAATATAGCTCCAAGTAAAGTTACCGATGAACGAAGACGAAAGAGGGGATGCCTTCCGGGGGATACCCAAGCTCAGGCTCTTGGTTGTCCTTGAATATTACCTTGGGGTGCCTTAGGAATCCCCAAGCTTAGGCTCTTGCCACTCCTTATTCCATAGTCCATCGAATCTTTACCCAAAACTTGAAAACTTCACAACACAAAACTTAACAGAAAACTCGTAAGCTCCGTTAGTATAAGAAAATAAATCACCACTTACGTACTGTTGTGAACTCATTATAAATTAATATTGGTGTAATATATACTGTATTCCAACTTATCTATGGTTCATACCCTCCGATACTACTCATGGATTCTTCAAAATAAGCAAACAACACATAGAAAACAGAATCTGTCAAAAACAGAACAGTCTGTAGAAATATGGAGGTTTCGAATACTTCTGACACTCCAAAAATTCCGAAATAAATTGTTGGACCTGAGGAATTTGTCTATTAATCATAGTAAAAAAGAATCAACCTAAACACACTCTCCAGTAAAAAATGGCAGCTAATATCGTGAGCGCAAAAGTTTCTGTTGTTTTACAGCAAGATCGCATAGAGTTTACCCAAGTCTTCCCAAAGGTTCTACTTGGCAAAAACACTAATAAAAACACAAAGCCACATGTAAACAGAGTCTAGATGAATTATTTGTTACTAAACAGTAAAAAAATTAAAGGACAAGAATAAAATTGGGTTGCCTCCCAACAAGCGCTAACGTTTAACGCCCCTAGCTAGGCATGGTGATTTCAATGATGCTCACATAAAAGATAAGAATTGAAGCATAAAGAGAGCATCATGAAGAGTATGACTAGAACATTTAAGTCTAACCCACTTCCTATGCATAGGGATTTTGTGAGCAAACAATTTATGGGAACAAGAATCAACTAGCATAGGGAAGCAAAACAAGCATAACTTCAAAACTTTAAGCACATAGAGAGGAAACTTGGTATTATTGGAATTCCTACAAGCATATATTCCTCCCTCATAATAATTTTCAGTAGCATCATGAATGAATTCAACAATATAACCATCACATAAAACATTCTTTTCATGATCTACAAGCATAGAAAATTTACTACTCTCCACATAAGCAAGATTCTTCTCATTCGAAATAGTGGGAGTATCATAAGAAACCCGAATACTATAATTTGTTTCCACATTAAAAGAGTAATGTTCAGAAAAAGGATAATCATAATCATGAATTTTTTTATAAATATAATCATCACTACTTTTTATAGCATAAGTGCCATCACAATAATCATCATAAGTAGCAACTTTGTTCTCATCATAATCAATTGAAACCTCTTCCAAAATAGTGGAATCATTACTAAATAAAGTCATGACCTCTCCAATCCACTGTCATAATTGTCACAATAAGATTCAACACCCTCCAAAATAGTGGGATCATTACTTCCTAAAGTCGACACTCTTCCAAACCCACTTTCATCAATATAACCGTCATAAATAGGAGGCATGCTATCATCATAATAAATTTGCATATCAAAACTTGGGAGGTTAAATATATCATCTTCATGAAACATAGCATCCCCAAGCTTGGGACAAACATTAATTGCAGCAAATAAATTCTCAAACATGTCATTCTCATCAAACATAGCATCCCCAAGCTTGGGCCTTTTCATATCGTAAGCATAATCACTCTCATCATTAATAGTATGGATAGCACCAATAGTATAGCAGTTATCATCATCACAGTGAGTAATAGGAGCAACATCATTTGCGAGGGATACCTTTTTACCTTTGCTTCTCCGTCTTTTCTTTTTCTTCTTCACATTATGTGTGGGTTTAATCCTCTTTTTGGAGCTCCTTATTAATGAGAGTGGTTGAATAGAAGGCTCCTCTTCGTTACCTGATTCACCATAAGAAATAATAGGAGGATATTGGGAAGTCTCTTCCCTTTCATTAGTATTCTCTTCATCTTCTATTTCTTTCTTGCCTTTATGTAATTGGCAATATAAGGATTTTCAATGCAATTCACCACACAATACATACAAATTTCCTCTAGATCAAAATCAAGAACTGTCTCAAGGGAAAATTATGGAATATACTTAGTTATACATTTCATTTCTTCATAACCCAGAAGCAAACTAAGTTCATTATGATGTGCAAGGGAAATCAAGTCATCACAATTTTTGGACATGATTCGATCATGAAACAATTTGCATTGGATATTTAAATGACCACGTTCATTGCAAAGTTCACAAGGATGGCTAAGAAAATTTAAATTTTTAGCACAAACATCTAGTCTTTCTTGCAACCATTTAGTTTCTAAATACTTATGCCTCTTGCAAAATCTATCTTCCCTATTTGGTGTGTACTTGCAAACTGTATGCACTCCACAAAAATTGACATGCTTATAAGAGATATTTTCATCATGACTAGTGCAATCATCATTAGTACTATGGATATTCAAAGAGTTCGTACTAACAACATTACAATCATGTTCATCATTCAAATATTTAGTGCCAAACATTTTAATGCATTCTTCTTCTGACACTTTGGCAAGATTATCGGAATCCTTATTTTCATGAAAGACATTAAAACGATGAAGCATATGAGGTACCCTCAATTCCATTTTTTTGTAATTTTCTTTTATAGACTAAACTAGTGGTAAAACAAGAAATAAAAAGTTTCAATTGCAAGATCTAAAGATATACCTTCAAGCGCTAACCTCCCCGACAACGGCGCTAGAAAAGAGCTTGATGTCTACTACACAACCTTCTTCTTGTAGACGTTGTTGGGCCTCCAAGTGCAGAGGTTTGTAGGACAGTAGCAAATTTCCCTCAAGTGGATGACCTAAGGTTTATCAATCCGTGGGAGACGTAGGATGAAGATGGTCTCTCTCAAGCAACCCTGCAACCAAATAACAAAGAGTCTCTTGTGTCCCCAACACACCCAATACAATGGTAAATTGTATAGGTGCACTAGTTCGGCGAAGAGATGGTGATACAAGTGCAATATGGATGGTAGATATAGGTTTTGTAATCTGAAAATATAAAAACAGCAAGGTAACTAATGATAAAAGTGAGCGAAACGGTATTGCAATGCGTTGAAACAAGGCCTAGGCTTCATACTTTCACTAGTGCAAGTTCTCTCAACAGTAATAACATAATTGGATCATATAACTATCCCTCAACATGCAACAAAGAGTCACTCCAAAGTCACTAATAGCGGAGAACAAACAAATAGATTTTTGTAGGGTACGAAACCACCTCAAAGTTATCCTTTCTGATCAATCTATTCAAGAGTCCGTAGTAAAATAACATCAAGCTATTCTTTCCGTTCAATCTATCCTAGAGTTCGTACTAGAATAACACCTTAAGACACAAATCAACCAAAACCCTAATGTCACCTAGATACTCCAATGTCACCTCAAGTATCCATGGGTATGATTATATGATATGCATCACACAATCTCAGATTCATCTATTCAACCAACACAAAGAACTTCAAAGAGTGCCCCAAAGTTTCTACCGGAGAGTCAAGACGAAAACGTGTGCCAACCCCTATGCATAAGTTCACGAGGTCATGGATTTCGCAAGTTGATCACCGAAACATACATCAAGTGGATCACGTGATATCGCATTGTCACCACAGATAAGCACATGCAAGACATACATCAAGTGTTCTCAAATCCTTAAAGACTCAATCCGATAAGATAACTTCAAAGGGAAACCTCAATTCATCACCTGAGAGTAGAGGGGGAGAAACATCATAGGATCCAACTATAATAGCAAAGCTCGCGATATATCAAGATTGTTCCGAATCAAGAACACGAGAGAGAGAGATCAAACACATAGCTACTGGTACATACCCTCAGCCCCGAAGGTGAACTACTGCCTCCTCGTCATGGAGAGCGCCGGAATGATGAAGATGGCCACCGGAGAGGGATTCCCCCCTACGGCAGGGTGCCGGAACGGGTCTAGATTGGTTTTCGGTGGCTACGGACGCTTGCCGCTGTGGAACTCCCGATCTAGGTTTGTTTCTGGAAGTTTTGGGTTATATAAGAGGTGTTGGAGTCGGGAACAAGTCAAGGGGGTCCCCGAGGCGGCCATGAGGTAGGGGGCGCGCCCAGGGGGTAGGGCGCGCCCCCCACCCTTGTGGTGGCCTCGGGACTCTTCTGGCCCATCTCCGGTACTCCGTGGGCTTCTTCTGGTCAAAAAATGATCTCCGTGAAATTTCAGGTCAATTGGACTCCGTTTGGTTTTCCTTTTCTGCGATACTCAAAAACAAGGAAAAAACTGAAACTGGCACTGGGCTCTAGGTTAATTGGATAGTCCCAAAAATCATATAAAATAGCATATAAATGCATATAAAACATCCAAGGTTGATGATATAATAGCATGGAACAATCAAAAAATATAGATACGTTGGAGACGTATCAGCGTCCCATGCCTTGAAGCATCAGTCGCAGTGCCTGGCCCTGGCGGTCGTGGAGTGAGCCTCCGATGCTTGCCTCCGCCGATGATGACACCGCAACAATAGGACGGACAGCGCCTGGGTCTGTGTTGGTGTTGTCGGGTCCCCCTGGTGCGTGCCTCGGCGTGGGCAAGGTGCAGAAAGGTGGCGCACCTCTGCAGGCATAGTCCAGCAGTTCAGTGACGCCCTCCAGCAGCGCGTCACGGCCGCTCTCGGCCAGCCTGCATCGTAGCAGCTCCCGTGCCACGATGAGCGCAGCTCGCATGTTCGCCTGCTCCCGCCGGGTGTGCGGCGCCGTTGCTGCGGCGTAGCTTGAAGATCACGCGGCGGCGCACGCGCGCCGTGGCGCGAGGGCAGAGGCGGCGCGCTCGCCGTCCGCATTCGGCGGTGTTGGGTGGCTGTCACAGCCTGATTTTTGGCCCTTTTCTTTTTCATTTGATTTTCTGAGATTTTTGCTTGAATTTTCTTTTTCCGTGGCTATGTGGTCTGGAAACTGAAGAAGACGACCTCTTCTTTCTTTCCAGAGTGGCTTGTCATCCCCAAACCCTTCCGAAAACCTTGCCATTTCCATCTTGGACCAAACCCCAATATTCTTTTCCTTGGGATATTTCCTTTTCTATTAAAGGAATAACCCAATTTTCCCTAGGTTGTGAAGCAACCTATATTTCCATCACTCCTAAAATTCCCAAAGAATTCTCATAAATTGTTTGGGTCATATCTTCCTCAAATATGGAAAAATATTTTATTTTCCATGTTCCTCATCAGGCTCAATTAATGCCTTACCTATTCTGTCCTGAATGGCAGTTTGGGAAGCAACTGCTATTTACCTTTTACCTATTGACCCCAAACTTTTTGGACAACTTTTCATGTCCATATAATTGCCCAGTGCCAAAATTCAGCTTTATTTGCCTAGCTAATCTTCCTTAGTGATTTTTCAAAATTCCTGTCTGAGGGAAGCCTTTGTGAAGGAAGTACTAGCTAGGGTTATCCAAATGGGTTTAAATTTTGCACACTCCTTAATGTGCTCATATCATTGCCCTCCTCCAATTTTCAGCCCTATCCTATTATCTATGTGAGCACATGACCAAATCTTTGATTCTGTTAATATTTTCAGGTTGTGAAGCAAGTATATTTTATATTGCTTCATTAATTCTGAGAAATTACGAGATCATGATCCTACCCATATAACATCTCTCCACCAAATTTGGGATCATTTACTTAAGCCATTTTCCCTCCAAAATTAATGCAAGTTTCTGTCCAGAGGATATGTTTGTGAAGCAAGTACTATTTTGGCATGTCCATTTGGTATGAAACTTTTACAGCATCTTCATATGGCCAAATAACCCTGCCTTGCCAAATTTGAGCTCAAGTTGATACTCCATGTGAGGGCATCATCAGGCTCAAGTTTCTGGACCAATTTAAGCAGTTGTGAAGCAACTATGTTAAATTTTGGTCCATTTCCTTCCAAATTTCACAGGACTGTAGTCCTTACTAACCTAGATTCCCTTTCGTACGCTTGATGATGATGTGGTCGTGAACTTTGTGTCTCACTACATGATCACCAGGTCCGTCCTCGCCTCCATATCCAACCCGTTGCAACCGGAGTTCAGTCAGCGCTTGGTGTAGCCTTGGTTACACCAATTCCTTCCACACATGGATTTCATTTTCGTGCACACCGCCACAACATACTAGACCGTAATACCGAAGTTTCTACGAGATTTGTGTGCTTAGGTATGCATGCATATTATTGTTGTGAGTAGCAGTAATATGTGATGTTGCTTGATTATTCACATTATTTATATTATCAGTATGTTTGTGTGCTTTTGTTCTCGTCGTATCTTTTTTGCTTCTTTCTTTGGGCCTTCGGTGTTGCCATATCTTCCCTTTATTAAAGTTGCTCGTCAACCGACACTGGACCCGAAGAATCAGCAAGGAATTCAAGTATGTGGAAACTCAGCTGAATAGAATGGGACTCTCAGCCGACTACAGTGAAATGAGAAATATCTGATTGTGATGCTGATAATCAAAGTTTGCATTAGTGTGCACTCCTCACAATAGTACGAATAATCAAGTCTCCCTCAGTGTGCACTCATCATGGCAGTAATGATCATATCAGCAAGAAGATAAATTGTGTGCAAGATTGCCAGTGTATTATCAGTCAAAGGTATGGTTCAGATGCAAGGTTTGATTCTTCGTTGAGGATGATCTTTAAATATTATATGCCCGGAAGAAAGCAAGGATGTGCCATATACTCACAAAGGAGGATAGTCCAGCAAAACCCCGGTTCATACAAGAAATCAACAACAGAAATATTAAGGTGGTATGTATATGTGGTAATCGGTCCGCCTGTCACAATGAGAAGCTTCTGGTGTAAGCAACCCAGTCTTCCGTTGCAAGCTACCAGAGAAGCTTCCAAATCAAGAATCAGTCAGAACACAAGTCTGCCTCAGGAATCACATTCGCAGATATATGTGAAGGAAGCCAGATATACACCTCGGTGTGACAAAGGATTATGAAGATTGACGACAACAGTGAAGCTCAGTACAAGTACCTGTGAACCTGGAATATAATCGTGATGAGCCCTTGTCTTCTCTTCTCCAGTAACGGCACCACGCCTGTGATCTGAGTTGTTTTTAGCTATCCGGGGTGGATGCCGACTTTATTTCTGTCTATTCAACAACTATCATGAGTTCTGAGCTGCTTTCCTACCGTCTCGTATAGCTATTGAGGTTCTTTTTGTGACAATGGCCCTTTGCTCTGAGCTGCTTTTCGGCCGTCTTAGGGAACTGCCACTTTCTTCTTATCAACACAGTCTCATGCTCTGAGCCGCTTTTCAGCCGTCTTGAGCCGTGGTTGAGTTATTTCAGTAACACTGGTGCGCATCGGTCCTAAACAAACGGTTTTTACCCCTTTCCGCGATGGCATATGGAACCGTCCCCAAGTGAGTGTGGGCGATAGGGGGGTCCTTCCCACACGACCCAGAAACCGTCGGGGATAGGGAGCCTTGATGCATGCAGTTGTCCCTGTATAACCGTTTCCGATATCTCGAATATCCCAAATGCTTCATCCTTGCTACTCGTTTGTGCTTGCATTGCCATCGCAGTCGGAGTTTTGTGGTTCTGCCTAAAACCAGGCAGCTTCTAGGCACGGGAGCTTTCTAGGCAGATTCCAGGCACGGGAGATTTACGATGCCTGGCACATCACAAACAGTTCATGATTATAAACCGTGTACGGTAGGTAGACAATCACACACATTTAGTTTTCCGGCACCGTATGTGATAGTGTCTGACATCACACACGCTTTGCGAACGGCTACTGTGTGCATGCTTGCACATGTTTCCTCTCTGTGAACCGTCTTGTATTATGGTGTATATCGCAAACGTTTGTGTTTTAGCAACCGTGTGTGCCGTAATGATCTGCACAACGTAATTTAGGCCTAATTTAATTGCTGCTATTTAAAATTGTACCTAATTTAAACTTGAAAGTAGGCTATAGCTTTATTCATATCCATCAGGTTCAAACAACCAATGCATTATTCGATTCACAGGTACATATCTTTAAGAATTACAGAAGCATCAAATAAAGAATGATGTACCAGGGTTCTATACTTGTACTATTACAAATGGTAAAGAAAGAGGTGACAGACATTCCAGTTGCTGAACGAGGTGAAGCGGAATGGCCCTATTGTGCTCTCCTAGATGCAGAAGGCATACAGGACTCTAGTCCAACCCCTTGTGATGGCCGGCCGCCAATCATGTAGTTTGAGAGGTAATCTTGAGTAAACTACTTCAGGATCCACTGCAAAAGAAAAAAGATTCAGATATTGTCATCTAACACAACTCATTACGGGCAGTAAAAAGAAGGCTACAGGGTTCTTACTTACCATCCTGCAGTTCACTGTTGTCTTGCATAAAGTGTAAACAAATAGTTCGATTGACATCTTTTGACCCATTTTAGTAACAATCTTTATCAGTTTCCTCACTTGATGCTGGTTCATGAATATCTCATTACCCCATACGCAGAAAGGGTCGAAGTGTGAATCTTTGGCAATGATATATGTACCTAAAAGCACCAAGTTAATATTAGAAGCTAAACAACAATTGAAAAATGATGTAGTACAACACTCCATCCATCCCATTATATAAGATTTTATTACATGTATATCTAGACATCATCAGAACATTAAGGTAACACTCTTCCTTGTTGCTATGTACCCTGGGATTGCATATTTATTCATTCAATACAATGCATGTTGCTAAACAACAATTGAAAAACGAAAAGGCATGTTAACTGCAATATCCTTAACAGAAATCAAATATCGTAATTCATAGTGGTATTGTTGAAACTGTTATTGATGAAATTGAACTGCACAGCAAATAGTTGCACATATAGAGCATCACATTGTGAAGAACTGAAATAAACAAGTCATAAGGACATCTCTAGGCGATCCTTAAAAAGTTAAAGGACTAAAACCCTTAGTGGATATATATATACTCCAACAATTTTTGGCCTTTTCTAGTCGATCCCCTAAACTCAAGTTCAAAGCAGGTTCAACCAAAAGTAGCATGCATTCAAACACAAACATAGATAGTTTTGCATAACCGAACATAAAACATAAATTTAAACTAAGCTAAACTACTTTCGGTCGAAGTAGAGGTCGAGCCAATCCTTCCTCATCATGTACGGTGTGCCGCGAGCCGGGTCCGGGCCAGTACCGTCGTCGGGGTCATTGGGGAAGGCACTCCTCCACTCGTCCACGTCGATCTCCTCGTCCTCGGGGCCCACCTCGACGCCCTCCGTGCCACCGTCGCTGCCGCCTTCGACCTCGTCATCAGAGGAGAGCGCGATAACCTCGCCGCCCTCCGCGCCGCCATCCTCGCCGCCTTTGACCTCGTCATCGGAGGAGAACGCGATAACCTCGCCGCCCTTCGCACCGGCAAAGATCGCCCGCTCTGCCTCCACGAGCTCCGGGTGCTGCCGGCGGAGCTCTTGCATGTAGGCCTCGTCGGCGGCCTCGGCCTCGAGACGCTCCCACGCCTCGCTGTCCTCCCGTGCCATAGCCGAGCTCACCACCCCTAGCTCCGGCGGAACGAGGTGGACCAGATGTGTGACGAAGGGGAATTTGAGCCTAGCCGCCGCGCCGTGGTAGCGGACCTGCCAGCGGTCGTACTCCATGGCCGCGAGCTCGGCCGTGTGGAAGCTACCGAGCCACCGGTGGGTGTGGGTCTCTCGATCTATAATCTCGGTGACCCATGTCCCCCACCACTGCTGCCGGACCCCGAGGTAGGACTTCGTCGGCTGCCGGGTCCGAGGGAGGACGGGGAAGTCCTTGATCCGGCATAGGGGTGCGGCGGCGGGCAGATCGGGGACCAGCGACGGCGGATCGGGCCCGCGAAGGACGACGAGGACACCTCGGTGGCCACCTCGCCGGCGTCGGGCGAAAAGGCCACGATAAACCTCTTTTTGGCCATTGGCTACTCGAGCTCCCCGGCACACAGGCAGAGGTTGAGGATGGAGGCGCCGGCAATGGCGGCGACCTACCAATGGTTTCGAGGGTTGTGTGTGTCTGTGTGAGTGGATGTTGTGTTTGAGGAAATACTACGGCAACTGAAAATTTTACTAGGCAGGAGTAACTAGGCGGGGTTACTGAAAATTTGGATCAAGGGCGAGCAGATATTTTTGATATTGCAAGGGATGCAGAGGCGGGAGTAAAATGCCGGGGCTACTGAAAATTTGAGTCAAGGGACTAAAGCAGAGAGGGATGCAGAGGCGGGAATTTTGGGGGAGCGAGCTAGTGTGCTTGACACGCCGGCTGTGGACTGTAGCTGACGCACCTTCTCGCGTAAGCCATAGGCGTACTATACACCGACGGTGCTCCAAGATATTTTGTACTACATCTCACACGGTTGGTGAGAATAAACTGTGTGGGATCTCCTTGTTTTGAATTACAAAATGGGGTCACAGCGGCAATGGGCGGTGTTTGAATTGCTAGACCTTTTATCTGCAGTGAACATGCAACTGTATGTGTGTCGTAAAAGAATTGGAATTATTCAAGGTTCGTTTGGACATTTCATACATTAAACTAGTTTTCTAGCCATTTCAGGTGCACAATTCAAAATTAAACTACATGCACATGCTCCGATGCATACAAATTGGTTGAAAAATCAAATCTGTGTCCTTCAGTGCATGCTTAGGTCCCATGGAAGAAATGGGAATGAATTTTTTGGGGTTCGTTTTATACATTAACTGGGTTTTCTAGGCATTTTATGTGCATAATTCAAATTTGAACTACAAGCACATGCTCCAATGCACCAAAGTTGGTTGAAAAATCACATGTGTGTCCTTGGGGGTGAATTTCTAGGTCCCATGCAAGAGATGGGAATGAAATTCAAACACCATGGCACTGTTGATTGCCGGCAAAACGTTGAGATGTCTGGTTTTTAAATTCTAGTTAATCCAAAACTCGTCTGAAATTCATGAAACTTGGCATGCTATCATGGAGCGGCATCAACATGGCGTGGTGAAAATTTTGTCCCATTTGGGGCAGGTTCGGGTATAAGCTTCTCACAAACCAGAGCTTCCCACAACAAGCATGATGGTTTCGATAGGGAACATACCACCTTTGGTGACGGGACGATATCCGTTGCCACTTATTTCTTTAAAAAAATTTCTAGTGTCAACATAAAACAATATGAGTGTTGTGTTCAATCTTGGAATTTTTCAGCGTTCGTTTGGCCTTTTTTATACATTAACTGGGTTTTCTAGGCATTTTATGTGCATAATTCAAATTTGAACTACAAGCACATGCTCCAATGCACCAAAGTTGGTTGAAAAATGACATGTGTGTCCTTGGGTGAATTTCTAGGTCCCATGCAAGAGATGGGAATGAAATTCAAACACCAGGGCACTGTTGATTGCCGGCAAAACGTTGAGATGCGTGGTTTTTAAATTCTAGTAAATCCAAAACTCGTATGAAGTTCATGAAGCTTGGCATGCTATCATGGAGCAGCATCAACATGCCGTGGTGAAAATTTTGTCCCATTTGGGGCAGGTTCGGGTATAAGCTTCTCAAAAACCAGAGCTTCTCACAACAAGCATGATGGTTTCGATAAGGAACGTACCACCTTTGGGGACGGGACGATATCCGTTGCCTCTTATTGCTTTCAAAAACTTTCTAGTGTCAACATAGAAGAACAGGAGTGTTGTGTTCAATCTTAGAATTTTTCAGGGTTCGTTTGGCCTTTTTATGCATTAACTGGGTTTTCTAGGCATTTTATGTGCATAAATAAAATTTGAACTACAAGCACATGCTCCAATGCACTAAGGTTGTGTCTGGACCCCGATCCTAAGTCACACCGATCTAGCATGTAACACATCATATCACTTTGCGGCCTCACGCATGGTATTCCCACGGGTGCCACCTTACCTGGCCCGAACCGTTTGCGTCTTTTGGCTCACGTATATGATAGTGCCGCTAGCATCCATATGACAAAGAACCCGGGCCGACATGACAATTCGTAAACCCAAAGTGGCACTAACTTACAGGGACAGGCATACATGACCCAGCAACGAACGTGTCGGTCATCAGCGAGTGCATCCAGGCTGTAGCAGCTGGGCTAATAGGACTCTGGAGAATCCGGGCTGTAGCAGCTGGGCTAATAGGACTCCGGAGAATCCGGGCTGTAGCAGGCTAACAGGACTCCGGTAGACACCGCGTGACATTTCCCCTAAGGGACAGACACAGGAACGAAGAAGGACACATGCCGGCCAGCCTAAGTGTTCCGGAGCAGTAGCAAGCTACCATGGCTCAGTGGAAGCACTAGGAGACATTTCCCGGTAAGAGAGGCTACCAACGATAAACAACTAGGTTGTCGGATCCCACACGTATCAAGCATTTCAAATCATACACACAATATGCTCGATATGTGCAAATACAACATGGCATCACAACAAAACTCTACAACTCAAAGTATTTATTCATTAGGCTCCGAAGAGCTAGATATTACAAACATGGGTCTCATGACCCAGCGTTCAAGTCATACAAGCAACAAGCACAAGCGGAAGCTTAAGTTGTCTGAGTACATACACTACAAATGAAAAGGCTGAGAAGCCTGACTATCTACAAGACCCTGCCGAGGGTACAAGATCGTAGCTGAGGTAACAAGTTAAACGTCGAAGTCCACGCAGAACTACTAGTGAGACTGAAGTCTCTTTGCAAAAACATAAGTTAAGCAAATGTGAGTACAATTGTACCCAGCAAGACTTACATCAGAAATATCTACATATGCATAAGTATCAACAAAAGGATGGTGGGGTTTAACTGCAGCTAGCCAGCTTTGACTCAGTGGCTAACCTGAACTACGACTGCAAGCAACTCTTTTGAGATGGCGCACACGAGTCCACATATTCACCATATCACCACACCACTATGGATCCGCTCCCGTCTCCCTACGAGAATGCCATCCATAGCACTCACTGTATAGGCAACCCAGAGGTCCTTTACCGCGGACGCGGCTATTCGAATAAATGATGTTAACCCTGCAGGGGTGTACTTCTTCACACACGCTCTCACCACTTATCGCCGTTAACACGACATGTACTCGGCAACCTTCAAGCGGAAGCCCAGCGAGGGTGTCGGCCACGACCTGACTAACGACACAAGTCCCTAGTCCAGGTTTATCGCCTATTTAGGTTCCATTCGCAAGGAGTCCGGCCGAGGTCTCCACATACGGCCCCGAACGATGTGTACAGGGTTCCTGGGTCACCAAACAGGCGACTCGGTACACCGGGCCACGTGCCTACCGCATGATAGCCCACCCCTCGGGTCGGCGCTGCGCATGGCCTCTAGCATACTACAAACACCAGAAACTACTTGCAACTCCTGGACAGAGGACAGGGGAGGTTAATAATTCAAGAGGGTCCATTGGTTTTGGGCCCAACGCGTGGTAGTAGCTGTTCATGCATCACAAACACAGAACTCAGTTCTTGAGGACGGTTTCAGTGAGACAACCCATCATGTACTCCTACATGGCCTCTCACCGCTACCTTTACCAAATCGTGTTCACACACTTAGCTCACACACAATAGGACATGTTCATCACCATTCCAATTCATCCCCGATGAATCAGACCTGACTCAACTCTAAGCAGTAGCAGACATGACAAACAAGCATGAATGAGTAGGCACATCAGGGCTCAAAGAACTCCTACTCATGCTAGTGGGTTTCATCTATTTACTGTGGCAATGACAGGTCATGCAGAGGAAAAGGGGTTCAACTACCGCAACGTGTAACAGATGAATCATTGTTGTCCTAATGCAATAAAAGAGAGCATGAGCGAGAGAGTGGGATTGTATCGGAATGAACAAGGGGATTTTGCTTGCCTGGCACCTCTGAAGATAGTATAGTTCTTCATCGGTGTCATCGATCTCATCGTCGGAACCACGTCTACTGAGAGGGGACAAATACCAGCAATAGAGAAGGAACACAATCAATGCAATGCAACAATATGATGCATGATCATGACATGGCAATATGTTGTGGTTTGAGCTAATGCAGCTAGCAATGGTTTAAATGAAGTTGGTTTGAACCCAAGGTTCAAATTCAAACTCCATATGTGGTTGTTTAAATGTCATTCATTTGATTTCACTTATACAGTAGGGATAAGTTGCTTGAACATGCATGATAAAGGTGCAGATGGATAGATTGGATTTTTCTGATAATTTTTCATATATAAATTATTTCATTTGGAGTTACGGTTGAATTTCTATGATTTTTGGAAATTTAGGCAAATTTCTGATTTAATAAATCATTTCTGATTTATTTAAAATCCAGAAAACGATTTACTACATCAGCATGACATCGGTGTGACATCAGCAAGTCAACATGGTTGACTAGGGTCAAACCTGACGTGTGGGGTCCGCACGTCAATGACACAGCTAGTTAACATGTTAATTAACAGTAAGATCAGTCCTAAACTAAAAGTGTCAGCGGGCAGGGCCCACATGTCAGCGACTCACTAAGAGTCGAAACTGGTCAAACTGACTGGCGGTTAGCCGCTGAAGGCGTCCAGACGAGGCGGAGGCGTTGGAGATGTCGCTCCGGAGACCATTTGGACGGAGGAGGCAACGGGCGAGGAGCCGGGGCTCGTTCGCGTCGTTAGGAGCAAACGAGAGGGGCGGGACCGGCCTGAGCTCGCTGGAAACGAGCTCGCGGCGGCGCTGTTACTATGGTGGCGATGGAGTCGGGCGCTACAGAGCGCGGGCGAGCAAGTTCAGGGGCTCTACGGCCTCCTGGCGTCACCACGAGTATGACCGAGTACTCAGGCGTCACTAACGTGAGCTAAAACAACGGCGGTGCCATGGTCGCCGGCGATGAGCTCACGGGCACTTGCGACCGATGGCTACGGTGCGGAAAACGAGAACGAGGAAGGAAGGGAAACGAAGGATAGCTCACGGGGAGGTCGATGAGTAGCTCAGCGTGCTCAGGGACGCTCGGAGGTTGGCGAATCGAGCGACGGTGTTCGTCGGAGCAGATGAGGAAGATGGCGATGGGACGATGCTGCAGGGCATCCGCGGGCGCGTTCTTTGGCTTGGAGCTTCAAGGCATCGAGGCGGAGCTAGAGGTCACAGCCACGGGGCAAGGGGACGGCGGTGGGCATGGTGCTTTGCGGCGGCGCACTCCGGCAATGCTCGGGCTGCCCCAGAGAGAGAGAGCAGAGGGAAGAGAGGACCAGGGGGGCTCGGGGGTCTCTAGGTGCTCGGTCGAGGACAGGGGAGGAAGCAGGAGGTGGAAGTAGGAGGTGGCATCCGCGGCGAGCGCGGGCGACATGCCTCTCCCACTAGGCAGATGTAGACGATGAGGAGGAGGAGGTGGGCTGGGCCAACTGGGCTGCCACATAAGCCAGGTGGGTTTCTTTCTCTCTCTGCTTTCTGTCTTTTATTTCTCTTTTCTATTTCTCTGTATTTTGTTTGATTTGATTTAAAACATCAAATCATTTTTTAAACTTTTTGTCAATTGTTATGTGAGCTCAGAAACTAGTCCAAGGTCACAGGCAACTTAAAAAAATATTTGAACTTTATTTCTTATATAACAGAAATAAATCCAACTGAAATATGTCATTGATTTAAATCAAAGGCCCAAAATAAATATTTCTGTGATTCCAAAAATATTAGTTTGAATTTTACTTCTTACCAATATTTTCACAGAGTAACAGGAACATTTCCTTGGACTCATTTGATGAGAATTAAATGTTGATTATTTTTGAACTGATTCTGAGGGTTTCAACAAACCTCAATTCAACTTTCAGAAATTTAAGACATGATGCATGAGTGCAGATGCAAATATTTCACTCAGGTATTCTGGGGCTGTGACAACTCACCCCGCACTAAACGAGAATCTCGTCCCGAGATTCAAGACGTGAGGTAAGAAGACAGAGGGGACACAAACTATCACAATCACCATGATCCAACTGTCCTTCTCAAAGATGTTGATTCATTGCATCATATTGATCTTGACCTCTTTGCCTTCGAGATCTTTGTCTAACACGATGATGACAGAAAGAAGCTCTACAGAAATCGGTCTTCTTGAAGATTGAGCACCCAAGATCAACCCATGAAGTGAGACGTTAGAACATCTCTTGGGTTGAGGCATAAATCACACATCAGGTGCGATGGGAAGAAGTAGATGACAAGGATTCAAGTTGGTAGGCAACAATTGCACGCTTGAGTAAGATGGTGCATGGTTTCAAAGTAGCAAGGAGATAATTGCCATAATCTCATAATTGGGCACCTTGGGAGAGGTGACTCATAGAATTATTACCTTAAGTGGCAAAAGAATTAATTTTCATACATGGATCACTGAAACTTTCTAAACCATCCTAAGGCAGTTTACCAACAATCGTTTGGCGGAGTGCAAAGGAATGGCATACCTAGACTAGAATGGATGATGTGGATCACCTTGTTGAAGACAATGCAAGGAATGATTTTTGCTTATCATCAAAAATGGATGGAACCCGTGGTAGGACCACTTTGAAGATGACCCTGATCAATAATTACTGAGAAGGGTAGTCCATAGTAGGATGGCACAATGGCAGTGCAAGCTGGGAACAAGATGCAAATGCTGGGAATGATTCTAGTAACTGGGGAGAAACCCAACAGTAGAGAGTGAGTCCACTGTTTGAAAGGTTATAGCATAACCGAGGAAACTAAGAGCACTATGCAATTAATGCCGACGATAAAACCTAGTGCTTGCGCGTGCTCTCAAGAACTTGAGCATTTCCATATTCATCAAGGTTTTACGAACATCCGTGTCAAGGATGCCGGCAACACAACATACTACCATGATGGATATTGGTGGAGGATGCAGATGCATAGTAAGATAACACCTTCTCAGAACTCACCTTAGCGAGGCCAAGGAAACAAAATCTGGATGATCGACCGAGAGACATTTAGCACTTCGCTTCTAATGTTCTCCTTGATGTGCTAGCGTAACCCATTTATAGATATGGTTTGGTATCTAGAAGATCAAGTAAAAGGTCGGACTTCGGGAGCACAAGAATCCATAAGGAACAATTACTGAAGTAAATCCTATGAAATCCTTATGGTGAGGTGGCCAACTTCCTCAATCAAGATACTACAATAATAGGCCTTCCGGCTAGGTGTGTTGACCACGACATCCACTTTAGCGGGTTACAGAGAGAGCAATATTATAGTTCTTGGGAGACGTTCCAACCATCATATCTGCCTGACATTCAGATCTGGTTGGTGCCAGGATAATCCGGACTCATCGGGTCTGGAAAGAAAAAGAAAGAAAGTTTGCAACACAAATCGACGAGATGGTGTTGCGAGATTCTCGGGAAATGGACTATGGTAGTAAGCTCCAAAACATGAGCTGATTCTGCTACACACATGTGAACACGCTGTTCCAGACAAGCATGATCACATGGTAGTCTTGCAACTAAACACTACCGAGTTCTGATTGGGAACCATCATTGAGATAACGAAGTCTTGTGCATGTCCGTCCGGGCCCTTCAGGATTAGCGCATGAACTTCTTTTCTTTGAACAAATCAATCAGTGGCTTGGTGTGCTAGGAAATACCGATGGGATGGAGGTAGCTAATCTCTCAAGCCATATTATACTTCGCACGTGCATGACTGACTTGGGATGATTCCAGAGGAAGCGAAACTAACTTTCTCGAATTCACAATGGCAACTTGCACCTAATGCACGTGAACTTGGAGAAAGCCACTTCTTGCACCAAACATATACCTCATGAACGCAACATGAAGGCAATGGTTACAAATTTTCCAATACTAGCTGGATGTTCAACAGGAATCATGGAAAAGATAACAATGTTGCTGATGTGCTCAACAACAGTTCATCCAGGTTTCCATATAAGTGGAGTTCCACAATTATGCGAACAAGGTGATAGCATTGGTCAGACCCAAAAGATATAATGGTATATGCTCGAGGGAACAACCACGAGTAAGACCACATTATGAATATCGTTGGTTCTGATTTGATTTGATGATAGCCCAAACTCAAATTAAAGATTGGATAAAATGATAGATCCATTAACTGATCACGAGGGTCAATCGATGAAAATATCATCTTTCTTCAACACACATACAAGATATCCCCTAAAATGAACTAAGCTAGGCAAGCTTTTATCTTCCAACTCTCCAAGTTGTTGTTTAGCATATCCAACTAGTTCAGGGGTAACGAACATAGATTCTTGGAGAAGGGGTGGTTCATAAGAAACCAACCTGATCACGAACTCAACATAACGGTCAGGGAACAACCTGGTAATACTTTCGAGAAGATATACGGAAAATCACGAACCACCGATATGTCGCTAAGCTCGAGAACAATCTTGCTTTTCAAGGCAAGACGATATGATAAAATAGGCAAGGATTGACACTATCCTAACTCATTGATCGAAAAGTGCATCGGAAATAAGGACTAGGTAGCACGATCAACCTTAGGGTGATGATTCAATAATTAACACGCTAAGGATTATTGTCGATTAACTACCAAGCAACACAGTTGCTAGGAGTATTGATTTCGCACATCACGAGTCACTTGTCGGCATTCCGGTTGCGACAACACGGAACCGAGGAATGAATAATGATGGCGAGAAGTATCACTGCGTCAAGAATTCATAAGAGGTGGTGCAATTCTCATGACAATCCCGACGTAAAGAGGGTAACACTCCAAGGTGGAACAGAACAAAAGCTGGATTAGCATTTGATCTGCGGAGTACGACTGCTTTGACCCAATCCTAGATATGGATAAGGCACTGGAGTTCGTTTTCCTAGTCATTCCAGAATAAAATGGCTTTGAGGGACCACATAAATAATAGGCATCAATATCACGAATGCACAACTACTCCTGTCTATCAATTGATTGTCGGAGTAAATGGCCACGGGTAGCCTAACCGACTCCCCCTGGCTCTTCGAAAAATTATCAGGCCATTCAAGACTTCAAGCATACAAAGCGTAGGGCCGCCTTCCCCCGGCCGACTATCCCCAGGGCCGACTCCTAGAAGGCGACCCAGCCTCAGAAACCTCCCCCAAGAAAGATACGAGATAGCCGACTCCAGGAAGCCGGCCCCAAGAGGACCAACTCCCAGAAGCCGGCCATGAAGAAAGCCGACACCCAGAAGCCGGACATGAAGAAAGCCGGCTCCCAGGAGCTGGCCAAGACTGCACCCACTAAGACTGTACCCACATAATGGCGATAGGATGGGGCGTGGCCGCAGTACATCCCACTACCCCCGAATCCTGGAACAGGCATGGCCACAGGGCGCCGTACGGGCCAGCCATCCCTCGTCCGGCGCGGCACTGTAGCCGTGTTGGCCTTGATGTCACCCACGACAGGTGCCAGTACGGCCTGCAGGCGGTGGGCCCCTTTTGCCAGAGAGACACCCGAAGGCAGCCTGGCCTCCTCTAGTCGGCCAGGGGTGTGGCTGGCTCCCAATAGCCGGCTACCTCCCTCCTCCAAAACATGTGCCTCATTAAGAAGACAAGACGAGGTAAGGCTATAGTGAGAGCCCGTGAGGCGGCGACACTGTAGCCACGCTTACCTCGACAAAGCCCTCGTCATCAGAGGCCAGGCGACAGTAACCAGCCGCCGACAAAGCCCCCAAGCGGTGGGGCCGGCCTGCCGGCCAAGAGGCTAGTAGCCGGCGGGACCCACCAGTCGGCGGGCCCCAATGACCGGCGGAGAAGCCGGCGAGCATAGACGCTGACGGCTGGGACCCGCGCCCAACCGGATTACCATTGTACCCCTAGGGGGTAGGCCTATATAAACCCCTAGGGACACCCATGCAAAGGGTTGATCTCATAGAATTCCACACAGCACAAAGAGAGAAAAGGAGAGCTAGCCTTGCCCTTGTTCTTCCTCTAGCCAAACAGCTCAAGGAGCACTTGTAGCTACTTGTATTGATCTAGTGATCATGCGGAGACCCCGCAGAGCAGGACTAGGGGTGTTATCTCCATGGAGAGCCCCGAACCTGGGTAAGATCCGCCGGCATGCATGTCTTCGCTTCATCCCGTTTCCAGGCACCGGCGATGTTTTACTGGCTCCCACAATGATAAGCCACCCGTTGGCATATGTCGCACCTACCACCCGACATTTGGCGCCCACCGTGGGGCCAGGTGCACCGTCGTCCGGAGACCTGTTCTGGATGGGAACCCTTTTCCTCCCCCGCGAGCGCAGCCAGCCTGCTACGCCCGACGGCGCTTGCCCCGACGCGCTGCAAGGCGTCGACGACGCCTGCGCGGCAAGCTGCCTCACCGATCTTCTTGGCGAGACTCACATCTCCAACGAGCACGCGTCCGACGCGGGCACGGACTACCCCGAGAACCGCCTCGTCAGCCTCCTCAACCAGCTTCACGTCTCCAGCGAACCTGCTGTAGACTTAGAGTCGGTCGGCTCCACCGACCCGATGCTTGTCGACTCCGACACGGCATCGTTCGACGCCTACCCCTCCGACGTGGTAGTTTTTGACGACCCTCTCCCTCGAGCTGACAGCGGCAGCAACGCTGTCACTGAGGTGCTGGTCATCAGCCACGTCGCCGACTCGGGCGAGAACGCCCACGACGCCCTACAAGCGGCGATGCATGACTTGTCCGTCCCCATCCCGGCCGATGCCGACGTCGAGACCCTGGAGGCACGCCGCCTCGCCCTCATCGCGGAGGGCCAGAAGATAGCCTCCATGAGACGCCTCACCGAGGCCCACCAGCGCGAAGTCGACCGCGCCACTTTTGGTACGCCGCCTCAAGGCAGGCCGAGCCGAGCCGGCCTCGTCAAGAAGCGTGGCGCGGCCATCGCCAGCATGCTAGGGGTAGACCGCCCGGTCTACGCCACACCGCTCGAGAATCTGCGAGCCGCTCAGGCGGCCGCAGAAGAGCTGAACGGGCTGGGGGCTGATGTGCTCCCCTACATGACAAGACGTATCCAGCAGCTGATCGATGCGGCCGCAGAACGGCATGAAGCCGGCGCCCACGCTAAGAGTCCTCCCCCACGCCGAGAGCACGCCGCGACATCTCGGTCGCCGACTGCGAGCGGTGCCCGCGCAAGGAAGGACAAGGAGACGGCTGCTAGCCGCAGCCGGACTCGAATCACCATCGAGCGCGACGCGGAAGGACGCCCTCGAGCAGTGGAGCGCCAAGGCGATCCGCCTCCTCCCCCGCCTCGTGGGGGGAGATGTCTCACCCCGCCGCCTGTCACACATCCGACTCTCGGTGGCCGACTAGGCCGCCGCGAAGGAGTCCGCGAGAACGACGCCCGCCACCGGATCGACCGCCTAGCTCGATCCTTGGCGCTAGAAGAAGAAGACGATGTTGGCCCGCCATGCTTTGGCCCCTGCATCCGCGACGAGCCCTTCCCCAAGGGGTTCTCGCTCCCCACAGACACGCCCAAGTACAATGGCTCTGTGAAGCCGGAAGATTGGCTCATCGACTACTCTACCGCTGTCAGCATAGCAAACGGCAACAGGCGCGTAGCCGTGAAGTACGTCCCTCTCATGCTGCAAGGCACGGCACGCACCTAGCTCAACAGCCTCAAGCCCTACAGCGTCAACAGCTGGCTGGACTTCACGGAAGTTTTCGTCCGCAACTTCACCAGCATGTACAAGCGGCCTCCCAAGCCCCGCCAGCTCTCCTTATGCGTCCAAGGGCCCAGCGAGTCGACCCGCGACCACCTCACGCGGTGGGCCGAGCTCCGCAACTCCTACGAGGGGGTGCACGAGGTTCAAGCCATCGAATACTTCACCGCCGGGTGCCGAGAGGGCACCCTCCTCAAGCACCGAATCCTCTACAACGAGCCGGCTACCCTCGACGAGCTGCTGGTCATTGCAGACAAGTACGCCACAGCTGACTCCTCGATGAAGACCGAGCTCCGAGTGGATGCCTCTGGGAAGGTGCTCGCTCCGGCTCCTAAGACGCCGGCTGGCGACTCCAATCGGCGCCCCTACCAAAACGACCACAAGCGCAAGGCCCCTATGCCACCTTCCACCAGTCGGCAGGTGGCCACAGTCGAAGATGAGCAACCCGAAGAATGGCCCGCTCCCAAGAAGAAGGGTGGCAGGCCGGCTTGGAAGCCGGCCTTCTCCTACGAGCGGACTCTCGATGCCCCCTGCAAGTTCCACAGCGGCGCGAAGCCGTCCAACCACACGACCCAAAAGTGCCACTGGCTCACACGGATCTCCAAGGGCGAGGGGCTGGTGCCGCCTCTGCCTCCCGGCCCGCCGCCTCCAACCCCCCAGCAGCCGGCTGCTCGACCAGCAGTTGGAGAAATTCAAGATGAGTTCCCTGATGAGCACGCCGCCTACGTCGTCTTCACGAGCCAAGTTCAAGACAAGCGCAGCCGGCGCCGACAGCACCAAGAGGTCAACGCAGTCGCCTCCAGCAACCCCGAGTTCATGCATTGGTCCGAAAGGCCTATCAACTGGAGCCGGGCCGATCACCCAGAGGTGATGCCGTCCCCTGGCTCCTACGCATTGGTGTTGGATGTCACCCTCGCAACGGAGAGGCGGGCTGCCCGATTCTCCCGTGTTCTGATTGATGGGGGAAGCAGTATCAACATACTGTACCACGATACCATGGAGAAGTTGAACCTCAAGGCGAAGCAGCTCATGCCAAGCCGGACCGTGTTCCATGGCATCGTACCCGGCCTGTCCTGTTCCCCGATCGGCAAAATCAAGATGGATGTTCTCTTTGAAGACAAGGATCACTTTCGCCGAGAAGCAATCTGGTTTGAGGTAGTGGATCTGGAAAGCCCTTACCACGCCTTGCTTGGCCAACCTGCTCTGGCCAAGTTCAGGGTTGTGCCCCACTATGCCTACCTGAAGATGAAGATGCCGAGCTCGAAGGGGATCATCACCGTAGCCAGCGACTACAAGAAGTCCATCGAGTGCGATCCAGCCAGTAGCTGGCTGGCCGAGTCCTTCGTAGTGGCAGAAGAGAAGAAGATGCTGGAGCGAGTTGTGGCCATGGCCGGCAAGCGGCCGGCCTTGTCCCCCAACCCCAAGGAATATGATGCGCAGGCCTCCTTCCAGCCGGCCAAGGAGACGAAGAAGATACCTCTGGACCCGGAGAACCCGGAGAGGTTTGCAGTCATTGGTGCAAACCTGGACAGTAAATAGGAAGGCGAGCTCGTCGACTTCCTCCGTGAGAATCGAGACATCTTTGCATGGTCCCCAAAGGACATGTCGGGTGTTCCGAAGGATTTCGCTGAGCACAAGTTACACGTCCGAGCCGATGCGAAGCCGGTCAAGCAGCCTGTGACACCCAAAAAATTTATTTTTGTTTTATCAAAATCTTTATTTGGTTTGAAGGAGGTTATTTAAATTTTTTTAAGGACTCTCCTTCTGAAAAACTTTCTTTTTATAGCAAGTATTTTCCTTGAGTTCATCCAAAACATGATCTTTGGTCTTGGAGGTTTTTCATCTTGTGTTGACTCAACGCAAATGTTTTTCAGTGGGAAAGTTTTTGAAAATCTTTTCTTTTTAAAATAGCCCTATGGCATATAGAGTGATCCTTTCCTTCTCAAAATTTATCTCTTGCCACAACCTAAGTTCAAAACTCCTCCCAAAAGCCATCTCCCCACTTTGTGTCATGATAAACTTCAAATCCAGCAAGTTTATCTTCCCCATGATTTCATCTCCATTTATTTTTAATCAAAAACCTTTTCTGTCCTCTATTTTGACCCTTGGAGATATACAAAGGGACCACTAGTTCTCCTTTGAGTTTTGCCTCCAAACAAATTTCCCTAGCTAGTCCTTAGAACCCTCTACCAAGATCCAGGAAGATCCACTGGTCTCCAGTTCAAAATTTTCAAAATGTGCTTGCTGCAAGTTTGGGCCATATTTGCAAAATTTGGTGAAATTCATTTGTTCTCTTCTCCTAAAAATCTGAGAAAATTCAGGCAGCCTCTGGATGCATCAAGAGGTCACCTCACCAAGTCCCAGCTCCAGAAAAATTTTCCTCGTGCCCAAATCATATCGTCGAACACCTGGAGGGCACTGTTACTGTCGAAGTTCAGAGTTTCAGAGAAACAGTTTCAGAGCCAGTGTCGTTTCCTTCAGAACACCATGTCGATCTCGCCAGTAGCTGCAGTGGCACCTTGCGCCCTGTTCCTCCTTCTTATCCCCATGCCGCACGGTCACCTGGACGCTTGCGGGCGTCGGCGGCGAGCTGGCCGAGGTGCATCGCCCCATGCGCGGCGGCAGCATGCACCCGCTGCGGCTGCCAGAGAGGCACAGCGTGGGACGGCGCCGTCCAGCACCGCCCAAACCACCAGAGACCACCGCGTGGCCGTCCCCTCCTCTGTGCACGCTGCAGAGCCGTCGTCGTGAACTGGGAGGCGCGGTCGTGCCCGTACGGCCGTTCCGTCGAGGACCGGAGCATTACCCCAACCCGACCGAGGTTTTAGCGGGGGAAGGGTGCCAGTGGAACACCATGATGATGCCAAACCACCTAAACCCCCTGCCCAACCTCTGCCTCGCCATAATTGCTCGCCGGTGTTATCCCGTTCACGGCCACCTCCTCGAATCGCCTATAAAAGGAGGTCCCGAGCTCGAACTCGAACACGCACTATCCCTCCACCCCACAAGTACCACGCCAAGCCACTGGGAGGGCCTCGAGGAAGTCTTCTTCCCCAACTCCGGCCGCCTCGACCCGCTTCGGGATCCGGCAAGATTCGCTCCCGTGCGTGCACCCCTGCCTCTCAACTCATGCCAGTAGCCTCCTAGTGCATCCACCTCCCTAACCCGCACACCAATTTGGAGTTTGCAGCACCCACCGGAGAGCTCCACTCTCGCCCGAACCACCGTCCGCCGGAGATAAGGTCGTCGTCGACGTGGTGCTCACCGACGGCCAAGTCCACCACCCACCGACGCGGAAGGACACCCTGAACCCGTAGGTACCCTCCCATCGCCCTACCTCGCCGTGGATCAACGTCGGCGACCACCGCAGCCTTCGGGCGCCGGCGAGCTCTGTTGGAGTTTGAACCTGACGGGTGGGACCCCCCCCGTCAGCCTCTCTTTCTTTTCCTTCGAACCGTTTTCTGAAGGCGCCTTCGGGCAAAGTGTGTTTCCATTCTGGGCAGGCGTATTTCATACCGAAGCGTTTTCTGCTTTTTCAAACAAGCCCCTGGATCTTTTCTGTTTCATCACAGATTAGTCCTTGGACTAAAACCCTCATATCTTTTAAACAAAAGATGCTTTTTGATTGATTCTTTTTTTTGTCAGTCTTATATTTTTGTCTAGTTTTTTATAGTATTTATTTGGAATAATTTTTATGCACGCAACGGTATTCACGTTAGTATACGGTTTCTTTATACCGTAGATTCCGGAGGAGGTGACGGAGCCGCGAACTTCGCCGAGCTAGACTCCGACTTCTCCGAACCAGGCAAGCATGTTTGAACCTTTGATATGATGCGTGTTTTGCATGTTTGCTTGCATAGTTAGTGCATAGCAAGTTTATGTATGCATCGGTGAGTGTTACGTTGCATGCAAGGAAACTACCCGGGTGCTTCAAAGTTTGATGTGATCTTTTGAGGGGAGATGACCCGATCATGTGGTGACATGAGAGGTAATAAGATGGTATTGTTGTAGCATGCCAGTCTTATGTCAACCATTAAACTCCGACGTTAACATGGACTAAGCCACGTTACCGTTTGTTCCCTTTTCGTGCTGCCACATGTTTTCTGCAAAGAATACGGTTTAGTAAGTTGCAAACCTCTTTCCTTGTACACACCAAATAGAGGGGCCGGGATGAGGGTCCCATGGCCCTGGATTAAAGCCAGTCATCCGGTCAAGGGGCATGGGTGTTTCCGGTTGGGACCGAGAGGGGGGCACCCCTTAGAGCGCGCGATATAAATTTGATCCCATGCTACGCGAGGTTGTAGCCTCCCCGTCTCAAGGTTTTTCTTGAACGTTGCCTAGGGTGATTCCTGGCATCGGAATGTGGAATGGGTGTGTATTGGTTAGATGTGTTTCTCCTAAAATACCGTAAACGGAACTAGTCCCTTGTGACTACTGAAATCCGTTGGCTGTGGTTAAGAGTACAAACTCTGCAGAGTCAAAACCTTCCGAGTCATCGTGTCCATGGTCAAGGACCTGGGTCAATGCATCCAAACAGTATCCATATCAGTCTCAGTGTCAGTCCCTGTGTCAGTCTCCGTGGAAATCCCCGGTGAACAAGCTTGAGTGGTAAACCCGGTTGAATGTTATTCCGGTGGATGGACTAACCATTTTATTATTTCGTACCTGAGTATTTCCTTGAGATGATTTAAATTCATGAGCTACTGGAATATCGAGTTATGAAATATAATCCCTTTATGTGATGTCGCTCAGACGTCCGACTGTGGCACTCTTGTTATTTACCTTTGATATAAGCCCTTTATGTGATGTCGCTCAGACGTCCGACTGTGGCACGCTTGTTATTTACTTTGGATATAAGCCCTTTATGACTGTGGCACTCTTGTTATTTACCTTTGATATATGCCCTTTATGTGATGTCGCCACAGACGGCCGACTGTGGCACTCTCGTTATTTACTTTTGATATAAGCCCTTTATGTGATGTTGCTCAGACGTCCGACTGTGGCACGCTTATTATTTACGATGTCGCTCAGACGTCCGACTGTGGCACTCTTGTTATTTACTTTTGGTATAAGCCCTTTATGTGGTGTCGCCCTGACGCCCGACTGCGGCATTGTTAATTTATTTGTACCCCTTTCGAGGAGTCATTTCAGACACTCGATTAGCCTTCAGTATTACATTGGGATTTTGGGAGGACTACCGCCCGACTTCCTTTTTATTTCCCATGCAGTGCAAGTTTATTACCGGAGTGTGCATTATTAATCTGCTCATGTGCATCATGTTTGCATTTGTTATATCTTATGTCCAAACTGTCTTGCGAGTACTTTCATAGTACTCACCTGGCTTGTTGATTTGGCCAGATGTTGACGAAGGCGATCTCATGGATGATGAGTTTGATAGCGAGTCCGACGCCTAGAGGAGTCCCAGTCAGTCCCATGCGATCCTGGATTTGGCCACTTGTATTATATACGCTTCCGCCACCCAAATAAAAGTCCTCGAGCCTCACCCCAACGCTCGATGTGCTGTAAGATTTAGGGTCCTGTCACCCACTTCACCGTGACATATCCACCACCACTTTTATTACGAGTCAGTAGTTATGCCTCCATACCCCTTGTGTCATATCCGCCTTTATGTATTATATCGGCGTGGTTGTAATAAATTGTTGAGCAGCCTCCGCTCAACCTTGTATTATATTTAGTACTCCCGGATATTTCTGTAATCAAGAATTTGTCTACCAGTGAGAAGGACTCTTCTCTACTGGTCCGTTAAAGGGATCGGTTTCTCAATAAATGTTTTATTGGAAAAACCGGTCGTGACAAACTTGGTATCAGAGCTAGGCTGACTGTAGGAAGCCACTAGGTGCGATTGCTAATTGGTTATTAGCGTTTTTAGTGCTTTTTCAGCATTTTGCAAATGTAGCTATTTTCTGTTGGTCATCATAAATTTATGATTTGACTACTCAGAATTTTTGCCTACTTTTGTAGATGGCTGGCAACGACTCGCGTGTAAGATATGTACTGAGCAGTCCTTCTCCGTACGCTATCAAGTAATTTTCTTGAAAAATCTTGAGGTCTTTTAAATTTTCGCCTTTGCAAAAATTTCCTTGTGCCACACAGTCTTCTCATGAGTTTTGCAAAAAATACCCCAGAGTGGAAAATGCCTCGTCCCTGGACTCGTTCCATGCCAAATCCACCGGAAGAAGTTTATGGAACCCAGACAAGCAACAACTTCACACAGGGCAGTCTAGTCAGCAAGGCAGCGAGGCAGCATTTTCTCAAGTATGCCGCCTTTTCGAACAAAGCCAGCAACAACATCAAGAAATGATGAATCAGGTTATCAATATGGGAAACCACCGTGAACCATACCAACCGCATTCCAAGTTGTCTGAGCTACAGAAGACATGTCCTCCAACGTTCGCTCACACTGATAGGCCGCTTGAGGCCGATGATTGGCTTCGTGACATCGAAAGGAAGTTGATTATTGCACAATGCTCAGACCGTGAGAAGGTGCTTTATGCACCTCACTACCTCACTGGAGCAGCTGCAGCATGGTGGGAAAATTTTCTACACATGCACCCCAATGAACATAACATCACCTGGGAAGAGTTTAAGGAAGGTTTTCGTGGGGCGCACATCCCCAGGAGCATTATAAAGATCAAGAAAAGGGAGTTTGATGACCTCAAGCAGAGAGGCATGACAGTGACGGAGTACAATAGTCAGTTTACTCAACTATCTCGTTATGCCTACGATGAGCATATGACTGAGAATAAAAAGATGGAAAACAATTTGGACGGCCTGGCGCCAACACTTAAATGCCAACTGGTCGTACACACCTTTCCAGACTTCAAAACACTGGTTGACAAGACTATTACATTGGAGAATGAGCGCCGCAGTCTGGAGGATATTCGCAAGCGAAAAAGGGACAAAACGACCCATGCTCGCAACAACCGGAGCAAAACTGATATTCAGAGGAATGAAGCGAGAAAATCCACGACCATTGCTCTAAGGCCAACCAAACATTTTCATTCAAGGGGCAAGGACTTTACGTACCGCCCATGTGCCAATTGCTATGCTTGTGGAGAGGAAGGGTGAAGGAAATATGCCCTAGATGCAATAATAAAGTATTATATATTTCCTTATATCATGATAAATGTTTATTATTCATGCTAGAATTGTATTAACCGGAAACATAATACATGTGTGAATACATAGACAAACAAAGTGTCACTAGTATGCCTCTACTTGACTAGCTCGTTAATCAAAGATGGTTATGTTTCCTAGCCATAGACATGAGTTGTCATTTGATTAATGAGATCACCTCATTAGGAGAATGACATGATTGACTTGACCCATTCCGTTAGCTTAGCACCCGATCGTTTAGTATGTTGCTATTGCTTTCTTCATGACTTATACATGTTCCTCTGACTATGAGATTATGCAACTCCCGTTTACCGAAGGAACACTTTGTGTGCTACCAAACGTCACAATGTAACTGGGTGATTATAAAGGTGCTCTACAGGTGTCTCCAAAGGTACTTGTTGGGTTGGCATATTTCGAGATTAGGATTTGTCACTCCGATTGTCGGAGAGGTATCTCCGGGCCCACTCGGTAATGCACATCACTATAAGCCTTGCAAACATTGTGACTAATGAGTTAGTTGTGGGATGATGTATTACAGAACGAGTAAAGAGACTTGCCAGTAACGAGATTGAACTAGGTATCGAGATACCGACGATCGAATCTCGGGCAAGTAACATACCGATCACAAAGGGAACAACGTATGTTGTTATGCGGTCTGACCGATAAAGATCTTCGTAGAATATGTGGGAGCCAATATGGGCATCCAGGTCCCGCAATTGGTTATTGACCAGAGAGGTGTCTCGGTCATGTCTACAGAGTTCTCGAACCCAAAGGGTCCGCACGCTTAAAGTTACGATGACAGTTTTATTATGAGTTTATGTATGTTGATGTACCGAAGGAGTTCGGAGTCCCGGATGAGATCGGGGACATGACGAGGAGTCTCGAAATGGTCGAGATGTAAAGATCGATATATTGGACGACTATATTCGGACTTCGAAAAGGTTCCGAGTGATTCGGGTATTTTTCGGAGTACCGGAGAGTTACGGGAATACGTATGGGCCTTATTGGGCCATACGGGAAAGAAGGAAAAGGGCCTCAAGGGTGGCCGCACCCCTCCCCTTGGTCTGGTCCGAATTGGACTAGGGAAGGGGGGGCGCCCCCTTCCTTCCTTCTCTTTTTCCCTTCCTCTTTTCTTATTCCATATGGGAGGTGGAATCCTACTAGGACTAGGGAGTCCTAGTAGGACACCACACTTGGTGCGCCCCCTCCTAGGGCCGGCCTCCTCCTCCCTTGCTCCTTTATATACGGGGGCAGGGGGCACTCCATGGACACACTTGATATACGATATTTTAGCCGTGTGCGGTGCCCCCCTCCACCAGATTACACCTCGATAATACCGTTGCGGAGCTTAGGCGAAGCCCTGCGTCGGTGGAACATCATCATCGTCACCACGCCGTCGTGCTAACGAAACTCTCCCTCAACACTCGGCTGGATCGGAGTTCGAGGGACGTCATCGAGCTGAACGTGTGTAGAACTTCGGAGGTGTCGTGCGTTCGGTGCTTGATCGGTCGGATCGTGAAGACGTACGACTACATCAACCGCGTTGTGATAACGCTTCCGCTGTCGATCTACGAGGGTACGTGGACAACACTCTCCCCTCTCGTTGCTATGCATCACCATGATCTTGCGTGTGCATAGGAATTTTTTTGAAATTACTACGTTCCCCAACAGTGGCATCCGAGCCTGGTTTTATGCGTTGATGCTATGCACGAGTAGAACACAAGTGAGTTGTGGGCGATATAAGTCATACTGCTTACCAGCATGTCATACTTTGGTTCAGCGGTATTGTGAGATGAAGCGGCCCAGACCGACATTACGCGTACGCTTACGCGAGACTGGTTTCACCGTTCGGAGCAGTCGTTGCTTAAAGGTGACTGGCGGGTGTCTGTCTCTCTCACTTTAGTTGTACCGAGCGTGGCTACGCTCGGTCCCTGCGAAGGTTAAAACAGCACCAACTTGACAAACTATCGTTGTGGTTTTGATGCGTAGGTAAGAACGGTTCTTGCTAAGCCCGTAGCAGCCACGTAAAACTTGCAACAACAAAGTAGAGGACGTCTAACTTGTTTTTGCAGGGCATGTTGTGATGTGATATGGTCAAGACATGATGTGATATAATGTGTTGTATGAGATGATCATGTTTTGTAACCGAGTTATCGGCAACTGGCAGGAGCCATATGGTTGTCGCTTTATTGTATGAAATGCAATCGCCATGTAATAGTTTTACTTTATCACTAAGCGGTAGCGATAGTCGTAAAAGCAATAAGTTGGCGAGACGACAACGATACTACGATGGAGATCAAGATGTCGAGCCGGTGACGATGGTGATCATGACAGTGCT
This sequence comes from Triticum aestivum, assembly GCF_018294505.1. Classification (NCBI taxonomy): domain Eukaryota; kingdom Viridiplantae; phylum Streptophyta; class Magnoliopsida; order Poales; family Poaceae; genus Triticum; species Triticum aestivum. The sequence goes on along the minus strand of NC_057799.1, from coordinate 586,063,978 downwards.
TCGGAGATGGAGATCACGAGCACGGTGCTTCGGAGATGGAGATCACAAGCACAAGATGATGATGGCCATATCATATCACTTATATTGATTGCATGTGATGTTAATCCTTTATGCATCTTATCTTGCTTTGATTGACGGTAGCATTATAAGATGATCTCTCACTAAAATTTCAAGACAAAAGTGTTCTCCCTGAGTATGCACCGTTGCGAAAGTTCTTCGTGCTGAGACACCACGTGTTAATCGGGTGTGATAGGCTCTACGTTCAAATACAACGGGTGCAAAACAGTTGCACACGCGGAATACTCAGGTTAAACTTGACGAGCCTAGCATATGTACAGATATGGCCTCGGAACACAGAGACCGAAAGGTCGAGCCTGAATCATATAGTAGATATGATCAACATAGTGATGTTCACCATTGAAACTACTCCATCTCACGTGTTAATCGGACATGGTTTAGTTGCTTTGGATCACGTAATCACTTAGATGATTAGAGGGATGTCTATCTAAGTGGGAGTTGTTAAGTAATATGATTAATTGAACTTAAATTTATCATGAACTTAGTCCTGATAGTATTTTGCAAATTATGTTGTAGATCAATAGCTCACGTTGTTGCTTCCCTTTGTTTATTTTTGATATGTTCCTAGAGAAAAATTATGTTGAAGGATGTTAGTAGCAAAGATGCGGATTGGATCCGTGATCTGAGGATTATCCTCATTGCTGCACAGAAAAAATTATGTCCTTGATGCACCGCTAGGTGACAGACCTATTGCAGGAGCAGATGCAGACGTTATGAACGTTTGGCTAGCTCAATATGGTGACTACTTGATAGTTTAGTGCACCATGCTTAACGGCTTAGAATTGGGACTTTAAAGACGTTTTGAACGTCATGGAACATATAAGATGTTCCAGGAGTTGAAGTTAATATTTCAAGCAAATACCCGAGTTGAGAGATATGATGTCTCCAACAAGTCTATAGCTAAAAGATGGAGGAGAATCGCTCAACTAGTGAGCATGTGCTCAGATTGTCTGGGTACTACAATCGCTTGAATCAAGTGGGAGTTAATCTTCCAGATAAAATAGTGATTGACAGAATTCTCTAGTCACCATCACCAAGTTAGTAGAACTTTGTGATGAACTATAGTATGTAAGGGATGACGAAAGTAATTCCCGAGCTCTTCGCGATACTGAAATCGACGAAGATAGAAATCAAGAAAGAGCATCAAGTGTTGATGGTTAACAAGACCACTAGTTTCAAGAAAAGGGCAAAGGGATAGAAGGGGAACTTCAAAAGAACGGCAAGCAAGTTGCTACTCAAGTGAAAAAGCCCAAGTCTGTACCTAAGCCTGAGACTAAGTGCTTCTACTGCAAAGGGACTGGTCACTGGAAGTGGAACTACCCCAACTATTTGGTCGATAAGAAGGATGGCAAAGTGAACAAAGGTATATTGGATATACATGTTATTGATGTGTACTTTACTAGTGTTTATAGCAACCCCTCGGTATTTGATACTGGTTCAGTTGCTAAAGTAGTAACTCAAAACGGGAGTTGCAGAATAAACAGAGACTAGTAAGAGGCGAGGTGACGATGTGTGTTGGAAGTAGTTCCAAGATTGATATGATCATCATCGCACACTCCCTATACTTTCGGGATTAGTGTTGAAACTAAATAAATGTTATTTGGTGTTTGCGCTGAGCATGAATATGATTTGATCATGTTTATTGCAATACGATTATTCATTTAAGTTAGAGAACAATTGTTGTTCTGTTTACATGAATAAAAAAACCTTTTATGGTCATACACACCAACAAAAATGGTTTGTTGGATCTCGATCGTAGTGATACACATATTCATAATATTGAAGCCAAAAGATGCAAAGTTAATAATGATAGTGCAACTTATTTGTGGCACTGCTGTTTAGGTCATATTGGTGTAAAGCGCATGAAGAAACTCCATACTGATGGGATTTTGGAATCACTTGATTATGAATCACTTGATGCTTGTGAACCGTGCCTCATGGCCAAGATGACTAAAACGCCGTTCTCCGGAACTATGGAGAGAGCAACAGATTTGTTGGAAATCATACATACAGATGTGTGTGGTCTGATAAATATTGAGGCTCGTGGCGGATATCGTTATTTTCTCACCTTCACAGATGAGTTGAGCAGATATGGGTATATCTACTTAATGAAACATAAGTCTGAAACATTTGAAAAGTTCAAAGAATTTCAGAGTGAAGTTGAAAATCATCATAACAAGAAAAATAAAATTCGTATGATCTGATCGTGGAGGAAAATATTTGAGTTACGAGTTTGGTCTTCAATTAAAACAATGAGGAATAGTTTCACAAATTCGTGCCACCTGGAACACCACGGCATAATGGTGTGTCCGAACGTCATAAATGTACTTTATTGGATATAGTGCAATCTATGATCTCTCTTACCAATTTACCACTATCGTTTTGGGGTTATGCATTAGAGACAGCTACATTCACGTTAAATAGGGCACCATCAAAATCCGTTGAGACGACGCCTTATGAACTGTGGTTTGGCAAGAAACCAAAGTTGTCGTTTCTTAAAGTTTGGGGTTACGATGCTTATGTGAAAAAGTTTCATCCTGATAAGCTCAAACCCAAATCGGAGAAATGTGTCTTCATAGGATACCCAAAGGAGACAGTTGGGTACACCTTCTATCACAGATCCAAAGGCAAGACATTCGTTTCTTAGTATGGATCCTTTCTAGAGAAGGAGTTTTTCTCGAAAGATGTGAGTAGGAGGAAAGTAGAACTTGATGAGGTAACTATACCTGCTCACTTATTGGAAAGTAGATCATCACAGAAATCAGTTTCTGCGACACCTACACCAATTAGTGAGGAAGTTAATGATAATGATCATGAAATTTCAGATCAAGTTATTACTGAACCTCGTAGGTCAACTAGATCAAGATCCGCACCAGAGTGGTACGGTAATCCTGTTCTGGAGGTTATGTTACTAGACCATGACGAACCTACGGACTATGAAGAAGCGATGGTGAGCCCAGATTCCGCAAAATGGCTTGAGGCCATGAAATCTGAGATGAGATCCATGTATGAGAACAAAGTGTGGACTTTGGTTGACTTGCCCGATGATCGGCAAGCAATTGAGAATAAATGGATCGTCAAGAGGAAGACAGACGCTGATAGTAGTGTTACTATCTACAAAGCTAGAATTGTCGCAAAAAGGTTTTTTTTGACAAGTTCAAGGTGTTGACTACGATGAGAGTTTCTCACTCGTATCTATGCTTAAGTTTGTCTGAATCTTGTTAGCAATTGCCACATTTTATGAAATCTGGCAAATGGATAAACAAAACTACACTCCTTAATGGATTTATTAAAGAAGAGTTGTATATGATGCAACCAGAAGGTTTTGTCAATCCTAAAGGTGCTAACAAAATATGCAAGCTCCAGCGATCCATCTATGGACTGGTGCAAGCATCTCGGAGTTGGAATATACACTTTGATAAGTTGATCAAAGGATATAGTTTTATACAGACTTGCGGTGAAGCCTGTATTTACAAGAAAGTGAGTGGGAGCACTACATCATTTCTGATAAGTATATGTGAATGACATATTGTTGATCGGAAATAATGTAGAATTATTGTGCAAAGCATAAAGGAGTGTTTGAAAGGAGTTTTTCAAAGAAAGACCTCGGTGAAGCTGCTTACATATTGAGCATCAAGATCTATAGAGATAGATGAAGACGCTTGATAAGTTTTTCAATGAGTACATACCTTAACAAGATGTTGAAGTAGTTCAAAATAGAACAGTCAAAGAAAGAGTTCTTGCTTGTGTTACAAGGTGTGAAATTGAGTAGAGACTCAAAGCCCGACCACGGCAGAAGATAGAAAGAGAATGAAAGTCATTCCCTATGCCTTGGCCATAGGTTCTATAAAGTATGCCATACTGTGTACCAGATCTATTGTATACCCTACACTGATTTTGGCAAGGGAGTACAATATTGATCTAGGAGTAGATCACTGGACAGCGGTCAAAATTATCCTTAGCAGAATAAGGATATGTTTCTCGATTATGGAAGTGACAAAAGGTTCGTCGTAAAGGGTTACGTCGATGCAAGTTTTGACACTAAATCTAGATGAGTCTAAGTCTCGGTCTAGATACATATTGAAAGTGGGAGCAATTAGCTAGAGTAGCTCCGTGCAGAGCATTGTAGACATAGAAATTTGCAAAATACTTACAGATCTGAATGTGACAGACCCGTTGACTAAAATTATCTCACAATCAAAACATGATCACACCTTAGTACTCTTTGGGTGTTAATCACATAGCGATGTGAACTAGATTATTGACTCTAGTAAACCCTTTGAGTGTTGGTCACACAGAGATGTGAACTATGGGTGTTAATCACATGGTGATGTGAATTATTGATGTTAAATCACATGGCGATGTGAACTAGATTATTGACTCTAGTGCAAGTGGGAGACTAAAGGAAATATGCCCTAGAGGCAATAATAAAGTATTATATATTTCCTTATATCATGATAAATGTTTATTATTCATGCTAGAATTGTATTAACCGGAAACATAATACATGTGTGAATACATAGACAAACAGAGTGTCACTAGTATGCCTCTACTTGACTAGCTCGTTAATCAAAGATGGTTATGTTTCCTAGCCATAGACATGAGTTGTCATTTGATTAACGAGATCACCTCATTAGGAGAATGACGTGATTGACTTGACCCATTCTGTTAGCTTAGCACCCGATCGTTTAGTATGTTGCTATTGCTTTCTTCATGACTTATACATGTTCCTCTGACTATGAGATTATGCAACTCCCGTTTACCGAAGGAACACTTTGTGTGCTACCAAACGTCACAACGTAACTGGGTGATTATAAAGGTGCTCTACAGGTGTCTCCAAAGGTACTTGTTGGGTTGGCGTATTTCGAAATTAGGATTTGTCACTCCGATTGTCGGAGAGGTATCTCTAGGCCCACTCGGTAATGCACATCACTATAAGCCTTGCAAGCATTGTGACTAATGAGTTAGTTGCGGGATGATGTATTACGGAACGAGTAAAGAGACTTGACAGTAACGAGATTGAACTAGGTATCGAGATACCGACGATCGAATCTCGGGCAAGTAACATACCGATGACAAAGGGAACAACGTATGTTGTTATGCGGTCTGACCGATAAAGATCTTCGTAGAATATGTGGGAGCCAATATGGGCATCCAGGTCCCGCTATTGGTTATTGACCGGAGAGGTGTCTCGGTCATGTCTACATAGTTCTCGAACCCAAAGGGTCCGCACGCTTAAAGTTACGATGACAGTTTTATTATGAGTTTATGTATGTTGATGTACCGAAGGAGTTCGGAGTCCCGGATGAGATCGGGGACATGACGAGAAGTCTCGAAATGGTCGAGACGTAAATATCGATATATTGGACGACTATATTCGGACTTCGGAAAGGTTCCGAGTGATTCGGGTATTTTTCGGAGTACCGGAGAGTTACGGGAATACGTATTGGGCCTTATTGGGCCATACGGGAAAGAAGGAAAAGGGCCTCAAGGGTGGCCGCACCCCTCCCCTTGGTCTGGTCCGAATTGGACTAGGGAAGGGGGGCGCCCCCTTCCTTCCTTCTCTTTTCCCCTTCCTCTTTTCCTATTCCATATGGGAGGTGGAATCCTACTAGGACTAGGGAGTCCTAGTAGGACTCCACACTTGGTGTGCCCCCTCCTAGGGCCGGCCTCCTCCTCCCTTGCTCCTTTATATACGGGGGCAGGGGGCACCCCATGGACACACTTGATATACGATATTTTAGCCGTGTGCGGTGCCCCCCTCCACCAGATTACACCTCGATAATAACGTTGCGGAGCTTAGGCGAAGCCCTGTGTCGGTGGAACATCATCATCGTCACCACGCCGTCGTGCTGACGAAACTCTCCCTCAACACTCGGCTGGATCGGAGTTCAAGGGACGTCATCGAGCTGAACGTGTGTAGAACTTCGGAGGTGCCGTGCGTTTGGTACTTGACCGGTCGGATCGTGAAGACGTACGACTACATCAACCGCGTTGTGATAACGCTTCCGCTGTCGGTCTACGAGGGTACGTGGACAACACTCTCCCCTCTCGTTGCTATGCATCACCATGATCTTGCGTGTGCGTAGGAATTTTTTTGAAATTACTACGTTCCCCAACAAAGGGCACTATGCCAAACAGTGCCCAAAGCCGAGGAACTCGGCCCCCAAGCCGAACAATGGTGGAAATAATCCAGCCCCCAGGCGTAACAACTTCAACCCCAACAACAATCACAAGAAGGGTCACTTCAACCATGTGACCAAGGAGGAAGCACAGAATGCCCCAGACATCGTACTCGGTATGTTCCCTGTCAACACAATACCTGCCACGGTTTTGTTTGATTCTGGAGCTTCTCACTCGTTCATTTCGAAGAGTTTTGTTTTGCAACATGGTTTTCCGATACTTCCTTTGGAAAAGTCCATGATCATCAAGTCCCCCGGGAATAAGCAGATCACTTAGAGTTACTGCCAAGGTGTGATTATTGAGTTTGAAAGACTAAAGTTTCAGGCGAATCTCATCGTGTTGGAAAATAAAGGACTGGATGTTATCCTAGGAATGGACTGGTTAACCACCAACAAGGGATTTATCGACTGTTCAATCGGACTGTGATTCTTACTCATCATCACGGCAAGACAATAAAGGTTGCAGCTCAAGAGAGACCACGGTCACGGCAACCAAAGTTGAACAAGGTGGACATTTCAGAATTGAGAAAAGTTCCAGTGGTGTGTGAGTTTCCTGACGTATTTCCCGAAGAACTACCAGGCATGCCACCAGATCGGGAAATAGAGTTCAGCATTGAACTAGCACCTGGCACCACCCCCATTTACAAGAGACCTTATAGAATGGCACCCTCCGAGTTGGTAGAATTAAAGAAGCAAATAAAAGAATTACTGGACAAAGGATTTATACGAGCCAGCTCCTCACCTTGGGGTTCACCAGTATTATTTGCCAAGAAAAAGGAGGGGACACTGAGATTGTGTATAGACTATCGAGCTCTCAACATGGTCACCATCAAAAACAAATATCCGATGCCACGGATAAATGATTTATTTGACCAGCTCACACAAGCCAAGGTGTTCTCAAAAATTGATTTAACATCGGGATATCATCAATTAAAGGTACGGACAGAAGATATCCCTAAGACATCATTCACCTCCAGATACAGATTATATGAGTTCACAGTAATGCTGTTTGGACTGACGAACGCCCCCGCATATTTCGTCCACCTCATGAACAAAGTGTTTATGAAATTTATGGACAAATTTGTTGTGGTGTTCATTGATGATATTCTGGTATACTCAAAGACACCGGAAGAACATGCTGAACATCTCAGAATTGTATTGGGAGAATTAAGGAAACATCAATTATACGCCAAATTTAGCAAATGTGAATTTTGGCTAAGACAGGTTGGTTTTCTAGGCCATGTACTGACCCAAGAGGGCGTGGCCGTAGACCCAGAAAAAGTCAAGGCCGTTCTTGGCTGGAAACCACCAGCCAACGTAACAGATGTACGAAGTTTCCTAGGAATGGCTGGATATTACCGAAGGTTTATTGAAGGATTCTCCACCGTGGCAAAACCAATGACACAGTTACTCAAGAAAGATAAGAAATTTGTATGGACTGAAGAGTGCGAGAAAAGCTTCCAAGAACTCAAGAGGAAATTAACAACAGCACCGGTTTTGGTTGTGCCGGACATACACAAAAGTTTTGAAGTGTATTGTGACGCATCCCGGAAGGGCCTCGGGTGCGTAACTATGCAGGACGGCAAAGTTGTCGCATATGCTTCCAGGCAACTACGGAAGCATGAAGAAAATTATCCTACTCATGACTTGGAGCTAGCAGCAGTCATCCATACACTCAAAGAGTGGAGGCACTTTTTGCTGGGAAATCATTGTGAAATATATACGGATCATAAAAGCCTTAAATATATTTTCACTCAACCAGAACTCAACTTACGACAACGACGCTGGTTGGAATTAGTCAAGGACTATGATGTCGGCATTCACTACCATCCAGGGAAAGCAAATGTAGTGGCAGACGCTCTTAGTCGGAACCCCAGCTCAGGCAACGACAGTCCACAGAACTTGAGGCCTGAAATTCAGCAGGAGTTCGCCAAACTCAACATGGTGATAGTCACCGAGGGCAACGTATCAAATCTGGAGATACAGCCCACCCTAATGGAACAGATTAAGAAGGCTCAGCATGGACATCCCAGCATCGAAGGTATAAAGAGAAAAGTGAGCCTTGGCAAGGCTTCAGAGTTCGTCATAGACAAAGAGGGAGTATTATGGTACGGAGACAGACTTTGCGTACCAAACATTAAGGACCTCAAACAACAAATCCTAACCGAAGGCCACACCGCCCCATATTCAATCCACCCTGGAGGAACCAAAATGTACAAAGACATTCAGGAAAGATTTTGGTGGCACGGTATGAAAAGGGATATAGCCACATTCATTGCATGTTGTGATTCGTCTCAACGCATTAAAGACGAGCACCAAAAACCAGCAGGGCTACTACAGCCAAACATGATACCTGAGTGGAAATGGGACGAAATTGGAATGGATTTTATCGTCGGACTACCTCGATCACAATGGAGAAATGATGCCATATGGGTCATCACAGATAGGCTAACCAAGGTAGCACATTTCATTCCCGTGAAGACGACCTACTCCACTCAGAAGCTTGCTAAGCTTTATCTCTCCCGTATAGTTTGTCTGCATGGAGTCCCAAAGACTATAATATCCGACCGGGGCACTCAATTTGTCTCTAAATTTTGGGATCACTTACAACAAGCTCTGGGCACGCAACTAGCTTTCAGTACAGCGTACCACCCCCAGACTGATGGACAAACTGAACGCGTGAACCAAATCCTAGAAGACATGCCGAGAGCCTGTGTTCTCACCTATGGAGCCAGTTGGGAGGAAAGCTTACCATATGCCGAGTTCGCATACAACAACAGTTACCAAACCAGCCTACAAATGGCACCTTTTGAAGCATTGTATGGACGGAGATGTCGTACGCCATTAAACTGGTCAGAACAGGTGACAGTCGTATCTTCGGCCCAGGCATACTCAAGGAAGCCGAGGAGAAAGTTAAACAAATCAGGGACCGACTCAAGACAGCTCCAAGCCGACAAAAGAGCTATTACGATCGAAAACATCGTGAGGTCAGCTTTGAACCCGGTGAATATGTATACCTATGAGTGTCTCCTATGAGGGGCCTGCAACGGTTCAAAATTAAAGGAAAGCTAGCCCCTAGATTTATTGGACCCTTCTGTGTGGTTGCACGAAGAGGCAGAGTAGCCTACCAGCTAGACCGACCCAAAGAGCTATCAGACGTCCATGACGTGTTCCACGTTTCACAGTTAAGGAAGTGTGTGAGCAACCCAGAAAAGCATGTATCTCATGAGAGCATTGATATGCAACCATACCTCACCTACAGAGAGCGGCCAATAAAAATATTGGAAGAGTCTGAAAGGAGAACCCGTCAGAAAACTACTAAATTTTTCAAGGTTCAGTGGAGCAATCACACCGAGGATGAAGCAACATGGGAAAGAGAGGATTTTCTTCAGGCAGAGTACCCACATCTATTTGAGGATCAGCTGAAATCTCGGGGACGAGATTTTTCCTAAGGGGGTAGGTGTTGTGACACCCAAAAAATTTATTTTTGTTTTATCAAAATATTTATTTGGTTTGAAGGAGGTTATTTAATTTTTTTTAAGGACTCTCCTTCTTAAAAACTTTCTTTTTATAACAAGTATTTTCCTCGAGTTCATCGAAAACTTGATCTTTGGTCTTGGAGGTTTTTCATCTTGTGTTGACTCAACGCAAATGTTTTTCATTGGGAAAGTTTTTTAAAATCTTTTCTTTTTAAAATAGCCCTATGGCATATGGAGTGATCCTTTCCTTCTCAAAATTTATCTCTTGCCACAACCTAAGTTCAAAACTCCTCCCAAAAGCCATCTCCCCACTTTGTGTCATGATAAACTTCAAATCCAGCAAGTTTATCTTCCCCATGATTTCATCTCCATTTATTTTTAATCAAAAACCTTTTCTGTCCTCTATTTTGACCCTTGGAGATTTACAAAGGGACCACTAGTTCTCCTTTGAGTTTTGCCTCCAAACAAATTTCCCTAGCTAGTCCTTAGAACCCTCAACCAAGATCCAGGAAGATCCACTGGTCTCCAGTTCAAAATTTTCAAAATGTGCTTGCTGCAAGTTTGGGCCATATTTGCAAAATTTGGTGAAATTTATTTGTTTTCTTCTCCTAAAAATCTGAGAAAATTCAGGCAGCCTCTGGATGCATCCAGAGGTCACCTCACCAAGTCCCAGCTCCAGAAAAATTTTCCTCGTGCCCAAATCATATCGTCGAACACCTGGAGGGCACTGTTACTGTCGAAGTTCAGAGTTTCAGAGAAACAGTTTCAGAGCCAGTGTCGTTTCCTTCAGAACACCATGTCGATCTCGCCAGTAGCTGCAGTGGCACCTTGCGCCATGTTCCTCCTTCTTATCCCCACGCCGCATGGTCGCCTGGACGCTTGCAGGCGTCGGCGGCGAGCTGGCCGAGGTGCATCGCCCCATGCGCGGCGGCAGCATGCACTCGCTGTGGCTGCCAGAGAGGCACAGCGTGGGACGGCGCCGTCCAGCACCGCCCAAACCACCAGAGACCACCGCGTGGCCGTCCCCTCCTCTGTGCACGCTGCAGAGCCGTCGTCGTGAACTGGGAGGCACGGAGCGCGCTCCCTGCCGCCGTCGTGCCCGTACGGCCGTTCCGTCGAGGACCGGAGCATTACCCCAACCCGACTGAGGTTTTAGCGGGGGAACGGTGCCAGTGGAACACCACGATGATGCCAAACCACCTAAACCCCCGCCCAACCTCTTCGCCGTAATTGCTCGCCGGCGTTATCCCGTTGATGGCCACCTCCTCGAATCGCCTATAAAAGGAAGTCCCGAGCTCTAACTCGAACACGCACTATCCCTCCACCCCACAAGTACCACGCCAAGCCACTAGGAGGGCCTCGAGGAAGTCTTCTTCCCCAACTCCGGCCGCCTCGACCCGCTTCGGGATCCGGCAAGATTCGCTCCCGTGCGTGCACCCCTGCCTCTCAACTCATGCCAGTAGCCTCCTAGTGCATCCACCTCTCTAACCCACGCACCAATTTGGAGTTTGCAGCACCCACCGGAGAGCTCCACCCTCGCCCGAACCACCGTCCGCCGGAGATAAGGTCGCCGTTGACGTGTTGCTCACCGACGGCCAAGTCCACCACCCACCGACGCGGAAGGACACCCTGAACCCGTAGGTACCCTCCGATCACCCTACCTCGCCGTGGATCAACGCCGGCGACCACCGCAGCCTTCAGGCGCCGGCGAGCTCTGTTGGAGTTTGAACCTGACGGGTGGGACCGCCCCATCAGCCTCTCTTTCTTTTCCTTCGAACCGTTTTCTGAAGGCGCCTTCGGGCAAAGTGTGTTTTCCCTTCTGGGAAGGCGTATTTCATACCGAAGCGTTTTCTGCTTTTTCAAACAAGCCCCTGGATCTTTTCTGTTTCATCACCGAATAGTCCTTGGACTAAAACCCACATATCTTTTAAACAAAAGATGCTTTTTTATTGATTCTTTTTTTGTCAGTCTTATCTTTTTGTCTAGTTTTTATAGTATTTATTTGGAAAAAATTTGGAATAATTTTTATGCACGCAACGGTATTCACGTTAGTATACGGTTTCTTTATACCGTAGATTCCGGAGGAGGTGACGGAGCCGCGAACTTCGCCGAGCTAGACTCCGACTTCTCCGAACCAGGCAAGCATGTTTGAACCTTTGATATGATGAGTGTTTTGCATGTTTGCTTGCATAGTTAGTGCATAGCAGGTTTATGTATGCATCGGTGAGTGTTACGTTGCATGCAAGGCAACTACCCGTGTGCTTCAAAGTTTGATGTGATCTTTTGTGGGGAGATGACCCGATCATGTGGTGACATGAGAGGTAATAAGATGGTATTGTTGTAGCATGCCAGTCTTATGTCAACCGTTAAACTCCGACGTTAACGTGGACTAAGCCACGTTACCGTTCGTTCCCTTTTCGTGCTGCCACATGTTTTCTGCAAAGAATACGGTTTAGTAAGTTGCAAACCTCTTTCCTTGTACACACCAAATAGAGGGGCTGGGATGAGGGTTCCATGGCCCTGGATTAAAGCCAGTCATCCGGTCAGGGGGCATGGGTGTTTCCGGTTGGGACCGAGAGGGGGGCACCCCTTAGAGCGCGCGATATAAATTTGATCCCATGCTACGCGAGGTTGTAGCCTCCCCGTCCCAAGGTTTTTCTTGAACGTTGCCTAGGGTGATTCCTGGCATCGGAATGTGGAATGGGTGTGTACTGGTTAGATGTGTTTCTCCTAAAATACCGTAAACGGACCTAGTCCCTTGTGACTACTGAAATCCGTTGGCTGTGGTTAAGAGTACAAACTTTGCAGAGTCAAAACCTTCTGAGTCATCGTGTCCATGGTCAAGGACCTGGGTCAATGCATCCAAATAGTATCCATATCAGTCTCAGTGTCAGTCCCTGTGTCAGTCTCCGTGGAAATCCCCGGTGAACAAGCTTGAGTGGTAAACCCGGTTGAATGTTATTCCGGTGGATGGACTAACCATTTTATTATTTCGTACGTGAGTATTTCCTTGAGATGATTTAAATTCATGAGCTACTGGAATATCGAGTTATGAAATATAAGCCCTTTATGTGATGTCGCTCAGACGTCCGACTGTGGCACTCTTGTTATTTACCTTTGATATAAGCCCTTTATGTGATGTCGCTCAGACGTCCGACTGTGGCACGCTTGTTATTTACTTTGGATATAAGCCCTTTATGACTGTGGCACTCTTGTTATTTACCTTTGATATAAGCCCTTTATGTGATGTCGCCACAGACGTCCGACTGTGGCACTCTCGTTATTTACTTTTGGTATAAGCCCTTTATGTGATGTCGCTCAGACGTCCGACTGTGGCACGCTTATTATTTACTGTTGATATAAGCCCTTTATGTGATGTCGCTCAGACGTCCGACTGTGGCACTCTTGTTATTTACTTTTGGTTTAAGCCCTTTATGTGGTGTCGCCCTGACGCCCGACTGCGGCATTGTTAATTTATTTGTACCCCTTTCGAGGAGTCATTTCAGACACTCGATTAGCCTTCAGTATTACATTGGGATTTCGGGAGGACTACCGCCCGACTTCCTTTTTATTTCCCATGCAGTGCAAGTTTATTACCGGAGTGTGCATTATTAATCTGCTCATGTGCATCATGTTTGCATTTGTTATATCTTATGTCCAAACTGTCTTGCGAGTACTTTCATAGTACTCACCTGGCTTGTTGATTTGGCCAGATGTTGACGAAGGCGATCTCATGGATGATGAGTTTGATAGCGAGTCTGACGCCTAGAGGAGTCCCAGTCAGTCCCATGCGATCCTGGATTTGGCCACTTGTATTATATACACTTCCGCCACCCAAATAAAAGTCCTCGAGCCTCACCCCGACGCTCGATGTGCTGTAAGATTTAGGGTCCTGTCACCCACTTCACCGTGACATATCCACCACCACTTTTATTACGAGTAGTTATGCCTCCATACCCCTTGTGTCATATCCGCCTTTATGTATAATATCTGCATGCTTGTAATAAATTGTTGAGCAGCCTCCGCTCAACCTTGTATTATATTTAGTACTCCCGGATATTTCTGTAATCAAGAATTTGTCTACCAGTGAGAAGGACTCTTCTCTACTGGTCTGTTAAAGGGATCGGTTTCTCAATAAATGTTTTATTGGAAAAACCGGTCGTGACACAGCCTCTCCGCCGACTGTCAGAAGAGAAGAGAAGAATCGTAGGAGAAGAGATAGCCCGGCTCCTAGCCGCCGGCTTTATTATGGAAGTGTTTTTCCCAGAGTGGCTTGCCAACCCAGTCTTGGTGTTGAAGAAGAACAACAAATGGCGTATGTGTATAGACTACACTAGCCTCAACAAAGCCTGCCCCAAAGATCCGTTTGCTCTGCCACGGATTGATCAAGTAATAGACTCCACAGCTGGATGCGAGCTGTTGAGTTTCTTGGATGCCTACTCAGGATATCACCAGATTAAGTTGGACCCAGCAGACCGCCTGAAGACCGCCTTCATCACACCATTCAGAGCTTTCTGTTACCTGACTATGACATTCGGCTTGAGGAATGCCGGTGCCACTTTTCAGCGTTGCATGCAGAAATGCCTCCTCAAGCAACTCGGCAGAAATGCCCATGTCTACGTAGACGATATTGTGGTGAAGACAGAAAAGCGCGGCACCCTGCTGGAAGACCTCAAAGAAACATTTGCCAACTTGCGCCGATTCCAGATCAAGCTCAACCCCGAGAAATGCATGTTCAGAGTACCAGCCGGCCAGCTTCTAGGCTTTCTGGTCTCCGAACGCGGCATTGAGTGCAACCCTGTGAAGATCAAGGCCATTGAGAGAATGGAGATTCCCACCAAGTTGCGAGACGTACAGAAGTTCACCGGGTGCCTGGCCTCCCTAAACCGCTTTATCAGCCGGCTAGGAGAGAAGGCTCTCCCCTTGTACTGACTCATGAAGAAATCCACTCATTTCGAGTGGAATGACCAAGCAGACCAAGCCTTCCATGAGTTGAAAAAGATGCTGACCACTCCACCTGTCCTGGCGGCGCCGACTAAGCAGGAGCCCATGCTCCTCTTCATTGCCGCAACTAGCCGAGTGGTCAGTACAGTCATCGTGGTCCAACGCCCAGAAGAAGGCCGAGCCCAGCTAGTCCAAAGGCCGGTATATTATCTAAGTGAAGTACTGTCTAGCTCAAAGCAAAACTACCCACACTACCAAAAGATCTGCTATGGAGTGTACTTCGCCGCCAAGAAGCAGAAGCCCTACTTTCAAGAGCATCCCATCATGGTCGTATGCACCGCCCCGCTTGCCGAGATCATAGGCAGCCGGGATAAATCCGGCCGGGTGGCTAAATGGGCCATTGCGCTGGCGCCTTACACAATCTTCTACCAGCCCCACACCGCCATCAAGTCTCAATCATTGGCCGACTTCCTCGTCGACTGGGCCGAGACCCAGTACCTATCGCCGGCTCCCGACTCTACCCATTGGCGGATGCACTTCGACGGGTCCAAGATGCGCACCGGCTTGGGAGCCGGCATCGTCCTCACCTCTCCCAAAGGCGACAAGCTCAGATACACGCTGCAAATCCACTTTGCCGCCTCCAACAACGTGGCTGAATACGAGGCGCTCATACACGGGCTCCGGCTAGCCAAAGAGCTCGGCATACGCCGGATCCTGTGTTATGGCGACTCGAACTTGGTGGTCCAGCAGTCATCTGGCGACTGGGACGCCAAGGATGCAAACATGGCGAGCTATCGATTCCTCGTCCAGCAGATCAGTGGGTACTTCGAAGGGTGCGAGTTCCTTCACGTGCCACGGGCCGACAACGACCAAGCAGACGCCCTGGCACGGATCGGCTCCACCCGACAGGCTATACCAACCGATGTCTCTATCCAGCGCCTCCTCAAACCATCTATCAAGCCGTCTCCAGAGTCGGACTCTATCTTCGTACCACCCGCCCCCGATGCAGCCGGATCCGACTGGAGGAACCCAGCAGGCGGCTCGGGGAATTCGACAAGCGGCCCGGGGACTGCCGTAGTCGCACCCGGCCCGGGGACTGCAGCAGTCGGCCCTGGGACTGCGGCGACACAAGAAGCGGTGGCCGACTCCGACTCTCCACCACCCAACCCACCCACCCGAGTCACAGTGGCCGTACTAACAGTAGAACAAGTCACAGCTCCATCATGGGCCCAGCCCATCCTCAACTTCCTAGTCAACAGAGAGCTGCCGACTGATGAGATCTCGGCAAGGCTAGTGCAACGCCGAGCCGGAGCATATGCAATAATAAACAGAGAACTTGTCAAGCGTAGCGTCACTTGGGTCTTCCAGCGCTGCGTCGAGCCATGAAAAGGGTGTAGCAATCCTCAAGGATATCCACCAAGGCGAATGTGGCCACCACGCAGCCTCAAGATCACTTGTGGCCAAAGCCTTCCGCCACGGTTTCTTCTGGCCGACTGCTTTGGAAGATGCCAAAGAGATAGTCAAATGCTGCAAAGGATGCCAAGTCTTCAGTTCCAAACAACACCTGCCGGCTTCCGCACTCAAGACCATCCCCCTCACCTGGCCCTTTGCCGTCTGGGGGCTGGACATTGTGGGCCCATTCAAGACAGCCCGTGGCGGCTTGACACATCTGCTTGTCGCCGTGGACAAATTTACCAAGTGGATCGAAGCGAAGCCGATCAAGAAGTTGAATCGGCCGATTGCCATGACATTTATTGCCGACATCACTACTCGGTATGGCGTGCCGCACAGCATCATCAACGACAACGGCACAAACTTTGCCAAAGGAGCACTGGCACGTTTCTGCGCGACACAAGGCATCCGACTGGACTTAGCGTCCGTTACCCACCCGCAGTCAAACGGCCAGGTCGAGCGAGCAAACGGCCTCATCCTCTCCAGCATCAAGCCCCGCCTGGTCGTACCACTGGAGCGCTCGGCCGGCTGCTGGCTCGACGAGCTGCCAGCTATCCTCTGGAGTCTGCGTACTACCCCAAACAAGTCAACCGGCTTCACTCCGTTCTTCCTTTTATATGGTGCCGAGGCTGTCATCCCAACTGACATCGAGTTCGACTCGCCTCGGGTCACCATGTACACGGAAGCGGAGGCCAAGGAAGCGCGAGAAGACGGCGTCGACCAGCTGGAAGAAGGCCGGCTGTTAGTACTCAGCCGGTCCGCCATCTACCAGCAAGGTTTGCGCCGTTACCACAACCGGAAGGTCAAGCCAAGATCCTTCCAAGAAGGCGACCTTGTGCTTCGGCTGATCCAGCGAACAGCCGGCCAGCACAAGCTCTCGGCCCCTTGGGAAGGCCCTTTCGTCGTCAGCAATGCACTAGGCAACGACTCCTACTACCTGATCGACACACAAAAACCAAGAGCACGCAAGAGGGATGATTCCGGCAAGGAGTCGGAGCGACCGTGGAACGCAAACCTCCTGAGAAGATTTTACAGTTGAAAGCAGTATGTACCATGCTACCGTTTTTATTAAATATGAGACAAACGGGCCCCCCGAGGAGCACTCGGGGACTGCCCTCCTTATCTATGAATGACGAGTGTCATACTCATGAATGTATTATTACATTTGATTTTCTGTCTGGCACCGGGTTCGACTAGTCGGCCCGGGGACTGGCCGCCTTAAGTTATATTAAAAGTTCTACCTGAAGTCAGACAAGTAGTGTGCCGGCACCCGAGCCCTCTCTTGTTGAAAGTCGCAGCTCGAAGAACCGACTGTCCGACTGACAAGAGCCAAAGGCAGAAAGGATGACCACACGAAAAACGGCTAAGGACTAACGAACTTATATAACGCAAAGACGGCCTCCAACCACGCCTACTGGCTGTCAAACCAGCCGGCTGGCCGGCCTCCCAGTCACTTTGCTATAATCCAACAAAGCTAGAGTACTTGCCCTCCCAACTGGCCAAGCACTTCTCCAGCCACAGATTGCAGAGCAGCTATCCGGCTGGGAAGGTGGCAACCAAGGGAGGGCGGCAAAGGAAACAGTCGAAGGATGAAAAGCAAAGAGCAAGGGAAAGCCAAACACATGCATAATTATATTTACACATCAGGCCCCCAATAGGCCGATAGTAAATATAGTTCGAATACACCCCCAGTGGGTGGAATTGTGCAAACTTAACAAAATACTGTTCCAAGAGTGGTAAAACAGGAAACTAGAGGCAGCAGACTAGACTAAGGGTGCAGCAGGGGAGCCGGGCTGGTCGGTGGAGACGGCCCCGCCGGCTGGAGGAGTGGCTGGCTGGCGGGTCTCGGCTTGATCATCGCCGGCTGCAGGCAGTGCACCCGCGCGTGCCTTGTTGCTGGAGGCACGGTCAAGCTGAGGCTGACCGGCCGCTCCACCATCTGGAGCGGCGTTTTCACCCTCCTCCTCCTCCTCCTCGCCCTCGTCGCTGGAGTCGATCTCCTCGGCCGAGTCCTCGCCATCTGCCGGGTTCAGCCCGAACCACTCCTCCGGCTGGGCAACGCTGTTGTCGTCCACCTCAGGAGCGAAGGCGCTGGTGTCGGTGTAGTCGGCAATCGCCGAAGCCCGCTGGATGATAGCCGGCCGCGCCGGCTCCAGCTCCGTGTCCGCCTCCTGCCGCCAGGTGGCCAGCTGGTCTAGACTCAGCTCGGGATACCAGGCCTTGAAGAATTCCAGCGCCCGCCTGGCGCCGGACCGAGCCGCAGAAGCCTTCCAGGCCTCGAAGCGGCCGACCGCCACCTCCAGCCAGTCGGCAGTCCTACTGGGGGTGCGGGGAATCACCTCACCAGGCCAGAGGGCGGCCAACACCTGCGCCCCAACACGCTGAAGCCGACGGAGCATGCGGTGAGCCGGCTGGAGGCGGGCTTAAATCGCCAAGAGCTGCTCCTCCAGCGACCGGCGAGCGTTCGGTGCGATCTCGGCGCCAGCCTGCCTTTGTGCCTCGTGGTGGGCCTCGACGACCTGGTTGGCGGCAGTAGAGTAGCCAGGGAAGTACTCTGCGCAAGAAAGAAAGAGAAAGAAGAGAAAAACACCAAGTCAGAAAATGAGCCAAACGGCAAGCGGCAAGCAAGGACGAAGAAGAAAGCGGCCTACCGTCAACCAAGTCTTCAATCTGGCCATAGCCGTTGATCAGTGACTGCCTTGCTTCGGCCCAGCTGGCCGCCTCTGTCTCATATTCGGCTTGGAGGGCGGCCTCGCTGTCCTGCACCGCCTTCAGGGCCGCCTTGTGGCTCTTCTCCTGGTCGGCCAACCTCTTAGCCAGGCGGTCACGCTCCTGTACCAAGGCGTCAAACTCGGCCTCCTTAGCACGGAGGGTGGCCTGAGCCCCACCCAGCTGCTCCCTCAGACTGGCGTTGGCCGCTGCAGGGATGGCAGAAAAGAAAGAAGCAATAAGGAAGAAGTCGTCAAGGATGATCCGACCCGACTGCTCAGCAGTCGGCCCGAATCTCGGGGGCTACACCCAGTGGGTGCGCTGACGCGCCCCCACGTGAGATAAAAGATGAAGCACTTACCCCGGCTCTCAGATAGATAAGCATTCTTCTGGGTCAGCTCCCGAGCCTGGGAGTTGAAGGCAGCCGCGCGGAGGTTGTGGTAGTCCTGCAAGTCAGGCAGAGGACCGAATAAGAACAAGATAGCAAAACAAAGCCCGCTAAGAAGTTCCAAGCCGCCTGCTCAGCAGCCTACTCGGAACTCGGGGACCACACCCAGTGGGTGCGCTGACGCGCCCCCACGGAAGAAACCAAGATCAAAAAAGCAAAAATAGGAAGACTAACCCGAATGGCCGCTCGCGTCGCAAGGAACTCGTCATTGTATTTCCTCAGCGCCGCAGCCTGGGACTGAAGCCGGTTCCGGACGTCCTGTGCCGCCATGTTCACCACGGCCGTCCCTCCACCCGGCGTCCACCTCGAGCTGGCGCTGGCCGCCTCCACGTCCCGGGCCGACGAGCCGGAGCCCGCGGCCTTCTGCGGGTCCGATGCGGCCTTCCCCGCGCGACCCACCAGGTCCGTCCTCACGGCCGGCTCGCCCCCGGCCGATTGCGCAGGCGGCACGTTAGGCCGGCTGCCTTGAGCCGCCCCAGTCGGCGGGGCCGGTGCCGCCTCGCTCTCCGAGATGACGACGTCGTCCTCCCTCTCCTACCCCGGCTGGTCGCCGCCGGCTTCCCCCGGCGGGGACTCCGGGACCTCGGGCGCCACGACACGCAGAGGGGTGACGAGCAAGGCCCCCTCCGCTATTGCCGCGGCCGCAGCCTCCGCTTGGGCCTTGGCCGCCGCATCGGCATGCGCCGTCGCCGCCTCCTCCTCCTCCTATGCCGCCTTGGCGGCAGCCGCCCTCAACTCCTCCGCCTCCCGCTCCTCCCACGCCTCCCGCGCGTTTCACTCCATCGCCGCCTGAAGCTCGGCGCGGGGGTCCACGCGGCGGGTGCTCCCGGATCCTCGCGGCGATCCAACGACGGAGGCGGTAGCAACCCGCTCAAGCGAAAGCGGAACCCTGATTTTTATGAAAGGACAAGGATTCAGAAATCACCAGGAAAAGAAGAAAGAATGTACAAAGGAATATACACTTACAACGACACCGTCTGCGGCTGCTTCACCACCTTGCGGAAGCGGGCCGCCTTCGCGTCCGCCTCATCCCACCTGGTCGCCACCGCCCCGCCCTTGGGCTTCTTCGGCCGACTGTCGAACAAGCCCGATGCGGCACGGCGCTTCTGCCCGCCGCCCCGAGCAGGCGGCGCGGCGGAGGAACCCACGCCGTGGCTGGACGCTGACTGGCGGCGTGGGACGATTTCCGCCTCGTCGTCATCCGGCCAGTCGTCGAAGCTGGCTCCAAGCCCGGAGCCGCCTGCCTCACCGCCGGCTTCGCCGCCACCCGCCTCGGTGTTTTCATCCATGGCGGCCGCCCCCAAGTCGTGGTCCTCTGGGTCATGTTCCGCCCGGTCGGGGAGGAATCGGCGCTCCGCCTCCGACCCGGCTGCAGGTCGAAGGAGAGGGCTCTGCTGAGACGTGCCGACTGGTCAGAGTCGGCCAAAAGGAACTCGGCGAGAAAACTAAGAGAAGAAAGGGAAAAAAGAGAACATACCGTGGGCGGCGGATGTGCACGGGAATATGGCTCCTTGCCAAACCGCCACTCTGCGGAGAGCTTGCAGTTCGCAAGATAATTCACCATATGGGCCACCTCGTCGTGCGGCATGTCCTTGGTGCACATCCGACTCAGATCGAGTTGGCCGCTCATCTGACAGATCAGGTGAGGGCGGCTCTGAAGCGGAAGCACCCGGCGCGCGACGAAGGCGGCCAGCAAGTCGGACCCAGTCAGGCTCTCCGACTGGATCATCACCCGCAGTCGGGTGACGACCGCTGCTCAAGCCTGTGACAGTGTCACGGCCCGATAGGACCACTGGGGCCGCCTCCCAGCCGGCGGGCCGGCTACGTAAGCCGGCAAGTTGACGTGGTCGCCTTGTGGGGCGACGTTCTTCACGTAGAAATATGACTTCTGCCAGAGCTTCACCGACTGGATTAGCGTGATGACGGGGAAGGGGTTCTCGGCCGCCGGCCTCCGCATCGCGATGAAGGCGTCGCTCTGGGCCGGCACGCCCGGCATGCGGGTGCCTAGCTTAGATTGGAAGAACTCCCCCTAGAGCTCGAGGGTGGGGAGAACGCCAAGGAAGCCTTCGCACACGGTGACGAAGGCGGACAGCAGCACCACCGTGTTCGGAGTGAGGTGGTGTGGCTGAAGTTGATAGAAGTCGAGGAAGGAGCGGAAGAAAGCGCTTGCCGGCAAACCGATGCCGCGCAGGAAATGCGAGCGGAAGACTACCCGCTCGCCTTCCTCCGGCTCTGGCGTGATCTCCTTCGCAGGCGCGAGACGGACCCGCACCTAGTCCGCGCCGGGCCACCGCCGCGTCTTGCGGAGGAACTCGATGTGGTCCATGTGGATGTTGGAGCCGTCCCAGTCCCCGCCGTACTGCATGGTGGCGAGAAGCTAGTGAGGAAGAGTGCGGCGGCGGAGAAGCACGGCCCTGCGGTGGCAAAGCTGCGGGGCGGAGTGAAGAATGGTGGGACGGCGCGGCGGCGAGGCGCTGCTACGAGGGAAAGCAGGAGGAAGAAGATGGCGGAGAGGAGAGGAGCGTGCGAGCGTCTGCTGCTTCCCCTCCTCCCCCTACTTATAGCCTCATGCGGCGAAGCCGAGGAGGCAAGGCGTGGGAAGGAACGTGGGATTAACTGCGCCCACTCCCCCACTTGCCGCGATTATTGCACCCTAACGGCGTGCGGAAACCGCCGCCGGAAGACGTGCAGACGGCTTTGGGCCGCAAAGAATCCGCGCCTGGGCCTAGGCGTAGGAGTGGTGGGCCCTCGGCCTGCGGCGACGTCTTGTCGCGCGCGTGGGTTGGCAGGCTCTTTTCAGCCAAGGGACGCCACGAGGTTCGCAGGCGGCGAGCGGCCGGCCCGCAGCCCGGTGCACGCGCCAACAGACTCCCGCCTTCCGACTTTAAAATTTTCGCCAAGACGGCGCACCCAACCGAAGCCGGCTCCCAGCTGCTGGCTCGTCAAGATAAGAAGTTGACCGAGCTTCTCGACCTCCTCTCAGCCTCGATGCCCAACCAGCTTCGGGGACTACTGTCAGAGTAAATGGCCACGGGTAGACTAACCGACTCCCCCTGGCTCTTCGAAAAATTATGAGGCCATTCAAGCCTTCAAGCATATAAAGCATAGGGCCGCCTTCCCCCGGCAGGCTATCCCGAGGGCCGACTCCCAGAAGGTGACCCAGCCTCAGAAACCTCCCCCGAGAAAGATACGAGATAGCCGACTCTAGGAAGCCGACCCCAAGAGGACCGACTCCCAGAAGCCGGCCATGAAGAAAAGCCGACTCCCAGAAGCCGGCCATGAAGAAAGCCGGCTCCCAGGAGCCGGCCAAGACTGCACCCACTAAGACTGTACCCACATAACGGCGATAGGATGGGGCGTGGCCGCAGTAGAGCCCACTACCCCCGAATCCCAGAACAGGCATGGCCACAGGGCGCCGTACGGGCCAGCCATCCCCCGTCCGGCGCGGTACTATAGCCGTGTTGGCCTTGATGTCACCCACGACAGGTGCCAGTATGGCCCACAGGCGGCGGGCCCCTTCTGCCAGAGAGACACCCGTTGGCGGCCCGGCCTCCTCTAGTCGGCCAGGGGTGTGGCCGGCTACCTCCCTCCCTCGAAACATGTGCCTCATTAAGAAGACAAGACGAGGTAAGGCTACAGTGAGAGCCCGCGAGGCGGCGACATTGTAGGCACGCTTACCGCGACAAAGCCCTCGTCATCAGAGGCGAGGCGACAGTAACCAGCTGCCAACAAAGCCCCCAAGCGGTGGGGCCGGCCTGCCGGCCAAGAGGCCGGCAGCCGGCGGGACCCACCAGTCGACGGTCCCCAATGACCGGCGGAGAAGCCGGCGAGCATAGACGCTGACGGCTGGGACCCGCGCCCAGCCGGATTACCATTGTACCCCTGGGGGTAGGCCTATATAAACCCCCCTGGACACCCATGCAAAGGGTTGATCTCATAGAATTCCACACACCACATAGAGAGAAAAGGAGAGCTAGCCTTGCCCTTCTTCTTCCTCTAGCCAAACAGCTCAAGGAGCACTTGTAGCTACTTGTATTGATCTAGTGATCATGCGGAGACCCCGCAGAGCAGGACTAGGGGTGTTATCTCCACGGAGAGCCCCGAACCTGGGTAAGATCCGCCGGCGTGCATGTCTTCGCCTCATCCCGTTTCCAGGCACCGGCGATGTTTTACTAGCTCCCACAATGATAAGCCACCCGTTGGCATATGTCGCACCTACCACCCGACATTGATAGACGAGGGCCAGAAAACAACTAAAGAGGGACAACTCAAAGGAACATATGATTTTCTGAGTCGTGGGCGCATAGATTAGCATGTCAAACAAGTTCAACATATTTCTTCCGGATAACCCATGCAGTAAAGGTAGAACTGGCAGGGTCATAACATAGAATCGAGAACTCGTCAAGAGCACTCTGGTTGTGATCTTTCGGTTCAGCGAGGAACTTCTGCCAGGAAGAAGGTAATACCACGGACCTCGAGGACTATTGCAAAGTTACTAATATCCTAAAGGAACAAGCAAACACTATCAACAGGAGGTAAGTAGGGTGGATCTCGGGTTCTAGAACCCAGGAATAGAATGCCTACTAACTAAATGGCATCACGGGATGCTTTTGAGAATGATGGCCAGATTCATCACACTGGGAGCACAAAACATGGCTAGATTACTAGATGGTTTCATAAGACATCTAGGGTCATAATAATAGCTCCAACATATATACCGAGGCAATGAAGTACCTCAGCACACTAGTTAGTGTGGTTAATCTGACACAAAGGAACTTGGGAGCGGTAAGAAAGAATTTGCAAATGCATCAGATTGTTCAGAAACCTGGGATGACTCGGACAACATAACGGCCGTAAATGCTCAAAAAGATTTGAGACATCCTGCAAAATGGTGGCATAACCACTTAGCATCACAATATCAAGGTTTTGAGGCCAGCTGGATTCTAGAACCCGAGTGGTAGGAACTGAACTGAGGCTTGAGTCCAACAATCTTATAAGTCTACAGATTAGTAACACGTGATCCTGATAGAAGAAGAGAAAGCCTAGTTCCTTAACCCCGTAGGAATAGGATGACTCGGATCAGCAAGGCATAAGGTAAAGGAGTAAAAAGAGCCTTACGTTCCCATCCACAATCAATTCCCTTATATAACTAAAGAATTTCAAGACTCAACTTTGACCCGTGTGGCTTGGTAGTCCTACAGGAAGTCAGGCTCTGATACCAAAGCCGTCAGGACCCCGATCCTAAGTCACACCGATCTAGCATGTAACACATCATATCACTTTGCGGCCTCACGCACGGTATTCCCACGGGTGCCACCTTACCTGGCCCGAGACCGTTTGCACCTTTTGGCTCACGTATATGATAGTGCCGCTAGTATCCATATGACAAAGAACCCGGGCCGACATGACTAGTCGTAAACCCAAAGTGGCACTAACTTACAGGGAAAGGCATACAGGACCCGACAACGAACATGTCTGTCATCAGCGAGTGAATCCAGGATGTAGCAGCTGGGCTAACAGGACTCTGGAGAATCCGGGCTGTAGCAGCTGGGCTAACAGGACTCCAGAGAACCCGGGCTGTAGCAGGCTAACAGGACTCCGGTAGACACCGCGTGACATTTCCCCGAAGGGACAGACACAGGAACGAAGAAGGACACATGCCGGCCAGCCTAAGTGTTCCGGAGCAGTAGCAAGCTACCATGGCTCAGTGGAAGCACTAGGAGACATTTCCCAGTAAGAGAGGCTACAAAGGATAAACAATTAGGTTGTCGGATCCCACACATACCAAGCATTTCAAATCATACACACTATGCTCGATATGTGCAAATACAAAATGGCATCACAACAGAACTCTACAACTCAAAGTATTTATTCATGAGGCTCCAAAGAGCCAGATATTACAAACATGGGTCTGATGACCCAGCATTCAAGTCATACAAGCAACAAGCACAAGCAGAAGCTTAACTTGTCTAAGTACACACAACTACAAATGAAAAGGCTGAGAAGCCTGACTATCTACAAGACCCTGCCGAGGGCACAAGATCATAGCTGAGGTAACAAGCTAAACGTCGAAGTCCACGCGGAACTACTAGTGAGACTGAAGTCTCTCTGCAAAATCATAAATTAAGCAAACGTGAGTACAAATGTACCCAACAAGACATACATCAGAACTATCTACATATGCATCAGTATCAACAAAAGGATGGTGGGGTTTAACTGCAGCAAGCCAGCTTTGACTTAGTGGCTAACCTGAACTACAACTACAAGCAACTCTTTTGAGGTGGCGCACACGAGTCCACATATTCACCATATCGACACACCACTATGGATCCGCTCCCGTCTCCCTACGAGAACGCCATCCATAGCACTCACGCTTATCTTGCACATTTTAGAGTATCCACTTTCACTTGTCTATGAACTGTATTGGCAACCCATAGGTCCTTTACCGCGGACGCGGCTATTCGAATAGATGATGTTAACCCTGTAGGGGTGTACTTCTTCACACATGCTCTCACCACTTATCACCGTTTACATGACATGTACTCGGCAACCTGCAAGCGGAAGCCCAGCGAGGGTGTCGGCCATGACCTGACTAACCACACAAGTCCCTAGTCCAGGTTTATCGCCTATTCAGGTTCCATCTGCAGGGAGTCCGGCCGAGGTTTCCACATATGGCCCCGAACAATGTGTACAGGGTTCCCGGGTCACCAAACGGGCGACTCAGTACACCGGTCCACGTGCCTACCGCATCACAGCCCACCCCTCGGGTCAGCGTTGCGCACGGCCTCCAGCATACTACAAACACTAGAAACTACTTGCAACTCCCGGACAGAGGACAGGGGAGGTTAATAAGTCAAGAGGGTCCATTGGTTTCGGGCCCAACGCGTGGTAGAAGCTGTTAATGGATCACAAACACAAAACTCAGTTCCTGAGGACGAATTCAGTGAGACAACCCATCATGTACTCCTACATGGACCCTCAACGCTACCTTTGCCAAATCGTGTTCACATACTTAGCTCACACACAGTAGGACATGTTCATCACCATTCCAATTCATCCCTGATGAATCAGACTTGACTCAACTCTAAGCAGTAGCAGGCATGACAAACAAGCATGAATGAGTAGGCACATCAGGGCTCAAACAACTCCTACTCATGCTAGTGGTTTTCATCTATTTACTGTGGCAATGACAGGTCATGCAGAGGAAAGGGGTTCAACTACCGCATCATGTAACAGATGAATCATTGTTGTCCTAATGCAAAAAAAGAGAGCAGGAGCGAGAGAGTGGGATTGTATCGGAATGAACAAGGGGGTTTTGCTTGCCTGGCACTTCTGAAGATAGTATAGTTCTTCATCGGTGTCATCGATCTCATCGTCGGAACCACGTCTACTGAGAGGGGACAAGTACCGACAACAGAGAAGGAACACAATCAATGCAATGCAACAATATGATGCATGATCATGACATGGCAATATGTTGTGGTTTGAGCTAATGCAGCTAGCAATGGTTTAAATGAAGTTGGTTTGAACCCAAGGTTCAAATTCAAACTCCATCTGTGGTTATTTAAATGTCATTCATTTGATTTCACTTATACAGTAGGTATAAGTTGTTTGAACATGCATGATAAAGGTGCAGATGGATAGATTGGATTTTTCTGATAATTTGTCATGTATAAATTATTTCATTTGGAGTTACGGTTGAATTTCTATGATTTTTTTTGAAGTTTAGGCAAATTTCTGAATTTAATAAATCATTTCTGATTTATTTAAAATCCAGAAAATGGTTTACTGCATCAGCATGACGTCGGTGTGACGCAAGCAAGTCAACAGGGTTGACTAGGGTCAAACCTGACGTGTGGGGTCCACACGTCAGTGACACAACTAGTTAACATGTTGATTAACAATAAGATTAGTCCTAAACTAAAAGTGTCAGCAGGCAGGGCCCACATGTCAGCGGCTCACTATATAAGAGTCAAAACTGGTCAAACTGACCGGCGGTTAGCCGCCAACGACATCCGGACACGGCGGATGCGTCGGAGATGTCGCTCCGGCGACCATTTGGACGGGGGAAGCCACGGGCAAGCTGCTGGGGCTCGTCCGCGTTGTTAGGAGCAAATGAGAGGGGTGGGAGTGGCCTGAGCACGCCGGAAACGAGCTCGCAGCGGCGCAGTTACTACGGTGGCGGTGGCGTCAGGCGCTATAGAGCGCGGGCGAGCAAGTTCAGGGGCTCTACGGCCCCCTGGCGTCACCACGAGTGTGACCGAGTACTCGGGCGCCACTAACGTGAGCTAGAACAATGACGGTGCCATGGACGCCGGCGATGAGCTCACGGGCACTTGCGTCCGATGGCTACGATGCGGAAACGAGCACGAGGAAGGAGGGGAAACGGAGGATAGCTCACAGGGAGGTCGATGAGTAACTCAGCGTGCTCGGGGATGCTCGGAGGTCGACGAATCGAGCGATGGCGTTCGTTGGAGCAGACGAGGAAGATGGCGACGGTGATGACGCTGTAGGGCATCTGCGGGCGCGTTCTTTGGCTTGGAGATTCAAGGCATCGAGGCGGAGCTAGAGGTCATAACCACGGGGCAAGGGAACAGCGATGGGCGTGGTGCTTTGCGGCGGCGCACTCCTGCAGTGCTCAGGCTGCCCCGGAGAGAGAGAGAGAGAGAGAGAGCAGAGGGGAGAGAGGCTGCAAGTGAGGGGAAAGGACCAGGGGGGCTTGGGCGTCTCCAGGCGCTCGGTCAAGGACAGGGGAGGAAGCAGGAGGTGGCGTCCGCTGCGCTCGCGGGAGACACGCCTCTGAGAGTAGGCAGATGTAGACGAGGAGGAGGAGGAGGTGGGCTGGGCCAGCGAGCTGGGCCAGCTAGGCTGCCAGATAAGCCAGGTGGGTTTCTTTCTTTCTCTGCTTTCTGTCTTTTATTTCTCTTTTCTATTTCTCTGTATTTTGTTTTGAACTTTTTGTAAATTGTTATGTGAGCTCAGAAACTAGTCCAAGGTCACAGGCAACTTACAAAAATATTTGAAATTTATTTCTTATATAACAGAAATAAATCCAACTCAAATATGTCATCGATTTAAGTCAAAGGCCCAAAATAAGTATTTCTGTGATTCCAAAAATATTTGTTTGAATTTTACCTCTTACCAATATTTTCATAGAGTAACAGGAACATTTCCTTGGACTCATTTGATGAGAATTAAATAACGAATATTTTTGAACTGATTGTGAGGGTTTCAACAAACCTCAATTCAACTTTCAGAAATTTTAGACAGGATGCATGAGTGCATATGCAAATATTTCACTCAGGTATTCTAGGGCTGTGACAGGTTGTGTTGAAAAATCACTTGTGTGTCCTTGGGTAAATTTCTAGGTCCCATGCAAAAGATGGGGATGAAATTCAAACACCAGGGCACTATTGATTGCCGGCAAAACATTGAGATGCCTGGTTTTTAAATGTTGGAGATCTGCCCTAGAGGCAATCATGTATGATGATATTTCCTATGTGTTTATGAATAAAGATAGTCCTTGGACATTATCAATGATGTGTATCAGCAAGTACGTGACTTGTTTGTGGGACTATGCATTGTATGATGACTGTTCTAATAGGTCCCTGGTCGAAAGGGCTGTGTGGACGCGCAGCCGACTAGACTAGCGTCTGACACGGTCGATGGCTTGGTCTCACTAGCCATGAAGCATTGGATGCTAACCGGATAATATGGACTCGGAAGGATCTGGTCGGATTCGACGTAGTCGGATCCGAGTTGAGATAAGGTCCGAGCCGGACAGACCCAACTATGAGACGCGGCGATATGTCATCTGTGAGTCTCTAGTACAACATACGTTCTATGTCCTAAGACCTGAGCTGGCACATGTACTCGGGATGGTGACAGACTTGCTTTGTGCCAACCAAATGCTACTCCGTGACTGGGTAGTTACAAAGGTAGGTTTCGGGCTTGTCCATACTCGTGCTGCGAGACATGGTCGAGCAAGATGGGATTTGCCCCTTTGATCAGGAGAGATATACTTTGCGCCCCTCGTGTGATCCGACCAAGATAAGCATGGCCATGCGACGAGGATTATGAGATAATCTGGTTTGTGGTCGGCATCACTGGAACGAGAAAGAGGTCGGGCTAGCACAAGGATGACAGACTCGCCTTGAGCCCGACAACATATATCGTGTGGCAAAAGGAATGGAAGTATGATGTACATGTTTGCCTAACAAGCTTCATAGTCTGCTTGGTGTTCGGCATGCCTTGCTAGGGGTCGCTACCAACCGTGCAGTTCAGAGGTGATCCGAACTGCGACCAAGCCAGCTTGAACCTAAGGGGCCGCGCGCTTAATGGAAGGAACCTACGAGGTCAGATCCGAGGACACTGGTCGGATGTGATCCGAGCTGCGTTCGGATTCTGGCTGAGTAGACTTATGGGCTTTAGGGTCCGTGCGAGGCCCAAGTGTTGAGCCCTCGACAGACTCCTATATAAAGTGGGGGTGTGGCACACTCATGCGGTTGATCGCTTTGGTGCTGTCACTAGGGTTTGGATGTGTTGTGAATAGACACCTTCACTCTCCGCTGGTTGTGTGATCGGACCTAGTAGTCTGCCGCACGACGTTCCTCCTGCACGCGCGGATACCGTTAGAGGCAGTGCACTTGTGCCGCTCCGGCGAACCTGTACATGGGAACCGATGGTCGACTGTTCGAGGGAGAGAAACGATCCATGCGGACGCGCTGCCCCAACTCTCCTTCCGTTGCACGACACTGCGCATCTAGTGGTAACGATCTGTGATCCATTCCCGTAGCATGTTCCTGGTTGTTCTGCGCGTAGGAAAATTTTAATTTGCAGTCAACGCACCCTACCGTAGAACCCAACAGTGGTATCAGAGCCTCTGCTATAGGATTTGGATTCAGATCGTATGCATATTAGATATGTGGAGGCGATAGATGAGATCTATTGTCGTTGATGAGATCGGCTGTGTGCACGGTTGATGAGATCAACTGCACAAGGGGATCGATGTGGCTATGTTTTCTGATGATCGGAGTCGATGAGGTCGTGACACAATCTACCCCTACCGGTCGGTATCCGCCATCAGGGTTAACAGTGAAACGTAAAACCGAATCGGACTCACGATGATCGATAAGATCGGTCAGATCAGAAAATTCGGCGTGATCGGAGCTCAGATGTCAATAGTATTTCCTACCGGTCGGTAGTGCCTTGTATTTCGTAGATGATCACTCAAACCGGTAGAATGCGATTCTATGCGTAACTTTGTTTTGCAGGTTTGATGTGAATAGTATGGCTCATGTGTATGTGATGCATGTGTGTAAATTATACATGGCCTGCGTGTCATGTTTGTCAGCCGGCAGGAGCCAAAGTGCTGTCATTATATTGTATAACGCCCTGTGTGTCGACTTGTGACTCTATGTAAAATTCATTACTAGTTGTAGTAGTTGGATAATAGAGATCAGGTTGGTGGCTTGGCATCTCGGTGTGACAAACAAGATGGAGTTTCTAGATGGTCATCGGAGTCGGAGCCGACCTGGATGAACATCCATGAAGGAGCCATACTATTTCACAATATATGTTTTATTTGTGATTGTTATGCTTCTTACTTTCTATGCATGTTTGAATGGTAGAAGGATACCTCATGAATATCACGTAAATTGCCATTCCCGATGTCGCACCTTCGCACGTCAAGTACGCCTAGTAGTGGGCTCATAAAATTCGGGTGCTGCTAGGTGTCCTTGAACTGATGGGTTCGTGTCGGACATGGACATGCATTGCATCAGGTTATCTTGACAAGGCTATCAAAACAGTTTTGGGCCTTGTGGCAAAGAAGGTTGGGGGCCGGGGTATGAGATACCGTCCCGACCGACAGGAGTCGTATAGAGATACGATTAGCAAGGAGTTGCTTACCGGATAGGCATGTTGTTTAGCAGTGATGCTAAAGCTCACTAGTCGCATGTGCTAGTCGGATCCTGAATCACTGAGAGTTTGCAGAGGGATGCCAACTTCAGTGGGAGTATTTATATTTAAGGCTTGAATTACTCTACATAAACACATTGCTTAGTGATTGCATATTTCTGTTTTAGATCAATGGCACCACCTGCTGAACCCAACTTTGCATTGAAGTCAATTCTGGAAAAGGATAAATAGAATGGAACAAACTTTACCACCTGGTACAGAAATCTGAGAATTGTTCTCAAGCATGATAAAAAGGAACAAGTTCTAGAGGATCCACTTCCAGAGGAACCTGCCGATAATGCTAGTGCCACAGCTAAGAATGCCTACCAGAAACTCGTTGATGAATCAACAGAGATCAGCTGTCTGATGCTGGCTTGTATGGAGCCCGATTTGCAACAATATTTCTAAAATGTTGAGGCTTATGATATGATCGAGAGTCTCAAGAGCATGTTTCAGACACAGGCTAGGACCGAATGGTTCAACGTCTGGCGATCCTTGATGGATTGCAAGCTGAAGGAAGGTGATCCACTGAGCCCACATGTGATCAAGATGATCGGATATGTGCAAGCTTTGGATCCTTTGGACTTCCCGCTCTTGGATGAGCTGGCTACTGATGCAGTTCTGGGTTCTCTTCCGCCCAGCTATGTGATGTTCATCTCGAACTATCATATGCATGGCATGGATAAGAAGCTCACTCAATTGCATGGGATGCTCAAAGTGGCAGAGCAGGATATTAAGAAACGCACACATCAAGTGTTGATGGTGCAAAAATCGACTAAGTTAAAGAAGAGTTGGTCCAAGAAAAACACTAAGGCAAAGGGCACGGAGACGACAACCTCCGCCGCTGCACCGAAGTCTGGACCGGACTTGAAGACCATTTGCTATCATTGCAAGGAAACTGGTCACTGGAAGAGGAACTGTAGCAAGTGGCTTGCAGAGCATGGCAAGAAGGCCGGGAATGCTGCTTCAGGCAAAGGTACACTTGTTGCATATGTTATAGACATTTACCTTGCTTTCATACCTAGTAGCTCTTGGGTATTTGATACTGGATCGGTTGTTCATATTTGCAACTCGATGCAGGGGCTGGTAAGAACTAGGCGTGTGGCACAAGGGGAGATTGACATTAGGGTCGGCAACAAAGCAAGATTTGCTGCGTTGGAAGTCGGCACGATGCAGCTCCAGCTTCCCTCTGGATTTATTTTTGAATTAAATAATTGTTATTACATTCCTGCACTTAGTCGGAACATTATTTCTGCCTCATGCTTGATGAGTCAGGGTTATGAATTCAATTTAAAGGACAATGGTTGTTCGATTTATTTGAATGGGATGTTCCATGGCTATGCACCCATTGTTGATGGGCTATTTATATTGAATCTAGAACAGGAACCGGTCTATAACGTGAATGTTAAGAGGTATAAGCCTAATGAGATAAATCTGACGTACTTCTGGCATTGCCGGCTTGGACACATTAGTCTGAAACGCATGAGAAGCTCCATGATGATGGGCTCCTAACTTCGTCCGACTTCGGGTCGTTCGAGACATGCGAATCATGCTTGCTCGGCAAGATGACTAAGTCTCCTTTTGCGAAGAGTTGCGAGAGGGTGTCTGAGCTATTGGAACTGATACACAGTGATGTGTGTGGACCAATGAGCACAACTGCCAGAGGTGGCTATCAGTACTTCCTGACTTTTACCGACGACTTGAGTAGATATGGATATATCTATTTGATGAGGCACAAGTCGGAAACTTTTGAAAAGTTCAAAGAGTTTCAAAATGAGGTTGAGAATCAGCTCGGCAAGACTATAAAACTTCTACGATCAGATCATGGAGGTGAGTACATGAGCCAGGAGTTTGATGATCATCTGAAAAGTCGAGGTATAGTACCTCAGCTCACACCTCCGGGTACGCCACAGAGAAACGGCGTGTCAGAACGGAGGAATAGGACCTTGTTGGACACGGTCCGGTCAATGATGAGCAAATCGGATTTACCCTTGTCATTCTAGGGAT
Source organism: Triticum aestivum (assembly GCF_018294505.1). Lineage (NCBI taxonomy): Eukaryota > Viridiplantae > Streptophyta > Magnoliopsida > Poales > Poaceae > Triticum > Triticum aestivum. The sequence continues at coordinate 586,030,721 of NC_057799.1, read as the reverse complement.
ACGCTCTAGAAAGTGCAGCTTTCGCACTTAACAGGGTACCATCAAAATCCGTAGATAAGACACCACATGAGATGTGGACCGGGAAGAGTCCCAGTTTGTCCTGTCTAAAGATTTGGGGTTGTGAAGCATTTGTCAAGCAACTCATGTCAGACAAGCTTACACCCAAGTCGGATAAATGCATATTCATGGGATATCCGAGGAAAATCTTGGGATATAGCTTCTACAACCGGGAAGAGAACAAAGTGTTTGTTGCTCGGAATGGGGTTTTCCTTGAGAAAGAGTTTCTCAGTCGGGAGGCCAGTGGGAGGACGGTCCGACTCGAAGAAATTCGAGTACCACTCGGGGATGGCTTGGCGGGTCATGAGATCATACCGGAGTCAGTCAGGGAACCCGTAGTGGAAGCGGCACCGAAACCACGGAGGTCGGAAAGATTGCGTAGAGTGCGTGATGTATTATTGCTAGAAAGTGACGAGCCGGCCACGTATGCGGAAGCGATGGTGAGCCCGAATTCCGAGGCATGGCTAGAGGCCATGCGATCCGAGTTAAAGTCCATGGATCAAAATCAAGTCTAGGACTTGGTTGATCCGCTGCCTGGCGTAAAGGCCATTGGCTGCAAATGGGTCTTTAAGAAGAAAACCGATGTGGATGGAAACGTTCAGATCCACAAAGCTCGGCTTGTCGCTAAAGGTTATGGACAAGTTCAAGGAATTGACTATGATGAGACTTACTCGCCGGTAGCGAAGCTGAAGTCGGTGAGGATCATACTAGCTATAGCTGCATATTTCGATTACGTGATATGGCAGATGGATGTCAAAACGGCTTTCCTTCACGGAAATTTAACCGAGGACGTGTATATGATATAGCCCGAGGGTTTTGTCGATCCGACTAGCATTTAAGTGGGAGCTCAAGAGATCCATTTATGGGTTGAGGCAAGCATCTCGGAGTTGGAACATTTGTTTTGATGAGGAAGTCACTGGTCTCGGTTTCATCAAAAGCGATGCGGATGCTTGTTTATACAAGCAGTTAAGTGGGAGCTCGATTGTGTTTTTGATCTTGTGTGTGGATGACATACTACTGATCAGAAATGATGTTTCGATGCTGAACTCGGTCAAGGAATTATTGAATGGCAAGTTTCCAGTGAAGGACCTTGGTGAGGCAGTTTACATTTTAGGCATCAAGATCTATAGAGATAGATCGAGGAGGCTGCTCGGCTTGAGCCAAAGCACGTACATAGATAAAGTGTTGAAGCGGTTCAACATGAGTGAGGCCAAGAAAGAGTCCTTGCCTGTCTCACATGGTATAAGGCTAAGCGAGACTCAGAGTCCTTCAACATCTGATGAGCGAAGCAGGATGAGTCGGATTCCATATGCCTCGGCAATTGGATCTATTATGTATGCCATGATATGTACACAGCCTGATGTTGGTTTTGCAATAAGCCTAACAAGTAGATACCAGGCCAACCCAGGTGAGAGTCACTGGGCAGCGGTAAAGACTATTTTGAAGTACCTGAAAAGGACTAAAGAGATGTTCCTAGTTTATGGAGGTGAGGAAAAGATCGTCCTAAGGGGTTACGCCGATGCCAGTTTCCAAACCGACAGAGATGATTGTCGATCACAGTCCGGATTCATGTATGTCATGAACGGAGGAGCAGTGACCTGGATGAGTTCCAAGCAAGATACGGTGGCCGATTCTACCATAGAAGTCGAATACATTGCGGCTTGTGAAGGTGCAAAGGAAGGTGTTTGGATCCGGAACTTTCTGGATGATCTTGGTATTTTCCCAGCCTCAGTAAGACCGTTGGACCTTTATTGTGATAATTCTGGTGCCATTGCGCAAGCCAAGGAGCCGAGGAATCACCACAAGACCACACACATAGATCGGAAATATCACCTGATACGAAAGATCGTAAAGAATGGTGATGTTGAGTTATGCAAAATTCACACAAATGCAAATGTTGTAGATCCGTTCACTAAGCTGCTTCCACAATCCAAGCATGAGGGGCAAGTTAGAACTATGGGCATTCAATGTCTATTTGATTGACTCTAGTGCAAGTGGGAGACTGTTGGAGATATGCCCTAGAGGCAATCATGTATGATGATATTTCCTATGTGTTTATGAATAAAGATAGTCCTTGGGCATTATCAATGATGTGTATCAACAAGTACGTGACTTGCTTGTGGGACTATGCATTGTATGATGACTGTCCTAAAAGGTCCCTGGTCGAAAGGGCTGTGTGGACGCGCTGCCGACTAGACTAGCATATGACACGGTCGATGGCTTGGTCTCACTAGCCATGAAGCATTGGATGCTAACCGGATAATATGGACTCGGAAGGATCTGGTCGGATTCGACGTAGTCGGATACGAGTTGAGATAAGGTCCGAGTCGGACAGACCCAACTATGAGACGCAGCGATATGTCATCTGTGAGTCTCTAGTACAACATACGTTCTATGCCCTAAGACCTGAGCTGGCGCATGTACTCGGGATGGTGATAGACTTGCTTTGGGCCAACCAAATGCTACTCCGTGCCTGGGTAGTTATAAAGGTAGGTTTCGGGCTTGTCTTGACCCATGCTGCGAGACATGGTCGAGCAAGATGGGATTTGCCCCTCCGATCAGGAGAGATATACTTTAGGCCCCTCGTGTGATCCGACCAAGATAAGCATGGCCATGCGACAAGGATTATGAGATAATCTGGTTTGTGGTCGACATCACTGGAACGAGAAAGACGTTGGGATAGCACAAAGATGACAGACTCGCCTTGAGCCCGACAACATATATCGTGTGGCAAAAGGAATGGAAGTATGATGTACAGGTTCGCCTAACCAGTTTCATAGTCTGCTTGGTGTTCGGCATGCCTTGCTAGGGGCCGCTACCAACCGTCCAGTTTGGAGGTGTGGTCTGAACTGCGACCAAGCCGGCTTGAACCTAAGGGGTCGCGCGCTTATGGGAAGGAACCTATGAGGTCAGATCAAAGGACACTGGTCGGATGTGATCCGAGCTGTGTTTGGATTTTGGCTGACTTATGGGCTTTAGGGTCCGTGCGAGGCCCAAGTGTTGAGCCCTTGACAGACGCCTATATAAAGTGGGGGTGCGGCACACTCATGTGGTTGATCGCTTCGGCACTGTCACTAGGGTTTGCATGTGTTGCGAATAGACACCTTCACTCGTCGCCGGTTTGTGTGACCGGACCTAGTAGTCCACCACACGATGTTCCTCCTGCACGCGCGAATACCATTAGAGGCAGTGCACTTGTGCCGCTCCGGCGAACCTGTACGTGGGAACCGACAACCGGCTGTTCGAGGGAGAGAGACGATCCACGCGGACGCGCTCCCCCAACTTTTCTTCCGCTGCACGGCACTGCGCGTCTAGTGGTAACAATCTCTGATCCATTCCCGTAGAATGTTCCTCGTCGTTCTGCGCGTAGGAAAATTTTAATTTGAAGTCAACGCACCCTACCATAGAACCCAACATTAAATTCTAGTAAATCCAAAACTCGTATGAAATTCATGAAACTTGGCATGCTATCATGGAGCGGCATCAACATGCCGTGGTGAAATTTTGTCCCATTTGGGGCAGGTTTGGGTATAAGCTTCTCACAAACCAGAACTTCTCACAACAAGCATGATGGTTTCGATAGGGAACATACCACCTTTGGGAACGGGACGATATCCGTTGCCTCTTATTGATTTCAAAAAATTTCTAGTGTCAACATAGAACAACAGGAGTGTTGTGTTCAATCTTGGAATTTTTCAGGGTTCGTTTGGCCTTTTTTTATGCATTAACTGGGCTTTCTAGGCATTTTATGTGCATAATTCAAATTTGAACTACAAGGACATGCTCCAATGCACTAAGGTTGGTTCAAAAATCACATGTGTGTCCTTGGGTGAATTTTTAGGTCCCATGCAAGAGATGGGAATGAAATTCAAACACCAGGGCACTGTTGATTGCCGGCAAAACATTGAGATGCCTCGTTTTTAAATTCTAGTAAATCCAAAACTCGTCTGAAATTCATGAAACTTGGCATGCTTTCATGGAGTGGCATCAACATGCCGTGGTAAAATTTTTGTCTGGTTTGGGGCAGGTTTGGGTATATGCTTCTCACAAACCAGAGCTTCTCACAACAAGCATCATGGTTTCAGTAGGGAACGTCCCACCTTTGGGGACGAAACGATATCCACTGCCTCTTATTGCTTCAAAAAAAATTCTCGTGTCAACATAGAACAACAGGAGTGTTGTGTCAATTTTTGTAATTTTTCCGGGTTCTTTTGGACATTTTTATGCATTAACTGAGTTTTCAATGCATTTATGTGCATAATTCAAATTTGAATTACATGCACATGCTCCAGTGCATATAAATTGGTTGAAAAATCAAATATGTGTCCTTGGGTGCATGCTTAGGTCCCATGCAAGAAATCGGAATGAATTTCAAACACGAGGGCACCGTTGATTGCCGGCAAAACATTGAGATGCCTCGTTTTTAAATTCTAGTAAATCCAAAACTCGTCTGAAATTCATGAAACTTGGCATGCTTTCATGGAGCGGCACCAACATGCTATGGTAAAATTTTTGTCTGGTTTGGGGCAGGTTTGGGTATATGCTTCTCACAAACCAGAGCTTCTCACAACAAGCATCATGGTTTCGGTAGGGAACGTCCCACCTTCGGGGATGAAACGGTATCCACTGCCTCTAATTGCTTCCAAAAAATTTCTCATGTCAACATAGAACAACAGGAGTGTTGTGTCAATTTTTGTAATTTTTGGTGTTTTTTGGACATTTTTATGCATTAACTGAGTTTTCAATGCATTTATGTGAATAATTCAAATTTGAATTACATGCACATGCTCCAGTGCATATAAATTGGTTGAAAAATCAAATATGTGTCCTTGGGTGCATGCTTAGGTCCCATGCAAGAAATGGGAATGAATTTCAAACACCAGGGCACCGTTGATTGCCAACAAAACATTGAGATGCCTGGTTTTTAAATTCTAGTAAATCCAAAACTCATCTGAAATTCATGAAACCTGGCATGCTATCATGGAATGGCACCCGACATGATGTGGTATTTTTTGTGTCCATTTTGAGAGAAGGCGCACTCGAATAATGACAACCAACAAAGGCATTTTGAAAAAATAGCTGCCACTTTAATATCTCAAAGTTTGTATAGTTCAAACCGTGTGCGTTCTGTTAACCATTCACAAGATGCCATGTGTCTTGGTTTTAATGGCTATAGGAGGTGCCGTGCGGACAGGTGCTTGATCTTGACTGAACAGGTGGCGTGCGAGCGCACTCTGGTGTGCAGGCTGACCGAGAGGTGTGCAAGCTGTCCTCCAATGCGTAGGCTCACCAAGAAGCGCGCGAGCTGTACGCTGCGCAGGCTCACTGGGAAGCGAGCCCTTTCACTTCCATGGCCGCCCGCCTTCCTCTCCATTAATGGCGTCCGAGCTGCTGTTTAATACGGGCGGCCTTACGGTGCGCCTCCCATTCCCCTCCCCACCGCAGACCTCCACCGCCATGGCGCAAAATGATCATCTGCCACTAGTCTTCAATTTTGGTGAAGTCGACTCTGAGCCGGAGGAATAGAAAATAAGGAGGAATGGGGCCTCATGGACATGGCCCAGAACGAGCTGGCCACGGCGGTTGCTGCCCCCGCTCTCGTCCCAGCTCCCATCCCCGCGCCTGCGCCAGCGACCATCCCCGTAGCATTGACGGGATGGTCGCCGAGCACTATCGCAGAGCAGGAAGCCGCGGGCGTCAACGAGGTCTCCGCGGACTCGTGCGAGCTCGTGTACATGCCAGCGCCAGCGCCCGTGCCCGTGCCCGTGGGCGCCCCTCCACCCACTGTGGTGCCGGCCCCCGTGCGTTTGGCTGCACCCGCCGCGCCCATGCGCGCCCCTCCACCCATCGCGGCGCCGGTCCCCGTGCGTTTGGCTAGACCCGCCGCACCCGTGCCCGTGCCCGTGCGCGCCCCCCCTCAGCGGCATGGGACACTGCCGTCGACCGCTACCTCTCTGCGGCACCAGTTGCCGTCCTCCCGTGCCCCGCCCGTCGATCGCGCGATGACATGATGTTTGATTTACAAGTGAAGAACATTTTGTGCTGCCTTGAAGACTTCAACAACGGCGTCCCAGAGGACGACAACGACAACGACGGCGCGGCACGCCGCCTCCGCCGCCGCCGGAAATAGTTTTTTTGGGCTTTAATACTGTATCTCAAATTCTCGATCATATGAATATAAATTCGCAATGTGACTAAATGAAAGATATGGTTTGAACGAACTTGCGCTTTTCTCTCTTAATGTACAGACTTATCAAATGATTTTCTTTAAAAAAAACGTCAACGGTTTTTAAATATAAAACACTCATCGCAAACGTTTTACTTAGAACACCCGTATGCAAACCGAAAGCTTCCCCAGGAAGCCAAGGGAAAATGTGCCAAGCAGGATTTCTGCATCCCTTCAACGCAAACGGTTGTTTTGCATGACCCATGTGCAACCACGTACAAACAATTGGGTAAAATTTGCATATCTGTCATTTTGGGTATGTTGCCATTTCTCAAACTAGAAATATTGACATTTGTTTATCTAGTAACATTGCCATTTGTCAACCTTGTAACATTGCGATTTGTCAAAATATGCAGCTACAAATCACTAGCACTATCTAATTTTTGCAACTAAAATCACTAGCACTGTTCATATGGACACACTAGCAGGCGTGAGTTCACGGATGCATATGCAAATGTACCACTGATTACATACAACAAGTCATCAACCCACAATGACAACGAGGATACACGTTGGATTATAGATCATTTCCAACAAACCATTCTAGTAAAGTTTTTCTCACACAACAAATAACAAAGAGATGAAATGAACTTCAGCTCAACCACTCATCGGCGGTCGAAATGCTTGCTTTGAACCAGAAGTGATTCTCTGGGAAGGGCCTACTATCAATCTCGAGACCAACGCAGGACTGATCATCCAGGCTGAAGCGGCCTATTTCAATACCCATATTGGGACGGTAGGGAAGCCTAGTAATGTCCGAGGTATAGATACAGTTGCTTCTCATAAATGGTAGTAACGTTGTGTCAACAGCAGCTGGATCGCCTTCCACCATCATTGGATAGTTTTGTCCAAGGAAGAGCGAGTTTCCTCCAAGACTTTCAATACTGAACCAGGGAGAAGGTGTTGGCGCTAGTACACCAAGATCCATCCCGAATACCCTGCAACGGATGTTGGAATATGTCCTGAGAGTGCGACCATACGAGACAACACCTGCTTCCTTAGTAACATCAGCAGTGCCCCATATACAGACAAGAAGAGGTGATCCATCGGAATAAGTTGCCAGGAGCCACTGAGTATATGGGTCCTGCTCGTCCTCATGCTCGTGAATAAAATTTTCAAGTATAGGTGGTGGAATGTTCACAGGACCTTGGAAACACAAGAAGGTTAATTAGTAAAGGGAAACTAGCTAACCCGCATGCATGTGGATGAAACAATTATAATTACGGTGGAAGACAAACGTACCGAAATCATGAGGATTCCATGCAAAAACAGTGCCACAAGTTGTGGCAGCAAACACAAGACCCTCGTATTGAATTGCATCACAGTACTCATCCGTGTATAGAAACTGATTTTTGAGCAATATCCATCGAGTCGTACCATGAAGGACGGCAACAAGCTTGTCGAAGATAGTGACAACATAAGCATTCCTATAACTCCATGAGCGGTTGGGAACTCGACAAATTGCTATCTTCCGTAGACGACAGTCAGCATGATCGTATTTGAACTCACGTAGAATACTGGTGTACTCAACCTCTGGGCAGTCGTCTGAGATTTTTCAAAGTGGAACCCGGTTACGAGTGTACACATTCACAAGTTCCCACTCGCAGTTGTACCCAATATAAACAACCCAATCTCCATTTGCGCCTGCCCAAGCCTTGCCCTCAAGCGATGGCATCTTAACATCATACGTATCATTATCAAGCGGCATCAACTTACACAAGGCGAGGCTTCCCTCGTCCCCGCGCCAGTCAGTAGGGTCATGGCGAAGAAGATAGGGGAGATCAAACCGCTCCTGGACCCTTGGGTTCCTTGTAATGATGTTATTAGTTGAGTCGAGAATGGTCTTGAACGAACCTGCCATGCTAGCCGAGGTGATGACGTCACACCAATCAATGAGTTCCTCCACCGCGTCATCATTCAGATCGGGGCAGGAATAACGGGGTCGTTTCCGGCTTGTTCCCTCCATGGAGAAGACGATCAAATAATGGCAGAAGGAAGGGTGAAGGCAAACGGAGGAGGGAGGAAGAGCTAGCTTGCGACAACAGTTCCAAACCGAGAGGGAAAGGCAAAGAGTCGGTGGACGGTTGCCACGGTACACGAAGAGGTGCCTGGGGAGCGAACGGTTGCCACAGAGGTCACACACTGACGACAAGGGCCGAGTGAACCGCATGCAATCCCATCGCACAACACACACATCTTGTTAAGTTGAACCGTTTCTGTTCTCTTGTGTCAACGCAAACAGTTCATCCGAGTGAACCGCATGCCATATATCGCACACACCTTGATCTGGCTGACCATTTCTTTTGTGCTGCCTAATCACAAATAGTTCATCCGTGTGAACCGTATGCTGTATATCGCACACACCTTCATCTGGCTGCCCGTTTCTTTTGTGTTGCCTAATCCCAAACAGTTCATCCGAGTGAACTGTATGCTGTGTATCACACACGCCTCCATCTGGCTGCCCGTTTCTTTTGTTCCTCCTCACCGCAAACAGTTAATTGAACTGGACCGTATGCCCTTCATCGCACACGCAAATCTGAACCATGTTTGATGCGTCCTCCATTGCAAATGTTTTATACATTTCTGACGGTTTTCATACACCATCGTTTGCGATTATGGCATCGCACACAGTTTCTTGAAGGGTCTGTGATTGTAGTGTCGCGTTAGCAGCATCCTGCAGTAGTGTAATGTCCCAGATCTGAGTTGTAGAGACCGTTCCGATGGCTACTGATTTATTTGTCGATTTCTTGCAAGGGTTTGGATGATCATTTCCCTACGGTCAGAACTTGAGAGGTGATGAACCTCCCATTTAAACAATAGTACCATGTCAGGAGATGAGGATAAGGGTACGCCTGTCAGAATATTGCACCCGACAGTATCTATGGTCACACGAAGAAGCAATATGACCAAACTCTTTCAGCAAAGGATCCAGAGAAAGAGAACAATAATGAAGGAGCAAGACTGATAATTGTTGCATGACCCACATGGTGCAAAGACCCCGGACAGTCTAAGTCAGCATTGATCACCATGAATATTCACCAGAAGGGGTCTACTCAATTTTTGTAAGGACCCCAATCCAAACAACCAGCTCAGTCAACAGTATATGCTCAGATTTCTCATTATCGAATATCCGAGCCTGTCAAGTCAGACCAAAGATCAATTCAACAGTTGACTCCAGCATCTATGGTAAAGCATCACACAACCCACTATCTCCATGGACATACCGAAAAAAGGAATACTCCGAAGGGTGAATAACAGTCTTAAAGCGTGTGCTCTCACTTATGAGGATCATCAAGGGATAGACTGTCATGAACACAATTCTTCTGCGAGATCCACAGTCAGCCAAGACTGTGAATACTATCATATAAGGTCGTACCCTTTACAATGGCCACGACCGGTGATAGCCAACTATTTGGTGCAAATACGATACTCAAGACCATGGAGCCAGTCAAGATGATTCAGAAACTTCGTGAGAAATCAGTATCAGTCAGATGAACAGTTATGATCCACATCATTGTTTGAACCCAAAGGACCTACCATTGGTTGAGAAACCCAATGCAAGGAGTCAGAGCTTGGGTGTTCATCAGGAAAATATGTTCACAACTTCATGAAAGATTGTCAGTGCTGGATGGCACACCCGTCAGAAATCAATCTCGGATTGGTATGACAGGCATATATTTCAGTGATGATAACTTGCCACTCAGCTAAGTCAGCAGATATGAACATAATTGAAACCTGTATAAGCATGAGCAAGCAAGGTAAGATCTGTCAGAATGTGGATACAGTGAAGGAAATCACCCCAGAGCCAGGCACTCTCGTCATATTAAACTCAGTGGGGAACAATAACTAAAGAAGGAAAAAGGATACCTGAGTTGGAAACGGTTTCCTTAAGGTCAGATATATTCATACTTGTTCCCTGAGCAACCAAATCTCGAGGATGAGATTTCTTTAAGGGGGGGAGAGTTGTCATAGCCTGATTTTTGGCCCTTTTCTTTTCATTTGATTTTCTGAGATTTTTGCTTGAATTTTCTTTTTCCGTGGCTATGTGGTCTGGAAACTGAAGAAGATGACCTCTTCTTTCTTTCCAGAGTAGCTTGTCATCCCCAAACCCTTCCCAAAACCATGCCATTTCCATCTTGGACCAAACCCCAATATTCTTTTCCTTGGGATATTTCCTTTTCTATTAAAGGAATAACCCAATTTGCCCTAGGTTGTGAAGCAACCTATATTTCCATCACTCCTAAAATTCCCAAATAATTCTCATAAATTCTTTGGGTCATATCTTCCTCACATATGGCAAAATATTTTACCATGTTCCTCATCAGGCTCAATTAATGCCTTTTTATTTGCCTAGCTAATCTTCCTCAGTGATTTTTCAAAATTCCTGTCTGAGGGAAGCCTTTGTGAAGGAAGTACTAGCTAGGGTTATCCAAATGAGTTTAAATTTTGCACAGTCCTTAATGTGCTCATATCATTGCCCTCCTCCAATTTTCAGCCCTATCCTATTATCTATGTGAGCACAGGACCAAATCTTTGATTCTGTTAATATTTTCAGGTTGTGAAGCAAGTATATTTTATATTGCTTCATTAATTCTGAGAAATTACCAGATCATTCTCCTACCCATATAACATTTCTCCACGAAATTTGGGATCATTTACTTAAGCCATTTTCCCTCCAAAACTATTGCAAGTTTCCGTCGAGAGGAGATGTTTGTGAAGAAAGTACTATTTTGGCATGTCCATTTGGTATGAAACTTTTACAGCATCTTCATATGGCCAAATAACCCTGCCTTGCCAAATTTGAGCTCAAGTTGATACTCCATGTGAGGGCATCATCATGCTCAAGTTTCTGGACCAATTTAAGCAGTTGTGAAGCAACTATGTTAAATTATGGTCTATTTCCTTCCAAATTTCACAGGACTATAGTCCTTCCTAACCTAGACTCCCCAGACATTCTATTTGGCTCTAATCCCACCTATGGTGATCACTGCATCATGCTTTAGTTTGATGCTGCAACATTCAGAGATCAATGCTCATCTAACCACAGCATCTCTAGCCGAGTGCTTAGCTCAGTTGCAACCTCCCCTGGATGGTCTCTCCCCTAGACAACAACTGCCAGCCATTTGGCTCTTCCTCATGCCAGCTCACCCGGTGACCACGGGCAGACGTGCCAAACCGGCGCGCTCTGGAAACCGCGGTGCTACGCTCATCTGTTCTCTCCTAGTCGCGACCCTCAACCATGTCCAGTAGCCTCCCCGTGATCGACTGCGTCGCCCTGAGCCCTTGCCCCCTCCGTCTTCTTCCTCGGTGAGTCGTCCCCGTCGCCGAATAGTGAGAGCCCACGGGAGTGCTGTAGCCGACCGGCTCTGTTCGCGCCGCGGCGTCTTCCTCCTCGTGTCCTTGAGCATTGCTCGTCTCCATGAGCTCCGCCACTCGTCCGTTCCCTCCCTCATCGCGTTCCTGCGCCATCGCGTGAGCCCTGCACCGTGCCAGAGCCTCGGCCAGATGTCGGCGTGGCAGCACTCGGCTCGAACCGCCTTGCCCCGCCTATATATAGCCACTTCCCTCGCCTCCCGAGCACACCAGCTGGCCTCTCACTCTCCCAGCTCCCTCCCCAACCGCTCGCCTAAGCTTCTGGAGCTCTCCTCGACCCCCATGGCCGCAGTGTCTCTTGCCGGAGCTTGGCTAAATTCGCGGCAGCCGGTGCCCCTCTCTCCTCCTCTCCACCTCCAGTAGCTCCCCTCCACCCTGGAGAAGCCTTCCCGAGCCCTTCCACTCCCTTTCCTCCACCGCAGGCCTCTGCCCGAATCCGGCCGGAGCCATCGTCCGCCATGCTCGAGGCCGCCATCGCTCTGGTCTTCCCCGGCGTGCTCAGAGCCCCTGGATGGATGCGGCTTGATCTCCCGAGCACGACGGTGTGCCGAGCTCAGCAAAAGAAGGTCGGAGTCGCCCGGGGCGGTCGCCGGAGTGCGCAACCTCCTCTGCTCCGCGGGCGCTCACGAGGAAGAAGACGACGCCCCGCCCAGCTAGCCACCCGGGCCCCGCACCTCTCCCCGACCCACCCGTCAGCGACAAACCCCCTACCACGTCAGTTAAGTGGAAGCGCAGTTTCCAGAAGATGTTTTCAAATTTGGAAAGAGTATTCTATGTTAACTACGGCTGAAAGTGCGCTTTCCTTTATAGGAAACGTATTCACACGAATATGCTTTCAGTTTTTCTGTCCAGGCCCTGTCTGAAAATAATTTTCTTGCAGATAGGTCCCTGGCAGAAAACTCCTCCTAACTTTTTTCTCGTAACTCCGATTGATGTGAATCAATAGCCTACTTCTTCGTCTCATCGAGTCCGTTCTGTTCACATCATTTTCACTATGGTTTGACATACTTTAAATGACCTTTATGCCCTTGCCCTAATCAGCCCCCTCCGAGAGAGAATCTTTTCCGACGAATCTTTCCGCAGCTTCACTGCACCTCTTCTCGGAGCCTCCTTCACCCCAGGCAAGCCACAACCACCATATGCATGATAGGCATGCAGTAGCATTGGTTTTCAACTTGAATCTTTAATAACTGTCTGTTTGTCTTGCTACTACTGTCGTTATTTCGGTTATGCTTATGGATCAGTGGTTACCGTCATGCTATGTTTTCTTGCACTCTGTTATCATGTTCTACCTGCTAGTATTACTTTCATATTGGCCATGCTTTGTAGTAGTACATGTTGGGTTGGTCATGTTCTTAGGTGCATGACTGTCGTCGGCTACCGAGTACCGTCGATATGCATTGTTCCGTTGCTGTTAGTTGGTTAAGTGTTTACTCGGTAATGTTATTGATACGTTCTTGCATGATATTTATTGCTGATGCTAGTGGTCATGATATGCTTTGAGTAGTTTTATTCTTGTGATACTCATGCTCGTCATTATGCCATGCTCAGTTGGATATGATTTATTGTTGATATGGTTGATAGTTATGTTGCACCCCCATGTTTATGTTGATATGATGCTCATGCATTGTAGTTGCATCATGTTATTTTATCATGGCTCGACATATTGAATTCAAGTTTAACCAGAATTAAATGAACTTGAACAACTGTTGGCTTAGTCATGGTGCCACCATATCGAGCTGACCAGTGCAACCACATTTGCCTTTTATGTGGGGCTCCTAACTGGGTCTATTGTCATGCCTCTCGCCGGTGCCTCCAACAAGGGAAGGTTATGCGTGGGCACTAGCTTGGCCGGGTAGGACGACATAAGCCTTGTGTGCCCGTTGTTGTGATTGGTATACCATTGTCCCTGTTTGGGACCATTTCGTTTTGCCACGACGGCGGCCGTTCATGCCTTTGGTAGGCACGGGGCCACCCATGACATATACCAAAGGGGAGTTTGTCAGAGTGGCCGGGAGAGTATCATGGCAGTAGATCGGTTTTGTCGGAACGCCGTTGGTCCACCCAAATGGGAGTGCGAGGCCATGGGTTCCGTAGTGTGGGTACAATGCGCTACTTCTGCAGAGTGTGTATTAAATCTATCGATAGCCGCGCCCGCGAATATCGGCCTAGTTCATAGCTGTTCACACTATGGGTCAACAGTAATAATAATAATGTGCTTAATAACCAACCTTGGTTCGATGATGAGAAGGAGATTGGTTGTGATCGCAAGAGGATCACTGTGGTATCATGGATACCGAGTTGATGGATATTTGTGGTGTTATGCGAGAGTCAAGGGTTAAGGTCAAGCTCCTTGTGGTCATCAATGATTACTATTGTATTGTAATACCAAGCTTGACTGGATCCTGAGATGATCGTGTAATGTCCGTAATGGTAAGCTTATGCATGTGATGGTTGCGAGGTAACCCGAGCAGAGTAAGTTGGTGCATGATAATGTCATCATGTTGCATGCTAGTATCATCATGTTTATATGTTCATGCCATGCTCATATTGTTCTAGTTGTATCATGTCCATCTTGTTCATGCTATGATTGATCTGTTAAAATCATGTTAATCCTTGTTAACCTGTAATTGCCATGCTATTGTCTGTCTTGATTGCTCTTGGTTGCTGTGGGCTTGCAAGTACATTCAAAGTACTAACCCGGCGTGTCATGCCAGTTTGCAGGTCATGCCAGATTTGATTGCTTGTTTGCCGTGGATTCGTTGTATGTGAGCTAGGATAAGCATTCCAGTCAGAGTCCCTGCGGAGTGGAGTTCATCACCGTCGGTGCTGTTCCGCTGCTAGAGTTATTCCGCTGCATCGTGTTGTTCTGCTGCTTGCATGGAACAACTGTGGCAGGCGTAGTGTCGCTGAGCCGATGTAATCCCGTGTACCCATATAAAATGTAATAAAGAGCTGAATTGTTCTTTGCTAAGCAGTGCCGTATTCCAAAAGATTTCTCCTCGATCTCTTGGCCAAAATACGGGGCGTTCCGGTTTCTCTGAGCCGGGGTGCCACAGTGGCGTGCGTGCTGCCTGAAGCGCAGAGTTGAGGTCTTGTTGGGCAGTCGGCGGTGCCCGGGCGGGCCAGGCCGCCCAGCGGTCGGCTTGGGTCCTCAGATCGTCAGACATCGAGGCTGTAGGGCGACGGCGAGTTGGTTGATGAAGAAGAAAGCTTCGGCGCACCTCTACCTGGCGCGTGAAATGTCGGATTACGGGTTCCGGCGAAACCCTTGAGGTTCGAACTCTGGGGTGCGCATGAAGATCTCTCTCCCCCAAGCCCACTCTCACCGCAATCCCAAGGCCTAGCTCGCCGAACCCAAGGAACAAGAGACATAAGAGTTTATACTGGTTCGGGCCACCGATGTGGTCTAATACCCTACTCCAGTGTGGTGTGGTGGATTGCCTTGTAGGCTGGGGATGAACAAGTACAAGGGCAGAACAGCCTCCTGAGGAGAGGTGTTCTTGAGCTCGATGAGCTGGTGTGGTGGCCTTGGATGGAATGGCTCCGATCCAAGATCAGTTCAGGGTCCGATCATTCGATCCCCTCTACGATGGTGGCTAGTCCTATTTATAGAGGCCCTGTCCTCTTCCCAAATGTTTAGGCGGGAAGGGATTCCACAACGGCCAATTCGAAGAGGGACAACTAGTACAAGCTATCCTGACAAAAGGTGGTCTTCGCCTGCCAAAGGCTCTGGTGGTGACGCCGTCGTGGGCTCTGCGGTGACCTCCATCCTGCCGTCCTGCTGGTCTTGGTCTCGTTGCACCGATATGGAAACCTTTGCCTGATGCCTCGGGACTCCTTGCCTGCGCCTACCCCTTTAGCACCAAAGAGGCAACTGGCACTCTGCGCCCACTAGCGCCCGCCTGGCCTTGGTCATCACGGCTCACGTCACGGGAACCTCACGAGGTGCACCCCGCCTTGATATCTCCGCTCCTCGCGAGCCTGCCTAGTGAGGCTGCCCCTAAGGCGGTCTTGTGTCGTCCACCTCGCGAGGCTTGGCCCCTCGCGAGGGTCTTGAGTGGCTGTTGATGAAGATGGGCCGTACCAGGCCGCTCAGTGGAGCCACGCCGCGGGCCGCAGGCAGGCAAGTCTGGGGACCCCTGTTCCCTGGACGCCGATAAGTTTAAGGAGTTGACTACGATGAGACCTTCTCACCCGTAGCAATGCTTAAGTCCATCCGAATCATGTTAGCAATTGCCGCATTTTATGATTATGATATTTGGCAAATGGATGTAAAGACTGCATTCCTGAATGGATTTCTGGAAGAAGAGTTGTATATGATGCAACCTGAAGGTTTTATCGATCCAAAGGATGCTAACAATGTGTGCAAGCTCCAGCAATCCATTTATGGACTGGTGCAAGCATCTCGGAGTTGGAATAAACATTTTGATAGTGTGATCAAAGCATATGGTTTTATAGAAACTTTTGGAGAAGCATGTATTTACAAGAAAGTGAGTGGGAGCTCTGTAGCATTTCTAAAATTATATGTGGATGACATATTGTTGATTGGAAATGATATAGAATTTCTGGATAGCATAAAAGGATACTTGAACAAGAGTTTTTCAATGAAAGATCTCGGTGAAGCTGCTTATATATTGGTCATCAAGATCTATAGAGATAGATCAAGACGCTTAATTGAACTTTCACAAAGCACAGACCTTGATAAAGTTTTGAAGAAGTTCAAAATGGATCAAGCAAAGAATGGGTTCTTGTCTGTGTTACATGGTGTGAAATTGAGTCAGACTCAATGACCGACCACTGTATAAGATAGAGAGAAAATGAAAGTCATTCCCTATGCTTCAGCCATAGGTTCTATCATGTATGCAATGTTGTGTGCAAGACCTGATGTGTGCCTTGCTATTAGTTTAGCAGGGAGGTACCAAAGTAATCCAGGAGTGGATCACTAGACAGCGGTCAAGAACATCCTGAAATACCTGAAAAGGACTAAGGATATGTTTCTCATTTATGGAGGTGACAAAGTGCTCGTCGTAAATGGTTACATCGATGCAAGCTTTGACACTGATCCGGATGACTCTAAGTCACAAACCGGATATGTATTTATATTGAACGGTGGAGCTGTCAGTTGGTGCAGTTCCAAGCAAAGCGTCATGGCGGGATATACGTGTGAAGCGGAGTACATAGCTGCTTCAGAAGCAGCAAATGAAGGAGTCTGGATGAAGGAGTTCATATCCGATCTAGGTGTCATACCTAGTGCATCGGGTCCAATGAAAATCTTTTGTGACAATACTAGTGCAATTGCCTTGGCAAAGGAATCCATATTTCACAAGAGAACCAAGCACATCAAGAGATGCTTCAATTCCATCCGCGATCAAGTCAAGGAGGGAGACATAGAGATTTGCAAGCACTGGTGCGCGTCAGTCCTAAACAAATGGTTTTTTACCCCTTTCCGCGACGGCATTTGGAACCGTCGCCAAGTGAGTGTGTGCGATAGGGCGTCCTTCCCACACGACCCAGAAATCGTCAGGGATAGGCCCTCCATGGACCCAGGCTGGGGCTGTGTGCGATCGGACGAGGCATCGAAACCCAATCATTTCCATAGGTATGTACATCCCACACGGTGAATCCCAGAAATCATTTCCGTAGGTATGTACATCCCACACGGTGAATCCCAGAAATCATTTCCGTAGGTATGTACATCCCACATGGTAATCCGAGAAAATCATTTCCGTAGGTATGTACATCCCACACGGTGAATCCCAGAAAAACATTTCCTTTCGTATGTATATCACACACAGTCAATCCAAGGAATACGTTTCCGTTCTTATGTACATCCCACACAGTCAATCCAGGGAAAACTTTTCCGGTCGGACGTAAATCCCACACAGTTTTATGTGTAGGCTCATGTGTGAAAGGTGTAACTATCACACACGGTCTTCCTTGGTTAACTGTTTGCTTTTATCAACTATATCACACACGTTTTGATGAAGAAAACTGTGTGGCATTGGGCTATCCATCGCAACCGCTTTTACTGCTAGAACCGTTTGCAAAGGTCCATGACACATTTAGGAGGTTTATTAGTTTACAATTAATAATTCCAGTATTACGCAAATTCACATTTCATATCGAACATCTGTTTGCCAATTTCATATCAGGCTCATAAATATATTATAACATCACTGTACCATAGCTACATGAAAACATCACAGTACAACATATAGCTAGTTCAACTTCATAAGAACAATATATTCATTTCCCTAATCGAGATCATCCAGGCTCGTCTTATCCACCTCTACTTTCAGTTCAGTAAGAACCCGTTTTGCACGGGCCAACTGGGAAAGTGCCTCCTCCTTCGCCAACACCATCTTAGCAAAGTCTGTTTTGAAAAATCTGAGCTCATTCTCCACCTTCAACTTTTTATCCCACATCTTGAAATATGCTTCAGCGTTGACAAGACTTTCTCTAAGCCTAGCTGTGTTCACTTCCTCATACATGCTCCAGAGCTTCGTTAGGCACATCTTCAAAGACTGTGGCCACTCTTGATTAACCCACTCCAAGTAAGAACACTTCCGTTCATCCTCTAATATTTAAAACTAGATCAGTAACAATTGTAGGGGAAATGGGTTTATAGAAACATAGAAAATCACCAATGCTTATTTTGAAAAACTGAAAAGACATGTTAATTATGACATATCTTCTCAAAAAGATCAATGTGCAAATGAAATAATTGGTACTGAGACAACAACCAAATTCTAGAACATCAGAAGCTATAATTAACTACAACGACGCTACAAGTTCTTACTCATGTACAATAAATAAAAAATTGAACATTTTATGAGGAAGGTAAATATAACTGCAACAACATAGTGACAGTGTTTGGATGACAACAAATTGATACTAACAGGTGTGTACATGCACAAATTTAGTAACATAGAACTAATAGCACTAAGGCCGTCCACTATGTATGCCAAAACTAGTGTAAAGACAACTATTGCTACATCTTGCACCGGTGCCCTGAACTGGCGAGCCGATGTAGCGGAAAAAAATCAGGGACCCGGACTCCGGAGCACGTAGTTGCTCCGATGCCCAGTTCCTTCATGCCATAAAGATTTAGTATTTTACTGCTTGGCTGCTTGGATGTGTGGACCAAAGTTGGCTGCACAAACTGCTGAAGCGGTGCCAAATAATTTTCTAATGGCACCGCTGATGAGATGGCAACAATTTAAGATACTAGGTACAAACTGTGACACTGTCTTAGGATGCGTTTAGTTGAAGGTGTGGTATGAATGGGTTCGGACCCTGACAGTGTCTCAATCACATCTAACAAATTTTGTAACAACGGAAGAGGGTCTAACCTTCTCTACACATGCCAGAAACTTCCTCCCAGTGTCCACAGAATCAAACGAAAGTAGCTTCACGCATGGAGATTGATGGTGACAACGAGCACATAGATCTTCAGCCACCCCGCTCCATTCGTTGCCACTGATGGTCTTAGGGAGCTACAAGAGGAAGAAATGACTCAAATCGACCTCCGGGTAAAAATCCTTCATTCCAAGTCATAGCCCGAGAGAGAGAAGAGAGGCATACCCGAGTGGTGAAGGAGTAGTCGCCGGAGGAGGAACCGCTGGAGATGTCTTTGAAGAAGACCATGGTGACTCCAGCAGTAGGATGCGAGACGGCGAGAGCGAGGAAGCGGCTATAGCTTAGCAAGGATGGAAGGAAGGAGGAAACATGGGAAATGTGACTTGTGGTCAGGGAGAAAAGGGGGTGGGGAAGGGGGGAAGGGGGGCGGGGGTAGATATTTTGGCGGTTGGCCAAAATTTTGGAAATGTGGAGGGAAACTTTGCACGCGGTGCCACCGGACCATTCACTTTGAACGATTGTGTGCATCGCAAATGATTCTTCTACTTTACGCGCATGGGATGAGTTTGATAATTCAAATTTTGGTCTCAAGGCATGGGCACATTCACTTTGAACACGTGCGGTGCCGCCGGACCATTCACTTTGAATGATTGTGTGCATTGCAAACGATTCTTCTGCTTTACGCACATAGGATGAGTTTGATAATTCAAAATTTGGTGGAAATTTCCCCGGGTACATCATTGCATAACTTAACATCGCTTGCTAATTTGGGCACACAAAAGAGCGTACAGCAGACAGACCACACTTACTGAATTGAGCAATTTTAGTAATTACAAAGAGCGAGTTGACCTAAACATTGCTCTAACAAAAGACCAGCATTAAAAACAAAGCCTAAGTACGCATAATTAAAAATCTATCGCCGCACCGGCCTATGCATCTCCGGTGTGAGATGAGACGTCGATGACTTGTCCTGGCGACATGCCGCCGTTGGTGGACTCCGCGTCCCCCCTGCTGAAGTCGACCGCGTCCTCGTCCTCGTCCTCGGCGCTGCCCTCAAGGTTGTAGTACTCGTAGTTGTGGCTGGGCCAGAGCTCGCGGTGGTACTCCACCACCGATTCCTCGACGGACAGACTCTTATCTACCTCGACCTCGGGCACGCGCAACTCCTCCTCCCGGCGCTCCTCGATCTCCGCCGCCTCTTGCATCTCTAGCTCCCGCTTGGCGACCTCATGAGGAAGCAGGTGCTACATGGCCACCGCCGCCTTTTCAGACGTGGGTTGCATGCTGGAGTCTGAGGTGGCCTGGGATATCTTGGCGTGTGCATCCTCTATCTTGGCGTGGATGGCCTCGACCCGGGCCAGGGCGACATCAGTGGCACGAACGGCAGCTCGAGCGCTCTCGGTGTTTGCAGCCGCCATCGCAGCAGCTGCTGCTGCCGTCTCGGCTACTGCAGCTGCCCTGTCGGCTGCCGCAGACGCCCTCTCGGCAGAAGCGGCCGCGCTCAATGCGGATGCGGCGGCACTCTCGGCGTAGGCGGCTGTGCTCTCGGCGCAGGCGGTGGCCCTCGAGGGGGGCGACCATCGTACGGGCCTTCACGAAGGTTTTCCACGGCGTCATATTTGCAAAAAGGGGGTGCGGGAATGGGGATCGAGATTCGTGGATTCGGGGGTTGCCGGCACTAGAGCAAACGAGCCGGTGAAGCTTAAGGAAGGAGACTTAAATAGACCCAGATATTTTCATCGCAAACGGTTCCTAGAAAACAACTGTGTGTGATGTTGTACACATTTTTTATTAGCTGTGAAAGACGAATTTGGAATAAAGTGCCAACGGATGGTGTTTTGAATGAACGAGAAATTTTGTAGTACTAATACAACTGTCATGTCAAATTTTCGAAAATTTCAGGGGTCATTTGACCTTCTAAGACATTTAAGTGATTTTCTAGCCATTCAATGACCGTAATTGAAATTTGAACTACATGTACATGCAACAGCTAACCATAACGGCTTGAAAACTCATATTTCGTGTACTTGTGTGCGATTTAATTCCATGTGTAGTAAATTGGAAGGAATTTTCAAACATATTGGTCTAACGGCTATGACACAATTAAGCATGGAGTGACATCGCATTTTAATTCCAAAAAATAAAAAAAATCAGAAACACATGAAACCTTGGTTGATGTAATCTCATGCCACCAAGATGATGTGGTAAAAAAATTGGCATGTTTGACCAAAGTTTGGACACGCACCCCTCACAAACCGGAGCAACTCGCTAGAAGGTTCGTGGTTCCGAGAGGGAACAATGCATGTTTGATGACGAACGGGAGATAGCTTCCTCTTACGGCCTTCAAATTTTTTCCTACGTTTAACATGCACTAATACAAGTGTCATGTGAAATTTGGTAAATTTCAGGGGTCATTTGACCTTCTAAATACATTTAAGTGATTTTCTATCCATTTCATGACCGTAATTCAAATTTGAACTACATCTACATGCAACGCCTGACCAAAGCGGTTTGAAAAATCATATTTTTGTGTACTTTTGTGCGAGTTAAAAAATCATCAAACGATGTAAATATCTGGTGTTCAAAAAAGAAAATGTAAAGATCTGGCAAGACAACCGGCCCCCACACGATTGGTAGTCTATCTCGCGGATCGAGGTTTGGTAGGTGAATGGCGGGGATCATTAATCAGACACGGTTCTGCATTGGAAACCGTCAGCTATTATGTTCACACACGGATTTTGGCTATTATGTCCACACAAGGATTTGTTGCGGGAATTGTGTGTAATTCAAACTACAGTACTCGTAAATTCCGGCAACCGGCATGTGTACTGTCCCCATCGATCTAGATTCCGGCCGCCAATAAATACTACCTTGCTCACGTCGTCCCGCCTGCATTCTCATCTACATCCTCCCCTCGCTCGCCCTCTCTCTCTCTCTCTCTCTCTCTCTCTCTCTCTCTCTCTCTCTCTCTCTCTCTCTCTCTCAAATCTCTGCCATGGCACCGCCGGTCTGCCCACACGCCGATGAGGAGTCGCCGCCCACAGAGGACGCTCACTCGATTAGCAGCAACGAGGGCCCCTACGCGCCGCGTGACGAGGTTGCGCCGGACCCTCCAACTTTGGATTTTTTTTGGGGCCAGTACAATCTTTGTCTGTGGAAGTCACTGCCACCGGCTGAGAAAGCCAGGCAAGTGGCGTTCAAGAAGGAGATGGTGGAGGAGCAAGCCAGGTACCAGGCGGCCTGTGAAGCCCGTGATGCCGCCTAGAAAAAGGAGGCGGTGGAGCTTTGGGGGCGGGCACATCGTCGTGCGGAGGAGGTGTACGAAGACGGGTACTTCACGAGGAAGGTCATAGGCGTTGGGCGCATCTTCGCTGCATGGAGGTGGACCGATAAGCTCAGCCGTGGCACCGACGAGGAGCCCCGGTGGGCGCCCAACGAAATGGCAAGATCGGTCGCGTGCGTCCGCCAGCAAGAGGTAGATCGGTACGTCAAGCGCTGCGAGGTGGAGGAGTCGGAGTACTACCTCCGCACTGGGAAGACGCCGCGCACCAGGGAGCTGCTGGCGAGGGGCTGTCGGAACACTGGCCCCAGGAGGGACTATTAGTTTTAGTATTGTTCGTTTTCAATTTTATGCATTGTACCTAGTAGTTAAGTATCATCACGTATATGTGATGATATTATATATATGTATATATTCTGTGATGACCTAATGAACAATTAATATATATATATTATGAATTCCATTTTCTATATGTTTTTGTATACTAATTTGAATCTAGCTGTTATCATCCACATATACAGAATGGAAAGCATATATACACACATTGAAACAGAACATATAAGAATGGAAAACAGAGTACACACATTGAAACAGAGCAATAAACAGAGCAATACTATGATTGCTGTGAATACAAAGCTATCCACGTCGAAACAACTTTTCAAAACAAAATGCGTCCATGAGACCATGAGCAGCAGCCCTAGCCTAGGGTAGCTCTTGGCTCTGCCTGAACTCGTGCAGGCGTTCGTCCAAGCGATTGACATGCTCGCGGTACATCTGGAGCGTGATCTCGAGCTCCAAGTTGGCTATTTCGTCGGAGATCACCAGCTCGAGGATGCGACGACCATGTTCCTCTACTGCGCACAGGTGGACACCTGGGCCAAGGAGGCGGTCGAGCCTACGGACCAGCGCGTTGGCATCCAGCAGGCCGCGGACAAGGCAAACGGCGGCACCCATGCGAACGGCGCGGCGGGCGTCCGGTGCAAGTACGGAGTGGCAGGCATCTGGTGCAAGTATGACACTGAGGGCCTCTGCCCACTCCTGGCGAGGAATGGGGGTACTGACGGGACGTGTACCCAGCTGCGACGCCGTGTCGATAGTAGGCAAGCGCCGATGGGTCCACTCTTGCTGTGCGGCGCTCCAACGGTCTTGCCGTGCGGCAAGCCGCAGCCTATCAGCGCGGACGTGCCTAGCTTGCTCTGCGGCGCGCCATCGATCATGTTGTGCGGCGAGCTGCAGCCTGTCGGTGCTGACATGCCTATCATGATCCGCGGTGCTCAAGCGCCATGCGCCAAAGGTCTGCTCAACCCTGGCGATGACACATATCACAGCGTCGTCCATCGCGTTGCCGGGGAGCGCCTCGGCCTCGACGGGCCGTGGCGCCTGCTCGTTTTCCTCGTCGACGAGGTTGATGGCAGAGGCGGCGCTTTGGTGGGTTGGCATGCTTGGAAATGGTGGATGTGCTACAGGCTGCGCTTGTCACCTCCGTGCATCGCGCGCCCCCTATGCGCAATATAGCAGGGTGGCGGGAAACAGGTGAGGAAATGGCGGGAAACGGTGGTGTGTTCATAAAACGCCATCAATTAATGGAAACTTAGCATCGAGCTAGCACAAGAAGTAGATGATGATCAGATGAACACGGACCACACTAGGGATCTCGTCGGTGATGAATTCATCAATCCCAAATAGTTGAATACTAGCAAGCGTTTGCCCACAACACACACGGCCTATTCCATCACAAATAGGTCGGATGGATCAACTGTATGCCACGTATCGCACATTGTCAAAAAGTAATGTGGTAGACCTTCTTTAACATGTGTTAAAAAATAAAAAATAAGGACCTCGAGGTTAAATTAGCTGAGGGAATGGGGCATTTTGGTCAATCCTATCACCTAATTTAACATCGACACAACTTCCCATCCAGTCACCCATCCGATGGCTGCTCCAGCCTGAGCACACTTAACTTGATAGTTTTCTTACATGAGCTACTGGTGGAACAGCTAGTCCTTGCTAATAGGAATGCCTCTTCGCATCCTTATGGCGTATCCGGATGACCGCCCATCCCACAATGGCCAATAGATGTTGTGTAGACAGAGCATATCACATACGTCTTATTAGAAGCAATCATCTGCGTTATTATCGGTTTTCGCACACATTTCGGATTATAGACCTGTTTACCGCGTATCACACACATCTTGTTATATTAAACCGTTTCTGTTCTCTTGCCTAATAACAAACAGTTCATCCGAGTGAACCGTATGCTGTACATCGCACACACCTTGATCGGGCTGTCCGTTTCTTTTGTGTTGCCTAATCACAAACAGTTCATCCGAGTGAACCGTATGTTGTACATCGCACACGCCTTCATCTGGCTGCCCGTTTCTTTTGTTCCTCCTCATCGCAAATAGTTAATTGAACTGAACCGTATGCCCTTCATTGCACAAGCAACTAAAACCTGAACCGTGTTTGATGCATCCATCATCTCAAACGATTTAAACATTTCTGGCGGTTTTCCTACACCACCGTTTGCGATCATTGCATCGCACACAGTTTCTCGAAGGGTCTCTGATCGTAGTGTCGCGTTAGCAGCATCCTGCAGTAGTGAAGATACTTACGGATCTGAATGTTGCAGACCCGTTGACTAAGCCTCTCTCACGAGTAAAACATGATCTGCACCAAGACTCCATGGGTGTTAGAATCATTACTATGTAATCTAGATTATTGACTCTAGCACATATGTCCATGCGTTGCAACGGGATAAAATATTTTGTTATTTGATTTTGAGCAATTGAACTAATTTTTGTAATGTGTACTAGCACATATGCCCGTGCATTGCAACAGGAGGAAAAATAGTTTGCAGTTAATGTAGTGAGAATTATATGTGCAAGAAAAAACCTTTGTGCACGTCAAGAAGGAACATTTTGGTTCTTAGTTTCGCCGTGTGTGAAGTAATCAATCCGCTATTTTTTCATTCATTGATCGAGTGCATTTAAGAGTTTATTTATGTCATCGCATGCTAGAGAAGGTCCGTGAATTATTCAATCTATTTTTTCATTCATTCGAGGAGATTTTAAAACATGAAGTTCAATAATATAGAAATGAGGCGGGTCTTCTCTTTTCCATGTACAAGTCACCGAACACACCGCAACGTTAGATTCGAAACATTCTATGATTATTGTTTTTTTTACTTTCCAAAAAATAAGTATTATTATGAATTGTCGAATATTCTTGGAAACATGAAATTTTCTGAAATCCCAAACAATTTTCAAAACTGCAATTAGTCTTTTGGAAGTTTCATACATTTTCAGAAATATAGAAACAAAATTTGAAACGGGAACATTTTCTAAAATTCACAAAGATTTTTAAAAACATGAACCTTTTATAAGAACATGAGCATTTTTTGAATTTCTGAACAATTTTCCAAAAAGGGAACATGTTTACCATTGAGAACAATTTTAGAAAATGTGTAACTTTAATGCGAACATTATTTTAATTTGTGAACATTCCTGTAAAGCAAGATTATTTTTCAAATTTGGAGTATTTTTTAAAATGCAAGTTTTTTTTAGAATCTTGAACAATTTTGGAAAATATTTTATTTGAACAAATGGGAACATTACTTTTCATTTAAAAATTACAATGTCCTTTTCGAGCTAGCTCACATGCCAATA
Source organism: Triticum aestivum (assembly GCF_018294505.1). NCBI lineage: Eukaryota > Viridiplantae > Streptophyta > Magnoliopsida > Poales > Poaceae > Triticum > Triticum aestivum. The sequence continues at coordinate 586,004,758 of NC_057799.1, read as the reverse complement.
CGTCCATCCTTCGTTCGGCAGAATAGATCCATACTTCATACTGTACATCTGTCTATTTAAAATATTTTTATGTTGAATTCCTGAACATTTCACTACAATAAGAACATTTTTGGACACATATGCCCATGCGTTGCAACGAGAGAGATTTTTTCACGAGAAGCATGCAGAGAGATAATTGATGTGTCAATGAAAACGGTTTCCACAACAGTGGCGCAACAGATGGTAGAGCTGTAGTGTTCTCACGGGTAATGTTTGGGCCGCGAGATCTTTATAGTAGTGGGGATGGTCGGAGTGGCGGCCACTACCCAATTCGTGCCTTTTTTCCCTTCAGGTCCGCCTCCTTGTCGAGGTTGTGGTGGCCTTCTGATTTTATTATTAAAAAATGAGCATTTTGTTGAAAAAATTCGTTAATCTCTGGAAAAAGGCAAACAAAATTTGAAATAGGAAGATTTTTTTAATTCCACAAACATTATTTGAAAACAGGAACCATTTTAAGGCCAAGAAATGGACATTTTTTGAATTTGTGAACAATTTTGAAAATGGAAACTTGTTTTGAGCATTCAAAACCAATTTCAGAAATGTGTTTTTAATCTCAAACATTATTTTGAATTTGTAAACATTTCAATAAAAAGGAATATTGTTTTGATTTCTATTATTTTCAAAAATACAATTTACTTTAAAATTATCAAACAATTTTGGTTTTTATTAAGAAATGCGATTTTTTTTTTGAATTTTGAACCAATTTGGAACGAGAAAAAAGATTAAAGTTCCAAATTTTTTTGAAAGTCAGAATTTTTTTTGAAATTCTGAAGATTTAACGAAAATGTGTAAAAGCAAAATTCTGAAATAAAAATTTATGGGAAAAATAAAAATAATTTGGAAGGGAAAAAGAAAAAGAAAAATAGGATAAGAACACAGAAAAATAGAAAATGGGTTGCCCCAACGTTAGGCGACCGATGCGAAGTTCAAACTATGTGCCGCCCTGTGCGAGAAATAAGGTTTCCCTACTGCATGGGCAGGATATAAATGGGTGGCTTCTCTGGGCCTTAGCGCGGGCGGGCCCACGTGCAAAATTCTGGAGAAAACTCTTTTTTCCTAGTAGATGGACCACAGAAATTTAGTACCACCTCAGATATTAAAAATATATTTTCGGTGGTGAACGGATGAAAAAATTGGAGAAACGCACCTTGCTTTATTAGTAAGTATAGATATGAATTCCATTTTCTATATGTTTTTGTATAGTAATTTGAATCTAGCTGTTATCATCCACATATACAGAATGGAAAGCGTATATACACACAATGAAACAGAACATATAAGAAGGGAAAAGAGAGTACACACATTGAAACAGAGCAATAAACAGAGCAATACTATGATTGTTGTGAATACAAAGCTATCCACGTCGAAACAACTTTTCAAAATAAAACGCGTCCATGAGACCATGAGCAGAAGCCCTTGCCTAGGGTAGCTCTTGGCTCTGCCTGAACTCGTGCAGGCGTTGGTCCAAGCGATCGACATGCTCGCGGTACATCTAGAGCGTGATCTCGAGCTCCAAGCTGGCTATTTCATCGGAGATCACCAGCTCGAGGATGCGACGACCATGTTCCTCAATTGCGCCTAGGTGGACACCTGGGCCAAGGAGGCGGTCGAGCCTACGGACCAGCGCATTGGCATCCAGCAGGCCGCGGACAAGGCAAACGGCGGCACCCATGCGAACGGCGCGGCGGGCGTCCGGTGCAAGTACGGTGTGGCCGGCATCTGGTGCAAGTATGGCGCTGAGGGCCTCTACCCACTCCTGGCGAGGAATGGGGGTACTGACGGGACGTGTACCCAGCTGCGACGCCGTGTCGACAGTAGGCAAGCGCCAATGGGTCCGCTCTTGCTGTGCGGCGCGCCGCGCCTCTCGCTCTGTGGCACTCCAACGGTCTTGCCGTGCGGCGAGCCGCAGCCTATCAGCGCGGACGTGCCTAGCTTGCTCTGCGGCGCGCCATCGATCATGTTGTGCGGCGAGCTGCAGCCTGTCGGTGCTGACATGCCTATCATGATCCGCGGCGCTCAAGCGCCATGCGCCAAAGGTCTGTTCAACCCTGGCGATGACGCGCATCACAGCGTCGTCCATCGCGTTGCTGGGGAGCGCCTCGGCCTCGATCAACTGTATGCCACGTATCGCACATTGTCAAAAAGTAATGTGGTAGACCTTCTTTAACATGTGTTAAAAAATAAAAAATAAGGACCTCGAGGTTAAATTAGCTGAGGGAATGGGGCATTTTGGTCAATCCTATCACCTAATTTAACATCGACACAACTTCCCATCCAGTCACCCATCCGATAGCTGCTCCAGCCAGAGCACACTTAACTTGATAGTTTTCTTACATGAGCTACTGGTGGAACAACTAGTCCTTGCTGATAGGAATGCCTCTTCGCATCCTTATGGCATATCCGGATGACCGCCCATCCCACAATGGCCAATAGATGTTGGGTAGACAGAGCATATCACATATGTCTTATTAGAAGCAATCATCTGCGTTATTATCGGTTTTCGCACACATTTCTGATTACAGACCTTTTTACCGTGTATCACACACATCTTGTTATATTGAACCGTTTCTGTTGTCTTGCCTAATCACAAACAGTTCATCCGAGTGAACCGTATGCTGTACATCGCACACACCTTGGTCGGGCTGTCCGTTTCTTTTGTGTTGCCTAATCACAAACAGTTCATCCGAGTGAACCGTATGCTGTACATCGCCCACACCTTCATCTGGCTGCCCGTTTCTTTTGTTCCTCCTCATCGCAAACAGTTAATTGAACTGAACCGTATGCCCTTCATTGCACAAGCAACTAAAACCTAAACCGTGTTTGATGCATCCGTCATCGCAAACGACTTATACATTTCTGACGGTTTTCCTACACCACCGTTTGCGATCATTGCATCGCACATAGTTTCTCGAAGGGTCTCTGATCGTAGTGTCGCGTTAGCAGCATCCTGCAGTAGTGAAGATACATACGGATCTGAATGTTGCAGACCCGTTGACTAAGCCTCTCTCACGAGCAAAACATGATCATCACCAAGACTCCATAGGTGTTAGAATCATTACTATGTAATCTAGATTATTGACTCTAGTGCAAGTGGGAGACTGAATGAAATATGCCCTAGAGGCAATAATAACGTTGTTATTTATATTTCCTTACTTCATGATAAATGTTTATTATTCATGCTAGAATTGTATTAAATGGAAACTTAGTACATGTGTGAATACATAGACAAACTGAGTGTCACTAGTATGCCTCTATTTGACTAGCTCGTTAATCAAAGATGGTTAAGTTCCCTAGCCATAGACATGAGTTGTCATTTGATTAACGGGATCACATCATTAGAGAATGATGTGATTGACTTGACCCATCCGTTAGCTTAGCACGATGATCGTTTAGTTTGTTGCTATTGCTTTCTTCATAACTTATACATGTTCCTATGACTATGAGATTATGCAACTCTCGTATACCGGAGGAACACTTAGTGTGCTATCAAACATCACAACGTAACTAGGTGATTATAAACATGCTCTACAGGTGTCTCTGATGGTGTTTGTTGAGTTGGCATAGATCGAGATTAGGATTTGTCACTCCGATTGTCGAAGAGGTATCTTTGGGCCCTCTCGGTAATGCACATCACTATAAGCCTTGCAAGCAATGTGACTAATGAGTTAGTTGCAGGATGATGCATTACGGAATGAGTAAAGAGCCTTTCCGGTAATGAGATTGAACTAGGTATTGAGATACCGACGATCGAATCTCGGGCAAGTAACATACCGATGACAAAGGGAACAACATATGTTGTTATGCGGTTTGACCGATAAAGATCTTTGTAGAATATGTGGGAGCCAATATGAACATCCAAGTTCCGCTATTATTGACCGGAGATGAGTCTCGTTCATGTCTACATAGTTCTCGAACCCGTAGGGTACGCACGCTTAACGTTCGATGACGATAGGTATTATGAGTTTATGTGTTTTGATGAACCGAAGGTTGTTCGGAGTCCCGGATGTGATCACGGACATGACGAGGAGTCTTGAAGTGGTCGAGAAATAAAGATCGATATATTGGAAGGCTATGTTTGGATACCAAAATGGTTCCGGATGAGTTCGGGCATTTTCCGGAGTACCAGGAGGTTACTGGAACCCCCCGGGGAGTTAATGGGCCTGAATGGGCCATGGTGGAAGAGAGGAGGAGGCGGCGAAGGTGGCGGCGTGCCCCCCCAAGCCCAATCCAAATTGGGAGGGGGCCGCACCCCTTTCCTTCTCTCCCTCTCCCTCTTCCTTCTTCTCCTACTCCAACTAGGGAAGGGGGAACCTACTACTATTGGGAGTAGGACTCCCCCCTTGGGCACGCCATAGAGAGGGCCGGCCCACCCCTCCTCCACTCCTTTATATACGTGGGAGGGGGGCACCCCATAGACACACAAGTTGACAGTTGTCTTAGCCGTGTGCGGTGCCCCCCTCCACAGATTTCTGCCTCGATCATATCGTTGTAGTGCCTAAGCGAAGCCCTGCGTTCGGAACTTCATCATCACCGTCATCACGCCATCGTGCTGACGAAACTCTCCCTCGGCCTCAGCTGGATCAAGAGTACGAGGGACGTCACCGAGCTGAACGTGTGCAGATCGCGGAGGTGTCGTGCGTTCGGTACTTGATCGGTTGGATCGCGAAGACGTTCGACTACATCAGCTGTGTTACTTAGCACTCCCGCTTTTGGTCTATGAGGGTACGTGGACACACTCTCCTGCTCGTTGCTATGCATCACATAGATATATCTTGCGTGATCATAGATAATTTTTTTGAAATACTGCGTTCCCCAACACCATCGGGCAAGCTCTTGGGTTTTCTGGTTTCTGAAAGAGGTATTGAAGCTAACCCGGAGAAGATCAAGGCCATTACATCATTGGCTAAACCGACGTGTGTCAGTGATGTTCAACGTTTGGTGGGTCATATTGCGGCCTTAAGCCGGTTCATAAGCCGGTTGGCTGAGAGAGCAATACCGCTGTATCATATGATGAACAAAACAGATCACTTTGTCTGGAGTGATGCTGCTAATGAAGCATTTCAAGCCTTGAAGAAATAGCTGGCTGAGCCACAAGTCCTTGCTGCTCCTATTGATAAAGAGCCATTGTTGTTATATGTGGCTGCCAGCCCGGGCTGTCAGCGTAGCTATTGTGGTGGAACGAAAGGAAGCAGGAAAGGAACATCCGGTTTAGAGACCGGTTTACTATATCAGTGAGGTGCTCATTGAGTCCAAGCACGGGTATCCGCATTGGCAGAAGCTAGTATACTGGGTCTTCATGGCTAGTCTAAAGCTCAAGCAATATTTCTTTGGTCATCCTATCATTGTGGTTAGTTCTGCTCCCTTAGGGGATATCATTCAAAACAGAGAAGCCACAGGTCGGGTGGCCAAGTGGGCCATTGAGCTTGGACCCCATGGTTTGAAATATATGCCTCGCACGGCAATCAAGTCTCAAGCGCTTGTGGATTTCATTAATGATTGGACAGAGTTGCAGACACCCGAAGAGAAGCCAGATAACACATATTGGACTATTCACTTTGATGGATCCAGGCAGTTGGAAGGCTCGGGGGCTAGAGTTGTATTGACTTCCCCATGAGGTGACAAGTTTTGTTATGTTTTAAGGCTGATGTTCCCTTGTACTAACAATGCAGCTGAGTACGAAGCCTTACTCCATGGTCTTCGAATGGCTAAGGAGATGAATTTAAGCCGGGTGAGGTGTTTCGGCGACTTAGACTTGGTGGCTCAGCAAGTTTCTGGCACTTGGGATTCTAAGGATCCCCTCATGGCGGCTTACGCCAAGAGGTTGATGCTATTGCAGGGCATTTCAAGGGTTATCAAGTGGAACATGTTGATCATAGGAAAAATGAGGCGGCTGATGCTTTGAGCCGGTTAGGGTCCCAGCGTAAGCCGGTACCACCTAACACTTTCCTGGATATTTTGCATAACCCTTCCGTCAAGTTGCCTAAAATAGAGGATCTTGTTATTCCTGACCCGGAGGCACAACTGGTGGCGGCTCTTCATGCTATTCCTGATTGGACGGTTCCATATTTGGCTCATATGACCCGGGGCGAGTTACTTGAAGATGAAACCTTGGCCAGGCAGATTACCCTGCGGTCTAAGTCAATGACAATTGTCAACGGAGAGTTACATCATTGCAGTGTTACTTGAGCATTTCAACGTTGTGTTTCTCCTGAGGAGGGCCATGAAATTCTTCGCGAGATCCATGAAGGAGATTGTGGTCATCATGTCGGCTCTAAGTCTATTGTGGCTAAGGCTTTTCGTCATGGGTATTATTGGCTGACGGCTCACCTGATGCAGATGATTTGGTTAGTAAATGTGATGGTTGTCAGAAATTTTCATGACGAGGTCATGTGGCGGCTCAAGAATTGACGATGATTCCGATTACTTGGCCGTTTGTAGTCTGGGGACTTGATATGGTTGGGCCTTTCAAAAGGTCCAAGGATAAAAAGACCCACCTTTTGGTGGCAGTTGAGAAATTCACAAAGTGGGTCGAAGGAGAGCCGGTTAGTACGTGTGACGCGGCAACATCGGTTCAATTTATCAAAAAGGTGATTTTCCGCTTTGGTTTTCCCCACAGCATTATAACTGACAATGGCACTAATCTATCCAAGGGTGCTATGAAAGAGTTTTGTCAACGTGAGCATATTTGACTTGATGTGTCATCAGTGGCTCTCCCCCAATCCAATGGTCAAGCCGAGAGAGCCAATCTAGAAATTTTAAGAGGCATCTAGCCCCGGCTTATGGTTCCTTTGCAGAGGACGCTGGGTTGTTGGGTGGAGGAGTTACCCTCAGTGTTATGGACTATCAATACTAACCCCAACAGATCTACGGGTTACACGCCTTTCTTCATGGTTTACGGAGCAGAGGCGGTTCTTCCTAGTGACATCCGTCACGATTAGCCCTGCGTGGCGGCTTATGTTGAAGCTGACAATGAAAACGCACGTCAGGATGCACTTGACCTGTTAGATGAGGAGCGTGACCTCGCGGCGGCTCATTCGGCGATTTACCAACAAGATCTGTGCCGTTATCACAGCCGCCAGGTTAAGACCAGAACCTTTGAAGAAGGTGACTTGGTGCTGTGGCTTATCTAGGATCAAACTAACATGCACAAGCTATCCCCACCTTGGGAAGGACCCTTTGTGATCAGCAAGAATTTGAACAATGGATTATACTACCTTGTCGATGATCAAGACCACAAGGACTCACGCATGTCGGAGGAGGAGACCCGCCGGCCATGGAATATTGCTCATCTTCGGCCTTATTACACCTGAGCCATCAACTCTTGTGATGTACATATTTTTGACAATGTATATATTATGATAAATATAATAAAGCCGGCATCCCTGATAATTCAGAGCCTCTGTCGTTTTACTTCTTCAAAACTGAGTCTTTATTATCATCTCACATGATCACTTAAGAGGCATGATGCCCCAGTTACAGGGACCAAAGAGAGTTGGATGCACAGCACAGCTCAAACATAGGTACCCGCTGAGCACAGCTCAGACATATATCACTTGGGAGCTTCCTGCTCATTGAGCATAGCTGTGAATATCCCTCTTGATTGGGCTAAAACGCCACAAACCACTTGGGGGCTTCCTGCTCATTGAGCATAGCTGTGAATATCCCTCTTGGCCTGGCTTATACACCATGGTTACAAAGCACTTTGGGGCTTCCTGTTCAAACATAGGTGTATTCACCCAAGAGAACATATCATTACTACCCTCGTGAACTGATTTGGAACACCAGGTGTATTCACCAAAACTTTCCGGGTTCTCCTACTTTGTAGAATCTGCCACTCTGCCCAGGTAATCCCGGAATGACAAGCCGAACTCTTGACAGTCAATCTTACATAGACCCTGAACTTGTGAAACGTTAAAACGACGGTCATGTGAGGCCGGGTTCACAAAGTGTAAAAGGTTAACTCAGTGGCTTGGCGGCCCATGAAAGCCTCGGAGCTTTAGGCTTGGCGGCCTATGAAAGCCTCATTTTCTCGATTTGATTTGTTTTTGAACATTTTTTGGGTTCATCTTGGTACCATATTGACATATGGTTTAAAAAAAACGATTCAGGCCATATAGCCTCAATCCTTCCGGCTCATATTTGAGTATCTCCGTGGTTTCTGATAACTCGGCCTGGCTTTGGACTATGAGTCACCAGTATATGACAATTAAACAAGGCATTATATGTTCAATCTTTGGGTTGTCACCCTTATTGCACTGGTATTCTAAGCCGGCGGTTTATCACAGGTATGATACTTTTCAAATTATATAAGGTCATGATTAAACCGGCCCTGGTTATGGACTATCTTTAGTCACCAGCGGTTTTTATAGAATATTGTGACCCGTCCTGTGGTAAACCGCCAGGATCCTTCTTATATGTTTGTGTGCAGGTACAATACATAATCTGGTACACACAGACGAGGAAGTCATAAACATAAGTGGCAGAGCTGCAATTTGACAGATCAGTAATGTCATACAAAGCAAAACATGCATGATGGCATGGCAAATCAAGAGTTTATCTAGCCTATTACAAAGGCGTATGATGCCCCAAAGGAATAATTGTTTTAGTGGCTTTCACAGAAAGCAGATGCTAAGCCGACCCACGGTTTATTTCACAGAAAGCAGATGCTAAGCCGACCCACGGTTTATGAATCCTGGTCTTACTGAGCTCACGGTTGTGGATCGTCCAGCGCCGGTTGATCTTCCTCCTCTTCACCCAATGGCTGGAAGTTAGTGGTTGCCCAGTCGATCCCAGTTAAAGCTCTGAATACAACTTCATCACTTATAACAGTTGATGGATCAACATCAGGGGCATAAGTGTGCTTACGGATCGGAGGAGTCAGGTCCGGAGCGTCATGAGTCGGCACCTTGATCTTCTTATTGTTGGCATCATAAACCGGATGGTAATGTGCAAGATCAGTGTCGGCAGCCAGTTTGCTAGCCAGAGGACGCATTCCCCTCGTAATGGCGGTGAAGTCTTCTGCGCTGAAGGGCGACCCATCTTCTTTTATGCTCGGGCAGCCGTTCGCCAAGTCTGTCGGTTCAAGATCAGTTAGCCACGCTTTGCCCTGGGTTAGCGCGGTAAGTGCGCCGGCTCTCGCAGATGACTTCTTCAATTCTTCGATCCGTGCAGGCAGCATGGATAGTTTCTCCAATGTATCCTTGATAAGTGTTGGAGGCGGTTTGTTGTGAGCAGCTGTGCAGATGATGTGCTGTGCGCCAGTATATAACTGCTCTATGAGTATATAGGCGGCTTTCAGTTTTTTCCACATGTCTGAGCCAAGATGAGTAACTTTGGATCCTGTATCATCAAGGACGTTTGTAAGCCGGGAGCATATTAGTTAACATATGTTCAATAGATTAATAGGAAGTTATTTACCGAATACGGCAGCAGTCATGGCATTAATCTTTTGTTTTATGCCGGATAATTCTTCAGTTATCGGCTTAAGGGCCGCTTCAGCATCTTCAACTCTCTTCAACAAGGTTGATTTCTCTGTATCCCAACCTGCTTGTTCAGCTTTGAAGCTTTCCTTCAATTTCTCCATCGCTGCTAAAGTGCTGGTCAATTCATGTTCGGCCTTGGAGGTTTCTGCTTGTTGAGACTTGATGTTATCCTGAAGGTCAGCGACTTGCGATTCTTTGCTGCTAATCTCAGCCTACAGTAGATAAACAATAGATGAGATGGCAATGAATTTATTTGAAGTCCCAAGCATAATACAAATATTATAATTGGCACTTGGGGGCTAATGCATATTGCTTCTTCAAATTCTGTGAAGTCCCAAGCACAATACATGTATTATACTTGGCACTTGGGGGCTAATGCATATTGCTCTTGTCAGAGACGAAATTATTTACTGATCCGGACAAATGATTGTGATCCGGCTTATGAAGGCTATGGATTGGATTATGGATCTCTTGCAAGATAGTTAAGTCTCGACTTAACATATTTGTTAAGCCGACCCTTGTGGGCTACAGATGCAATGTCTATTCTTGCTAAGGTTAAAGTCCCGACTTAACATACTTATTAAGCCGGCCCTTGGGGGCTACACACGCAAAGTTGAAGTACTAGTATTTTAAAGTCCCGGTTCACAGTAAAATAATAAACCGGCCCTTGGGGGCTACTGGAATGATCTATGCAGTTATTGAAAGTTTACAGCACATTCTATTCTATCATGTCCAATAAACTTGGCGTCTAAGGAAAGTATATTCACATAAGAAGTTGCAGCTTTTACCTCATAACGCTCCTTCATCAGGTTTATTAAGCCGGCTTCAAAATCATGGCTGGTATATAGGCGGTTCAGGAGGCCAGAATGGAGGTCTTGAGCACTAAACTGAGTATAGTTCTCCAAGTCCGTTTTTGACTTTCCTTTATCAACAGCGGAAATTTCTTCCTTAGCGCTGTGTTTCGACAAGACAGTGGGATTACCCGGTGTTGTATGACCAACTCCAGTAATTACAACGTCGTCGGTCTTATCGTCAGTGGCTTTAGCTGGGCTTGGCGGCTTATCAGTCACCGGGTCAACATTCACATGATCCATGAGGACTTCATGATCTTGTGGCGGTGGATCATCAAGAGTGGCCTCAGCATTTGGATTAGAAGGTTCTGACTGTTTTCCCGGCTCAGACGGATTGGAGTCATCGACCGGCTTATTCAGCTTTGTTTTCTTACTGGGTCTGGCCTGGCCCCTGAGAATAAGAAGCATATAAAAGATTAATATAATGATCAGGCATAAAGTTTCAATGGTTAAAATGTATCCCTACCCAGGTACAGTCTTGAAAAATGTATCCACACCATAAAGGCTCTGAGCTTTGAAAAAGCTGGTGCATACTTGGCTCGTTCCTCTGCATTAAGCTGTTGGGGGAGTGGATGTTTGTCGCCAGGTCGGTGTTCACGGTAACCCGGCAGAGGATTTTCACTGGTTGGAGATGTATCTTGGCAATAGAACCAAGTTTGGTTCCAGTCTTTGGGGTGGCTATGCAACTTGGCATGGGGAAAGTTGACTTCTTTTCTCTTTTGAATTGAGACTCCAGCGAGCTCTTGGCATGGCCCGTCGACAAACTCTGTTTGGCGGTTGAAGTAATATAATTCCCTGAATAAATCAACCGTGGGCTCCTCTTGAAGATAAGCTTCACAGAATACTTGGAAATTGCAGATGTTGGACACGGAGTTGGCTCCGATGTCTTGAGGGTGCAGTTGGAGGAAATGAAGCACGTCGCGGAAAAATTATGAGCCGGGTGGGCTGAACACCTGACCCAAGTGATCAGCAAAAACAATTACTTCTGCATCTTTCGGTTGAGGAGGGACTTTGTCGGCGTTCTGGGAATGGGGGTCCCCAGACATGCCTGCCTGCGGTCCACTGCGTGGCTTTGCTAGCAGGCTGGTACGGCCCATCTTCATCAACAAGGCATTCAAGACCCTCGCGAGGGGCCAAGCCTCGCGAGGCGGACGACACAAGGCCTCGTCAGGAGCGGCCTCACCAGGCTGGCTCGCGAGGGGAGGAGAGATCAAGGCAAGGCAAACCTCGCGAGGTTCTCGTGACGTGAGCCATGAAGACTGAGACCAGGCGGTGCCAGGCGGGCGCCAGTGCGCACAATGTCCTTGTTTCCTCTTTGGTGCTAAGGAGGCAAGCGCAGGCGCAGAGTACCGAGGCATCAAGCAAAGGTTTCCATATCAGTGCAACGAGACCAAGACCAGTAGGACGGCAAGACGGAGGTCACCATGGAGCCCAAGGCGGCATCACCACCAGAGCCTTTTTGTAGGCGAAGACCGCTTTTGTCAGGATAAGCTGTACTAGCTGTCCCCTTTCAAATTGGCAGTTGTTGGCTCCCTTCCCACTCAATATTTGGGGAGAGGACCAGGGCCTCTATAAATAGGGCTAGCCACCACAGTAGGAAGGGGGGAATCCTCACCCACAGTAGGAAGGGGGGAATCCTCACCCACACAAGTTGGCCAAGCACAAGAACACCTCAATCTCAGGAGGCAGTTCTTCCCCTTTGTACTGTTCATCCTCAGCCCAAGAGGCAATCCACCACCACCACACTGGATTAGGGTGTTACACCACAACGGTGGCCTGAACCAGTATAAATCTTGTGTACCTTGTGTCGTGAGTTCGTCGAGCTAGTCCGTAAGATCTTACCAAAGCTAGGACGCGGATCGGTAGGGGGGAAATCTTCGTGCGCACCCCAGTGTTTGAACCTTGAGGGTTTTGCCGGAAGCCGTGATCCGACATTTGGCACGCCAGGTAGGGGTGCGTCGGAGCTTCCCTTCCGTCACTGCGCATCCCGTTGCTTCGTCGTCTCCATGGCAGACGCTCGCTGTGCTCATGCTGAGCGTCGGGTTGCCCTCGCCGCCCGCATCGCTCAGACGGCTCCCGTCGGTAGGCCACCCCGTCGTTCTTCGTCGCCTGCCGCCAACGCCGCCACCGGCCTGGCGGGGAACGAGCAGCAAGCATCCTCGCTGCACCCCTCGATGCGGCGGGATGGCCGTACCGCCACCCCATCGCTGACCCCGGCCGGTTAGTCATCGCACGCTCGTCGCACTCCCGTGGACGCGCAGGCTGCTCTGTGCATGGCACGCGAGCTCCTGCGCTACCGCCCCGTCGACGACCTCTACGAGGACTGGCTCGACCGCATCACCGAGCTAGTCAGCGCTGCAGGGGGCTCCCCTGCGCCATCCCTCTCGTTGCCTCACCGTCCGCCAGCCACGGGCGGCGTGGCCCATGGAGCGCCTCCACCACCTCTGCCCCAAGACGGAGTCTTGGTAACAAGGCGAGCGGCCCCACGGCGTGACCTGCCGCTTCCGGTGCCCGCGCAAGAAGAAAGAAGCTGCCAAGAAGTCCCTCGGCCACGAGAAAACGCCCCCGCGCTCCCTGCACCACCATGGCAAGACCGCGTGCCGCCTGCGGTGGCGGGGCGCGGACCCCATCAATAACAAGTTCTCCACCACCGTCGAGTCCCCGTGACCACGGCAGGCTGCCGCGCCTTCACCCCCGAGCTGTGTAGCGTCGCCTGGCCTGGCAAGTTCAAGCCGGATCTACCCCCTCGCTGTGACGGCACCCCGATCCCGCGGAGTTCCTACAGCTCTACAATCTGAGCATCGAGGCGGCCAACGGCGACAAGGAAGTCATTGCGAACTGGTTCCCCATGGCTCTCAAGGATGGCGCCCGCTCCTGGCTCCTGAACCTGCCTCCAGGCTCGATCTCCTCCTGGGACGAGATGCGCGACCGTTTTGTTGCCAACTTCCACGGCACTCGCGACCGCCGGCCGGCCGCGGGTGACCTGCACCGCGTCAAGCAACAACCAGGAGAGACCCTCCAGAAGTACATCCAGCGCTTCAACAACGTTCGCCTCAAGATTCCCAAGGTGACGGACGAGGCCATCATCTCTGCGTTCTCTGATGGCGTCCGTGACGTCAAGATGAAGGAGGAGCTCGCTATCCACGAGGAACTGTGCACGTCTCTGGAGCTGTTCAACCTGGCGACCAAGTGCACAACAGCTGAGGAGGGGCGCCTCTCCCTCCTCGAGCTCCCGGCTGCGGACTCGGAGGAGAAGAAAGCCAAGGCCAAGGACGTGAAGCACAAGGGAGCAGCCGTGCTCGCGGCGGAGTCGCACACGTAGTGTGGCAGGGACCAGCCCGAGTCATCCAAGAGCAGCCGACCATTCTGCGCCTTCCATAACCTGCATAGCCACAACACCAGCAACTGGCACGAGCTCAGAGCCATTCGAGAAGGACACTTCGGTCGACGCCCTGAGTGCAACGACCGGGGCTACAGCCGAGGAGGAGGACGTGGTGGCGGACGCTGGGACGACCATGGCCCGGGCCAGGAGTGGCATGATTGGCCTCGTGAGGACCGCCGGCAGGATCAGCCTCGTGAGGGCGCCTGGAGGGATCAGCCGCGTGAGGATCGTCCTCAGGGCAATGCCGGTCTTCCTCCACTACCGCCACCACCAAGAAGGAACGACGACCACCATCAAGACAAGGGGGCTGGGGGCTTTTAGGAGCCGCATGCTATCGCCTGCATCTTGGGCGGAGCTCAAGCCCCGGCCTCGTAGTGTATCTTCAAGCAGTTTATTCGCGAGGTGAATGCAGTCTTCCCCAAGCTCGAGGCCACGTGCCCGCTCAGATGGTCCAAGTGCCCCATCACGTTTAGTTCGGCGGATCAGCTCAAATGCGCAGCTACCGCTGGCGCCCTCCCTATGCTTTGTTCACCAGTCATCAGCAACATGCAAGTTACCAAGACCCTCATCGACAGCGGCGCAGGGCTCAACGTCCTGTCCGTTGACACGTTCGACAACCTCCAAGTGCCCTACGACCAGTTTCAGCCTACCAAGCCTTTCTCAGGAGTGACCGACGCTTCCAGCACACAGATAGGGCAGGTCCGCCTCCCTGTCACCTTCGGAGAATGCAACAACTACCGCAGCGAGCTCATCGACTTTGACGTCGACTACATCCGCCTGCCATATAATGCGATCCTTGGGTACCCTGCCCTGGCCAAGTTCATGGCGGTGACCCATCACGGCTACAATGTCCTCAAGATGCCAGGAAGCGGCGGGATCATCACAGTCCCGTGCGAAGAAAGAGACGCGGTGTGATCCCTCGAGCGTGCCTTCCAAGCTGTAGCAATTGACGACCCCGACAGCAAGGGCGAGCGCCCTCCTGAGGCCACCCCCAAGAAGAAGAAGCAGCTGCACCGTGCATGGCCTCCGGCAAGCGGCGCCTCATCAGGATCGGCGCCCACACCTGGGGCGCCTCCCTCCATCGCATAGGAAAGCGCGCCCAGTGCCCCTCTCGGGCAGGCTCGGGGCTCTCTTCTGGAGGGCCTCAGACTTTGCCAACATCATGAGGGAGGCGCTTGGGCACCACTTGGAGGCGTGCTTCACGGCACGTTTCCCTCAGGAGGACACAAGGCGAGGAGCGCCCACCGCTCAAGAGTTCATCATCGGGACCACTCAGGAACTGCAAAACGCAAGGGCCATGCTCGGCGGCTGCCGCTCACCAGGCGCAGCTCCACATCCAGGCGAGGATGCCTGGCTGCACGTCTGCATCGACGTCCCAGGGCTTAACAGGGCCGCATCTCAGGAGCTTTTCTGGCCTTCGCGCGTGGGACGCTGCGAGGGCCCACCGCACAGCTACGTTCGCATGCCTTTTGGCCTGCCAAGCGTGGCGTCCGCCTACCAGCACAACCTGCGGCGCGCCCTGGTGACTCAGGAAGCCAGGCACCATGCCGTCCTGACGGAGATGGAGACGGTACTCAAGGAACCACCAGGACCCCCAGAGCCACCGAGGCTCAGGGCCCAGGTGGCTCGTGAGGAGCAATCCCTTCGCCACGTACCATCAGCTGCCTGAACTCTCCTTCATCAATAGAATCAGGTGACATTTTCCAAGTTTGTTTAGCTGGGAGCGCCCTCAGGGCTGCATCATTCCCAGGCCGCGTGGGTCCGTCCCTATGGCATGTATCCCTTTTATGTCTTTAGCTTACCTTGCTGGGGGCGCCCCTTGGGCTGCATCATCCCCAAGCCGCTCGGGCCTGACCTAGTGGCATGAATCTTCCCAGCATTCACTACTAGGAAAAGGCCTGTTAGTGGCGCACCTATTTTTGCCATTAATGGCACACTATAGGTGCACCACTATCACCACGCCACTAGTAACAAGTACTAATGGCGCACCTCTGGTGCGCCATTAGTATACCAGATAATAGTGGCGCACCTGGTAGTGCGCCATTACTACCTTTTCAGGTGCGCCACTGGTAACTTATTATTATTATTTTTTGTCGATTTTTTTTAATTTGGAAGAGGGAAAATAGTAATGGCGCACATTCTAACCCCCACGGTGCGCCATTACTATTTTGAATTTTGCATCTGGATCTGGATCGCGATATTTTTGCCCTTTTTTGCTCATTTTTTTTGCTTGTTTTTTTGCATGATATTTTTTCAAATTTTGTTCTCGTTTTTTGATCTTGTACGTTCTTTTGCCGGAGAGGAGTTCTCCGGAGAGGAGGGCCGAGGAGAGACCGTGAGGAGGAGAGGAGGGAGGAGGAGGAGGTCACCGAAGAGGAGCTCGCCTACATCGTCGGAGAGGAGGAGGAGGAGGTCACCGGAGAGGAGCTCGCCTACATCGCCGGAGAGGAGGACGAGGTCGCCGGAGAGGAGTTCACCGGAGGGGAGGGAGGAGGAGCTCACCGGAGAGGAGGGAGGAGGAGAAATCGTGAGGGGATGGGAGGAGAGGAGGGAGGAGGTCGCCGGAGAGGAGGAGGAGGTCGCCGGAGAGGAGGAGGGGAGTATGGTGGAGGAGAGGAGGGGAGATGGAGTGGAGGAGAGGAGAAGATGGAGTGGAGGAGAGGTGGAGTGGAGGAGAAAAATGAAGAGGTAAGGAGGAGAGGACCCCGCCCAGCCATATATACGACATAGTAATGGCGCACCGTGGGCAGGTGCGCCATTACTAACTTTTTTAAATTTTTTTTATTTATTTTGAATTTTGAAGGCGGGAAGATAGTAATGGCGCACCTTGGGCAGGTGCGCCATTACTAACTTTTTTTTATTTTTTTGATACAGTTTGAATTCTGAAGGCGGGAAGATAGTAATGGCACACCATGGGCAGGTCGCCATGGTGCGCCATTACTGAGTTTGATATTTTTGAATTTTTTTGCCTCTCCAGATCTTGAAAGCCCCGTAACTTTTTTCTGTTAGGTTTTTGAGGATTCTAAAAATCTTCAACGGGGTTCCCCTAGTTGAATTCGGATATAACTTTTCGAGTAGATGATTTTTCATATAAAAAACTTTTTCATTGGAATTCGTATGCAAAAGTTATGCCCATTTTACAAATTCTCAAGAGATTTTGCAAAAAAGTCGAAAATTCATGTTTGTAAATTTTGCTAACAACTAGACCACATATCACATGGGAATCTTATTTTCTTTTTTTTGACATTTCTATCATTTTCTTTTATTTTATTTTTTAAACTGAAAAGGCGGTCCAGGGGGGGTGCATTTGGTGAATTTTTTGGCCACCTATGAAAGTTAGTAATGGCGCACCACCTAAGAATGCGCCATTAGTAACCAGGGTTACTAATGGCGCACCTGGTGTGTGGTGCGCCATTACTAGTTTTGAAAAAAATATATAAAAAAACATGTTAGTAGTGGCGCACCAGTGGATAGTGCGTGGCGCACTATCCCCTTGTGCGCCACTACTAACATGTTTTTTTATTTTATTTTTTTCAAAACTAGTAATGGCGCACCGCACACTAGGTGCACCATTAATGTCCATATTAGCTAAAGCCGTTTTCCTAGTAGTGATTTACTTAAGCCCGTTGTTTCCCATGCTTAATCTACCTATGACTATTACCTGCTTGATTCTCACCCACCACGGGGGCTACTCACGCTGGCACGACGCATGTGCTAGGGTCCGTCCCTGCAACGTCGACAAACCTGAGCGGTTGAGCTCTGGCTCGCGGCACGCCCCGCGCACGTCACCTCACCAGGCCCTCAGTGCCATCATTCCCTCGCAAAGCAACCGGTGGCAGACCGGCAACCATAATGGCAAACTGTGTTTGTCCTTGTGCTAGCTTGCAGGAATCTCCTGAGGATAACAGCAGGTGGCACCGCGAGCTCCCTCTTCGCCCATGCAGTTCGCTTGCGCGTTAAAAGTGGGGCTCCTGAGCATCGCGACTCAGGATCTCCTACTGGCTCTCCAGCCCTCACCCCCTGGCCTTGACCATGATACGCGACCTGGCATACCAGCGGCAGCTGAGCTCGCTCGAGGGCCGGGACCTGAGGACGTAGAGCATAAAAGAGAGCGTGGAGAAGAGGGGGACGCTCGTATCGGCCTGACCTAGCTACGCTATGGACGCCTACGCACGAACCTGGCACATCACAAGGAGTCAACCCCGAATCGTCAAGATAAGTCTCGCGCTTAGATCGGCTAACCGTTCGAGCCTAGGGGTCATGCATGCCGCAGCCCTGTTGCGGCGACGCCGCCTCCCTTTCTTGCCTTACCACGGCTGCTTGAGCGCTAAAGGGGACCTCCTGAGCATCGCGCCTCAGGAGCTCTTACTGGAGCTAGGGCCGCTCACCTCCTGGCCTTGACCATGGCACATGACCTGGCATACCAGCGACCGCTGCAGCTTGCCTGGGGACCGGGACCTGTCAGCGTAGAGCAACAAGCCGTCGCGAGGTTGGAAAGGGGAGACCGAGCCTAAACAGGACATGCGTTTGCAAATTTTCATAATAAGGATAATATCAACAAAAGACATTACAGACCCTTTACACGCCCCCATGGGGTACTCCTCAATTCCTCACAGGGAACAAAAGACGAGAACTTATGGGAATCCTATCTACACGCCCCCGCGGCCAATGCCATCATCAACAGTGGGCCACGGGAGGCCGGCGCCAACCCCATCCAGATCAGCGACGATGGCGGCTGGATGCTGCAGCCTTGCTCTAGGCGCGGCGAGAGCTCGGGGGCACGTAGCTGTCGTCGCTCGTCTCCGGAGTCTCGTAGAGCTCGGGAGAACCGCTGGACTCCCACGAGTCGCTGCTGCTGGAGGGGCCGCAAGGGGGGCGCGCATCGCCCTGGTGCCCCCCTCCGGGGCAACACTCCAGGCGACGGCCCTCCGCGTTGAAGACCATGAAGGACAGCGTGGAGGCACCATCATAATCAAAGTGGATCACGAGGGCGCCCTCAGTGCGGCAAACCCTCGCGACCTTACCCCAGCCGTGGGTCATGAAGATCTTGCCAGAGGAGACCACTTCAACCTCTGCTCCGGTCGCCGGAGCGTCGCAGTCAGCATGCTGCAACCAGAGCTCGAGGGGTCCCCTCGGCGGCATCACGTCGGAGAAGAACCGCGGGAAGCGGATCCAAGTGCTCGGGGGCATCGCCGCCCACAGCACAAGCTCGCACGAGGAGTCCGTGGTGTGGACTCTAGGGACGGCGCCGTGCGCCGCAACGGTACGACGACCATGGCCACGGCGCGCGCACCGACGTTCGCCGCCTCTCCGTCCTGAGCCCCCGGCTTGGGCGTACAGGGGTAGCGGTTACCCAGGAGGAGGCCGCTCGCACCAAGGCCTCGTCACCACCTGCATCGCCGCCGGGTCACGGCGGTGGACCGGCCTCTTCTTCGGCGGGAGCGGCGCCGACCCGTCGAGGGGGGTCTTTCCTTTCTCCACAGCAGAAAACCTTCGGATGGGCGCCATCGGTGTCGGCGGTGGAGCAGAGCAGGAAGGAGCAAGCGGAATGGGAAGAAATGGCAACGGGGGCTCTACCCCCTCCCCATTTATAGTAGGAGAAGGCCAACCAGCGCCCCCCACGATAACAGGTAATGATGGTTTTCCTTGCATGTCGCAGGGACTTGTCAAGTCAGGCAGTTGACGAGGCAGCGTGGGGAAGCGGAGACGCCCACGTCCAATCAACCTCCACGCGTCGACCAAGGCCGCAGGCTATTGGGGCCCGCGGCACTCCCCACTTGATCTTTGGCTTCGCCTCGAAGCCAAGCCCGAGCGCGCCTTGGGCCCGGGGGCTACTATCGGCGTTCTGGGAACGGGGGTCCCCAGACTTGCCTACCTGCGGCCTACGGCGTGGCTCTGCTAGTAGGACGACATAAGACCTCCTCAAGAGCGGCCTCACTAGGCTGGCTCGCGAGGGGCGGAGAGATCAAGGCAAGGCAAACCTCACGAGGTTCTCGTGACGTGAGCCATGACGACCGAGACCAGGCGGTGCCAGGCGGGCGCCAGCGTGCACAGTGTCCCTATTTCCTCTTTGGTGCTAAGGAGGCAAGCCCATGCGCAGAGTACCGAGGCGTCAAGCAAAGGTTTCCATATCAGTGCAACGAGACCAAGACTAGCAGGATGGCAAGATGGAGGTCACCATGGAGCCCAAGGCGGCGTCACCACGAGAGCCTTTTTGCAGAAGAAGACCGCTTTTTTAAGGATAAGCTGTACTAGCTGTCCCCTTTCAAATTGGCCGTTGTTGGCTCCCTTCCCGCTCAATACTTGGGGAGAGGACCAGGGCCTCTATAAATAGGGCTAGCCACCATAGTAGGAAGGGGGAATCCTCACCCACAGTAGGAAGGGGGGAATCCTCACCCACACAAGTTGGCCAAGCACAAGAACACCTCAATCTCAGGAGGCAGTTCTTCCCCGTTGTACTGCTCATCCTCAACCCAAGAGGCAATCCACCACCACCACACTGGAGTAGGGTATTTTTGGGGAACGTAGTAATTTCAAAAAAATTCCTACGCACACGCAAGATCATGGTGATGCATAGCAACGAGAGGGGAGAGTGTGTCCACGTACCCTCGTAGACTGAAAGCGGAAGCGTTAGCACAACGCGGTTGATGTAGTCGTACGTCTTCACGATCCAACCGATCAAGTACCGCACGCACGGCACCTCCGAGTTCTGCACACGTTCAACTCGATGACGTCCCTTGAACTCCGATCCAGCCGAACTTTGAAGGAGAGTTCCGTCAGCACGACGGTGTGGTGACGATGATGATGTTCTACCGACGCAGGTCTTCGCCTAAGCACCGCTACGATATTATCGAGGTGGATTATGGTGGAGGGGGCCACCGCACACGGCTAAGAGTCAAGAGATCAATTGTTGTGTCTTTGGGGTGCCCCCCTGCCCCCGTATATAAAGGAGCAAGGGGGAGGCGGCCGGCCTAGGAGGAGGGCGCGCCAAGGGGGGAGTCCTACTCCCACCGGGAGTAGGACTCCTCCTTTCCTTGTTGGAGTAGGAGAGAAGGAAAGAGAGGGAGAGGGAGAAGGAAAAGGGGGCTGAACCCCTTGTCCAATTCGGACCAGAGGGGGGGTGCGCGCCTCCTTCCTTTTGGCCTCTCTCCTCTATTCCCGTATGGCCCAATAAGGCCCAATACTTCTCCCTGGCGAATTCCCGTAACTCTCCGGTACTCCGATAAATACCCGAATCACTCAGAACCTTTCCGAAGTCCGAATATAGTCGTCCAATATATCGATCTTTACGTCTCGGCCATTTCGAGACTCCTCGTCATGCCCCTGATCTCATCCGGGAATCCGAACTCCTTCGGTACATCAAAACACATAATTTCATAATATAACCGTCATCTAACTTTAAGCGTGCAGACCCTACGGGTTCGAGAACTATTTAGACATGACCGAGACACGTCTCCGGTCAATAACCAATAGCGGAACCTGGATGCTCGTATTGGCTCCCACATATTTTACGAAGATCATTATCGGTCAGACCGCATAACAGCATACGTTATTCCCTTTGTCATCGGTATGTTACTTGCCCGAGATTCGATCGTCGGTATCTCAATACCTAGTTCAATCACATTACCGGCAAGTCTCTTTACTCGTTCCGTAATACATCATCCTGCAACTAACTCAGTAGTTACAATGCTTTCAAGGCTTATAGTGATGTGCATTACCGAGAGGGCCCAGAGATACCTCTCCGACAATCGGAGTGACAAATCCTAATCTCGAAACACGCCAACCCAACAAGTACCTTTGGAGACACCTGTAGAGCACCTTTATAATCACCCAGTTACGTTGTGACGTTTGGTAGCACACAAAGTGTTCCTCCGGTAAACGGGAGTTGCATAATCTCATAGTCATAGGAACATGTATAAGTCATGAAGAAAGCAGTAGCAACATACTAAAAGATCGAGTGCTAAGCTAACGGAATGGGTCAAGTCAATCACATCATTCTCCTAATGATGTGATCCCGTTAATCAAATGACAACTCATGTCTATGGATAGGAAACATAACCATCGTTGATCAACGAGCTAGTCAAGTAGAGGCATAGTAGTGACACTTTGTTTGTCTATGTATTCACACAAGTATTATGTTTCTGGTTAATACAATTCTAGCATGAATAATAAACATTTATCATGATATAAGGAAATAAATAATAACTTTATTATTGCCTTTAGGGTATATTTCCTTCAGTCTCCCACTTACACTAGAGTCAATAATCTAGTTCACATAACCATGTGATTTAATACCAATAGTTCACATCACCATGTGATTAACACCCATAGTTCACATCGTCATGTGACCAACACCCAAAGGGTTTACTAGAGTCAATAATCTAGTTCACATCGCTATGTGATTAACACTCAAAGAGTACTAAGGTGTGATCATGTTTTGCGTGTGAGAGAAGTTTAGTCAGCGGGTCTGCCACATTCAGATCCGTATGTATTTTGCAAATTTCTATGTCAACAACGCTCTGCACGGAGCTAGTCTAGCTAATTGCTCCCACTTTCAATATGTATCCAGATTGAGACTTAGAGTCATCTGGATCAGTGTCAAAATTTGCATCGACGTAACCCTTTACGACGAACCTTTTTGTCACCTCCATAATCGAGAAACATATCCTTATTCCACTAAGGATAATTTTGACTACTGTTCAGTGATCTACTCCTAGATCACTATTGTACTCCCTTGGCAAAATCAGTGTAGGGTATACAATAGATCTGGTACACAGCATGGCATACTTTATAGAACCTATGGCTGAGGCATAGGAAATGACTTTCATTCTCTTTCTATCTTCTGCCGTGGTCGGGCTTTGAGTCTCACTCAATTTCACAACTTGTAACACAGGCAAGAACTCTTTCTTTGACTGTTCCATTTTGAACTACTTCAAAATCTTGTCAAGGTATGTACTCATTGAAAAAACTTATCAAGCGTCTTGATCTATCTCTATAGATCTTGATGCTCAATATGTAAGCAGCTTCGCCGAGGTCTTTCTTTTGAAGAACTCCTTTCAAACACTCCTGTATGCTTTCCAGAAAATTCTACATCATTTCTGATCAACAATATGTCACTCACATATACTTATCAGAAAGGCTGTAGTGTTCCCACTCACTTTATTCTAAATACAGGCTTCACCGCAAGTCCGTATAAAACTATATGCTTTGATCAACTTATCAAAGCGTATATTCCAACTCCGAGATGCTTGCACCAGTCCATAGATGGATCACTGGAGCTTGCACATTTTTTAGCACCTTTAGGATTGACAAAACCTTCTGGTTGCATCATATACAACTCTTCTTTAATAAATCCATTAAGGAATGCAGTTTTGTTTATCCATTTGCCAGATTTCATAAAATGCGACAATTGCTAACATGATTTGGACAGACTTAAGCATAGATACGAGTGAGAAACTCTCATCGTAGTCAACACCTTGAACTTGTCGAAAACCTTTTGCGACAATTCTAGCTTTGTAGATAGTAACACTACTATCAACGTCCGTCTTCCTCTTGAAGATCCATTTAATCTCAATGGCTCACCAATCATCGGGCAAGTCAATCAAAGTCCATACTTTGTTCTCATACATGGATCCCATCTCAGATTTCATGGCCTCAAACCATTTCGCAGAATCTGGGCTCATCATCGCTTCCTCATAGTTCGTAGGTTCATCATGGTCTAGTAACATGACTTCAGAATAGGATTACCGTACCACTCTGGTGCGGATCTTAATCTGGAAGATCTACAAAGTTCGGTAGTAACTTGATCTGAAGCTTCATGATCATCATCATTAGCTTCCTCACTAATTGGTGTAGGAATCACTAGAACTGATTTCTGTGATAAACTACTTTCCAATTTGGGAGAAGGTACAATTACCTTTATCAAGCTCTACTTTCCTCCCACTCACTTCTTTCGAGAGAAACTCCTTCTCTAGAAAGGATCCATCTTAGCAACAAATATCTTGCCTTCGGATCGGTGATAGAAGGTGTACCCAACAGTTTCCTTTGGGTATTCTATGAAGACGCACTTCTCCGATTTAGGTTCGAGCTTATCAGGTTGTAACTTTTTCGCATAAGCATCGCAGCCCGAAAATTTAAGAAACGACAACTTTGGTTTCTTGCCAAACCATAGTTCATAAGGCGTGGTCTCAACGGATTTTGATGGTGCCATATTTAAAGTGAATGCAGCTATCTTTAATGCATAACCCCAAAATGATAGTGGTAAATCAGTAAGATACATCATAGATCGCACCATATCCAATAAAGTGCGGTTACGACGTTCGGCCACACCATTACGCTGTGGTGTTCCATGTGGCATGAGCTGTGAAACTATTCCACATTGTTTTAAATGAAGGCCAAACTCGTAACTCAAATATTCTCCTCTACGATCAGATTGTAGAAACTTTATTTTCTTGTTACAATGATTCTCCACTTCACTCTGAAATTCTTTGAACTTTTTCAAATGTTTCAGACTTGTGCTTCATTAAGTAGATATACTCATATCTGCTCAAATCATCTGTGAAGGTCAGAAAATAACGATACCTGCCACGAGCATCAACACTCATTGGATCGCATACATCGATATATATTATTTCCAACAAGTCAGTAGCTCGTTCCATTGTTCGGGAGAACGGAGTTTTAGTCATCTTGCCCAAAAGGTACGGTTTGCAAGCATCAAATGATTCATAACCAAGTGATTCCAAAAGTCCATCTTTATGGAGTTTCTTCATGCGCTTTACACCGATATGACCCAAACGGCAGTGCCACAGATAAGTTGCACTATCATTATTAACTTTGCATCTTTTGGCTTCAATATGAATGTGTGTATCACTACGATCGAGATCCAACAAACCATTGGGTGTATGACCATAGAAGGTTTTATTCATGTAACCAGAACAACAATTATTCTCTAACTTAAATGAATAACCGTATTGCAATAAACATGATCAAATCATATTCATGCTCAACGCAAACACCAAATAACACTTATTTAGTTTCAACACTAATCCCGAAAGTATAGGGAGTGTGCGATGATGATCATATCAATCTTGGAACCACTTCCAACACACATCGTCACTTCACCCTTAACTAATCTCTGTTCATTCTGCAACTCCCGATTCGAGTTACTAATCTTAGCAACTGAACTAGTATCAAATACTGAGGGGTTGCTATAAACACTAGTAAAGTACACATCAATAACATGTATATCAAATATACCTTTGTTCACTTTGCCATCCTTCTTATCCGCCAAATACTTGGGGCAGTTCTGCTTCCAGTGACCAGTCCCTTTGCAGTAGAACCACTTAGTCTCAGGCTTAGGTCTAGACTTGGGCTTCTTCACTTGAGCAGCAACTTGCTTGCCATTCTTCTTGAAGTTCCCCTTCTTCCCTTTGCCCTTTTCTTGAAACTAGTGGTCTTGTCAACCATCAACACTTGCTGCTTTTCTTGATTTCTACCATCGTCGATTTCAGCATCACGAAGAGCTTGGGAATCGTTTCCGTTATCCCTTGCATATTATAGTTCATCGCGAAGTTCTAGTAACTTGGTGATAGTGACTAGAGAACTCTGTCAATCACTATCCTATCTGGAAGATTAACTCCCACTTGATTCAAGTGATTGTAGTACCCAGACAATCTGAGACTATGCTCACTGCTTGAGCTATTCTCCTACATCTTTTAGCTATAGAACTTGTTGGAGACTTCATATCTCTCAACTCGGGTATTTGCTTGAAATATTAACTTCAACTCCTGGAACATCTTATATGGTCCATGACGTTCAAAACGTCTTTGAAGTCCCGATTCTAAGCCATTAAGCATGCTGCACTAAACTATCAAGTAGTCATCATATTGAGCTAGCCAAACGTTCATAACGTCTGCATCTGCTCCTGCAATAGGTCTGTCACCTAGCGGTGCATCAAGGACATAATTCTTCTGTGCAGCAATGAGGATAAACCTCAGATCACGGATCCAATCCGCATCATTGCTACTAACATCTTTCAACTTAGTTTCCTCTAGGAACATATCAAAATAAAACAGGGGAGCTAAACGCAAGCTATTGATCTACAACATAGATATGCTAATACTACTAGGACTAAGTTCATGATAAATTAAAGTTCAATTAATCATATTACTTAAGAACTCCCACTTAGATAGACATCCCTCTAATCATCTAAGTGATCACGTGATCCAAATCAACTAAACCATAACCGATCATCACGTGAAATGGAGTAGTTTTCAATGGTGAACATCACTATGTTGATCATATCTACTATATGATTCACGCTCGACCTTTCGGTCTGAGTGTTCCGAGGCCATATCTGCATATGCTAGGCTCGTCAAGTTTAACCTGAGTATTCTGCGTGTGCAAAACTGGCTTGCACCCGTTGTAGATGGACGTAGAGCTTATCACACCCGATCATCACGTGGTGTCTGGGCACGACGAACTTTGGCAACGGTGCATACTTAGGGAGAACACTTTTATCTTGAAATTTAGTGAGAGATCATCTTATAATGCTACCGTCAATCAAAGCAAGATAAGATGCATAAAAGATAAACATCACATGCAATCAATATAAGTGATCTGATATGGCCATCATCATCTTGTGCTTGTGATCTCCATCACCGAAGCACCGTCATGATCACCATCGTCACCGGCGCGACACCTAGATCTCCATCGTAGCATCGTTGTCGTCTCGCCAACTATTGCTTCTACGACTATCGCTACCGCTTAGTGATAAAGTAAAGCAATTACATGGCGATTGCATTGCATACAATAAAGCGACAACCATATGGCTCCTGCCAGTGCCGATAACTTGGTTACAAAACATGATCATCTCATACAATAAAATATAGCATCATGCCTTGACCATATCACATCATAACATGCCCTGCAAAAACAAGTTAGACATCCTCTACTTTGTTGTTGCAAGTTTTACGAGGCTGCTACGGGCTGAGCAAGAACCGTTCTTACCTATGGATCAAAACCACAACGATAGTTCGTCAAGTTAGTGCTGTTTTAACCTTCTCAAGGACTGGGCGTAGCCACACTCGGTTCAACTAAAGTTGGAGAAACTGACACCCGCCAGCCCCCTATGTGCAAACGACAACTCATGTCTATGGCTAGGAAACATAACCATCTTTGATCAACGAGCTAGTCAAGTAGAGGCATACTAATGACACTCTGTTTGTCTATGTATTCACACAAGTATTATGTTTTCGGTTAATACAATTCTAGCATGAATAATAAACATTTATCATGATATAAGGAAATAAATAATAACTTTATTATTGCCTCTAGGGCATATTTCCTTCAGGTATTACACCACAACGATGGCCCGAACCAGTATAAATTTTGTGTCCCTTGTGTCGTGAGTTCGTCGAGCTAGTCCGTAAGATCTTAGCAAAGCTAGGACGTGGATCGGTAGGGGGTAATCTTCATGCGCACCCAAGTGTTCGAACCTTGAGGGTTTTGTCGGAACCCGTGATCCGACAGACTTCTTCACCAGGGGCCCTCCAGTGGATGTCCTCTTTCTTGGCTAAGGCGCCAGTGGCGACAAAGTTGTTCAAATCCTCTTCGGTTATTCAGGATCGGACCCAGTTGCAAGAAGTGTATGTCTTAGGCATTTCCTCAAAGATGTGAAAGAAAAATTATACCGGTTCAAGTTTACATGGTTAAGCCGGCTTATGGTTAAAAGGCAAACCATATGAAGTGTGCAAAGGTGTTGAGCCGGAGATTGGCATTACAAGGTTACACCGAGGTATTGGCAGCTTAAGAGGGGAGTAATGGTACCTGGTGGGTTACGGTTTAATAAGTTAAGCCGTCCACATAGTCCTTGGTTACAGATTTAAAAAATGAAAAATTGCTAAGTGATGGAAAACAGGTTTCATAGATTGATATCATAATTTTGGATCTATCGCGCGTCAGATAATGGAAAATATTTAGACCTAAAATACGGTGCTTGAGCAGTTCATAAGGTCCAGATCGGATTTTTTGTTCAAAAGGAGATGCTCTGATAGTGAAAATATGTGCTATGAATACCACCGCACAGGAAAGGTACCAAGTTCGAATCTAAAATGAGTGCTACAGCGAAGAATGAAGACGAACTTCGATGAACTTCTAGAAACCCTAATGGGATCTATGGGAAGAGGAAGCAGGAGAAACTCACCAGGGTTGTTCAGCAGCGGAGGCGCGCGGACGAAATCTGGTCAGATCAGGTTGATGCACCGGCCGTCATTAAGGCAGAGGCGAAGGTCGACGGCAGCGGCAGCGGCAGAGCTCGAGTGCTGGGGCATTGCGAGGTGGAAGACAAAGGCGAAGAGGCAAGGGGGAAAGAAAGGGACCCCTGGCCCTATTTATAAGACGAAAGGATAAGTGACAGGCGCGGGAATCGAGGAAGCCAAAAAATGGATATGTGACGGTGTAGACGCCTCGATTTTCGGAGGATCATTAAAAGAGAAAATATATTAAGATTTGGGCTTTGTGCAATATTAAATGACAGGTGACATCATGGCGGGTTACCATAATTTCAGTAGATGATGTCATGGCGAGTTACAAGGCTTCACAAAGATAATGAAGAAGGATTTTTTCTAAGTGTTGAAGATTGATATGAACAAGTTCAAATCAACCTAGGGCCTAATGTTGGGGATGTAACTATTAAATATAACCCGCCCAGGAGGGGACGGGTTATGCTCATGACGGTTTACCGATTCAAAGCCCATGAAGATGTTGAAGATGGCGGTTCACGGAGGAGACCTACTAAGGGCCCGAAGCCCAAAGGCGACTTAAGGCCCAATAAGTGTAAACCGCCATATATGTATGACTTTTATTGTAAGGCATGTACAGTTAGTCACCGAGCCGGACACGTTGTTATGAGCCCTCCCTGAGCCGCTGGGCGTCAACATGTGTATATAAAGGGACGACTGTCGGATTACGGGTTCCGGCAAAACCCTCAAGGTTCGAACACTGGGGTGCGCACGAAGATCTCCCCCTATCGATCCACGTCCTAGCTTCGCTAAGATCTCAAGGGCTAACTCGACGAACTCGCAACACAAAGGACACAAGATTTATACTGGTTCAGGCCACCGTTGTGGTGTAATACCCTACTCCAGTGTGGTGGTGGTGGATTGCCTCTTGGGCTGAGGATGAATAGTACAAGGGGAAGAACAGCCTCCTGAGGCGAGGTGTTCTTGTGCTTGGTGAACTTGTGTGGGTGAGGATCACTCGAGATGAGATGAGATGCCTCTGAATGAGTTATCTCCTACGGTGGTGGCTAGTCCTATTTATATAACCCTGGTCCTCTCCCCAAATATTGAGCTGGAAGGGACCAACAACGGCCAATTTGAAAGGGGACAGCTAGTACAGCTTATCCTGACAAAAGCGGTCTTCGCCTGCAAAAGGCTCTGGTGGTGACGCCGCCTTGGGCTCCATGGTGACCTCCATCTTGCCGTCCCACTGGTCTTGGTCTCATTGCACTGATATGGAAACCTTTGCTTGACGCCTCGGTTCTCCGCGCCTGCGCTTGCCTCCTTAGCACCAAAGAGGAAACAAGGACACTGTGCGCGCTGGCGCCCGCCTGGTCTCAATTGTCATGGCTTACGTCATGAGAACCTCGCGAGGTTTGCCTTGCCTTGATCTCTCCGCCCCTCGCGAGCCAACCAGGTGAGGCCTCTCCCAAAGGGGTCTTGCGCCATCCGCCTCGCGAGGCTTGGCCCCTCGCGAGGGTCTTGAGTGCTTGTCGGTGAAGATGGGCCGTACGGGCCCGCTTGCAGAGCCACCCCATGGGCCGCAGGCAAGCAAGTCTGGGGACCCCTATTCCCAGAACCCCGACAGTAGCCCCCGGGCCCAAGGCGCGTTCGGGCTTGGCTTCGAGGCGAAGCCAAAGGTCAAGTGCGGAGCGCCGCGGGCCCCAATAGCCAGCGGCCTCGGTCGACGCGTGGCGGTTGATTGGACGTGGGCGTCTCCGCTTCCCCACGCTGGCTCGGCAACTGCCCGACTATCAAAAGGCTGGCGTAGACATCTCTTGCCTTCACTGCTTCCTTTCGCCTTGTTCAGATCCCCTTATTTGTGCCCTGCCTCCGAAATCCCCAGATCTGCTTCCATCCCCTACCGCATCAGCGACCAATGGGGCCTCGTAAGGTCAAGCCCACCTCATCGTTGGCTTGGTATGAACCAGCTCTCGACGTGCCCAACGTCTTGGACAAGAGCCTCGCTGCCACGCGCTTGCTGACGGCGGGGGAAAGCAACGAGAAGGGGAAGACGGGGCTCCGGGTTGCCTCCGACACGCCGGAGCCTGAGGGGAGTACCTTGTTCCCCTTCTTCACGAGTAGCATCGCCGCAGGGCTGGTTCCCCCCTTTTCTGACTTCTTCTACGAGGTCCTCGGCCACTACGGGCTGCAAGTGCTGCATCTTCATCCCAACTCCATCCTTCTCTTGTCCATCTTCGCCTACTACTGCGAGGCGTACCTCGGCGTGATGCCATCCGTGGCTCTTCTACACTACTTCTTCTTCCTCCGCGTCAAGGAGGTTCACACCTCCGGGTGTGCCAACTTCATCGCGGCCGGCAAGGCCAACTCGATCTCGAAGACAGGGAAGAAAGCCGAAGGCTTTCGGAGCAAGTGGGCCATGATGGACGCTAAATGCGTCCACCCACGCTTGACGCTGCCGACAGAGATGCCCCAGTCCGACAAGGGTTCGTCTGCGCAAAGCTCATCGATGAGCGGGCGATGTTGGTGCTGGAGCAGATGAAGACCGGCCTGAAGCCGGGCAACGCGAAGGCGGCGAAGGTGACAGGGGCCATGCTCCTGAGGGAATTCCTAATGCTGCACGTGGCCCCGCTTCAAGCTCTACGCGCCCCTTGCGGGAGCTTGGGGACGAAGAGGACAAGGTTCGCCTGAGCCCGAAGGCCTTGTCCGACGGTGAGCTGGACGCGGTTCTCCGCCTCCTGGTTGGGGACGACCAGGAGTACCCGCCGAGCATCTTCACCCCCTTGTTTCACCGTGAGGACGGGGCGCAGGTCGTGGCCTCCAGGCCGACTTTTGACGGGCGCGGGCTGGTGCAGCCGGTGCCTACTGGGGCCCCTGCAGCGCCGAAGCCAGTGGAGTTGTCTTCTGACGAGTCCCACGGGGAGGAAGACTCGGAGGTGACCCCCGAAGGGATGGGGGAGACCTCCCCCTTGAGCAAAGCTGACATCCTCCGCGCCTTTCCTGATGATGACGAGGTCGGTGCCTGCCAGGAGGAGAGGGAGCCGCCGGTTATCCCGACGAGGGGCAGATCGTCGCTGGTCTCTCGAGATGTTACTCCCGCCTTGGCGCCGTCTGAAGCTACTTCCGGCCCCTCTATTGCGCCGTTTTCTCCTCCCGGAGTCTGCGCGCCCACTCCTCAGGCCTCGAAGCTCTCAGGCTTCAAACTCACCAAGCGGAGGGTGGACTATGCTGCGGTGGACTGATAAGTGCTTGAGCTTCGTCTTGTTCTTGCTTATACTGCTTCCTCCTCACGTTCGTCCTTGGTTGACCAGGCCGCCGCCTTCGGCGAAGAAGAGGAAGGAGGGTGCAGCGCCCACACCTGGGACTGAACCATCTGCAGCGGCCGCACCCCCCTCCATGGAGAAAGGAAATGACGGCTCTCGTAGCTTTCCGGCCCTGTCGCCCTTGCGAAGCCTGGAGGGGCGTCGTCCGGAGGAGTCAGCCCCCGAGGCCCTGCGGGCTCCGGAAGTGCCGATGTCTGGTTCGGCTGCTGAGGACCCGGAGGCTCAGGAGCCCTTGGTCTCCCAAGCCCTGGTGACGACGTCGCCTTCTCCTCCTGCTGCGCCATTACTCCCAGGTTCTTCTGCCTCCTCTGCTATCTTGGAGCGTGCCCTTTCAGTGATGACTCAGCTGTGGGAAGATCTCCTGGGCGCGGATCCGCGCCTGGTAGCCGGGCGCCTGGAGCTGGCCTCCGGCTAGCTTTAGTCTGACGCGGCAGTCCGAGCGACGCTGAGCCAGGCCGCAACAACCTCCGAGAAGGAGAAGCGGGCCGCCGCTCAAGCTGCGGCCGATCGCGAGGCGGCCCTGAAGGACGCTGAAGCCGCCCATGACCGCTGCCGGGCGCTGGAGGACAAGCTGAAGAGTCTGCGCGATGAGCACACAGAAGAAGCTCGTGGCCGCCAGGCGAAGGAGGAGGAGATGAGGGCCCGGGAGGACGCCATCAAGAACCGCAACGCCGAGCTGGGGGAGTTGGCGAAGGCGCAAGCCACTGAATGCAGCCGGCTGGAGGAGCTGGAGCGGAAGGTGGAGCTGAAGGGGGCTGATCTCGACGCGAAGGCGAAGGTCCTGGCTGAGGACCGTGCGGCCTTCGCGCTTCTCGAGAAGAGGTCCCGTGTGGCGCTGAAAGCACTTTACGAGAAGGGCCTGGAAAAGCTGCTGACCACCGACGAGGATGGCCCTGCTCAGCTGCTTCCCTCCTTGGTTGCCGCGCTTGAGGAGGTTGTGAGCGGCATTGGTCCTATGGCCGAGGCGGAAGCCCGCGTTCTTTCCTCAGCTGCACTGACGCGTGTCTTCAGTCACCTCCATCTTCGCGATCCAACTGCCCGCCTGGACGAGCGGCTAGAGCCTATGGACGAGGAGCATTGTGCGGCTGCTGCCGCAGCCGTGAAGGGCCACGTGGAGGCCCTGCTGAAGAAGTTCCACGGCTTCGCTCTCGCGCCTTCGACCGGCGGTGCCACCGATCCTGCGGCTCCGGCTGGCCGTGCAGGCGAAGGCAACGCTGCCAAGGGATGAGCAGCTTCTGTAGGCGATGGCGTTGTCAAGGGGTGACCTGCTCGCGGCAGCTTTCTTGTTTTACTCCTGCAACATGCATCGTGCCTCGTGGAGGCGTTTAAACTTGTGCTTGACGTTTGAGAGAACAATATGTCTTGTAATATTTGTTTGGAGATTTTGCGATTTTCTTCCTATTTGCTTTATATTCTACATCGGCAGGGCCCGGCCCCGCGCATACCTCAACCGCCGTTGGGCCGACCGGAGACCAGGACGGACCCAAGGAGTGAGGGGCTACGTGACCAGTTAGGCTCCTGAGTCGCGATGCTCAGGAGTCCCCCTTGACGCGCAAACAGCTTATAGGAAGGGGACGCGAGGGTAGGATTAGTGTTCTACGTCGGCGGAGCCCGGCCTCGCGCATACCTCAACCGCCGTTGGGCCGACCGAAGACCAGGACGGACCCAAGGAGTGAGGGGCTACGTGACCAGTTAGGCTCCTGAGTCAAGATGCTCAGGAGTCCCCCTTGACGTGCAAACACCCTTCATACATTTGCCCTCGCCGAAGCTCGGGAGGGGCGCGCGACGACCGGGTCCGGGGGACCCGGTTGGGTGGCGTACGCTTGGGCGTGACCCAAGCGCAGCCCCCGTGCCCAGCCCCCTCGCGCGACTCTCCCGAGGTGAGGTGTTGCGGTGAGGCCGGACACTGAGCTCAGGGCTCCCTGAGGTTGATGCGGCCGTGGGGCCGCCCTCAGTTGTTTATCACCAGCGCTTCCGCACTTGCGTCGGCATAGCCGCTCCTCGGCAGTGTCGACGGCCAGCACGGAGCATGGTGCTTCCAGTGGTACGTGGGAGGGGACTCGCTACTGCGGAGAGCCCCCGGGGCGTGTACAGCCCCGCCCTGACATGTGGCTTGCACGGCAGGGCTAGACGAGGTGTGTCTGGGCACTCGTGAGTCAGCGCGGGACTCACGAGGCCCTACCTCAAGGCGGGTTGCGCCTGGTCTTGGTTTTTGTTCGCTGTGCTGGTACTGCGAGGTGGTCAGAGAACCTGCGCCGAACGAATCTCCTGAGGTTATCGCGTGAGAAGGCCAAGCACCAACGGCCCCATGAGGTGACGTGAACGGGGCCGGCCCGCCAGACAAAGCTCAGCCGTTGGATTTATCGACGCTGCAGGGACGGGCCTGAGCACAGACGCCGTGCCTAACCCTCTCACGCGAAGGATCCTGAAGAAAGACGGCCGGCGCGCGGCTCCCATGGTGGGTGACGATCGAGCAGGTGATAGTCATAGGTAGATTAAGCATGGAAAGCAAACTGGCTTAAGTAAATGCAAGGAAGAGACATGCCACTGGGTCAGGCCCGAGCGGCTTGGGGATGATGCAGCCCGAGGGGCGCCCCCAGCAAGGTAAGCTAAAGACATAAAAAGGGATACATGCCATAGGGACGGACCCACGTGGCCTGGGAATGATGCAGCCCAGGGGGCGCTCCCAGCTAAATAAACTTGGAAAATGTCACCTGGTTCTGTTGATGAAGGGATGTTGGGGCAGCTGAAGGTACGCGGCGAAGGGGTTGCTCCTCACGAGCCACCGGGGCCCTGAGCCACGGGAGGCTCTGGGGGTCCAGGCGGTTCCTTGAGGACCGTCTCCAAATCCGTCAGGACGGCGTGGTGCCTAGCCTCCTGAGTCGCCTGGGCACGCCGCAGGTTGCACTGATAGGCGGATGCCACGCTCGGCAGGCCAAAAGGCATGCGAACGTAGCTGTGTGGTGGGCCCTCGCAGCATCCCACGCGCGAAGGTCAGAAGGGCTCCTGAGACGCGGCCCGGTTGAGCCCTGGGTCATCGATGCAGACGCGCAGCCCAGCATCCTCGCCTGGATGGGAGGCTGCGCCAGGTGAACGGCAATTGCCGCGCATGGCCCTCGCATCTTGCAGCTCGTGGGTGGTCCTGGTAATGAATTCCTAAGCGTTGGGCGCTCCTCGACTTGTGTCCTCCTGAGGGTGACGTGCCACAAACCACGCCTCCAGATGGTGCCCGAGCGCCTCCCTCGTGATGTTGGCAAGGTCTGAGGCCCTCCAGAAGAGAGCCCCCGAGCCCTGCCCGAGAAGGCCGCCGGGCGCGCTTTCCTATGTGATGGAGGGAGGCGCCCCAGGTGCGGGTGCCGATCCAGTCGTGGCGCCGCTTGAGGCGCCTCTTGTCTGTGCCCTGCGTGGAGCAGCTACTTCTTCTTCTTGGGGTGGCCTCAAGAGGGCGCTCGCCCTTGCTGTCGGGGTCGTCGATTGTTGCAGCTTGGAAGGCACACTCGAGGGAGCACACCGCATCTCTTTCTTCGCACGGGACCGTGATGATTCCACCGCTTCCTGGCATCTTGAGGACATTGTAGCCGTGATGGGTCACTGCCATGAACTTGGCCAGGACTGGGTACCCGAGGATCGCATTGTACGGCAGACGGATGTGGGCAACGTCGAAGTCGATGAGCTCGGTGCGTTAGTTGTCGCGCTGTCCGAAGGTGACGGGGAGGCGGACCTGCCCGATCGAGGTAGTGGAGCCGTCGGTCACACCTGAGAAAGGCTTGGTGGGCTGAAGCTTATCATACAGCACTTGGAGGTTGTCGAACGTGTCGATGGACAGGACATTAAGCCCTGCACCTCCATCGATGAGGGTCTTGGTGACTTGCACGTTGCTGATTACTGGTGAACAGAGCATCGGGAGGGCGCCAGCGGTAGCCACGCACTTGAGCTGATCTGCCGAGCTGAACGTGATGGCGCACTTGGACCACCTGAGCGGGTGCGTGGCCTCGAGCTTGGGGAGGACTGCATTCACTTCACGAGCAAACTGTTTGAAGATACGCTGTGAGGCTGGGGCCTGAGCTCCGCCCAAAATGCAGGCGATAGCATGCAGCTCCTGGAAGCCCCCAGCCCCCTCGTCTTGATGGTGGTCGTCATTCCTTCTTGGTGGTGGCGGTAGTGGAGGAAGACCGGCGTTGCCCTGAGGACGATCCTCAGGAGGCTGATCCCTCCAGGCGCCCTCACGAGGCTGATCCTGCCAGCGGTCCTCACGAGGCCGGTCGCGCCACTTCTGGCGCGGGCCACAGTCATCCCAGCGTCCGCCACCACGTCCTCCTCCTCGGCCGTAGCTCCGGTCGTTGCGCTCGGGGCATCGACCGAAGCGTAATTCTCGAATGGCTCTGAGCTCTTGACAGTCACTGGTGTTGTGGCTATGCAGGTTATGGAAGGCGCAGAACGGTCGGCTGCTCTTGGATGACTCGGGGTGGTCTCTGCCGCGCTTGGTGTCTGGCTCCGCCGCGAGCACGGCTGCTCCCTTGCGCTTCACGTCCTTGGCCTTGGCTTTCTTCTCCTCTGGGTCCGTAGCCGGGAGCTCGAGGAGGGAAGGCCCCCCTCCTCAGCTCTTGCGCACTTGGTCGCCAGGTTGAACAACTCCAGAGACATGCACAGCTCCTCGTGGATGGCGAGCTCCTCCTTCATCTTGACGTCGAGGACGCCATCAGAGAACGCGGAGATGATTGCCTCGTCCGTCACCTTGGGGATCTTGAGGCGAACGTTGTTGAAGCGCTGGATGTACTTCTGGAGGGTCTCTCCTGGTTGTTGCTTGACGCGGTGTAGGTCACCCACGGCCGGTGGGCGGTCGCGAGTGCCATGGAAGTTGGCAACGAAACAGTCGCGCATCTCGTTCCAGGAGGAGATCGAGCCTGGGGGCAGGTTCAGGAGCAGGGAGCAGGCACCATCCTTGAGAGCCATGGGGAACCAGTTCGCCATGACCTTCTCGTCGCTGTTGGCCGCCTCGATGCTCGGCTCGTAGAGCTGCAGGAACTCCGCGGGGTCGGGGGTGCTGTCGTAGCGAGGAGGCAGATCTGGCTTGAACTTGCCTGGCCAAGCGACACTACGCAGTTCAGGGGTGAAGGCGCGGCATCCTGCCATGGTCACCGGGACTCTGTGGTGGTGGAGAACTTGTCCTTGATGGGGTCCGTACACCGCCACCGCAGGCGGCACGCGGTCTTGCCGTGGTGGCGCAGGGAGCGCGGGGGCGTTTTCTCATGGCCGAGGGACTTCTTGGCAGCTTCTTTCTTCTTGCGCGGGCGCCGGACGCGGCGGGTCGTGCCGTGGGGCTGCGCGCCTTGGCACCAAGACTCCGTCTTGGGGCAGAGGTGGCGGAGGCGCTCCATGGACTACGTCGCCCACGGCTGGCGGAGGGCGAGGCAGCGAGAGGGATGGCGCAGGGGAGCCCCCTGCGGCGCTGACAAGCTCGGTGATGCGGTCGAGCCAGTCCTCGTAGAGGTCGTCGATAGAGTGGTAGCGCAGGAGCTCGCGCGCCATGCACAGCGCGGCCTGCGCGTCCACGAGAGCGTGACGAGCGTGGGATGACGAACCGGCCGGGGTCAGCAATGGCGTGGCGGTGCGGCCGTCCCACCGCACCGAGGGGTGCAGCGAGGATGCTTGCTGCTCGTTCCCCGTCGGGCCGGTGGCGGCGTTGGCGGCAGGCGATGGAGAACGACGGGGTGGCCCGCCGATGGGAGCCGTCTGAGCAACGCGGGCGGCGAGGGCAGCCTGGCGCTCTGCGCGAGTGCGGCGAGCATCCGCCATGGAGACGATGAAGCAACGGGACACGGAGCGACGGAAGTGAAGCTTCGGCGCACCCCTACCTGGCGCGCCAAATGTCAGATTACGGGTTCCGGCAAAACCCTCAAGGTTCGAACACTAGGGTGCGCACGAAGATCTCCCCCTACCGATCCACGTCCTAGCTTCGCTAAGATCTCAAGGGCTAACTCGACGAACTCGCAACACAAAGGACACAAGATTTATACTGGTTCGGGCCACCGTTGTGGTGTAATACCCTACTCCAGTGTGGTGGTGGTGGATTGCCTTTTGGGCTGAGGATGAACAGTATGAGGGGAAGAACAGCCTCCTGAGGCGAGGTGTTATTGTGCTTGGTGAACTTGTGTGGGTGAGGATTACTCGAGATGAGATGAGATGCCTCTGAATGAGTTATCTCCTATGGTGGTGGCTAGTCCTATTTATATAGGCCATGGTCCTCTCCCCAAATATTGAGCGGGAAGGGAGCCAACAACGGCCAATTTGAAAGGGGACAGCTAGTACAGCTTATCCTGACAAAAGCAGTCTTCGCCTGCAAAAGGCTCTGGTGGTGATGCCGCCTTGGGCTCCATGGTGACCTCCGTCTTGTCGTCCCGCTGGTCTTGGTCTCGTTGCACTGATATGGAAACCTTTGCTTGACGCCTCGGTACTCCCCGCCTGCACTTGCGTCCTTAGCACCAAAGAGGAAACAAGGACACTGTGCACGCTGGCGCCCACCTGGCGCCGGCCTGGTCTCGATCGTCATGGCTTACGTCATGAGAACCTCGCGAGGTTTTCCTTGCCTTGATCTCTCCACCCCTCGTGAGCCAACCAGGTGAGGCCGCTCCCGAAGGGGTCTTGCGCCGTCCGCCGCGCGAGGCTTGGCCCCTCGCGAGGGTCTTGAGTGCTTGTTGGTGAAGATGGGCCGTACGGGCCCGCTCACAGAGCCACGCCGTGGGCCGCAGCAGGCAAGTCTGGGGACCCCCGTTCCCAGAACACCAACAACGGCCCGGCGGCGACTTACGATAGGAAATAAGATATCGAAAGCTAGGTCAAGCGTATTCGCTCCCTGATAATCGAGACATAAGCAATACCACCTCAAACTGGATTAGGCCTTTACATTCACCGCAAGGCCCGAACCAGTATAAACCCCCTGTGTCCTTTGTCCCGTTTAACCCCTTTAAGCTAACCTAGTTGCGATGGCTCCATGACTAAGTTCTCACGCTAGGACATCTGTCGTGACAATTCCACGACAGTCACTCTCCATTTGCTTGATCGTGTTGATTGACACATGGGAATCTGTCTCGACGGTGAACAGCTTGGTGCTCCATTTATAAGCCAAGGCAATTCCCTCCATGCAAGCCGCCAGTTCCGCTTCAACCGGGCTAGCGTACGTATGCAGGTGGCGACTCGATGCGAAGACGATTTCTCCATCCTCATCACGGAGGATCATACCGGCACCTCCACTGCTTGTCTCCATGGCAAAGGCACCATCCACATTTAGCTTGTTCCACCCAGTTGGGGGCTTGCTCCAACTATCTGCTGGTCTTCCATTGATGTGGTCCTCCCGTTGTTTCTGCTCCTTCTTTCTCAGTCTCATGTTATCATATGTGGCCACCATCTTTCCCTTCTCAAGATCCCCATGAGGGTGTTGCTGTAGGCATAGCAGGGACACAGTGTAGCTGCATAAAAAGCGCGTCAATACATGGACTGGCGGGGGCTTCTTATGGTGTGTGATCTCGTTCCTAACATGCCATATTCTCCACATTGTCATCAACAGCGGTAGATGTTGTTGTTTGCCACAGTTGGACAGCAAGTGAAGCAGACACTCTGGCCCCGTATTGACCACTTCTTCAATGTTTGTCATATAGACTTGCTCATTCATCGCTCGCCATAGCTGCACAGCAAGGGGGCACCTACAAAAAACATGGAACGTGTCCTCACGGTCCAGTCCACAAAGAGTACAAATTTCAGTTTTTTCTAGCTTTCGAATCATCTTATTTTCCATCGTAGCCAACGAGTTCGTCGCAAGTTTCCAAGCAAAGACTCGTACCTTTGGGGGAGCAGGGCACCCCCACACTATCTTCCAGATGGCGCGGTTGTCGTCTGGTGCCCTGCTCGTGGCGCACATGGTTGTGCGAGTTTGCTCCTCCAAAGCCAAGCGATACGCAGATCGCACGGTGAAGATACCGCGTGGCTCAGGCGCCCAAGCCAGTACATCATTAAGACGTCGTGGCGATGCCTTGATCTTCAAAATTTCCTGGGCATCCATCATCATGAAGTTTTGCCGGACTAGCTCCTGGTTCGACCTTCCATTGTTATCCAGAAGTTCAGCAACACGCCGTATTCGGCTGTTGCGTCATGGAGTGATTGGCCTACAAAAGGTCGGCCTGGAAATTCAAGGGTCTCGCCAGACCCAAATGAGCTAGCCATTCCCAACACGCCAGATAATTCCCTTTTGGAGTTTCTCCAGACCATATTGTATGGCATGCCATGAAGAAGAAGTGTTGCCTGCAAAAACCATATCAACCAGTGAACCATTGGGGTAATACCTTGCTTCGAGCACCATGGCACACAGAGAATCAGGTCGCTCCAAAAGTCGCCACAGTTGTCATGCAAGCAAAGCTTGATTAAAGATCCTGAAGTCGCGGAAGCCAAGGCCGCCTGCTGTTTAGGTTGAACAAGCTTCTCCCATGCGAGCCAGTGTGTTTTCCTCTTGCCTTGTTCTGAACCCCACTAGAAATTTCTTATTAGTCTCGTCAAGTCATCATAGATAGAAAAAGGTAGCTTAAAGACACCCATGATATAAGTTGGCAGTGCTTGGGCCACTAATTTAATCAATGCTTCCTTCCCTGCTTGCGAAAGTGTATTACCCCAGGCCAAAATTCTCTTTGTGAGTTGTTGTTGCAGGTTTTGTAATTTCCCCCGATGCATCCGACCCTCCGGCGTTGGCAGCCCAAGATACTTACTTTCAAAACTATCTCCAGAAATTTGCAGTACACTTTTTACTTCCTCCTTGTTTGCTGCAAGACAACTTTCACCAAATAAAATGGAGCATTTGTGAGGGTTGAAGAGTTGCCCTGTGGCCATAGCATACCCATTTATAATCCTTTTAATAGCCTCTGCTTGTTCCTTTTCTGCCTTAAAGAAGAGGAGGGTATCATCTGCGAACAGAAGGTGTGAAATACCTGGTGCATTCCGGCAGATTTTTACTGGTTGGATCTCATTATTCTGGACACCCTGCCTTAACAAAGCCGAAAGTCCATCAGCGACAAACAGAAACAAAAATGGGGAGAGGGTGTCACCTTGCCGTAGCCCACGCGACGGTACAAACGAGTCCAAGGGAGCTCCATTGAATTTCACCTGATACCTCACCGTGGTAACGCATGGCATGATCCACTGTATCCACTGGTGAGAGAAGCCCAACTTTTGCATCGAATGTTCCAAGAACCTCCAATCCACCCGGTCATATGCCTTTGAGAGATCCAACTTGTAGGCACAGAAACTTTTGTCCGGTTTCTTTTCCTGGTTGATATAGTCGAAGCACTCAAACGCCACAAGGGCGTTATCAGTAATCAATCCACCAGGAACAAACTCACTCTGCATAGGAGAAATGATATCGTCCAAAAGTGGACGTAGCCTATTCACCAAACACTTAGCTACAATCTTGTAAATGACGTTGCATAAGCTTATAGGACGGAACTCAGTTAATTTCTCTTGATTAGTTACCTTGGGGGTAAGCACAATGACCATGTCATTTACACCTTCCGGCATTACACCTCACTGCTTTTATAACTTCCTCTCTCAATACAAGCCAGTTCCACTGAAAGAATCGAGAAGGAAACCCATCCTTCCCTGGGGCCTTTAGGGGGCCAATCTGGAAAAGACTGTCGCTGATTTCTCTGTCAGAGAAAGGGGTGCATAACTTTTCATTCATTTCCTCTGTGACCCGCTGCCCAAGTAAGTGCACTACTGGTGCATGGTGCAAAGATTCATCCCAAGTGAAGATCTGTTTGAAATAATCGTTCGTCATATTTGCCATGATAGTCGGTTCCTCGTGGCTGACTCCTGTCTCATCCACCAGTTTTTTCACTTTGTTCTTTCGAGCCCTCCAAACAGCTTTGTTCTGGAAATATTTGGTATTGTGATC
This sequence comes from Triticum aestivum, assembly GCF_018294505.1. Classification (NCBI taxonomy): domain Eukaryota; kingdom Viridiplantae; phylum Streptophyta; class Magnoliopsida; order Poales; family Poaceae; genus Triticum; species Triticum aestivum. The sequence continues at coordinate 585,963,507 of NC_057799.1, read as the reverse complement.
CCCATCTCGTAACCAGGCTATTCAGGACCTTTGCATCCACATGAGTTCCTCTCGATATAACAGTTCATTCATCTCATCCTCTACTTTCCTTATCTCCTCTCGATCAGCATGGTTTGCAAGTAATTCCTCCAGCCGCACCCGAGACATCTCTAGTCTCTTAACTATGCTACCAAATTTCTTCTTACTCCACACATGTAGCTCAGACATTAAGGATCCTAGGCCTTTGCAAATGTCTCCCAAGTTCACCTTTGCTCCTGCTTTTGCCCATGCATTCTAGATACGCTCAGCCAGGCTAGGATCTCGTTCCCACATAACTTCATAACGACGCTGGCTTTTCTTTCTTTGCTGCACCACTTCTGCCTCACAATGCAACACTATAGGTGAGTGATCAGAACATGGGGATACTTGGTGGACCACCCTAGATTCAGAGAAGATGTCTCTCCATTTGTTATCTGCAGCTGCCCTGTCCAACCGTACTTTTACATCTCTTCTTCCTCTGCGTTTATTATCACAAGTGAAAGGTAGACCTGAGAACCCAAGATCAATAAGTTCACATAATTCCAGAGTATCACGGAAGGCTAGCATCTGACTTTCACTCCTCTGAGAGGCCGAGAAGTGCTCAAACGACCAAAGGGCCTCATTAAAATCACCAAGAACACACCAAGGGAGTTCTGACTGTGTTTTAAGCTTTTGCATGAGTGACCACATGTGGTGCCTATTTTCAGACCGTGGTTCCCCATAGACACACGTAAGCCGCCAAAGAGGTGCATTGTCAGATAGACGAACATAAGCATCAATATATCTTTCATTTGCATCTTTTATTTCTACATGTAGCTGATCATTCCAAAACAAACCCAAGCCTCCACTGAGGCCATCACTGTCCACACCAACAAAACCATTCAAACCTAATCTACCACGAAGACGGCGGACTTTTTCTGCTTTTGCCTAGTTTCAGAAAGAAATGCAGAACTTGACTCGGCAACCCTCGCAAGTGCTACCAAATCTCGAACTGTCGGTTTGTTCCCAACCCCCGACAGTTCCAGCTGAAGATATTCATTGCTCCTGACGGGGCGCCACACTTGGCCCCTTGAGTTTCCTAGCGGCCCCGTTGCTGGTTACCTCCATATCCTCCAAGCCTTCCATTGGAACCCCTTATGTGTTCTCTCCATCCTCCAAGTGTTTGCCTTTTTTCTGAACGTTTCCATCCTGCTTCTCTTCATACACAACCAGAACTTTGCTTTGCTCTACTGTGGCTCTGTCTTCCTCTTGCTGCCATATGTATCTTTTGCCCAACACTGAATCTGCATTAGACATGCAATGATCAGAACCTCCATCTGATACCATCCCATCATTAAGCCCTTTCATCACCGGGACCATTTCTCTGCTAACAAAGCTACTGGTAAAGCACCCAGCCAGCAGAACTAGAAAAACTTGTACTTGTGGCCGGATAGAGATGGGCAGTGGTGATGCAACTCTTTCTGGCCAGGTGGACTGCATTGGAAGCTCAAACGTTGCCCTCCCACCACGTGCCTTGCTAGTTTCAGGTACAGCCACATTCAGTTGCATCTGCATCTCTTGAACACGAGTAGCAAGTTCAGCGTCCACCTCTTTAGCACCCGCATGTTCATCCTATTCGAAACCGTCCCTCGCATCCACCCGGTCTAGCACGTGGCTGTCCCTCTGTCTATGTTTCCTCCGGCTGTTGCGCCGCTCTCCTGGTTTCCCCAGCCCTCCATTAGTGCAACCGCCGGCCCCAAACTTCAGCCCACGCCTCGCAGCTGGGTGTGTTGCAGGTGGTACAAAGGCATCGCGGTGCTCGAACTTGCGGAATGGCGAGCACCTTAGACTATCATCATATGCACGCGAGGGCGCCCCAACCAGTTTCTTCTCACACTCTCCATCATCATGTCCAATCATGCAACACCAGAAGCAGTAATGTGGGACACTGTCGGATATCGGGTTCCGGCAAAACCCTTAAGGTTCGAACTCTAGGGTGCGTGCGAAGATCTTCCCCCTACCGATTCATCCACGTCCCAATGCCTCGACATGAATCTAAGCTACGCGATGAACAACACAAGGGACACGACGTTTATACTAGTTCGTGCCACCGTTGTGGTGTAATACACTACTCTAGTTTGTGGTGTGGTGGATTGTCTCTGGGGCTGATGATGAACAGTACAGAGAAAGAACAGCCTCGCGAGAGGTGTTCTTGAGCTGGTGCGGTGTTCTACTTGGGATGGATCTTCCTGCCTCTAGATGATCTTCCGTCCCCTCCTACTGTGGTGGCTATCTCTATTTATAGGGGCCCTGGTCCTCTTCCCAAATATTGAGCGGGAAGGGAGCCAACAACGGCCATTTTGAAGGGGAACAGCTAGTACAAGCTATCCTGACTAAAGTTGGTCTTCGACTGCCAAAGGCACTGGCGATGACGCCGTCTTGGGCTCCACTGTGACCTTCGTCCTGCCGCACTGCTGGTCTTGGTCTCGTTGCACCGATATGGTAACCTTTGCTTGATGCCTCGATACTCCGCGCCTGCGCTTGCCCCCTTTGCACCAAAGAGGACACGAGGACACTGCGCAGGCTGGCGCCCGCCTGGCACCCGCCTGGTCTTGATCGTCATGGCTTGCGTCATGGGCACCTCGCGGGGTACCCCTGCCTTGATCTCTCTGCCTCCTCGCGAGCCTGCCTGGTGAGGCCACCCCTGAGGAAGCCTTGCGTCGTCCACCCCGCGAGGCTTGGCCCCTCGCGAGGGTCTTGAGCTTGGGTTGACGAAGACGGGCCGTACTGGGCCACCCCTTGAGCCACGCCGCAGGCCGCAGGCAGGCAAGTCTGGGGACCCCCGTTCCCAGAACACAACCAGTAGCCCCTTGGCCCAAGGCACGCTCGGACTTGGCTTAACAGCGAAGGCAAAGGGCAAGTGCGGAGCGCCACGGGCCCCAACAGCCTGCAGCCTTGGTCGCCGCGTGGCGGTTCATTGGACGTAGGCGTCTCCGCTTCCCCACGCTGCCTCGGCAACTGCCCGATTTGACGAGTCCCTGCTGCATGCAAACAGAGTCATGATCACCTACGATCGTGGAGGCCGACGGTTGGCCTCCTCTGGACTATAAGTACGGAGAGGCGTGAGCCCCCGCAGTCCATCTCTTCTCGCTCCGTTCGCTTCTTCTCCCCCGCTCCTTCTCCATCTCGTCGCCAATGGCGCCGATCCGCCGGTTCTCAGCTGAAGAGAAAGGAAAGGCTCCCCGGGAGGGGCCCGACCCGCTCCCGCCGAAGAAACGGCCGGTCCCCAGCCGCCGCAACGGGGTCGCAAGGCTGGAGACGTCGAGGCCTTGGTAGGAGCGGCCACCTCCTGGGTTTCCGCTCCCTCTGTACACCCGGGCCGAGGGCCCTGGAGAAGAAGACACCGAGCGGTGCCGTCTGCGCTGTCGGCGATGACGACGAGTCACGGCGGTGCGCGTCGTTTCTCCTGGAGTCCACGCCGCGGACTCCTCTCGCGACCTCGTTCGCCACGCCGCCATGCCTCCAAGCTCCTGGATCCACTTTCCTCCTTTCTTCGCCTTTGAGATGCCGCTGAGGGGGCCTCTCGAGCTATGGCTGCAGCACGCCGACTGCGGTACCCCGGCGACAGGTGCAGAGGTTGAAGTCGTCGCTCCGGGCAAGGTCTACATGACCTGGGGTTGGGGCGAGATCGCCCGGGTCTGCCGAACAGGAGGTGCCCTCATGATTCGTTTCGAATACGATGGCGCCTCCTTGATGCTCTTCAAGGTCTTCGATGCAGAAGGCCGCCGGCTGGAGTGCTGCACCAGAGGAGGCAGCCAGGACGTCGATGTGGCAAGGGCTAGGCCTGCCACCCGCTTCCCCAGCGGCTCCTCCGGCAGTAGCGGTGATGCTTGGGAGTCCAACGACTCTCCCGAGCTCTTCGCGACTCCACAGACGAGCTCGGAGCAAGGCAGCTGCATCAGGCCGCTGGCGCGGCTGATCTGGATGGGGTTGGCGCCGGCCTCCCGTGGCCCACCGTTGATGATGGTGTCGGCCGCGGAGGCGCATGTAGTTAGGGCTCCCTAGGATTCGCGTCTATTGTTCCCTGCGAGGAATCAAGAAAATACCCCGTGGGGGCATGTAAAACGTCTGCAATGTCTTTTGTTGATATTATCCTTATTATGAAGTGGTGCAAAATGCATGTCCTGTCTCGGCTCAGTTCCTCCTTTCTAACCTCGCGACGACTTGGTGCTCTACGCTGACAGGTCCCGGTCCCCAGGCAGGCTTCAGCCGTCGCTGGTATGCCAGGTCGCGATGCCGTGGTCAAGGCCAGGAGGTGAGCGGCCCAAGGTCCAGTAAGAGCCCCTGAGGCGCGATGCTCAGGAGGTCCCCTTTAGCGCTCAAGCAGCCGCCGAAAGGCGAGAAAGGAAGGCAACGTCGCCGTCACAGAGCCGCACTGAGTGGAGGTTTGGCGTCGCATCGATTAGCTATCCTAGGAGCGGGACTTATCTCGAAAGCATGGAGCCGTTCCTTCGCGAGGTGCCGGACTTGCGCGTCGGCAGATGAGATGTAGCTGGGTTAGGCCTTCGTGAGCTTATCCTCCCTTCTCGGCACTCTCCTTCGTGCTCTACGTCCTCAGGTCCCGGCCCTCGAGCGAGCTCAGCCGCCGCTGGTATGCCAGGTTGCGATGCCATGGACAAGGCCAGGGGTGAGGGCTGGAGAGCCAGTAAGAGATCCTGAGTCGCGATGCTCAGCCGCCCCCTTTTAATGCGCAAGCGGATTGTACGGGTAAGAGAGAGAGAGAGAGAGCTCACGACGCCCCCCACATTATTCCTCTGGTAGTCCCTGTAAACCAATCATGAGAGAAGCAAGGGTTGCCATTTCGATTGCCAGCCGGCCATTGCTTGCTCCGATAGAGTGGTGATGGCACTGAGGGCCTGATAAGGTGACGCTTGCGGGGCTGCCACGGGCCAGAGCTCGACCACTCAGATTTGTCGATGTTGTAGGGACGGACCCATGCACAAGCGTCATGCCAGAGCGAGCGGCTCCAAAGGTAGGGTTCAATCGGGCACGCGGTTATCACAGGCAGGTTAAGCATGAAGAGAAAATTGACTTAGATAGATGCAGGAAGGATACATGCCACTAGGTCAGGCCCGAGCGGCTTGGGGATGATTGTCACGTCCCTAGTTCGGGTATGACCTAGACTAGCTAGTCATGTGTGCATCATGTCTAAATTTCATTTAAATTTGAAATGGGGATCTGTGAAACCCTCAGAATCATTTCTGGAAATGACCCAGATAAAAATTGCTCCAAAAGGGTCCAAGAAAATGTTCATGTTGCTCTCTGAAAATATTGGACAGAGATAAAAACCAAACCAATATTTTTAGGAGATCATAAATATTTATGTTGGGCATTTGGAATTAATGCAGTAATTATTTGCTTTGGATATATATTGTTATATATATAAAATATTGTCCAAAAATTATGCCATTTGTTGAGGAGTTCTGGAATAATACCACTAGCCCCTATAAAAATTGGCATAAGTAAATAAAATGGTTTAGTATTTTTATTAAACCATACAAATGTCAGAAAATTAGAAAAGAAAAAGAAATAGGAAAAGGGAGCTTACCTGCGGCCAGGCACTGTGCGGCCTGGCCTGGCCCAGCAGGCCAGCCCAGCTGACTGGCCAGCGCCAGTCGTCCCCCTCCTCGCGCCAGAGGGACAGGGCGCGTGGTCGCCGCACGCCGCGCGCATGCGCGCCACGGCAGCTGCCTGCCTGCCCTCCCCTCCCTCGACGCCTCGGTCGCCTGGACAACGCCACGACCCCTCCAGGCCTCACTCCCTCTCTCCTGCACCTCTCCCCTTCTCTCTCCCGCTCTCTCCCGCGACGCCCGAACGCGCCGGTCGCCGCCGTTCGCTGCCCCGCGCTCCCCGCCATCCCTTCGCACCTCCGTCGTGTCCCAGAGCTCCGCCTCCTCGCGCTGAACCCCTCCGCTGAGCCACGCAAGCCGGAACGCCCTGGAGCGCCTCCATCGCCGTCGCCTCAACTCCGGCCGCCGGAGATCGTCTTCGCGGCCCCACCGTCTCCAGTGCGTCCCCGAGCTCTCCGACGACGCCATCGAGTCCACCGTGAGCTCCTGCCCCGTTCCCCTCTCTCCGTTTCTCCGTTCCCACGCTGTAGCCCCGACCCCACCATGGCCGTAGCTCCTCGCCGCCGTCCATGTCACCGCCGTCGCCCTGGCCACCGCAGCCCGCAACCGAGCGCGTCACCGTGCTTCTGGTGACGCCAGGAGGCCGTAGCGCCTCTCCGCTCACGCCCCCGTGCACCGCAGCGCTGCGCCCGCCCTTGGCCGAACTCCGGCCACCACCGCGAGCTTCGCTCCGGCGAGCTCCGACCACCCCACGGTCTCCCTCGTGTCCCACTGGATGCGCGCGAGCCTGGGCTTCGCGTAGGTGGCCTCCGCGGCCCAAATGGTCGCCGGAGCGACGAACCCGACGAGCTCCGCCGCGCTCGGCCTCGCCGGCGACTAACCGCCGGTCAACCCGGGTCAAACCGCACTAATTACCCCCCCTGTGACACTGACAGTGGGCCCCTGCGCCTAATCCTATAATTAGAACAAATTAAACCCTCTGTTTAAAACGTGTGTCACTGACGTGTGGACCCCACACGTCAGGTTGACCAGGTCAGCACCGTTGACCCGCTGACGTCATGATGACGCAGTGCTGACGCAATAAACCCTTTTCTGGATTTAAATAAATCAGGAAATTCCAGAAAATTAGTCAAAACTTCTAAAATTCATAGAAATTCAACCGTAGCTCAGATTTAAATAATTTATATATGAAAAATTATCAGAAAAATGCAATCTATCCATCTGTACTAGTTTCATGCATGACAAACCAACTTATACCTACTGTATAAGTGAAAACATATAAATGGCATATATAAGGACTTAAATTAGAGTTGCATTTGAACCTTTGGTTCAAATGGATCTCTTCCAAGTTGAATGCTAAATGCATTGGCTCAAAATACATCACATATTCATGCCATATTCATGCATCATATTGTTGCATATGATTGTGTTTTGACTGTCGACACCGTTCCCTCTCGATAGGTCCTGCTCCGGAGAGTGTTCCAGAGTACCTGTCTGAGGAGCAGTGCCACCCTGTTGATCTACCAGGCAAGCAAACCCCCTTTGTTCATTCCGATACAAACCTACTCTCTCGCTCCTGCTCTCTTTTACTGCATTAGGACAACAACGATTCAACTGCTACTTTATGCTGCGGTAGTTGAACCCATTCCTCTGCATGACCTGTCATTGCCACAGTAAATAGTTGAAACCCACTAGCATGTGTAGGAGTTGATTGAGCCATGTTGTGTTCCTACCATGCCTTGCCTGCTATTGCTTAGAGTTGTGTCAGGTCTGGTTCATTGGGAATGAATTGGAGTGTTACGATATGTTCTGGTGCCGAGAGTTAAGCGTGTGAACACGATTTGGTAAAGGTAGCGGTGAGAGGCCATGTAGGAGTACATGGTGGGTTGTCTCATTGGGACCGTCCTTAAGAACCGAGTTCTGTGTAAGTTGTCCAATGACTAGCTACTACCACACATTGGGCTCCGGGCTCCAAGCCCTCTCGACTTATTAACCACCTTGATCTCTGTCCAGGAGTTGCAACTAGTTTCTGGTGTTTGTAGGTAGTGCTATTTTTCTACCGAGTGGCACCCGGCAGGGTGGGCTTGGGACAGACTAGGCACACGTGGCCCGGTGTACCGAGTGGCACCCGGATGGTGGGCTCGGGAACCCTGCACACATCGTTTGGGGCCGTGAGCGACACCCCGGCCGGATCTCCTTGCGGATGGAACCCGAATAGGCGATAAACCTGGACTAGAGTCTTGTGTGGTTAGTCAGGTCGTGGCCGACACCCTCGCCAGGCTTCCGCTTGAAGGTTGCCGAGGTACATGACGTGTACATGGCGGTAAGTGGCGAGAGCGTGTGTGACGCAGTACACCCCTGCAGGGTTATCATGATCTATTCGAATAGCCGTGTCCTCGGTTATGGACTTCTTGGATGCTTACGTGGTACATAGACAACTTGAAGTGGATACTCTAAAATGCTCAAGATAAGTGTGAGTGCTATGGATGGCTTCTCGTAGTGAGACGGGAATGAATCCATAGTGGTGTATTGAGGTGGTGATTAGTGGACTCGTGTGCGCCTTCTTACCTCAAAGAAGTTTCTCGTAGTCGTAGAACAGGATAGCCACTGAGTCAAAGCTGGCTTGCTGCAACTAAACCCCACACTACCTTCTTGATACAAATGCATGTATGATAGGATCTGATGTAAGTCTTGCTGAGTACCTTTGTACTCATGTTGCTTTATTTATGTTTTTGCAGCGGAGACTTCAGTCTTACTAGTAGTTCCGCTTGGACTTCGACGAGTAGCTTGTACCTCAGCTACGATCTTGCACCCTTGGGAGGGTCTTGTAGATAGTCAGGCTTCTCAGCCTTTTTCTTTTGTAGTTGTCTGTACTCAGACATGTAATGCTTCCGTTGCTTGTATGCTCTGAATGATGGGTCATGTGACCCCTGTTTGTACTTAATGCTATGTGGCTCTTCTGGGCCTTTTATCTATATGAGTTCGCGTTATGTTGTGATGCCATGTTGTACAGCACATACTTGCATGTTATGCGTACGTGTAACGTGTATTGCTATGTGTGGGATCCGACAATCTAGTTGTTTATCCTTGGCAGCCTCTCTTATGGGGAAATGTAGTCTAGTGCCTCCTTGAGCCATAGTAGTCCGCTACAGCCCGGTTCACCGGAGTCCTGCTAGCCCAGCACTACTGCTCTGGACACTTGACTGGCCGGCATGTGTTTCACATCGTTCCTGTGTCTGTCCCTTCGGGGAAATGTCACGCGGTGACATCCGGAGTCCTGCCTAGCCTGCTACAGCCCGGGTTCCCGGAGTCCTGTTAGCCCAGTGCTACAGCCCGGATTCACACGCTGCTGACCGACACGTTCGATGTTGATTCATGTATGCCTGTCCCCATACGTTAGTGCCGCTTTGGGTTCACGACTAGCCATGTCGGCCCGGGTTCTCTGTCATATGGATGCTAGCGACATTGTCATATACGTGAGCCAAAAGGCGCAAACGGTCCCGGGCCATGGTAAGGCGACACCCGTGGGAGTACCGTGCGTGAGGCCGCAAAGTGATATGAGGTGTTACAGGCTAGATCGGTGTGACTTAGAATCGGGGTCCCGACAGCTTTGGTATCAGAGCCTGACTGCCTGTAGGATTTCCAAGCCAACCTGGTCGAAGTTGAGTCTAGAAATTCTTTAGTTATGTAAGGGAATTGATTGTGGAAGGGAACGTAAGGATCTTTTTACTTCTTTTACCTCATGCCTTCTGATCTGAGTCATCCTATCTTTCCTACGGGGTTAAGGAACTAGGCTTCCTCTTCTGTCTATCAGGATCACGTGTTACTACTCCGTAGTCTCTTAGGATTGGTTGATCAGAGTCATATCCCAGTTTGAGTACCTCCAGTGTAGCCTGTTTAGTAATATCTCAGAACCTTGAGTGACGATGTTGAGTATGGTGCTACCCCGTCCTTTGCAGAATGTCTCATTTTGAGCATTTTACTGCCGTTATGCTGCCAGATTTGTCCTAGGAGTTTGAGAGATACTAAATTTCTTATGCTACATGTTGCATCCTATAGTTGTTGTTGACCTCGTCCTTGGTTCCGCTTCTCAGGATGTCGTCAGTTAACCGAAGTTCTGTTGCTCGTTGCCTGAACCACGGAGGTGGTAGGGATGAGGAGGATCCTCCCGACCAGCCTTCGTTGGCAGAGTTTATGTTAGAGATGGAGAGGAACAAGCATGAGTCTAACCGCTTGTTAGCACGTATCGAGGAGAACACCGCACCCCAGTGCAAAGAGTCAGCGACCATCTATGATTTCATTGGTTTGAAACCACCTACCTTCCATCATTCCATTGAACCACTCGATGCAGATGACTGGCTCCGTAGTATCACACACAAGTTGCGTTCTGCGAACGTAGCTGAAGGTGACAAGGTCACTTATGCTGCATATCACCTGGAAGGTCCTGCTAGTCTTTGGTGGCAGAACTATGAGGCTATGCTTCCAGCTGGCCAGATACCGACCTGGAGAGATTTCACTGAGGCTTTTCGCGAGCATCACATTCCTCAGGCTCTCATTGACCGCAAGAGAGAAGAGTTCTGTAGTTTCACCCAGGGTAAGATGGCTGTTGATGCTTACAGTAGAGAGTTTGAGAACCTCGCCCGCTATGCTACAGAAGAAGTGTCCACGGACGCTAAGAAGCAGGCTAGGTTCCGGAAGGGTCTCAACCCCAAGTTGCGTCGTGATCTCCACTTGCACCATTGCAATACATTCCAGGCTCTTGTGAACAAGGCCATTAATGCGGAGACAGCTCAGCTCACATACGAGGAGTCTCGTAAGCACACCCGTGATTTGGTTTCTTCCTCTGGTTCTAGTTCTCATAAGCGCCGGATTTGGGTTCCGAACTCCGCTCTTCCACCTGGATATGCACCGAGGCCATCTTATGTGGCGCCTCACCCAGTTCAGCAGTATGCTCCACCCAGGCCTATTGGTAGACCGCTTGTCAATGCGGGTCCACATCCAACTTCAGGGACTTGCTTCACATGCGGGAAGCCAGGACACTATGCACGTGACTGCTCTCAAACTAACTATGCCCCACCCCTGTCTGAGAAGTCTGTTGGCAGTGGTAAGCCATCACGCAAGATGATCAGTGTCAAGTCAGCTCCCACTGAGCGTGGACGTGTGCATCACGTCTCAGCTAAAGACGCTCATGATGATCCGGATGTCGTTCTTGGTACACTCCTTGTCAATTGCCATCCAGCTTCGGTTCTATTCGATACTGGAGCATCTCACTCCTTCATCTCTGAAGGCTATGCCTGTTTGCACGACATGTCATTTTGTGATATGCCAACTCCACTTGAAATCCAAACTCCAGGGTCTAGATGGCAAACTACCAGAATAAGCCATGGTAATGAAATCCTTGTTGACAGACTTGTATTCCTTGCCTCACTTATAGCCCTCAAGTCTACAGATATTAACATCATCTTGGGTATGGACTGGATGACAGCTCATCATGCCAAGATTGATTGTTACACCAGGTCTGTTCAACTCACACACCCATCTGGCAAGTTAGTCACTGTCTCCACCAGAGTTGCAAAGCGTCAACTCTATTCTCTTAATGCCAGTCCTCTTCCAGACCTTGAAGATATCCCGGTAGTCCGTGACTTTCCGGATGTCTTTCCAGAAGAACTGCCAGGTATTCCACCTGACAGGGATGTAGAGTTTGTCATAGATCTTATCCCAGGAACCGCCCCAATTTCTAGGAGACCTTACAAGATGGCACCTTTAGAACTAGCTGAGCTTAAGAAACAACTTGATGAGTCCTTGCAAAAGGGTTTCATCCGTCCTAGTTCTTCTCCCTGGGCTTGCCCCGTCCTCTTCGTCAAGAAGAAGGATGGTACGGACCGGATGGTTGTAGATTATCGTCCCGTTAATTTGGTCACGATAAAGAACAAGTATCCGCTCCCCAGGATCAACGACCTGTATGATCAACTCGCTGGATCCTCAGTCTTTTCCAAGATGGATTTGAGGTTAGGCTACCACCAAATCAAGATTAGAAACGGGGACATTCCTAAGACGGCTTTTGTCACTCGTTATGGCCAGTACGAGTACACCGTCATGTCTTTTGGTCTAACCAATGCTCCAGCTACCTTCTCCCGCTTGATGAACTCGATCTTCATGGAGTACTTAGATAAGTTCGTCGTGGTTTACCTCGATGATATCCTTATCTACTCGAAGAACGAGGAAGAGCATGCCGAACATCTTAGACTTGTGTTAGAAAAACTCAGAGAGCACCGCCTTTATGCCAAGTTCTCCAAGTGCGAATTTTGGTTGCCAGAAGTGACCTACCTAGGCCACGTGATCTCTGGTAAGGGCATTGCTGTCAATCCTGAGAGAGTTCAGGCCGTTCTTGATTGGACTCCACCTGAAACAGTTAAACAAGTTAGGAGTTTCCTTGGTCTAGCCAGTTATTGTCGCCGCTTCGTTGAAAACTTCTCCAAAGTAGCCAAACCCCTCACGGAACTTCTCAAGAAGGATAAAAAGTTTGAGTGGTCCCCACAGTGTGAATACAGTTTTCAGGAACTGAAAAGACGCCTGACTTCTGCTCCCATACTGGTGCCACCGGATTTCACTAAAGACTTTGTTATCTACTGCGACGCCTCACGACAGGGACTAGGCTGCATTCTTATGCAGGATCGTCATGTGATTGCCTATGCATCTCGACAGTTGCATCCACATGAGGAGAATTATCCTACACATGATCTAGAGCTTGCAGCCGTAGTCTATGCACTTAAGACATGGCGACATTACCTTCTTGGTAAACGTTGCGAGATTTACACCGATCACCAGAGTCTCAAGTATATTTTCACCCAACCAGATTTGAACCTTAGGCAAAGACGTTGGTTGGAGTTGATCTCAGATTACGACTTAGGGATTACCTACACCCCAGGCAAGGGCAATGTCATGGCTGATGCGCTAAGTCGTAAGTCCTATTGCAACAATCTTATGTTGCAGCAGGGCCAACCACTTCTCCATGAGGAATTCTGTAAGCTTAACCTTCACATTGCTCCTCAAGGATTCCTTTCTACCTTGGTGGCGAAACCTACCCTTGAGGATCAGATCATTTCTGACCAGAAGTTTGATAGGGGTGTTACCCGCATCAGGAGAAACATTAAGAAGGGAGTTGGTGGATGTTTCTCTATGGATGATCGAGGTGCTGTTTTCTTTGAGAATCGCTTGGTGGTTCCCAAGAATCAACATCTGCGACAATTGATCCTTAAGGAGGCACATGAATCCCCTCTCACGATTCATCCCGGTAGTACTAAGATGTATCAGGACCTACGCCAGAGGTTCTGGTGGACTAGGATGAAGAGAGAAATCGCTCAGTTCATTGCTAACTGTGACGTTTGTCGTCGCGTTAAGGCAGAACATCAAAGACCTGCTGGCACCCTTCAACCTTTAGCCATTCCTGAGTGGAAATGGGATAAAGTTGGTATGGACTTCATCACCGGCTTTCCCAGGACCAAGAAAGGGAATAACGCTATCTTCGTAGTCATTGATCGTCTTTCCAAAGTGGCTCACTTCCTACCTGTTCGAGAGAGTATCACTGCTAGTCAGCTCGCTGACTTATATATTTCTCGAATAGTGTCACTTCATGGTGTTCCACTAGAGATCAATTCAGACCGTGGTAGTCTCTTCACTTCTCATTTCTGGGAGAGTTTCCAAACTGCCATGGGCACCCATCTTTCCTTCAGTACCGCTTTCCACCCTCAATCAAGTGGTCAGGTGGAAAGGGTCAACCAAATTCTCGAAGACATGCTTAGAGCTTGCGTTATCTCATTCGGTATGGATTGGGAGAAATGCCTACCTTTCGCCGAGTTTGCTTATAACAATAGCTATCAATCCAGTCTTAAGAAAGCTCCTTTCGAGATTCTGTATGGACGAAGATGTCGAACACCTTTGAACTGGTCAGAAACCGGTGAAAGACAATTCTTTGGACCGGACATGATCCAGGAAGCAGAAGAGCAAGTTCGCATCATTCGTGAGAATTTGAAAACAGCCCAGTCTCGTCAAAAGAGCCAGTATGACCGTCGTCATAAGGAAGTGGCTTATGAAGTTGGCGACAAGGCTTACCTTCGGGTTACTCCTCTAAAGGGTACCCATCGTTTCGGTATCAAGGGCAAGTTGGCTCCTCGTTACATTGGTCCTTTTCGCATTCTCGCTAAACGAGGAGAGGTTGCCTACCAGTTAGAACTACCCCCACATCTTTCTCGAGTCCATGATGTCTTCCACGTCTCTCAACTCAGGCGTTGCTTCTCGGATCCCATCCGCGGAGTGGACCATGAAACGCTTGATCTCCAAGATAACCTCACATACCGAGAGTACCCTATTCGCATTCTTGATCAAGCAGAGCGTGTCACCCGACGTCAGAACATCAAGTTTCTCAAGGTTCAGTGGTCTCATCATTCTGAGAGAGAAGCTACTTGGGAGCGAGAAGATCGTCTTCGACTGGAGTACCCCACCTTCTTTCCATCGACCCCTGAATCTCGGGACGAGATTCTTTCAAGTGGGGGCGAGTTGTCACGTCCCTAGTTCTGGTATGACCTAGACTAGCTAGTCATGTGTGCATCATGTCTAAATTTCATTTAAATTTGAAATGGGGATCTGTGAAACCCTCAGAATCATTTCTGGAAATGACCCAGATAAAAATTGCTCCAAAAGGGTCCAAGAAAATGTTCATGTTGCTCTCTGAAAATATTGGACAGAGATAAAAACCAAACCAATATTTTTAGGAGATCATAAATATTTATGTTGGGCATTTGGAATTAATGCAGTAATTATTTGCTTTGGATATATATTGTTATATATATAAAATATTGTCCAAAAATTATGCCATTTGTTGAGGAGTTCTGGAATAATACCACTAGCCCCTATAAAAATTGGCATAAGTAAATAAAATGGTTTAGTATTTTTATTAAACCAAACAAATGTCAGAAAATTAGAAAAGAAAAAGAAATAGGAAAAGGGAGCTTACCTGCGGCCTGGCACTGTGCGGCCTGGCCTGGCCCAGCAGGCCAGCCCAGCTGACTGGCCAGCGCCAGTCGTCCCCCTCCTCGCGCCAGAGGGACAGGGCGCGTGGTCGCCGCACGCCGCGCGCATGCGCGCCACGGCAGCTGCCTGCCTGCCCTCCCCTCCCTCGACGCCTCGGTCGCCTGGACGACGCCACGACCCCTCCAGGCCTCACTCCCTCTCTCCTGCGCCTCTCCCCCTCTCTCCCGCTCTCTCCCGCGACGCCCGAACGCGCCGGTCGCCGCCGTTCGCTGCCCCGCGCTCCCCGCCATCCCCTCGCACCTCCGTCGTGTCCCAGAGCTCCGCCTCCTCGCGCTGAACCCCTCCGCTGAGCCACGCAAGCCGGAACGCCCTGGAGCGCCTCCATCGCCGTCGTCCTCAACTCCGGCCGCCGGAGATCGTCTTCGCGGCCCCACCGTCTCCAGTGCGTCCCCGAGCTCTCCGACGACGCCGTCGAGTCCACCGTGAGCTCCTGCCCCGTTCCCCTCTCTCCGTTTCTCCGTTCCCGCGCTGTAGCCCCGACCCTCACCATGGCCGTAGCTCCTCGCCGCCGTCCATGTCACCACCGCCGCCCTGGCCACCGCAGCCGCAACCGAGCGCGTCACCGTGCTTCTGGTGACGCCAGGAGGCCGTAGCGCCTCTCCGCTCACGCCCCCGTGCACCGCAGCACTGCGCCCGCCTTGGCCGAACTCCGGCCACCGCCGCGAGCCTCGCTCCGGCGAGCTCCGACCACCCCACGGTCTCCCTCGTGTCCCACTGGATGCGCGCGAGCCTGGGCTTCGCGTAGGTGGCCTCCGCGGCCCAAATGGTCGCCGGAGCGACGAACCCGACGAGCTCCGCCGCGCTCGGCCTCGCCGGCGACTAACCGCCGGTCAACCCGGGTCAAACCGCACTAATTACCCCCCCTGTGACACTGACAGTGGGCCCCTGCGCCTAATCCTATAATTAGAACAAATTAAACCCTCTGTTTAAAACGTGTGTCACTGACGTGTGGCCCCACACGTCAGGTTGACCAGGTCAGCACCGTTGACCCGCTGACGTCATGATGACGCAGTGCTGACGCAACAAACCCTTTCTGGATTTAAATTAAATCAGGAAATTCCAGAAAATTAGTAAAACTTCTAAAATTCATAGAAATTCAACCGTAGCTCAGATTTAAATAATTTATATATGAAAAATTATCAGAAAAATGCAATCTATCCATCTGTACTAGTTTCATGCATGACAAACCAACTTATACCTACTGTATAAGTGAAAACATATAAATGGCATATATAAGGACTTAAATTAGAGTTGCATTTGAACCTTTGGTTCAAATGGATCTCTTCCAAGTTGAATGCTAAATGCATTGGCTCAAAATACATCACATATTCATGCCATATTCATGCATCATATTGTTGCATATGATTGTGTTTTGACTGTCGACACCGTTCCCTCTCGATAGGTCCTGCTCCGGAGAGTGTTCCAGAGTACCTGTCTGAGGAGCAGTGCCACCCTGTTGATCTACCAGGCAAGCAAACCCCCTTTGTTCATTCCGATACAAACCTACTCTCTCGCTCCTGCTCTCTTTTATTGCATTAGGACAACAACGATTCAACTGCTACTTTATGCTGCGGTAGTTGAACCCATTCCTCTGCATGACCTGTCATTGCCACAGTAAATAGTTGAAACCCACTAGCATGTGTAGGAGTTGATTGAGCCATGTTGTGTTCCTACCATGCCTTGCCTGCTATTGCTTAGAGTTGTGTCAGGTCTGGTTCATTGGGAATGAATTGGAGTGTTACGATATGTTCTGGTGCCGAGAGTTAAGCGTGTGAACACGATTTGGTAAAGGTAGCGGTGAGAGGCCATGTAGGAGTACATGGTGGGTTGTCTCATTGGGACCGTCCTTAAGAACCGAGTTCTGTGTAAGTTGTCCAATGACTAGCTACTACCACACATTGGGATCCGGGCTCCAAGCTCCCTCTCGACTTATTAACCAACTTGATCTCTGTCCAGGAGTTGCAACTAGTTTCTGGTGTTTGTAGGTAGTGCTATTTTTCTACCGAGTGGCACCCGGCAGGGTGGGCTTGGGACAGACTAGGCACACGTGGCCCGGTGTACCGAGTGGCACCCGGATGGTGGGCTCGGGAACCCTGCACACATCGTTTGGGGCCGTGAGCGACACCCCGGCCGGATCTCCTTGCGGATGGAACCCGAATAGGCGATAAACCTGGACTAGAGTCTTGTGTGGTTAGTCAGGTCGTGGCCGACACCCTCGCCAGGCTTCCGCTTGAAGGTTGCCGAGGTACATGACGTGTACATGGCGGTAAGTGGCGAGAGCGTGTGTGACGCAGTACACCCCTGCAGGGTTATCATGATCTATTCGAATAGCCGTGTCCTCGGTTATGGACTTCTTGGATGCTTACGTGGTACATAGACAACTTGAAGTGGATACTCTAAAATGCTCAAGATAAGTGTGAGTGCTATGGATGGCTTCTCGTAGTGAGACGGGAATGAATCCATAGTGGTGTATTGAGGTGGTGATTAGTGGACTCGTGTGCGCCTTCTTACCTCAAAGAAGTTTCTCGTAGTCGTAGAACAGGATAGCCACTGAGTCAAAGCTGGCTTGCTGCAACTAAACCCCACACTACCTTCTTGATACAAATGCATGTATGATAGGATCTGATGTAAGTCTTGCTGAGTACCTTTGTACTCATGTTGCTTTATTTATGTTTTTGCAGCGGAGACTTCAGTCTTACTAGTAGTTCCGCTTGGACTTCGACGAGTAGCTTGTACCTCAGCTACGATCTTGAACCCTTGGGAGGGTCTTGTAGATAGTCAGGCTTCTCAGCCTTTTTCTTTTGTAGTTGTCTGTACTCAGACATGTAATGCTTCCGTTGCTTGTATGCTCTGAATGATGGGTCATGTGACCCCTGTTTGTACTTAATGCTATGTGGCTCTTCTGGGCCTTTTATCTATATGAGTTCGCGTTATGTTGTGATGCCATGTTGTACAGCACATACTTGCATGTTATGCGTACGTGTAACGTGTATTGCTATGTGTGGGATCCGACAATCTAGTTGTTTATCCTTGGCAGCCTCTCTTATGGGGAAATGTAGTCTAGTGCCTCCTTGAGCCATAGTAGTCCGCTACAGCCCGGTTCACCGGAGTCCTGCTAGCCCAGCACTACTGCTCTGGACACTTGACTGGCCGGCATGTGTTTCACATAGTTCCTGTGTCTGTCCCTTCGGGGAAATGTCACGCGTTGACATCCGGAGTCCTGCCTAGCCTGCTACAGCCCGGGTTCCCGGAGTCCTGTTAGCCCAGTGCTACAGCCCGGATTCACACGCTGTTGACCGACACGTTCAATGTTGATTCATGTATGCATGTCCCCATACGTTAGTGCCGCTTTGGGTTCACGACTAGCCATGTCGGCCCGGGTTCTCTCTCATATGGATGCTAGCGACGTTGTCATATACGTGAGCCAAAAGGCGCAAACGGTCCCGGGCCATGGTAAGGCGACACCCGTGGGAGTACCGTGCGTGAGGCCGCAAAGTGATATGAGGTGTTACAGGCTAGATCGGTGTGACTTAGAATCGGGGTCCCGACAGCTTTGCAGCCCGAAGGGCGCCCCCGGCAAGGTAAACTGAAGACATAAGCAAAAGAGATACATGCCGCAGGGACAGACCCACGCGACCTGTGAATAATGTAGCCCTGAGAGCGCTCCCAGCTGAAATGAAACTCGAAAGACGTCACCTGATACTGTTGTAGAGCGGGTGTTGAAGTAGCTGACGATGCGCGGTGAAGACGCCGATCCTCACGAACCGCCGGAGCCCTGAGCCTCTGGAGGCTCTGGGGGTCCGAGCGGTTCCTCGAGGACCATCTCCATCTCTGCCAGGACCGCGTAGTGCCTGGCCTCCTGAGCTTCCAGAATGCTCCGCGTAAGACGCTGGTGAGCAGCAGCCGTGTTCGGCGGGCCGAAAGGCATGCGAACGTAGCTATGCGGCGGACCCTCGCAGCATCCCACGTGCGAAGGCCAGAAACGCTCCTGAGATGCGACTCGGTTGAGCCCTGGGTAGTCGATGCAGACACGCAGCCCGCTATCCTCGCCTGGATGGGGGGCTACGCCAGGCAGGCAGCGATCGCCGCGCATGACTCTTGATTCCTGCAGCTCCTGAGTGACCTTGGTGATGAACTCCTGAGGGTTGGGCCCTCCTTGCCCCATGCCTTCCTGAGGGAAACATGCTGCGAAGCACGTCTCCAAGTGGTGCCCGAGCGCCTCCCTCGTGATCTTGGCAAAGTCTGAGGCCCTCCAGGAGAGAGCCCCCGAGCCTTGCCTGAGGAGGGCGCCGGGCGCGCCTTCCTATGCGACGGAGGGAGGCGCCCCTTGCACGGGCGTAGATCCTGACGCGGCACCTCCGGAGATGCCTACTTCCTGAGGCCTTGAGCTGGGTGATGTCTTCTTCTTCTTAGGAACTGCCTCGAGAGGGTTCTCACTCTTGCTGTCTGGGTCCTCAACTGATGCAGCTTGGAAGGCACGCTTGAGAGAACACACCGCATCCTTCTCTTCGCAGGGGACTGTGATGATTCCGCCGCTTCCCGGCATCTTGAGGACATTGTAACCATGGTGAGTCACTGCCATGAACTTGGCCAGGGCTGGATACCCGAGGATGGCGTTGTATGGCAGGCTAATGTGGGCAACGTCGAAGTCGATGAGCTCGGTACGATAGTTCTTGCGCTGCCCGAAGGTGACAGGGAGGCGAACCTGCCCTATCAGGGTGGTGGAGCCGTCAGTGACTCCTGAGAAAGGCTTGGTTGGCTGAAGTTTATCATATGGCACTTGGAGGTTGTTGAACGTCTCGACGGACAGGACGTTAAGTCCTGCGCTGCCATCGATGAGGGTCCTGGTAACTTGCACATTGCTGATGACTGGGGAACAAAGCATTGGGAGGACACCAGCAGTAGCCGCACACTTGAGCTGATCCGCTGAGCTGAACGTGATGGCGCATGTGGACCACCTGAGAGGGCGCATGGCCTCGAGCTTGGGGAGGACTGCGTTCACCTCGTGAGCAAACTTCTTGAAGATGCCCTGAGAGGCTGGGGCCTGGGCACCGCCCAGGATGCAAGCGATAGCACGTGGCTCCTGGATGCCCCCAGCCCCCTCGTCCTGGTGGTGGTCGTCATTCCTCCTTGGCTGTGGTGGCAGAGGAGGAAGGCCTGCGTTGCCCTGCGGGCGATCCTCACGAGCCTGATCCCTCCAAGCCCCCTCGCAAGGCTGGTCCTGCCAGCGACCCTCACGAGGTCGGTCACGCCACTCCAGGCGCGGGCCTCGGTCGTCCCATCATCCTCCACCTCTTCCTCCTCCTCGGCCGTAGCCCCGGTCGTTGCGCTCGGGGCGTCGGCCGATGCATCCTCTCGAACGGCTCTGAGCTCCTCGCATTCATTGGTGTTGTGGGTGTAGAGGTTGTGGTAGGCGCAGAATCGGTTGCCCTTGGACGACTCTTGCTGGTCCCAGCCACGCTTCGTGTCTGGTTCTGCTGCAAGCACAGCTGCTCCTTTGCGCTTCACGTCCTTGGCCTTGGCTTTCTTCTCTTCTGGGTCAGCAGCTGGAAGCTCGAGAAGGGAGAGGCGCCCCTCCTCAGCACTTGCGCACTTGGTCGCCAGGTTGAAAAGCTCCAGAGATGTGCACAGATCCTCGTGGATGGCGAGCTCCTCCTTCATCTTGACGTCGCGGATGCCGTCAGAGAACGTTGAGATGATGGCCTCCTCGGTCACCTTGGGAATCTTGAGGCGAGCGTTGTTGAAGCGCTGGATGTACTTCTGCAAGGTCTCTCCAGGCTGCTACTTGATGCGGCGCAGGTCACTCACGACTGGAGGACGGTCGCGAGTGCCTTGGAAGTTGGCGATGAAGTGGGTGCGCATCTCGTCCCAAGAGGAGATCGAGCCGGGAGGCAGGTTCAGGAGCCAGGTGCGGGCACCATCCTTGAGCGCCATGGGAAACCAGTTCGCCATGACCTTTTCGTCTCCGTTGGCCGCCTCGATGCCCATCTCGTAGAGCAGCAGGAACTCCGCGGGGTCGGCAGTGCCGTCGTAGCGAGGAGGCAGATCCGGCTTGAACTTGCCCGGCCAGGTGACACTGCGTAGCTCGGTGGTGAAGGCGCGGCAGCCTGCAGTGGCCACCGGAGCCCTTTGCAGATGCAGGGCTTGCTCTTGGAGGTTCCCGCGCGCCGCCGCCGGGGGCAGCGCGGGGTCTTGACGTGCTGGCGCAGGGATGCGGTCTTGACATGCTGGAGCGGGGAGCACGTGAGCGCCTTCTTGAGGCCGAGGGGTCTCTTGGCAGCTCCTTTCTTGTCGCGTGGGCGCTGGACGCGCTGGGTCTCGTCCAAGGGCCGCGCGCCTTGGAGCCAGGGCGCCTTCTTGAGGAGGAGGTGGCGGAGGCACCTTCTGAGCTGCGTCGCCCACGCATGACGGAGGGCGAGGCAGCGACGACGCTGACGAGCTCAGTGATGCGAGCGAGCCACTCCTCGTAGAGGTCGTCGACGGGGCGGTAGTGCAGGAGCTCACTTGCCAGGAGCAACGCGGCCTGCGCGTCCGTGGGAGCGCGGCGAGCGTGCGACGACAAACCAGCTGGAGTTAGCGATGGAGTGGCGGTGCGGCCTTCCCTCCGCACCGAGGGATGCAGCGAAGATGCTTGCTGCTCGTTCCCTGCCAAGCCGGTGGCGGCGTTGGCGGCAGGTGACGGGGAACGACGGGGAGGCCCACCGACGGGAGCCGTCTTGCCGACGGACGCTCGGCGCGAGCTCGGCGAGTGTCTGCCATGGATGCGACGAACGATGGAACGCGGCACAGCGGAAGAAAAATTCCGGCGCACCCCTACCTGGCGCGCCAAATGTCGGATATCGGGTTCCGGCAAAACCCTTATGGTTCGAACTCTGGGGTGCACGCGAAGATCTTTCCCCTACCGATGCACGTCCCAATGCCTCGCCGTGAATCTAAGCTATGCGATGAACAACACAAGGGACACGAGATATATAATAGTTCGGGCCACCGTTGTGGTGTAATACCCTACTCTAGTTTGTGGTGTGGTGGATTGCCTCTGGGGGTGATGATGAACAGTACAGAGAAAGAACAGCCTCGCGAGAGGTGTTCTTGAGCTGGTGCGGTGTTCTACTTGGGATGGATCTTCCTGCCTCTAGATGATCTTCCGTCCCCTCCTACTGTGGTGGCTATCTCTATTTATAGGGGCCCTGGTCCTCTTCCCAAATATTGAGCGGGAAGGGAGCCAACAACGGCCATTTTGAAGGGGAACAGCTAGTACAAGCTATCCTGACTAAAGTTGGTCTTCGACTGTCAAAGGCACTGGCGATGACGACGTCTTGGGCTCCACCGTGATCTTCGTCCTGCCGCACTGCTAGTCTTGGTCTCGTTGCACCGATATGGTAACCTTTGCTTGATGCCTCGGTACTCCGCGCCTACGCTTGCGCCCTTTGCACCAAAGAGGAAACGAGGACACTGCGCAGGCTGGCGCCCGCTTGGCACCTGCCTGGTCTTGTTCATCATGGCTTGCATCATGGGCACCTCGCGAGGTACCCCTGCCTTGATCTCTCCACCTCCTCGCGAGCCTTCCTGGTGAGGCCGCCACTAAGGAAGCCTTGCATCGTCCGCCCTGCGAGGCTTGGCCCCTCACGAGGTTCTTGAGCTTGGGTTGATGAAGACGGGCCGTACTGGGCCACCCCTTGAGCCACGCCGCAGGCCGCAGGCAGGCAAGTCTGGGGACCCCCGTTCCCAGAATGCCGACAGACACGTTCATATCTCAATGGGTAGACAAGTCTGCTTTTAGGGTCTCTTGCGATTGTTATCTTTGGTTGCAGACGCTTACTCAACGGTACTTCAACTCTGATACGTAGGAATTCCCTCAGTCGGCTCCCATCCTCTTCTGCATCCACCTCCCATACTGTACCTAGCAAACCCCCAAGGAATTCTCCATATGCTTTTGTCTGCTTATCCCAAGGAACATTGTACACCCGAATACAAAGGGGCACTGTGTCAAGTGATGATTCAGACGACTGTTGACTTCCATTGAAAGGTGCAAAAAGCAGAATGTTTCCCCTGTATATCCATGGCCCTCCACGCCCAACAAAAGTGAAGTCTCCTTCTGAAAAAAGTGTAATCACATACCAATTCTTCCTCATCGTTGCAATGTTCAGACCTGTGCGCACCTTCCATACGTTTGCAAATTGCTCTGTCATGTCATCCACATCCGGTCTCCGCTAGTTCACAGACCTTCCAAGCATCCTCCATCCCGGCGGCGCCGCCACCGGTTCCACCTATGGCTCCTCATCCACCACGAGGTCATCATCTAGGTCAACCTCACCCCCACCTGCACATCCAGCGCATCCAAAAATGCCCCTGCATCATCATCCCAGTTGCTTGAGTCGTCCTGGTCCACATCTCTTACCAAGTCCAAATTAGATCTCGCTCCGGTCGGTACGATCGAGCCGCCGCCGGATGACTTCGGGTGGGCATGACCCTTAGCGGTCCCCCCATATCACCCCCATCGCCAGTCGATGCCATTGAGAGCACCAGATCGGGTTTCTTTGATCCTCCTGGTTGCCTGATGAAAAGAGGGTTTTCGTGCAGTGCAAACTTGTTAGAACCAATTGTCTCTCCGAGTGGCTTTAAGGGCACCCTGCGAGAGCACTCCTTCCTTTCAACGACACCCTTGACAAACATAGACTGCAAGGACTCGGAAGCACAAGACCGACGTAGACTCATACTGCTCCCGTGCTTGGGAGGGACGGCGGCAGCGCTGTCACCCGCGTGATCGCCAACCCTAACCCTAGCGCGTAGCAAAGACAAAACAAGGTACGAATGCGTGAGCCAGTAGGTACCTTAATGCCCTGTTCGATTTATTTATACCACTGGCTTCTAATGCCCGACGCAGCAAAGGGTAACATCCCAGGCTTAGAGTACAGCACTCCAAACATATGATCATCATACTCTGGCGACTTAAAGTCCAAACCAGGCCGGGTTAACAAACTTCGGAGAGGTTCATATATAAACCATAATGCAACATAGCCCTCATCGGTTTTCAACCATGTATTAATCATGTCACAAGAAGCAAACCTCAAAAAGGAATTCTCATGTCAAAAATAAAAAATCAGAAAACAAGGCTTTCATAGGCGGCCAGGCCTAAAACCCAAGTGCTTTTCATGAGCTTGCACAGCCACGAGCTAATCCTTCAAACCTCGTAAGTCGGACCTCACATGATCAAGCGCCATTTTAACCTTAACAAGTTCAGTGTCTTTAATAAGATTGATTGTTCAAGAGTTCGGTGGGTCATTCCAGGATTACCTGGTCGGAGTGGCAAACGTACAAGGCAGGATCAACTGAAATTCTTTGGTGTTATACACCTGGCGTTTCAAACCCAGAAGGGGTTATCAAAGGTATGTTCAGTGAACAGGGAGCCCCCAAGTGATATATTTTTGAGCTACTCTCGCCGGGTACCTATGTTTGAGTTGCGCTATGCAACAAACTCTCTTTAGTCCATGTAAACCGGGCGTCAAGCCTCCAAGTGACCATATGAAGTGACAATAAAGACTCGAATTTTGAGAAATGAAACGACAGAGGCCCTGAATTATCAGGGATGCCGGCTTTATTATATTCATCATAATATACACATTGTCAAAGTATGTACATCACAAGATCCAGTAGCTCAGGTGTAATAAGGCCGGAGATGAGCAATATTCCACGACCGGTGGGTCTCCTCCCCCGACGTGCGTGAGTCCTTGTGGTCTCAAACATCGATAAGATATTATGACCCGTTGTTCAGATTTTTGCTGACCACAAAGGGCCCTTCCCAAGGTGGGGATAGCTTGTGCATATCAGTTTGATCCTGGATAAGCCGGAGCACCAAATCACCTTCTTGAAAGGTCCTGGTTTTAACCCCGGGGCTGTGATAACGGCGCAGATCTTGTTGGGAAATCGCCGAACGAGCCGCCGCAAGGTCACGCTCCTCATCCAACAGGTCAAATGCATCCTGACATGATTTTTCATTAGCAGCTTCAACATAAGCCGCCACACGGGGCGAGTCACGACGGATGTCACTAGGGAGAACCGCCTCTGCTCCGTAGACCATGAAAAAAGACGTGTAACCCGTAGATCTATTGGGGGTAGTATTGATACTCCATAGCACTGAGGGTAATTCCTCCACCCAACAACCCGGCGTCCTCTGGAAAGGGACCATAAGCGGGGGCTTGATGCCTCTCAAAATTTCTTGATTGGCTCATTCAGCTTGACCATTGGACTGGGGGTGAGCGACAGATGATACATCAAGTCAAATATGCTCTTGTTGACAAAATTCTTTCATAGCACCCATGGGCAGATTGGTATCATTATCATTAATAATACTGTGGGGAAAACCAAAACGGAAAATCACCTTTTTGATGAATTGAACCGCCGTTTCCACGTCACACTTACTGACTGGCTCTGCCTCAACCCACTTTGTGAACTTGTCAACGCCACCAAAAGGTGGGTCTTCTTATATTTGGACCTTTTGAAAGGGCCGACCATATCAAGACCCCAGACTGCAAACGGCCAAGTAATTGGAATCATCCTCAATTCTTGAGCCTGTACGTGAGCTCGTCTTGAGAATTTCTGTCAACCATCACATTTACTGAACAAATCCTCAGCATCAGCATGAGCCGTCAGCCAATAAAATCCATGACAAAAAGCCTTGGCCATGAGAGACTAAGAACAGCATGATGACCACAATCTCCTTCATGTATTTCTCGTAGGATCTCACAACCTTCTTCAGGAGAGACACAATGTTGAAACGCCCCTGTAACACTGCAATGATGCAACTCTCCATTGACAATAGTCATTGACTTAGACCGCCGGGTTATCTGTCTGGCGAGAGTTTCATCTTCTGGTAACTCGCCCCGGGTCATATAAGCCAAGTATGGAACTGTCCAATCAGGAGTAGCATGAAGAGCCGCCACCAACTGTTCTTCCTTAGATCAACATGCTCTACTTGATAGCCCTTGAAGTGACCAGCAATAGCATCAACCTTTCGGCGATAAGCCACCATGAGTGGGTCTTTAGAATCCCAAGTGGCTGAAACCTGCTAGACTACCAAGTCTGAGTCATCAAAGCATCTCACCCGGCTTAAGTTCATCTCCTTAGCCATCTAAAGACCATGGAGCAAGGCCTCATACTCAGCTGGATTGTTAGTACAAGGGAACATCAACCTCAAAATATAACAAAATTTAGCACCTCATGGGGAAGTCAAAATAACTCCAGCCCCCGAGCCTTCCAACTGCCTGGATCCATCAAAGTGAATCGTCCAATATGTGTTATCCGGCTTCTCGGGCATCTGCAACTCTGTCCAATCATTTTTGAAATCCACAAGCGCTTGAGACTTGATGGTTGTGTGTGGCATATACTTCAAACCATGGGGTCCAAGCTCAATGGCCCACTTGGCCACCCGACCTGTGGCTTCTCTGTTTTGAATAATATCCCCTAAAGGAGCAGAACTAACCATAGTTACGGGATGACCCAAAAAATATTGTTTGAGCTTGCGACTAGCCATGAACACCCCATAGACAAGCTTCTGCCAATGTGGATACCTCTATTTGGGTTTAATGAGCACCTCACTGATGTAATAGACCGGCCGCTGAACCGGATATTCTTTGCCTGACTCCTTCCTTTCCACCACAATTGCCACGCTAACAGCTCGGCTATTAGCCGCCACATACAACAGCAAGGGTTCTTTATCAATAGGAGCAGCAAGAACCAGCGGCTCAGCTAACTGTTTTTAAGGCCCCAAATGCCTGATTAGCAGCATCACTCCAGACAAA
Organism: Triticum aestivum; assembly: GCF_018294505.1. Lineage (NCBI taxonomy): Eukaryota > Viridiplantae > Streptophyta > Magnoliopsida > Poales > Poaceae > Triticum > Triticum aestivum. The sequence continues at coordinate 585,936,992 of NC_057799.1, read as the reverse complement.
GTGATCTGTCTTCTTCATCATCTGGTACAGAGGGACAACCTTCTCACCCAGCCAGCTTATGAACCGGCTCAAGGCCTCAATATGACCCGCCAGGCGCTAAATGTCATTAATGCACGCCGGTTTAGCCAGGGAGATGATAGCCTTTATCTTCTCCGGGTTAGCTTCAATGCCCAATTCAGAAACCAGAAAACCCAAGAGCATACCGGCTGGTACTCCAAAGACACACTTGGTCGGGTTAAGCATCATCTTGTAGACCCGGAGATTGTCAAAGGTTTCTTTCAAATAATCTATCAAGGTTTCTTTCTTCCTGGACTTCACCACAATATCATCCACATAAGCATGAACATTACGCCCAATTTGATTATGAAGGCAATTCTGCACACACCGCTGGTAAGTCGCCTGGGCACTCTTGAGCCCAAAGGGCATAGATACATAACAGAAGGCTCCAAAGGGGGTGATGAAAGTTGTCTTCTCCTGGTCCTTAACTGCCATTTTGATCTGATGATAACTAGAATAAGCATCCAAAAAACTCAAACGCTCACAACCCGCCGTAGCATCAATGATCTGATCAATACGGGGGAGAACAAAAGGATCAGCCGGACAGGCCTTGTTTAGGTCTGTGTAATCCACACACATACGCCAAGTACCATTTTTCTTAAGTACCAGCACCGGGGTAGCCAACCACTCAGGATGAAATACTTCAACAATGAACCCAGCCACCAAGAGCCGGGCCACTTCTTCACCAATGGCCTTGCGCCTGTCTTCATTAAAACGGAGAAGGTATTGCTTGACTGGTTTAAACTTTGGATCAATATTAAGAGTGTGCTCAGCGAGTTCCCTTGGTACACCTGGCATGTCTGAAGGTTTCCATGCAAAGATGTCCCGGTTCTTACGGATGGACTCGATGAGCGTGCTTTCCTATTTCGGATCCAGATTGGCACTGATGCTGAACTGCTTGGATGAATTGCCAGGAACGAAGTCAACCAATTTAGTGTCATCTGCCGATTTAAACTTCAATAGCGGATCATGCTCCGTAGTCAGCTTCTGCAAATATGTCATACCTGCCGGGTCAACATTATCCTTGTAAAACTTCAACTCTTTTGTTGCACAAACAGACTCACCATAAGCAGCGTCGCCTTCTTCACACTCCAAGGCTATCTTCCGGCTTCCATGCACTGTGATGGTACCCTTGTAACCCGGCATCTTATGCTGCAAATAAACATAACTGTGCCTTGCCATGAAGTTAGCATAAGCCGGCCGCCCAAACAGAGCATGATAAGGGCTCTTAATCTTTACAACTTCGAAGGTCAATGTGTCCGCTCTGGAATCATGCTCATCACCAAAAGCCACTTCCAAAGCGATCTTGCCCGCCGGATATGCCGATTTACTAGGCACCACTCCATGGAAAACAGCATTAGACGGCTTAAGATTTTTATCAGTTAAACCCATGCGACGGAAAGTATCATAGTAAAGGATATTCATGCTGCTGCCTCCATCCATAAGTATTTTGGTGAACTTGTATCCCCCAACCCGAGGGGCCACCACCAGGGCCAAGTGACTCGGGTTATCAACCCGGGCGGGTGATCCTCACGGCTCCAAAGAATAGGGTGTTCAGACCAACGCAAATAACGGGGAACCGCCGGCTCAACTGCGTTCACTGCCCTTTTATGGAGCTTCTGATCCCGCTTGCATAAACTCGTGGTGAAGACGTGGTACTGTCCACTATTCAACTGCTTCGGGTTACTCTGATAACCAGACTGCTGTTGCTGATTCCCCTGACTGGACTGTTGATTATAACCACCTTGATTGCTTTGGCCCTGGAAACCGGAATTATAACCGCCACCTCCATAACCCTGACCGTGAGAGCCGGATCCTGAACCGCCGTTCGGGCCATGAGTGTTCTGGAAAAGATGGGAATCCTTGAACTCTTTCATGATAAAGCAATCCTTCCATAGATGAGCAGACGGCTTCTTGCGTGTTCCGTGCCTCGGACAAGGCTGATTCATCACTGCCTCGAGGTTGAATTTTGATCCTCCAGACTGGGCCGGCCTTCCCTTGTGACGCTGGTTATTATTCTGCGCACTAGTGTTAGCCATGAAGTCTAGATTTCCGTCGGCCTTACGCTTACCATTACCACCCTGTCCTGTCGTATTATGCTGCTGCCCCTTGGTATTGCCGCTCTTCTTCCCTTTACCAGCCTTCTCTTCATTAGATTCAGGGTCTTTGGTACTATCAGAGTCGGCATACTTGGCAAGAGCCGCCATGAGCTCCCCCATGTCATTGTAGTGGCGCTTAAGCCGTCCAAGCTTCTGCTTGAGGGGGAGGAAATGGCAATGTTTCTCCAACATCAGAACAGCTGAACCGGCATTGATACTATCTGATGAGTGGATAATAGCTGAGATCTGGCGCATCCAGTGGGTCGTCGACTCGCCTTCACCTTGGACGCAAGAATCCAAATCTAGGATTGACATAGGCTGCATGCACGTGTCTTTAAAATTTTGGATAAAACTGGCTTTCAGCTCCGCCCATGACCCAATGGAATTGGCGGGCAGCCCTTTCAACCAAGTGCGAGCCGGCCTGTCCAACATCATGGTGAAATACTTAGCATAGGCAGCATCGCTAACATCCAGCATCTCCATGGCCATCTCATAACTTTCAATCCAAGCTTCAGGGGGTTGATCTGCTGTGTAATTAGGCACCTTGCAAGGACCCTTCACTACAAAAAAATACACTTCCGTGATGATACGTGTTTGTCACAGTAGGTCACGTTTTCTCTCATGCACGTACATCCATGACCATTTTATGACAGAATCAAGATTGTCATACCTGTGGTGTCGTAGAAGTGTTCCATGACATTACAAAAATTATCATCACGGAAGTGTCCACTTCCATGACGATAAATGCTGCGTCATGGAAGTGCTTTCGTCAAGGGTGACCGACACGTGGCATCCACCGTAACAGGTCGTTGTTAAGCTATCGGGTCCGGTTTTGTATCTGATAACCCGCTAACAGCCCGGACCAATGAGGATTTTCAACATGTAAAATTATCATTGGCCGGAGGAAACACGTGTTGGCTCACCGTTGGGACAGATGTCATCCATTCATTGGACAGGAGGCGCCTATGATACGTTGACACGTGGCACGGCCCAACACAGGCCCATATAGGTTAAAAAGGCCAGCCCAATCAAAGGCATGTAGTACTTACTCAGGTACTAGTGGGCCAGCCCAATAATGGCCTGTTTAATAAAGGCCCATTTACGGCCCGAAGCCAGATCTGGCCGGTTAATTATTCATTGAATATTTTGGCCCAATTACAACTCAGTGACTTTCGCCTGTTAGAGGCCCGATGTAGACATGTGCCCATTTCAGCCCGGTGTGTCCTTCGGCCTGGGAATGACCCCTACTGCCCATGGGCCATATATGGTCCGACGCGACATCCGTCCCACTAACGGCCCATGATAAAGGTGGCAACAGTTCAGCCCAACATGACTTTGGGCCTGTTAAAGGCCTGTCGTATAATTCGGCCCATTGATGCCTGTACTAAGCTTTCGACCTATTAAAGGCCCATGATATCAGTGGGCCAACTAAGGCCCGAGATATGTTTTGGCCTGGTAACGGCCCGTCATATAACCGGACTGAAAAAGGCCCGGTCTACCTTTCAGCCTGCTGAAGGCCCGTCTTCGACTAGTGAAAATTGAGGCCTGCGAAAGGCCCATGGTTTCTTCTGGGCCGTAACAGGCCAGCAGAATATTCAGCCTATAAATGGCCCAACACTACATAGGCCAAACTAAGCGCTTGGTCCACAAAAGGCCCAACTAAAATTTGGGACGAATATAGGCCAGAGTAAGTTGTGGGACTGGCGCAAAGTGTGAAGGCCCCAATGGCCATTCGGGCCCAAGAAAGATGCAGGCCGGCCCAATTGTGGCCCGCCAAAAACCAGGCCCGTTAGAGGCGAATGTTTCGGCCCGTTCGACTATATCAGATTTTTTCAAATAGCGAATGATGGCAGTAACTAGTAGGAATTAAGAACAAACCTACTCTATACAATAAAGAAATTACGGCATAGTAACTGAGAATAAACCTACACTATACAATAAAGGATTTATGGTATATTACATCCGCTGGGCATCGAAGTTCGCCACCAGTGATCATAAAGCGCAATGAAGAAGCGGATTACAAAAACTGGGCACCATTGTAGCGTAACAAATTAATACTAAACCGAGACCACTTCCAAGACAGTTCAAGAAAGGTTAGGCTTGCGCGGGAACTACTGCGCAAGCTGCTGAGCAAGGCTATGAGACCGGCCTAGCATGTCGGTCATAGCTTCCAGGTGTAGCTGTTTAGCAATGAGGTTCTCATTGGTGTTCTCCGCAATCTTTCTTAGAGATAGGACTTCAAGTCGAAGTTGAGTTGCAGAATGCCTTTCTGCTAGAACTTGGGACTGAAGAAGTCGAACTGATTCAGACAGCAAATTATGTGAGCTTGTCTGACTGCTAGTCTCAAGTAACTTGAACACTGCATCAAGACAAGACTTTGGGGTTGCCTCGCTATCTTCAAGATGTTTTGCCTTCTTTGCTGCAATATATGTTGGGTTTGTCTCACAGCCTTTAGCAGACTTGTTCATGCCATCAGGCATATCACCCTGAAACAAGCAGAGAGATGATAGGTTTTGCACGTGTATAAACAAAGATGATAACTATGCTGTCAATTCCATCCAATTTGAAATTAGAAAATAAAGAGTAAGTTCAAAATATCAATAGCATAATTTGGCATTGTTCATAATGCGGGGAGCTTCCCCACACTACTGGATTACGATGTCAACATAACAAGCATAGATGAAGGGAAAAGACAATCATTGTATCTATTTTGGTTAATGTGCATGGCATGTTGTTCATATCATCAGCCACATCAGTAAGATAAAACAGGAGATGACAAGGTGCAAATGTGGGCTGCTTCACCACACACTGGATTATAGATCCACAAAAACAAGCATACATATAGGGAGTATTGAGTAATGTGCATGGTATGAATAAGGAATTTGGTTTTACAAGTAAAACTTGGAACTTACGGTTCTTGCGAACATGCATTTTGATAGAAATAGCAAACTAAACAGCAGTAAACAATAGGGAGTATGAGCAAATTAAACATCAGTTGAGAATAAAGGCTTTAGAAGGACTGACTTACATTAACAGTTAACACCGGCTTTATAATGCCCTTCTCCATGTCAAGGGAAGGATAACTCAAGAATTTCAGCACAGAATCTTCTTCATAAGCATTGCTTGTACTCTACATTTTTAGAGAGTAATTATAGATATGGTAATACTGGAACGGATAGAGGATAATAAAGATAAGATGCAGATTGATGCTACATAATCAACTACCAATCCATGGAAGTACAAGCGTTACAGGACAAAATGTACTAACAAGAGCAATGGGCTAAACTTCTGCACTGGCATTGTCTGTGTGTTCGACTTTTCGGTAAGTTTAAATATAGATCTGATATTTTTTAGTAAATTGTGGGCGAGGGAGATAAGATGCAAAATGCTACACAATGAACCAATCCCTCTTCCCATAATACAAGAGTGTTTTGAACACTGGTGTACTGTAGAAAATGTTCTTATATTATGGGACGGCGGGAGTAGCTGTTAATGTAAGTACAGTGATAGACGACGTTTAGTCCTTACAAGAGGACTGCAGAGCTAAACCTCTTCAAAAGCATTGGGTTGATTCTAAATTTATGTAAGAGCCCATACGGATCTTATAATGTCCACCAAATGGACGATAACGAGGCTAACATGTGCAGTGATGCTACATAATCAAACAGCTATGAAAGTAAGTATGGTCATACAGGGCAAGAGGTACTCATAAGAGCAATGCAGTGTGAAGTATAGTTGCGAGATTCTGTGGTCCCTTGAGAATGAGTGTTCTTCTGCTAACAGTTTTTGTACAAGTGAGACGTTAAGGCAAGCAGAAATGTAGTTCAAATTGTGATGTGATATCATAGACAGTACCTTACGCTGCAAATGAGACCAATGTGTAACAAGATTATTCCAGTCACTGTCCGATAAATGTAGCACCGGAGACTTTACAGAAATTTCGTTTAGAGGCTTGCCATCGAAGTGCGCTTGCCTCCGGTAGGAACGATACTTCATCAACGAGTGCTTGAAAAGTGCAACCAACCCTTGCTCGTCTTGACAATCCAGTTTGGTCCTCGCCTATTTAAAAGAATGAAATCTTGTGTCTTCTGTCAGCAGAAACATATGCAGTAATTACCATGAATAACATTAGTACATTACTTACGCGTAAGTTGCGGAGGAAGACTAGAAATTGTTCTGTGTCTGCGGTATAATCTTTCCATGAAGGAAAGATGCGCACAAAGTTCCTGACAACCATATAAGCTTCGTCTTCTAAACTGGGAAGAAATGGAACAGGGGTCCTATTTGCTGCAATTGGGGCTCTCTCTGGTTCGAAAAGGGATTTGGCAACTGGATTTGGTGTACTCTTTGCTGGAATGGGGGTTTTGCATCGTAGAGCTGGTGCTATGTCAACTGGCATCATCATACTGTTTGCTACAGTTGGGGTCTGCTGAATTGGGGCATCAGAAATGACCAGTGTAGTAGGGCTAGAGTCTGCTAGAGTTGGGGTGTCTTGTGGGTCAGGTGATATTGCAACTACACCTAATGGGCTATTTGATTTATCAGGTGTCACTACCTTTTCCAAATACTTTGCTCGTGCTCCTCCACGATCAGCAATCACCCTCTTCCTTTTGAATGTCTGATACACAAGAACATGTACTGAAAATGGATAGGCAGGGCGTATTCATATACACGATGTGTAAACTAAGCTAATGGCAGTGCAACAAAGTAGAAGCAATGCAAAGCATCAGTTGCAAGATATGTGCGACCAATATAACCTTCGAAAGTTAGAGCAAGAATCTTGATGGGTGAATAAGATAGGGCATGTGCCTCTGACTCCTCCACTAGGGAGCTACGTTGCCTTAGGTCTCCCTCTAGCTCAGAATCACTGTTAGGATCATATTCTGAGCATGAATCTATAGGTGGAGAGCGTTTGCATTGCATTGCATCCAGACTTGATTTTAGTCCCTTAATGCCAAGTTTGACAGCCATGGCATTGTTCTGCTTTATTCTTTTCATGCGCGCAAGCTCATAATCATTATGATGCTGTTCAGAATCTGAGATTCATGAAAACATAAAAAGTAGTCAGATTATCTATGGAATGCATTGCGGATTCAACTCGAAGAGTGCCTCCCTATAAACCCCTGCATATGCAAAGTTCACCCCCCAACCATGCTGACCAGACCACACAGAAATACAAACCTCTTATGTCTGTATAACAGGCAGACACACATTTCAAAACTGAAGTAGGCACATTAGAATAACTAGTCAACAACCCGTGCGCCCGCACGGGCTAGCTATTGTTGTGAACCCATGAATAGTACTTCCTCTGTTCCCAATATAAGCCTTTTTAGATATTTCAATACCGACTACATATGGATGTATATCGACATATTTTATAGTATAGATTCACTTGTTTTTCTCCATATGTAGTTTGTATTGGAATCTCTAAAAGGTCTTATATTTAGGAAACTAAAATCATTTATTGATGGAACATGTTCATATTTTGATTTCCTGTTGGAACATGTTTACGTTTAGATGAGACAAAAATCTATGCACACACAATTGAAAGAATAGAAAACGTGTAAGTGTTGGCACAGACCATTGATCTAAAGCGCATGTATTTTTCTGTTTTTTATTAGGGGTAGTTTTTATTTATGTTGTTTTTGTGTTTACAACTATTGTTGTGATTTTTCTGTTGCCGTTCCGGAACTTCAGTTTTTCAGCATCATTTTCGTATGGCTAGTTTTTATTTGAGCTTATTTACAAATTTTATAGGGAAGTAATAAAGGAGGAAATAATGGTCTTGTGAAAACTGTACCACATTGACTGAAAAATTAGTGTTTGAAGCATATGGGACAGATGACAGTGACTCGCGGAGAGGATAATATCATAGCGATACCCTATAAATTTCTTCTTCCCGGTTGTTTCATGAATATTTTACATCGTAAAAAACCCGATATGTATAAAGAAAAAACTATTTGCAAAAACACACCAAAGTAGATGCAAGGTATAGAACAACACATAAGATGTGAAACTTGTTTCTGGCCAACACTAAGGATGATGGCTGTGTAAACCTGGCGTCTATGGTGCAAATTTGATCCATTGCTGTTGTTTCCTATGGAGTCACGGAGCCGCCAAATCGATTTGATCCAGCAAAGAGGATATGCGGGAGGTAGAGGCAGCTTATCCACCATGCTTTGGGTCAATCAAATCGGATGCAGGTTGCCGATTCAACTTCTTGTTGCCAAATCTAGGAGCAGGCGACATCATTGCCACGGAGACACACATAGGGAAAAAGCCCTCAACCCCTGTTGGCGCACCAGTTGTAGAATAGCACGGGGAGGTGAGCGTCATGCAGTGCGCCCGTGGTGGAGTCGTACCATTGGGAAGAAACAATGGTGGGGCGTGAGATGAGAGATGAGAAAGGCTACAGATCGGGAGGGCGTGAGATAGAGATCTTATGGGAAGGGCTGCATAATAGGAGGAGACAAAGATGAGAAGGGGCTAATGATCGGGAGGAGACGCCTCAAATCTAGGAGAGGGCGTTCAGATTACATTTTTTTTACAGAAAGATGTCCTTTATCTAGGAAACACAGAGAGACCAAAGGGAGGAAGGCTTCCGTACGTGGTAGTACATCATATATTAATTTTTTTTTGAGAACTACATCATATATTAATCACGTCTTACTTTTCATCCAATGGCTAGAGATACATCATATATTAATCAAACGGCCAAAATTCCTTAATTCTAAGGATTACCGTGGTGCTTTGTGTGGTGCCTCCAATTAGTAAATATCAGATATCAAATTCATATTTGAACAAATAAACTAAGGAATTATGAGTGGCATAATGTTTAGCTTCAAGGGTGGAGTGCTGGTAGTACGACGCATAGTAAGTAGGCAGATTGTATTCCATGTAAAAGATTGTAGTCTATATAAAAGCTGGAAATGACACTTTTTTCTATACAATGCAGTGTTCGTTGCCCACACATGATGGAAAAGATCACACAGGGAAATACTATTCACTCATGTCTATGGTTCCAGTATTTTGAAACATGGTGGTTCACCCTAAAAGAATATTGACAACAAATATGACAAGGCAAGCATAGATATAGTGAATCAATCATTTATTTGTGAGCTTACTAGGACAAGTATGCAGAATTGTAACTGCAGTAAGAGACCGTCCAAAATCTAAATCAAGAAGTTTGTCTAGCACTTATTGTTTGCACCTAATCAACGTGAATAATTGGATATCATATCGAATGAGTAAGAAAGATAAGTAAAATTGTCAACAAACCTGGTCTGCAGTAGTAATCTGGGTCAATGTCACTACGACCAACAATCCAAAATGACTAGTGTTTGTTCCTAGGGCCGGAATTTTGAAACCCTGTGAACTTTACAGGTACTAAAGATTACTGAAATACATCTGAACCATTAAGTGTAGGTAGCACTCAGCACACAACAAACCCTAATGACAGTCCTGCCTAATAAGTAATGAATCAATTAGAAAATGGGTGATGAGGAGTGGCTGCTGAGTGTTGAGGACGTATCTCAGGATAAATCGGGTTGGCTTAGTGGGTGCTGCACCCTTGAGGCTTGAACGAACCGGGAAGGTAGGCACGGCGGCGCGCCCGGGCAGCGGTGACACTGTTGTGCGAGCGGCTCCTGACCTCCTGTTAGTCCGGCGTCTCCTCCTAGAGTTATGCCGTCCGGGGACGGCAAGTCACCGGCGAGGCAGGCGGCTGGGGGCGAGTAGATATCGGAAGCGCGCAGCAGGACAGAGGGGAATTGGGGCCTGGGCCGACCCAAAATCCCAGGGTGGGCCGCGGCCCACCGTGGCACCCTGTAGAGATACACACCCGAGTGTTCTTCTGCTAGCATTTTTTTGAGCAAAAGAGGGTTTCCCCTCCGATTTCTATTAAAGAAACCACCACGGAACCAACATGATCAATTAAACCCTAAGCATGATCAATTAAACCCTATTATGACTGTGCCATGGCAGATTTAAAGCTGCAAACCGGAGAAATGCTATTTAGAATCCATTGTTTGCTTCGAACTAAGAACTAAATTCTAAGAGCTGAAAAGAAAGTACAATAGCCAAGTTACGATCTATTTTCTGGTTGAGATCAAAAAGTTGAGGAGATATGAAGTACCACCTCTCTTGCGGCGTCGTGTAGGCATCGGGGGTGCGATGGCTGTCGGTGGCATTGAAGCAGATCTGCGAGCGTAGACGGGTGCATCAGGGGATAAGTCCCATTGCAGTGGAAGAGAAGGTCGTGTGAGTGGCCCCAGCAAAGAGGATGACGGCGCAGATGAAGCGAGAGGACGCGATGCAAGGCTCTTGGGCCGTCACCGTGGATGAGAAACGTCCATCTCTAGCAGTGGACGATGCGGTCTTGGTAGGCGCTCCGGCATGGTGGAGGACGGTGGCGATGGATGGAGTGGAGGACGGCGACGATGGGTGGGGTGGCGGACGGAGGAGGCTGGTGTGGGGATGGTGTTCTAGCGCCGATGGTGTATGAATGGGAAAATGAAGGGAGAGGTACAGGGAACCATGTTTTTGGGACGCGCCTGTCTGAAATATGGGAAAGTTACGAACTTAGCCCTCATTCAAAGTTTGGACGTCCCGTCGGTTGGGGATAGGACGGTAATCTCGCATCTCGCCAATATTTGCCCAGAGCGATTTCTGGCGAGGAGAGGGTGTTTTGGCGCCCATGGTTGGCACCCACGGTGTATTAACAGGGCTGACAGGTAGGGCGGTTGTGTCACGTTTGAGTGAAGTTACAAACCTGCCCCTATTGAAAATATTTGCCTACATCGATTTCGGCCGAGGCGAGTTTGTTTTGCCGCCCACCGTGTATGAATGGGGAAATGGACGGAGAAACAGAGGTCTTCCGGACGAGCTTGAATCAAATGTGTTTTGCTGCCCATGTTTGGTTCCCACCGTATTGGAATGGGCTCAGAGGCAGTCGTGTCACGTCTAATTGAAGTTACTAACCTACCCCTATTGAGAGTAGTGGAAAATCGGGCCGATGGATTGTCCATGTAAGGGGTAGACAGTAATTTCCATCTCCCAAACACTTGGCTTTGGGCAGCCGACGTGGGAGTGGACATTTTGCCGCTTTTTTCGAATTTTGGGACAATAAGCATCCACGTTTACCCTGGCAACTAAATTCGAATCCATTTTGTATTCCTATACGAATCTTTATAAATCATTCTATGTGTTTTTATATATCTTCAAAAGCATGACAAAGATGTATTCCACTGTCATATATGAATATGATTTCCAAATGCCGATACTCGAATTCAGAAGCTAGAATCCAGTTCAAGGTGAATTCGAATATTTGGAACACTTTATGTCCAACTCAAATGTCACATGCAGCATAATGTGTACTCCCATTCAGATATGTACACAAGCGATGTATCAAGATTCAAATACGAGTCAATCAACCAAGAATGTACAAAACTAAAAGACATATAAACACTTATAGATATGGATCAATAATATCAACTAACATACATAAGCCAGGCCGCTGTATTTTTTTGCTAGAAGAGCATCCTTTTTCTAGCAAAGCTAGTACAGCATCTTGGCCCTTTCCGATGCGTGCCACTTATGTTCCATCTATACTATTATTATTGTTGAATGCACATTCATCCTGATTGGCATATTTGTAGGTCTGGCACGATAATCGAAATGAAATGTCTCCGAGTCTTATCAATTAATACAGACTTGTGCTCAAATAAAATTACAAACCAAAAAACAAAACAATTATTACATGATCTCTAAAACAAATAGTTTGATCGATTACATGAGAAAACAACACAAAGGTTATTCAACGATGGAAAGAACATTTCACCTATGATTTACCAAATGAAAATTTAATTCCGCTTTTTCCTTCAGGACCTTAAAATGCGGTCAGTCTCAGCTTGCTTCGTTTTGAAATCCACCAAATATTTAATGGTTGTCTTGAGTACTTCTTGTGATTGTGCTATTTGCTTCCTCAACATGTCAACTTCATCTCTAAGTGCAGAAGCAGAATCTCTTTCTACCACTAGTTTAGCCTCTAGAGCATCAGCAATTGGCAATTCATGATGCACGATTGGGCCGGTGCCACTGTTCTGGGATGATACAACGTCCATGGGGACCTCGCTCTTTGATCTTGGGCTAACCTGTTTTTCCATTAAAGTTCCGCTTGGATTCCGAAAAGTTGAAGTTAGCAAAACATCTCAACTGGGAGTTATAACAGCAAACCAGTTAAACAAACAAGGAATTAAAGAGTTTCAATTGGATGCTGAAAAGTAGTTATTAACATCATTGTAACCGGTTGTTGCAGCAGCAAAGCAGTTAAACAAACAAGTTTTCCAAAAGGTACCTGTTGTGGCATTGGAGTTTCTCTTGGATCCTGAAAAGTTGAGTAGTCAGTAACTTGATTAGAGCAACAAGTTACAGCAGCAAACCTGTTACACAAATATATTTTTGAAATGTACCTGTTGTGCAATTGGACTTCCAATTGGATCCTGAAAACTTGAAGTTGGTAAGATGATTACAGCAATAAGTTACAGCAACAAACCAGGTAAACAAGGAAGTTTCTGAAAACAAACATGTTGTGCCAATGGAGTTTCAGTTGGATCCTGCAAACTTGAATGTTAGCAATAAATAAATAAAGTTTTGCAAGAGCCATAAGAAACTAACATCAAACTAGTAAAACTAACCAGTTTTGGCAACGTATTTAATTACACATGAACTAGTAAAACTAACAAGTTCTTGGCAACGTATTAAATAACAAGTCGGTACCATTTACCAACTACACAGACACTTGTAACTTTCTTTGACGTAAGCAAAATGATCCCAACACATATATAAGTTACTAGCAAGATGCCCATGCGTTGCGCGGAACATCAAGATGCATTTCTATGAGTAGTTTATCTTGTGAGACAAAAGGATGAACGAGGGAAGGCCTTATTTGCAAATGTGGAGAGGGGTGTGGGTATCTTTTTGCAAAATTGCCATAGTTTCTTTCCTATCCGTTAGATATAAATTGGACGGCCTATATTGCAGGATGGCAGACACACCATCAACACCAACTTTGTTTTTTATAAGAGTAGAGAAAAAGACAATGTCCCTCATATAAACCTGAGAGTTGTCTATCTATGAACACGCAAACATTACTAGTGCAACAAGTGACAACAGCAAACCATTTAAACAAACAGGGTATTAGAACATAAATTACACGTGAATTATGCTGCACCCTAGAAGTACATATGACCAGTTCTCTACGTGCTTAAGTAGCTATTTAAGTTCAGGTAAATAGATAGTTCTTAACAGTAAGTATAAAACACATAGATAGGCGCAGTCTATAATAGGATTAACAGGCTATGGCATTATGTAATCAGTAGCAAACTAAATTAAGCCAAGCAACGTAATTGAGCAATTTTGCAATAAATGGCTAACTAAAATTCCGAGAAGCAGGTAACAGAACTTACACTAGCTCTTTGTACAGGCACACTGCAACTTCTTTTTCGCTTACAAGGTTCTACGAAGGAGTCCATGGCATCAATTGCTTGGATACGCAGTCCCAATACTTCTTTTTTCCCACACTGCATTGGTAAGTCGAATGGTTAATCTGGTAAGATGGTGCATGCTTGATATGTTATATGAGGACGTGTAGTCAGAATAGTTGTAGCCACACACATCACACTGCCTTTTACTGTATATTTCACGCGATTACATTTGACATATCGAGATCTAAGCAATCTACAATAGGATGAAAACACTGGCATCCTTCACATTATTAGCGAACTCAGTTCATAGAAACAAGCAATTCAACCATTCTGTGGGTAAATCAAAAGCGCCACTGGAATATTTTCCACTACCCCAATCATACACGCAAAAAGGGGCGACGCCACCATAGGGGCTGGTATGGGTGGCCGCCTCGGGTGGCTGGAAAGTGTGCACCTAGTTTGAGTCGTCCAGGTTGGCCCAGGCTAGTTTGTTCGTCCCAACGCACGAGCAGGTAATGTAAAAAATGAAGAAAAACGTTTCAATTTGGATGGGCCAATAACGTAAGTGCAAGGCAGGCCCTATAGCAGACGCGGCCCAAACGAGTGCCTCCCATATCGATCGACAGCAGGAAAAATCCCAATTCGTTCGCTCCAGCCTCCAGTCTGGTTTGCTCCTAACCTAGCCGCCGCTGGACAGACCGACACAGCACTTCCTCGCGCCCTCGTTGGAGGGCGTTCGCCGGGCTTCAAGCGAATGGAAGGACAAGAAGATGAAGATCCAACCCTGGGTGTAGCCTGCGTGGGAGGCAGCGGCGGCAGCACGGGCATGGCATCGAGCTTGCGCAAACAGACAGTCGCAGCTTGCAAGAGCAGCATGCACAATGAGCAGGTACATCACATCCCTGATTATATAATTCAACTATTCAATTTCTGGCCAATAGTTAAACATGACGGTGTTGTAAAACTGCTTGTATGTAGGGAATCTATGAGAAAATGAAACCAATTTATGCTTATTTTATAACTCCTCCAATCAATACTGAACTGACTGAATCTGATGTATCTAGTCAAGTTTCCGGTGCAAACATACAAGCGCATGTTGTTCTTGAGCCTGAAGTGTCTAGTGAACAGACTGCTAATGAAGAATTTGATGCAAACATTTTAGATGCTCCTGGTGATGAACATATAGTGTCTAATGAGGGATCTAATGCAAGCATTTTGCAAGCCCCCATTGAAGGATTTAGTGTCTAATGATGATCTGCTATGTTGAGAGAGACACGGAGATTTGCAGGCATTGATCAGAAGCAAATTATAGTACATTTTCATGGCTTGAGGAAACGTCGAGGCCATCTACCAGAAAGTCCCCGTATCACGACAACGTAGCATAAATACTTTTCTAATATGTTGTTTGAAACTATTGGCATACTTGTGCAGGATAGATATATTGATATTCAGTTTGTGCACTGGTTATAGGTGCAATTACACTAGTATAAAAAGAGGCTTCCATACGCCCCCATTAGTCCCCAAAATAATCGAACCGCGACCAAAGGGGTCTTTAGTCGCCGTTTGGGAGGAGACCCGCGACCAACTATCTGGGCCCAGCGCGCTCGGTCGACAGCTGGCAGACAGGAGGGGCTTTAGTCCCGGTTGGCCTGGCCAACCGGGACTAAAGGTCCTCAGGCTGGCCCGAAGGCCTTTAGTCGCGGTTGGCCAGACCAACCGGGACTAAAGGTTCGTCCTTTAGTCGCGGTTGGCCAGACCACCCGGGACTAAAGGTTAGTCCTTTAGTCGCGGTTGGCCAGACCAACCGGGACTAAAGGTTAGTCCTTTAGTCGCGGTTGGCCAGACCAACCGGTACTAAAGGGCCCATCAAACTCTACCCCCCCCTAGTGGACCGCCTTTTCAGTTTTAGAAAAACCAAAAGAAAATGATGGAAATGTCAAAAAAATAAAATAAAATAAGTTTCTCATGTGATATGTGGTCTAGTTGTTGGGAAAATTAACAAATATGACTTTCGACTTTATTTGCAAAATCTCTCTGGAAATTCTTAAAATGGGCATAACTTTTGCATACGAACTCGGATGAAAAAGTTTTTTATATGAAAAATCATCTACTCGAAAAGTTACATCCGAATTTACCCGGGGGAACCCTGTTAAACATTTTCAAAATCCTCAAAAACCTAACAGAAAAAAAGATACGGGGCTTTTAAGATCTAGAGAGGCAAAAAAATTCAAAAAAATTCAAATTGTGGTCAAACTGTGGTCAAACAATGGTCAAACTAATTATTCTAGAATATTAGTGTTACTAAATAATTATTTCAGTTTTTTTTAATTTTGGTCAAATCTGGTCAAACTGTGGTCAAACAGTGGTCAAACAATGGTCAAACTAATTATTCTAGAAATATTAGTGTTACTAAATAATTATTGTTTTTTTAAACAATAGTTTCAAACTCAAACAGTGAAATGTGTCACTTCATGCTCAAGCTAAATTCCTGAGGGTTAATAGAATTGACATCCTACTATTGTCAGGAAAACAACAAGTGCAGACTTGGAAACGAGGGAGAATAGAACCCGGAAGTTAAGCGTGCTCAGGCTGGAGTAGTGAGAGGATGGGTGACCGTCCGGGAAGTTAGATGATTTGGAATGATGAGGGGTGATTAGAGATTAGAGGATAAATTGAGCAGTGATGAGGGGTGGTGATTAGAGATCAGAGGTTAAAATAATTCAGAAATTTGAAAATAAAAAAAATAAAAAAATTCGCAAAAAACCAGGTTTAAACCTGCGGAGGAGGCCTTTAGTCCCGGTTAGCCACGAGAACCGGGACTAAAGGATGGGCCTTTAGTCCCGGTTAGCCACGAGAACCGGGACTAAAGCCTTTAGTCCCGGTTAGCCACGAGAACCGGGACTAAAGCCTTTAGTCGCGGTTCGTAAGAGGCGCGACTAAAGGGGGGGGACTAAAGGCCTTTTTTCTACCAGTGTTACACTTCAATATTTTCAGCCAGAGAACTAATAATTCAAGCAGGTACAGACCATGCTAGTAGTCCTTGTACACCATGTTGCATTTTGTGTTTTTTGGTGCTTACATCGTTTAGTGTTTTATAATCTGAACTACTCTGGATCATTAGCTGGTTTTCAAAGTGCATGTAGCTTCACATTTCTCAAGTTATGTTGATTTCCGGAGTGCAAGTGCCTTCGTATTTTTTAAGTTAAATGTTCGCCCCTGGTAACTTGAATTCGTGGATCCGCCACTGCACACAAATCATACATGCAGGCCAGTACGAATTAAATGAAATGCAGGGACTTACGCTAGCTCGTTGTACAGGCTTGGGTGTGCAGGCCTGTTACCACTTGCTTGGGTGTGCAGGCCCTGTGCTCCTTGCATCCCCCTCTACATTTTTGACACGGCGAATGGTTGATCAAATAAGAGGAATCGACCTTGCTGTTGTACTGGAGGACATATACTTACAAGGTTATACGGGTGCGCATGATGTGTACCAGATCCCGTAGCGCCGTCATGCTTCGCTAAAAAATGGTTTTGCTTGTTCCAGATGATATCTCCAGAAGAAATAAGAGTTAAAGTCAGAGTTGCATAGGCGTGTAAGCTAAGAGAGCAGTGAAAGGATATCCAAACATCGTCGGAACAATGCACAAGGGAGTGATATGTGGATACCTAGTTCGGGCCGGCGTTTGGGCATGCTCGCCTAGCTAGAGTGCGGGTCACTTCAGAGCTGTTGAGGGTGATGCGCTGGCGTTTGCTGGCCATGCATGGATGCAGATCTTGAGTGGCAGCGGAGCGCTACGATGCGGTGGACAAGACCGTTGGTGAAGCCCCAACGGCCTCGGGGGGTGGAGGTGCGACGGTGTGGTCGGTGAAGTAGCCCCGGTGAGGTGGGAGATGGCATCGGTGAAGCGCACCTGATGCGGTGGAAGTCGGTGTCTGTGAGGCACGTCGGTTGCGGCGGCCGACGTTATCGGTGGACCACCCGGTGTGGTGGACGAGGGCGTAGATGAGGTAGCTCCGGTGCGGTGGTGAAGTTCCACCGTCGTCTTCGTCGTCGTCGTCCGGCACAGAGGTGGGGAAAGAGATGAGATGAGGGGTGATTCGAACTTTTCTTGCGTTGGCGGCGAATTAGGGATTTGAGCAATCTGGGCACGGAAGGGGACGGTGGAGAAGGGAGATTTTGCTTGGGGCCGCCAGATATTTCAATCCGAAACATGGAAGCGCGAACTTATTTTGTCGTCCTTTTTTTGGGGGGGAGGGGGGAGGGAGGGAGGGGGTGGGTGGCTGGGTGCTAAGCGTCTGTACAACATACGCGATCACCACGACACGACCCTGGTCTGCCTGGTGCGCCTACATTTGAGAATGCAAACGAATCTTCTTTCATTTGCAAACGAATCTATATGTATTACCATGCCCGTGTTTTCCTTGCAAATAATTAGTCATCTGAAACGAGATACTATAAATTAATTAATGAGGAGTTATTTGAAAAAAATCGAAACGGTATCCACGCTAACGTGGATTAGAGTGTGTGTGTCACATAATTAGTTATTTGAATTAGAGTGTGTGTCACATAGTGATCTCCAATTCTAACATGGATTTCACATTTCACGGTATCCACGCTACTTTTTTAATACAAATTAAGATGTATATGTTGAACACCATGGTATTGAGAAAACTTTGGATGGATTCAAACATATGACCTAATATCCACTCTTATAAAAAAACCGAGTTGGTGATGATGGTGTGCCGGCCATCCTACAATATAGACCGTTCGATCTATATCTGACAGATAGAAAGAAAACTATGACAATTTTGCAAAAACATACCCGCACCCCTCTCCACATTTGCAGATAAGGACTTCCCTCGTTCATCTTCGTCTCCCACGAGATAAACAGCTCGTATAAATGAATCTTGATGTTCCATGCAATGCATTGGCCTCTTGCTAGTAAATAGCACAACAATCGAGTCAATGTCAACTTTTCCAAACCTAGTATGGCACGAATTCAAAATAATTACCCATATGCATGTACTCAGTTCAAGTCTTACAATGTACACCGAATTGAAACATCGATATTATGTCTCGTACTATCTACATTCAAATGTTGTTTTTAGCCCCCCCCCCTCGGCACACACGCTACATACTTCATGTATAGGTCAATCTTCCTCTCCTAACCATATTAGGAAGCTATCGGTTTCCGGCACACGTTCATTCTTTCTCTCCATGTTTTGATCTCTAACTCTCTCAACTACACAACCTCCTTTTTACACTCTGTTACCAAATGTATTTACCTTACACACCCGCCATTGCACCCCATGCCGAGCTCTCTCTCTCTCTCTCCCTCCCACCCTCTCTTTCTAGATACATGCATTGCCTATCTAGCCCCCCAACCTCTCGTGCGCACGCACGCACGTTGTCTATCTAGGTCACTCCTTCGAGACTGTCTCACTCTTTCTTCCGCACGGTGGGCCACACTCGCACAATCTCGCTCTCTTTATCTAAGTCTTGATTAACCTCGTTTTCTTTCACACACAAATGATATATCTCCCTGTTCGGGCCTCGATTGACACACTCTATACTCTCTCACACACAGATTGTCTATCTAGGTCAGTCCTATTGGGGAACGCAGTAATTTCAAAAAAATTCCTACGCACACGCAAGATCATGGTGATGCATAGCAACAAGAGGGAAGAGTGTTGTCTACGTGCCCTTGTAGACCGTAAGCGGAAGCATTATGACAACGCGGTTGATGTAGTCGTACGTCTTCACGATCGACTGATCCTAGTACCGAAGGTACGACACCTCCGCGATCTGCACACATTCGGCTCGGTGACATCCCATGAACTCACGATCCAGCAGAGTGTCAAGGGAGAGCTTCGTCAGCACGACGGTGTGATGACAGTGATGATGATGCTACCGGAACAGGGCTTCGCCTAAGCACCGCTATGATATGACCGAGGTGGATTATGGTGGAGGGGGGCACCGCACACGTCTAAAAGATCAATGATCAACTTGTGTGTCCATAGGGTGACCCATCCCCCATATATAAAGGAGTGAAGGAGGGGAGGGGCCGGCCCTCTCTATGGCGCGCCCTAGGGGAGTCCTACTCCCACTGGGAGTAGGATTCCCCCCCCCCCTTCCCTAGTTGGAGTAGGAGAGGAACAGAAGGAGGAGTAGGAGAGAAGGAAAGGGGGGCCGCCACCCCAAACATATTCCAATTCGGCCTCCTGCCCAACGGGGGTGCACCAGCCCCTTGTGGGCTGCTGTGCTTCCTTCTTATGGCCCATAAGGCCCATAACTTCTCCCGGGGGGTTCCGGTAAACTCCCTGTACTCCGGAAAAATGCCCGAACCACTCGGAACTATTCCGATGTCCAAACATAGGCTTCCAATATATCGGTCTTTATGTCTCAACCATTTCGAGACTCCTCGTCATGCCCGTGCTAACATCCGGGACTCCAAACAACATTCGGTTCATCAAAACACATAAACTCATAATACCGATCGTCACCGAACGTTAAGCGTGCAGACCCTACGGGTTCGAGAACTATGTAGACATGACCGAGACTCACTGTCAATAACCAATAGCGGAACCTGGATGTTCATATTGGCTCCCACATATTCTACGAAGATCTTTATCGGTCAAACCGCATAAGGATATACGTTGTTCCCTTTGTCATCGATATGTTACTTGCCCGAGATTCGATTGTCAGTATCTCAATACCTAGTTCAATGTCGTTACCAGCAAGTCTCTTTACTCGTTCCGTAATGCTACATCTCGTAACCAACTCATTATCTACATTGCTTGCAAGGCTTATATTGATGTGCATTACCGAGAGGGCCCAGAGATACCTCTCCGACTATCGGAGTGACAAATCCTAATCTCGATCTATGCCAACTCAACAAACACCATCGGAGACACCTGTAGAGCACCTTTATAATCACCCAGTTATGTTGTGACGTTTGGTAGCACACAAAGTGTTCCTCCGGTATTTGGGAGTTGCATGATCTCATATTCGTAGGAATATGTATAAGTTATAGAGAAAGCAATAGGAACAAACTAAACGATCATCGTGCTAAGCTAACGGATGGTTCAAGTCAATCACATCATTCTCTAATGATGTGATCCCGTTAATTAAATGACAACTCATGTCTATGGTTAGGAAACATAACCATCATTGATTCAATGAGCTAGTCAAGTAGAGGCAAACTAGTGAGACTCTGTTTTTCTATGTATTCACACGTGTACTAAGTTTCCGGTTAATACAATTCTAGCATGAATAATAAACATTTATCATGATATAAGGAAATAAATAATAACTTTATTATTCCCTCTAGGGCATATTTCCTTCAGTCTCCCACCTGCACTAGAGTCAATAATCTAGTTCACATCCTCATGTGATTTAACACCAATAGTTCACATCTTTATGTGATTAGTTCACATCTCCATGTGACTAATACCCAAAGGGTTTCCTAGAGTCAATAATCTGTGAGAGAAGTTTCGTCTACGGGTCTGCAACATTCAAAGAGTGATCATGTTTTGCTTGTGAGAGAAGTTTAGTCTACGGGTCTGCAACATTCAGATCCGTATGTATTTTGAAAACTTCTATGTCTACAATACTCTGCATGGAGCTACTCTAGATAATTGCTCCCACTTTCAATATGTATCTAGATCGAGACTTAGAGTCATCTAGATCGATGTAAAAAGCTTGCATCGATGTAACTCTTTACGACGAACTCTTTTATCACCTCCATAACCGAGAAATATTTCCTTATTCCACTAAGGATATTTTGACCGATGTCCAGTGATCCACTCCTGGATCACTATGGTACCCTCTTTCCAAACTTATGGTGAGGTACATAATAGATCTGGTACACAGCATAGCATACTTTATAGAACCTATGACTGAGGCATAGGGAATGACTTTTCATTCTCTTTCTATTTTCTGTTGTGGTCGGGTTTTGAGTCTTTACTCAACTTCACACCTTGCAACACAGGAAAGAACTCCTTCTTTGACTGTTCCATTTTGAACTACTTCAAAATCTTGTCAAGGTATGTACTCATTGAAAAAACTTATCAAGAGTCTTGATCTATCTCTATAGATCTTGATGCTCAATGTGTAAGCAGCTTCACCGAGGTCTTTCTTTGAAAAAATCTTATTCAAGTATCCTTTTATGCTATCCAGAAATTCAGTATCATTTCCGATCAACAATATGTCATCCACATATAATATCAGAAATGCTACAGAGCTCCCACTCACTTTCTTGTAAATACAGGCTTCTCCAAAAGTCTGTATAAAACCATATGCTTTGATCAACTCATCAAAGCGTATATTCCAACTCCGAGATGCTTGCACCAGTCCATAGATGGATCGCTGGAGCTTGCACACTTTGTTAGCAACTTTAGGATTGACAAAACTTTCTTGTTGTATCATATACAACTCTTCTTTAAGAAATCTATTAAGGAATGCAGTTTTGACATCCATTTGCCAGATTTCATAAAATGTGGCAATTGCTAACATGATTCGGACAGACTTAAGCATCGCTACGAGTCAGAAAATCTCATCGTAGTCAACACCTTGATCTTGTAGAAAACCTTTTTGCAACAATTTGAGCTTTGTAGATAGTAACACTACTAACAGCGTCCGTCTTCCTCTTGAAGATCCATTTATTCTCAATGGCTCGCCGATCATTGGGCAAGTGAATCAAAGTCCATACTTTGTTCTTTATACATGGATCCCATCTCAGATTTCATGGCCTTAAGCCATTTCGCGGAATCTGGGCTCATCATCGCTTCCTCATTGTTCGTAGGTTCGTCATGGTCTAGTAACATGACTTCCAGAAAGGATTACCGTACCACTCTGGTGCGGACCATACTCTGGTTATCCTACGAAGTTTGGTAGTAACTTGATCTGAAGTTTCATGATCATCATCATTAGCTTCCTCACTAATTGGTGTAGAAATCACTAGAACTGATTTATGTGATGAACTACTTTCCAATTTGGGAGAAGGTACAATTACCTCATCAAGTTCTACATTCCTCCCACTCACTTCTTTCGAGAGAAACTTCTTCTCTAGAAAGGATCCACTCTTAGCAACAAAGATCTTGCCTTTCGGATCTGTGATAGAAGGTGTACCCAACAGTTTCTTTTGGGTATCCTATGAAGACGCACTTTTCCGATTTGGGTTTGAGCTTATAAGGCTGAAAACTTTTGCACATAAGCATCAGAACCCCAAACTTTAAGAAACGACAGCTTAGGTTTCTAGCCAAACCATAATTCATACGGAGTCGTCTCAACAGATTAGACGGTGCCCTATTTAACGTGAATGTAGCTGTCTCTAATGCATAACCCCAAAACGATAGTGGTAAATCGTAAGAGACATCATAGATTGCACTATATCCAATAAAGTACGGTTATGACGTTCGGACACACCATTATGCTGTGGTGTTCCAGGTGGCATGAATTTGTGAAACTATTCCACATTGTTTTAGTTGAAGAACAAACTCGTAACTCAAATATTCGTCTCCGCGATCAGATCATAGAAACTTTATTTTCTTGTTATGATGATTTTCCACTTCACTCTAAAAATTCTTTGAACTTTTGAAATGTTTCAGACTTATGTTTAATCAAGTAGATATACCCATATCTGCTCAAATCGTCTGTGAAGGTCAGAAAATAACGATACTCGCCGCTAGCCTCAATACTCATCGGACCGCATACATCAGTATGTATTATTTCCAATAAGTCGGTTGCTCGCTCCATTGTTCCGGAGAACGGAGTGTTAGTCATCTTGCCCATGAGGCATGGTTCGCAAGCATCAAGTGATTCCAAAAGCTCATCAGCATGGAGTTTCTTCATGCGCTTTACACCAATATGACCTAAATGGCAGTGCCACAAATAAGTTGCACTATCATTATTAACTTTGCATCTTTTGGCTTCAATATTATGAATATGTGTATCACTACAATCGAGATCAATAAACCATTTATATTGAGTGTATGACCATAGAAGGTTTTATTCATGTAAATAGAACAACAATTATTCTTTGACACAAATCAATAACCGTATTACAATAAACATGATCCAATCATATTCATGCTCAACGCAAACACCAAATAACATTTATTTTAGGTTCAACACTAATCCCGAAGGTAAAGGGAGTGTGCGATGGTGATCTTATCAACCTTGGAATCACTTCCAACACACATCATCACCTCGCCCTTAACTAGTCTCTGTTTATTTTTCAACTCCCGTTTCGAGTTACTACCCTTAGCAACTGGACTAGTATCAAATACCGAGGGGTTTGTTATAAACACTAGTAAAGTACACATCAATAACATGTATATCCAATATACCTTTGTTCACTATGTCATCCTTCTTATCCGCCAATAATCTAGGGCAGCTCCACTTCCAGTGACCATTTCCTTTGCAGTAGAAGCACTCAGTTTCAGGCTTGGGTCTAGCTTTGGGCTTCTTTATGGGAGTGGCAACTTGCTTGCCATTCTTCTTGCAGTTCCCTTTCTTTCCCTTACCCTTTTACTTGAAACTAGTGGTTTTGTCAACCATCAACATTTGATGCTTTTCTCGATTTCTACCTTCGTCGATTTCAGCATCACGAAGAGCTCGGGAATCGTTTTCGTCATCCCTTGCATATTATAGTTCATCACGAGGTTCCAGTAACTTGGTGATAGTGACTAGAGAATTCTGTCAATCACCTTTTTATCTGGAAGACTAACTCCCACTTGATTCAAGCAATTGTAGTACTCAGACAATCTGAGCACATGCTCAGTGGTTGAGCTATTCTCCTCCATCTTGTAGGAAAACTACTTGTCAAAGGTCTCATACCTCTCGACTCGGGCATGAGTCTGAAATACAAATTCATCTCTTGGAACATCTTATATGCTCTGTGGCGTTCAAAATATTTTTGAAGTACTGGTTCTAAGCTATAAAGCATGGTGCACTAAACTATCAAGTAGTCATCATACCAAGCTTTACCAAACGTTCATAACATCTGTATCTGCTCCTGCAATAGGTCCGTCAGCTAGTGGTTCATCAAGGACATAATTCTTCTGTGCAGCAATGAGGATAATCCTCAGATCACGGTCCTAGTCCGCATCATTTCTACTATCATCTTTCAATATAGTTTTTCTCTAGGAACATATCAAAAATAAACGGGGACCTACATCGCGAGCTATTGATCTACAACATAGTTATGCAAATACTATCAGGACTAAGTTCATGATAAATTAAAGTTCAATTAATCATATTACTTAAGAACTCCCACTTAGATAGACATCCCTCTAGTCATCTAAATGATCACGTGATCCAAATCAACTAAACCATGTCCGATCATCACGTGACATGGAGTAGTTTTCAATGGTGAACATCACTATGTTGATCATATCTACTATATGATTCACGCTTGACCTTTCGGTCTCTAGTGTTCCAAGGCCATATCTGCATATGCTAGGCTCGTCAAGTTTAACCTGGGTATTCCGCATGTGCAAAACTGGCTTGCACCCGTTGTATGTGAACGTAGAGCTTATCACACCCAATCATCACGTGGTGTCTCAGCACGACGAACTGTAGCAATGGTGCATACTCAGGGAGAACACTTATACCTTGAAATTTAGTGAGAGATCATCTTGTAATCTATCGCCGTACTAAGCAAAATAAGAAGCATAAAAGATAAACATCACATGTAATCAAAATATGTGACATGATATGGCCATCATCATCTTGTGCCTTTGATCTCCATCTCCAAAGTACCGTCATGATCTCCATCGTCACCGGCATGACACCATGATCTCCATCATCTTGATCTCTATCAACGTGTCGTCACATGGTCGTCTCGCCAACTATTGCTTTTGCAACTATTGCTATCGCATAGTGATAAAGTAAAGCAATTGTATGGTCCTTGCATCTTATGCAATAAAGAGACAACCATAAGGCTTCTGCCAATTGACGATAACTCCGTTACAAAACATGATCATCTCATACAATAAAATTTAGCATCATGTCTTGACCATATCACATCACAATATGCCCTGCAAAAACAAGTTAGACGTCCTCTACTTTGTTGTTGCAAGTTATACGTGGCTGCTACGGGCTGAGCAAGGACCGTTCTTACCTACGCATCAAAAACCACAACGCGATATAGTGATTGCTTTTTGATCTTCAGAAAGAACCCTGTTCATTGAATCCGATTCAACTAAAGTTGGAGAAACTGACACCCACCAGCCACCTGTGTGCGAAGCACGTCGGTAGAACCAGTCTCGCGTAAGCGTACGCGTAATGTCGGTCTGGGCCGCTTCATCCAACAATACCGCCGAATCAAGAATCAACTAGTGACGGCAAGCAATATGTATATACCCACGCCCACAACTCCTTTGTGTTCTACTTGTGCATATAACATCTACGCATAAACCTGGCTCTCATACCACTGTTGGGGAACGCAGTAATTTCAAAAAAATTCCTACGCACACGCAAGATCTTGGTGATGCATAGCAACGAGAGGGGAGAGTGTTGTCTACGTACCCTCGTAGACCATAAGTGGAAGCGTTATGACAACACGGTTGATGTAGTCGTACCTCTTCACGATCGACCGATCCTAGTACCGAAGGTACGGCACCTCCGTGATCTGCACACGTTCGGCTCAGTGATGTCCCACGAACTCACGATCCAGCAGAGTGTCGAGGGAGAGCTTCGTCAGCACGGCGGTGTGATGACGGTGATGATGATGCTACCGGAACAGGGCTTCGCCTAAGCACCGCTACGATATGATCGAGGTGGATTATGGTGGAGGGGGGCACCGCACACGGCTAAAAGATCAATGATCAACTTGTGTGTCCATAGGGTGCCCCTTCCCCCGTATATAAAGGAGTGAAGGGGGGGAGGGGCCGGCCCTCTCTATGGCGCGCCCTAGGGGAGTCCTACTCCCGCCCGGAGTAGGATTTCCCCCTTCCCTACTTGGAGTAGGAGAGGAAGGGAAGGAGGAGTAGGAGAGAAGGAAAGGGGGCCCGCCCCCCAAACCTATTCCAATTCGGCCTCCTGCCCAAGGGGGGCGCACCAGCCCCTTGTGGGCTGGTGTGCTTCCTTCTTATGGCCCATAAGGCCCATAACTTCTCCCGGGGGGTTCCGGTAACCTCCCGGTACTCCGGAAAAATGCCCGAACCACTCAGAACCATTCCGATGTCCAAACAGAGGCTTCCAATATATTGATATTTATGTCTCGACCATTTCGAGACTCCTCGTCATGCCCGTGATCACATCCGGGACTCCGAACAACCTTCGGTTCATCAAAACACATAAACTCATAATACAGATCGTCACCGAACGTTAAGAGGACGAATCCTACGGGTTCGAGAACTATGTAGACATGACCGAGACTCACTTCTGGTCAATAACCAATAGCGGAACCTGGATGTTCATATTGGCTCCCACATATTCTACGAAGATCTTTATCGGTCAAACCGCATGACGATATACGTTGTTCCCTTTGTCATCGGTATGTTACTTGCACGAGATTCGATCGTCGGTATCTCAATACCTAGTTCAATCTCGTTACCAGCAAGTCTCTTTACTCGTTCTGTAATGCTACATCTCGTAACCAACTCTTGCAAGGCTTATATTGATGTGCATTACCGAGAGGGCCCAGAGATACATCTCCGACAATTGGAGTGACAAATCCTAATCTCGATCTATGCCAACTCAACAAACACCATCGGAGACACCTGTAGAGCACCTTTATAATCACCCAGTTAAGTTGTGACATATGGTAGCACACAAAGTGTTCCACCGGTATCCAGGAGTTGCATGATCTCATAGTCGTAGGAATATGTATAAGTTATGGAGAAAGCAATAGCAACAAACTAAATGATCATCGTGCTAAGCTAACGGATGGGTCAAGTCAATCACATCATTCTCTAATGATGTGATACTGTTAATCAAATGACAACTCATGTCTATGGTTAGGAAACATAACCATCATTGATTCAACAAGCTAGTCAAGTAGAGGCAAACTAGTGACACTCTGTTTGTCTATGTATTCACACATGAACTATGTTTCCGGTTAATACAATTCTAGCATGAATAATAAACATTTATCATGATATAAGGAAATAAATAATAACTTTATTATTGCCTCTAGGGAATATTTCCTTCAAGTCCATCCAAGCCGCCCCCGCTCTTTCGACCTCATGGCAGGCCATGCTCGCTCAGTCTCTCTCTCTCTCTCTTTCTCTCTCTCTCTCTCTCTCTCTCTCTCTCTCTCTCTCTCTGTCTCGATTGACCTCGCTCTTTCTCAGACACAAATGATATATCTCCATGTTTGTGCCCAATTCGACATATTCATATTGTATACTCTCTCACTCACATTGTCTATCTAGGTCACTCTCTCCAAACCGTCTCACTCTTTCAATCGCACGATGACCCACACTCGCTCAATCTCTCTCCCTTTATATATGTAATCAATTGACCTTGCTTCCTCCCACGCACAAAATATATCTACATGTCTGTGACTAGATCATCTCTCAAGCTCTATCTTACAGCCCTCACTCTTCCCAAAAGCTCAATCGGACAATATCTCTCCAGAGCATATATATCTTTTCAATGAAGGTCGGACCACACTCAATCTGTCTCTCTATCTATATGTCTCTCGATTGACCTTGCTTTCTCACGCCGTATCTTCCACACATTGAAGCTACCTCTCCAACATCCCTCGCAAAGCTGGAGCTATTTACATTGCGAGGGGGACTCCAACCTTGGATTAATTTGTGTAGGCATTTATTCCGGTGGGTTTAGATTATATTTTCATAGCATTCGGCCCACAACTACTCCAAATACCGTTGCAACCCCCGCACCTCCCCCAATTGATTTCCCTCTGTCTCGGTCATCCCTCTCTCACATGTCCTTTCTCGCCTTCAACGTCACACCATGGTATTATTGCAAAAAACGCTGTTGTTCTCTTTAATTATTACAAATAAGTTACAAAACTACACACTGATAATCCACGTGGAATGGAACAAATTTCGACCTACAAATTAAAGTGCTACAAACTACACACAGAGGGGCCCACCTGTCATGAAACAAATTTGGACCCGTATACAAATTAAAAAATAAACGACGAGGATCGAACATGCGACTAGGGCCTTCAAGCCGCACGTCAATAGGCAACATACGTAGAACAACAATGTTTGTTGTACCCCCCTTTGTTCATATAATGTTTTTATATTACTACAGCCTATTTAATGGATAACATGTAATTAGTCTTTTAGAGATTTCAACAAGTGACTACATACGGAGCAAAATGAGTGAATCTACACTCTAAAATATGTCTATATACATCCGTATGTGGCAGTCCATTTGGAATCTCTAAAAAGACTAATATTTAGGAACGAAGGGAGTAAAATGGAAGACATGGTCCTCAATTATTTAAAATGAAAAGGAAACTGAAACATGAATATTAAGTCTAGTACTATAGTACATGCAAATGTTGTGTCTAGGCGGAGCTATGTAGATTGTTGGGGGTTAACCCCTCGACCCTAGATAAAATTGTGAAGCTCTGTTTAGGAGTTTTTAGATTATATTTGTCCCCACCCTCCTAAACACCGATTGGTTGTGCACCCCCCTCCTCCCCGGGAGAATATCATGTGCCCCCACTGATGGTTTCATGGACTAGGGGGTACTCAGCACGTCGTCTCCCGACCAGCTGGATCGGGCCGAGGACCCCCATGGCGGTTCATCATGGGCCACTTCGGGCAGCCCATGCCGCATACAAGGAGGTTTCCACAGGACTTGGCTCCCAAGCCAAGGACTCTCCTAAACCCTAGGCCTCTGGCGTGTTATATAAACCAAGGCTAGGCTAGTCAATAGACATCTAATATTCATTAGAATAATCTCGTGGTAGATACATGTACTTTGTAATACACCCCATATGAATACAATCAAAAGCAGGAAGTAGGGTTTTACCTCCATCAAGAGGGCCCGAACCTGGGTAAAATCCCGTGTCCATGTTACCATCGCTCCAGGACGCCTAGCTTAGGACCCCTACTACAAGATACGCCGGATATTGAACCGACATTGGTGCTTTCATTGAGAGCCTGCTGGGTGATCGCCGCGGGTCGATGGATTATCAGGTGGTATTTTTTCAGTTAAATCCGCATGGGAGAAAGCAATTTCTTCGCGGAGTGCTTCTACTTCCTTGCTATGTTGTTTTGCAGATCGGTTTCAGTCTCGCGGACGGCAGCGATTTTTTCCGCACGATCCGAACACAGTTGGATAGCCGAGGTATACGCAAGGTGCACATGCGTCTGGCCGAAGACATAGGGGCCGCCCTCCACCTCTGCGACATCAAGAAATCAGATCAAGGCCAACCCATGCATGCGTCGATTGAATACTGATTCTTCTGGCCACACGCGGATCAAGGGAAAATTTCTGTTTGAGCTTTGTCCTCCTCTGCACGAACCATCAGGAAAGTGAACCAATTTAACTAGTAGTGCTATTATTTAGTCATAGTACATCACGGTTCTCAATATTTAATCAATGGATTGTGCGCCTTATCCCTTGCTTTACTGATCACGTAAAGGCCAACCTAATGTTCGGTTCTTGCTGTTTTTCGTCAATTATTGCTGCAACTCCCCTCGGAGATCAACCCGGCCAGCGAGATCCAAGGTCGGCTGACAGAGTTCTGCTAGGGCGTTCCAAGCCGAGGATTTGACAGAGCTTGTACCAGCTCACGTGGATCGAGGAGCTATATCAATCCCGTCATGGCCGCTCAAACTTGTACAGATGAATTCTCCCTACGTGTGATGTGGCCATCGGTCATCACTGTAGAACGGCTAAGTATCGGTCAAACACGTAAAATTATTACAAAGAATATTTTCTGCTGGTTTGTACTGCATTATTTTTTGCAGAGATACACTGCCGATGTTTGTACATGCTTTTTCCATCTACATCGATCTAGCGTATGCATCGTAACCTTCGTCAAACCGACCTCCGCGTTTAGATCGGCGGTGTCGTATAGTGGCCGACCCGTTGCAGTGTTGATGCACTCCGGCCAGGACGGCCCCCGTCCATAATCATCTATCAGTTTAGACGTCATCGGATAAGTCGACAGGTGCAATGGTTCTAGTTATTCACACACTGCCCAACGCGTATGCATACTGGACCAATTACTTAGTTGTTCGGATATAATCGACCATACAATATTACTAGAGCTCGCGCACGCCAATTAAATTACCAGGTACTTTCGTTTCTTGGTAACGATTCTAATGTTAAGAGAATACGATGCTGCCTAAATTGGATACATTTGTTTTGCTTACAAATGAAGGGCCCAGCTTGGACAAGAAAGATGAACCTTGGAGCAAGTTCAAGCATGGAGATGATGGCATGCACAAGGGGAACAAGAATGGAGTTACAAGTGATGATTCCAGGACTTTGAAGCCACCATAATGAGTGCATGAAGCCTTGGACAAAATATACAAGATGCCACTTCATAAATTCTGTCCAGAGGCTATCCTAGGTGCTGCGTCACCTTATTTGTGGGCCAGGCCCATGTAATTTCTAAATACTTGATTATAGGCTGTTTTTAGAGTCTGTGTGTGTGGGGAAACAAGAGTTAGGGTTGGTTTCGGACCCCTCCTCCAAGGGCCACGAAATTCCCCCCTCTCTCCTCCATATATACAGCCCGTAGGGCATCGTTTAGACTTTGGGTTTTGTTTAGATTAAAGTTCGCCATAGATGCAACTTCGCATACTTCATTTGTGTTCAACAACCAGACAAAGGCGTCACAGAACCCCACCTTGATCAATAAAGCTTTCCTCTTATATTTGCAATATCCAGAATTGCAATCTTAGTTTCTTGCTTGTTCTTTGTTTGCCTGCAGGAAACAGACCTTCATGGTCAGGTTGATCATGCTCCGGCGTGGTCAATAACCTCTCGGAGTTGGTTTAGCGATTGCTAAGGCGCGACGTCCTTGCACGTTCCTAGTCGGATCGTCAAAGTCGACTTCCTCCAAAACGTTAGCCACCATCTCATCGAAAGACGGGACACCTTTGCCTCTATCAAGTGGTATCAGATTTCCAGGTTGCTCGGTTAGATTTTACAGTTTTTCGTAGTTTAGATCGAGTCCGTTCTTCATACCTATAGTCCACGAAAAAGTCAAAAAAAATTAGTGTTAGTTCATCCTATCCGAACCAATCTGAGCCTTTGGATAATCTTTTCTGTATTTGCTTTGTTGAATTTGCGGTTGCATCATCGTGTCAAGTTGCTGGTCTTAGCGTCTAGTCCTTTAGAGTTTCGAGTTCTGTTCACAGGTTGTCACGTCGCCGCTGCCATATACCACCACCACATCATCATCATCGCTGCTCCCATATACCACCACCACATATTCACCACCAATTCGAGTCCATATACGCCACCATATATCCGCCGCCATCACGCCAATTCGAGTCCACCTGCAACATATATCCGCCACCAGTCTGAGTTCCACCAGATTCATCTTCGCCACCAGTCCGAGTTCCACCAGATTCATCTCCGCCACCAGTCCGAGTTCCACTAGATTCATCTCCGCCACCAGTCCGAGTCCAGTATTTTGTTACTCTGTTTTGGATTTCCAGATCACGCCATACTCCGAGTCATGATAGAGTAGGACTCCCGAACTTTCATGCTACCCGCAGTAGAAAAATAGTTCCAGTATAAAAAAACTAAGTCTGGAAAATTCTGGCTAGGCATTTTTTAGACCATTTGTAGACTTTTTCGAAAAAAAATTGTTGCTGAGCAAAAAAAGAGGAAAAAGTGCAAAAAAAAAGAGGAAAAAAATTCAGAGTGTGCTCCTCCCTTGTTTATGTGCAGCGCCATGATTTTGTTCGTGTTCTAGGCTCGCGTCTCTCGCACGGTCTAGCCTAGGACCAGCACAGTACCGTCGTTGAGCGTTTATTCGACTTTGCATCTCTAAATTGATTACTGCTGACCCTTTTTGCTACCATATTATAAGCCTTCCCAGATCCACATACATCTATGTCGTGCGTTTGACTCTCCCTGGTAATCGCTGTATCCAAGCTTTGAGAGTTTTGACTACGACGGTTGCCGATCACCGCCTGCTGCTGGGTAAGAACTGGTAAGAATTTGAGATTTGCTTGATGGATTTGTGACACCCACCACCACCTCTTGTTAGTAGTCTGTAGGATCATATTCTTGTGTGTTTCTATTGCTGCTAACCATGGCAGGATCACAAGCCGACGAGACTGACTAGGAGAACATGACGAATAAGGAGTTGCATGATAAATTTCAGCAAATGATGAGTGGACAGGTGCAAGATGTGCTAACAGATTTGAAGAGGCCATGGAGAAGATAGATGGCATGGAGAAGACGTTCGAAACAAAGCTTGATAACAAGTTTAATGAATTGCTCGCACATCTTCCACCACCACCACCGGCTGCACCTAATGCACCTCTACAACAACAACAACAACAACAACAACAACAACAACAACAACAACAACGACGACGACTACCTCCACGTCGCGAAACAGCCCTCCGCCGAGCGAGCCGTGTCCCCCTTGCACCTGGCCAAACTATTGGTGTTGCTGTTGATACTTCTGTGGCTCCTGCTGCCGATGACGAGGAGGATGATTATGCGGGAGATTACAAGGATGAGGTTGATCAAAATCAGAACTACGTGCAACCACCAGCCCCACAACCACCAGGTCGTCCAGATGCAAATAATCACAATGGTAGGGCTCCCCTCAGGTACGAGATCATGACCATCTCCCTAAACTGAAATTGAATATTCCACCATTCGAGGGTAGATACGTTCCTGATATGTATCTTACTTGGGAGTTAGAAACCGAACAACGTTTTACATGTTTAGAATATCCCGAGGAGAGACGGGTTGCCGCTGCACTTTGTGCTTTCACTAGTTTTGCTTCTGTGTGGTGGTCTGAACATCATAGATTATATCCGAATAATATTCCAACTACTTGGGCTGCTTTGAAAACTGTTATGCGTACTCGTTGCTTTGAAAATATTATTAATGTGCACAATGCGAATAACTAGAACAATTGCACCTGTCGACTTATCCGGTGACGTCTCAACTGATAGATGATTATGGACGGGGGACGTCCTGGCCGGAGTGCATCAACACTGCAACGGGTCGGCCACTATACGACACCACCGATCTGAACGCAGAGGTCGGTTTGATGAAGGTTGCGACGCGTACGCTAGATCGATGCAGACGGAAAAAGCATGTACAAACATCGGTAGTGTCTCTCTGCAGAAAATAATGCACTACAAACCAGCAGAAAATATTCTTTGTAATAATTTTACGTGTTTGAACGATACTTAGCTGTTCTACGGTGATGACCCATGGCCACAACACACGTAGGGAGAATTCATCTATAAAGGTTTGAGCGGCCGTGCGACTTGATTGATATAGCTCCTCGATCCACGTGAGCTGGTACAAGCTCTGTCAAATCCTCGGCTTGGAACGACCTAGCAGAACTTTGTTAGCCGACCTCGGATCTCGCTGGCCGGGTTGATCTCCGAGGGGAGTTGCAGCAATAATTGACAAAAAACAGCAAGAACCGAACATTAGGTTGGCCTTTACGTGACCAGTAAAGCAAGGGATAAGGCGCACAATCCATTGATTAAATATTGAGAACCGTGATGTACTATGACTAAATAATAGTACTACTAGTTAAATTGGTTCACTTTCCTGATGGTTCGTGCAGAGGAGGACAAAGCTCAAACAGAAATTTTCCCTTGATCCGCGTGTGGCCAGAAGAATCAGTATTCAATCGACGCATGCATGGGTTGGCCTTGATCTGATTTCTTGATGTCGCAGAGGTGCAGGGCGGCCCCTATGTCTTCGGCCAGATGCATGTGCACCTTGCTATACCTCGGCTATCCCACTGTGTTCGGATCGTGCGGAAAAAATCGCCACCGTCCGCGAGACCAAAACCGATCTGCAAAACAACATAGAAAGGAAGTAGAAACACTCCGCGAAGAAATTGCTTTCTCCCATGCGGATTTAACTGAAAAAATACCACCTGATAATCCATCGATCCGCCGCGATCACCCAGCAGGCTCTCAATGAAAGCACCAATGTCGGTTCAATATCCGGCGTATCTCGTAGTAGGGGTCCTAAGCTAGGCGTCTTGGAGCGATGGCAACATGGACACGAGATTTTACCCAGGTTTGGGCCCTCTTGATGGAGGTAAAATCCTACTGTCGGATCACGGGTTCCGGCAAAACCCTCAAGGTTCGAACACTGGGGTGCGCACGAAGATCTCTCTCCCCCTTGATGGCTAACTCGCTCAAGGATCTCACGGCCTAGCTCGACGAACTGAAAGAACAGAGGGACACAAGATTTATACTGGTTCGGGCCACCGTTGTGGTGCAATACCCTACTCCAGTGTGGTGTCGTGGATTGCCTCTTGGGCTGGGGATGAACAGTACAAGGGGAAGAACAGCCTCCTAAGATGAGGTGTTCTTGTGCTCGGTGAGCTGGTAAGTGTGAGGATGGAAGGGATCCAATCCAAGATGAGATCCGATCAGATCAGATGCCTCTCTACGGTGGTGGCTAATCCTATTTATAGTGTCCTTGGTCCTCTTCCCAAATATTGAGCGGGAAGGGATCCCACAACGGCCAATTTTGAAGGAAGACAACTAGTACAGCTTATCCTGACAAAAGTAGTCTTCGCCTGCCAAAGGCTCAGGTGGTGACGCCGTCTTGGGCTCCACGGTGACCTCCGTCCTGCCATTCTGTTGGCCTTGGTCTCATTGCACCGATATGGAAACCTTTGCCTGATGCCTCGGGACTCCGCGCCAGCGCTTGCCCCTTTAGCACCAAAGAGGAAACAAGGACACTGCGCGCGCAGGCACCCGCCTGGTTGCAGTCGTCATGGCTTGCGTCACAGGAACCTCGCGAGGTTCGCCTTGCCTTGATCTCTCCGCCCCTCACGAGCCAGCCTGGTGAGGCCGCTCCCGAGGAGGTCTTGTGTCGTCTGCCTCGCGAGGCTTGGCCCCTCGCGAGGCTCTTGAGGGTTTGTTGGTGAAGACAGGCCATACTGGGCAGCGAGTAGAGCCATGCCGTGGGCCGCAGGCAGGCATGTCTGGTGACCCCCGTTCCAAGAACGCCGAATGTAGCCCCCGGGCCCAAGGCACGCTCGTACTTGGCTTCGAGGCGAAGCCAAAGGGCAAGTGTGGAGCGCCGTGGGCCCGAACAGCATGCGGCCTTGGTCGACGCGTGGCGATTGATTGGACGTGGGCATCTCCGCTTCCCCATGCTGCCTCGGCAACTGCCCGACTGGCAAAAGGCTGGCACGGGCAACACTTGCCTTCACTACTTCCCTTCACCTCGCTCCAGATCCCCTTTCTCGCTCCTTGCTTCCGAAATCTCCAGATCCGCTTCAATCCCCTTCCGAGCTTTCAACCAATGGCGCCCCGCAAGGTCAAGGCTGGCTCGTCGCTGGCTTGGTACGAGCCGGCTCTGGACGCGCCCAACGTCTCGGAGAAGAACCTCGCTGCCACGCGCTTGCTGACGGCGGGGGAGAGCAACAAGAGGGGCAAGACCGAGCTCCGGGCCGGCTCCGCCGAGCCGGAGGCCTCGAACAGCACCTTCTACCCCTTCTTCATGAGTAGCATCATCACGGGCCTGGTTCCCCCTTTCTCCGACTTCTTCTACACCATCCTCCGCCATTACGGGTTACAGGCCCTTCACCTCCATCCCAACTCCATCCTTCTCTTCTCGATCTTCGCCTTCTACTGTGAGGCGTATGTCTGCGTGATGCCGTCTGTGGCTCAGCTGCGCCACTTCTTCCTCCGCCTCAATGAGGGACGTATCTCTAGGTGCGCCAACTTCATCGCGGCCGGCAAGGCCAATGTGATCTCGAAGGCTGGGAAGAAGGCCGAAACCTTCAGGAGCAAGTGGGTCATGATGGACGCTAAGTGCGTCCACCCACACTTGAGGTTGCCGATGAAGATGCCCCAGGCTGACGTGGGGTGGTCTCGCGCGAAGCTCACCGATGACCGGGCAGCGTCGGTGCTGGAGAAGATGAACGCTGACCTGAAGCCGGGCAACGCGAAGGCGGCGAAGCTGACGGGGCCATGCTCCTGAGAGAGTTCCTGATGCTGCGAGTAGCTCCGCTTCAGGCGCGCTCGCGCCCCTTGTAGACAATCGGGGGTGAGGAAGACAAGCTCCGCCTGAGTCCGAGAGCCTTGTCTGACGAGGAGCTAGTTGTAGCTCTCCGTCTCTTGGTCGCGGACGACCAAGATTATCCGCCGAGTGCCATCATTCCCTTGTTCTGTCGCACGGACTGGGCGCGGGTTGTGGCCACCATGCCCACCTTCGACGAGCGCGGCTTGGTGCCACCGGCGCCCCTTGTGGTCCCGGAGGCAACGGCGCCGGTGGTCATGTCTTCCAGCGAGTCCCGCAAGGGAGAAGAAGAAGAGGAAGATGAGGAATGCCACTCGGAAGCGACCCTTGAGGAGACGGGGGAGACCTCCCCCTTGAGCAAGGCTGACATCCTCCGCACCCTTCCTGACGACGACGAGGCCGACATCCCCCAGGGGAAGGAGGATCCGCCCGTGTCCCGACGAGGGGCAGGTCGGCGCTGATCCCCCGAGATGTTGCTGCTGCTCGGATGCCGCCTGGAGCCGCTCCCGGCTCATCTGCTGCTCCTTCGTCTGCTCCTGGAGCCCGCGCGCCCACACCCCAGGCTGTGAGGCTCTCGGGCTTCAAGCCTTGCAAGAGGAGGGTGGACTACGCCGCGGTGGACTAGTAAGTGTTCGTGCTTCATCTTGTTCTTGATTATGCTTTTGATCCTTGACGTTCACCATTGATTGGCTAGGCCGCTGCCTGTGGCGAAGAAGAGGAATGAGGGTACGGTGACACCGCCCAGGGCCGGTCCACCCGCGGCGGACGCACCTCCCTCCATGGAGAAGGAGAGCGACGGCGCTCGCACCTCCCCGAAAGTGCATCCTCACGAGTCAGCCCCCGTGGCCCCACTGGCTCCGGAGGCGCTGATATCCGACGTGGCTGCTAAGGTCCCCAAGGCTCAGGAGCCCCCAGTCTCCCAAGCCATGGTGACTTTGTCGCCTCTTGCTCCTCCTGCTGCACCGCTGGTTCCAGGTCTTTCTACCTCCCTTGATGTATTGGAGCGTGCCCTTTCTAAGATGACCCGGCTGTGAGAAGATCTTCAGGGCGCTGAACCCCACCTGGTAGTCGGGCGTCTGGAGTTGGTCTCTGGCTGGCTTTATTCTGACGTGTCCGTTCGGGCGGTGCTGAGCCAAGCCGCGGTGACCTCCGAGCGGGAGAAGCAGGCTACCGCCCAGGCAGCAGCTGCTCGCGAGGCGGTGCTGAAGGCTGTCGAGGCCGCCCAGGGTCGCTGCCGGGTGCTGGAGGCCGAGCTGAAGACCCTCCGTGATGCGCGTGCGGAAGAAGCTCGTGGTCGCAAGGCGGAGGAGGAGAATATAAAGGCCTGGGAAGACGCCATCAAGGGTTGCGACGCCGAGCTGGAGCAGACGGCGCAGGCGCAGGCCGCTGAGCGCGGCCGGCTGGAGGAGCTGGAGCGGAAGGTGAAGGCGGAGAAGGTCGAACTTGACGCCAAGGCGAAGGTTCTGGCCGAGGACTGCGTGGCCTTCACGCTCCTCGAGGAGAGGTCTCGCGTGGCACTGAAGGCACTCTATGAGAAGGGCCTGGAGAAGCCAGTGACCACCGACAAGGACGGCCCCGCCCAGCTGCTTCCTTACTTGGTCGAGGCGGTTGAGGGAGTCATGAGCGGCATCGGCCCTATGGCGGAGGAAGAAGCTCGCGTCCTTTCTTCAGCTGCGCTGACGCGCGTCTTCAGCCACCTCCATCTTCGTGATCCTACTGCCTGCCTTGACGACTTGCTGGAGCCTGTGGACGACGATCACTGTGTAGCCGCTGCCGCAACCATGAAGGGCCAGGTGGAGGCCCTGCTGAAGAAATTCCACGCCTTCGCTCCCGCGCCTTCGACCAATGGTGCTACTAATCATGCAGCCCCGGCCAGTGGTACAGGTGAAGGCAATGCCACCAAGGAAGGAGCGCCTCTTGCGGGCGCCGGCGGTGTCCAGGGATGACTTGCTCGCGGCTCCTTTCCTGTTTAGACTCCTGCAACATGTATCATGCCTCGTGGAGGCATTTAAACTTGTGTTTGATACTTGGAGAACAATATGTCTTGTAATATTTGCTTTGAGATTTTGCGATTTCCTTCCCATTTGCTTTATGTTCTACGTCGGCAGAGCCCGACCCCGCGCATACCTCAGCCGCCTTTGGGTCGTCCGGATCACCAGGACGATACCAAGGAGTGAGGGGCTACGTGGCCAGTTAGGCTCCTGAGTCACGATGCTCAGGAGTCCCCCTTGACATGCAAACATCTTACAGAAAGGAGATGCAGGAACAGGCCTTAGTGTTCTACGTCGGCATGGCCCGACCCCGCGCAAACTTCAGCCGCCGCTGACTCGACCGGAGACCAGGACTAGACCAGGGAGTGAGGGGCTACGTGACCAGTTAGGCCCTTGGGTCGCGATGCCCAAGGGTCCCCCTTGACGCTCAAACGACCTTTGGGAAGGGAATGCAAGAGTAGGCCTTAGCGTTCTGCGGCGGTAGGGCCCGGCTCCACGCATACCTCAGCCGCCACTGACTCATCCAAAGACCAGGACGAGGCCAGGGGGTGAGGGGCTACGTGACCAGTTAGGCCCTTGGGTAGCGATGCCCAAGGGTCCCCCATGACGTACGAACAGACCTCATACCTGTCCTCGTCGGGCTTTCGCTAGGGAGGGTTGCGTGACGACCAGGTCCGAGGGACCTGGTGGGGCGTACGCCAGGCGTGACCTGTGCGCAGCCCCCGTGCCCTGCCCCCTCGCGCTACCCTCCCGAGGGGAAAGCAGTGCGGTGAGGCTAGGCACTGAGCTCAAGGGCTCCCTGAGGTTGATACGGTTATGAGGCCGCCCTCAGTTGTTTATCACCTGCACAGAGCATGGCGCTTCCGCACTTGCACGGGCATAGCCGCTCCTCGGCAGTGTCGACGGCCAGCGCAGAGCATGGTGCTTCCACTGGTACGTGCGAGGGGACTCCCTACCGCGGAGAGCCCCCGGGGCGGGTAAAGCCCCGCCCTGACACATGGCTTGCACGGCAGGGCTAGACGAGGTGTGCCTGCGCACTCGTGAGCCAGCGCGGGACTCATGAGGCCCTACCTCAAGGCGGGTTGCGCCTGGTCTTGGCTCTTGTTGACTGCGGTGGTCCTGCGAGATGGTTAGGCAACCTGCGCCGAATGAATCTTCTGAGGTTATCGTATGAGAAGGCCAAGCACCAACGACCCCAGGAGGTGACGTGAATGGGGCCGGCCCACCAGACAGAGTTCAGCCATTGGATTTATCGACGCTGCAGGGACGGGCCCGAGCACAGACGCCGTGCCTAGCCTTCTTATGCGAAGGGTCCTGAAAAATGATCGGCGCGCGGCTCCCATGGTGGGTGATAATCAAGCAGGCAATATCATAGATAGATTATGCATCAAAGGCGAACTAGTGCAGGTAAATGCAAGAACGATACGCGCCACTGGGCTAGACCCGAGTGGCTTGGGGATGATGCAGCCCGAGGGGCGCCCCCAGCAAGATAAGCTAAAGACATAAAAAAGGGATACACGCTGCATGGTCGGACCCACGCGGCCTGGGAATGATGCAGCCCGAGGGGCGCTCCCAGCTAAATGAACTTGGAAAATGTCACCTGGTTTAGTTGTTGAAGGGGTGTTGGGGCAGCTGAAGATGCGCGACGAAGGGGTTGTTCCTCACGAGCCACCGGGGCTCTGAGCCTCGGGAGGCTCTGGGGGTCTAGGCGGTTCCTTGAGGACAGTCTCCATCTCCGCCAGGACTGCATGATGCCTGGCCTCCTGAGCCACCAGGATGCTCTGCAAGTTGCGCTGGAAGGCGGACGCCACGCTCGACAGGCCAATAGGCATGCGAACGTAGCTGTGAGGTGGGCCCTCGCAACGTCCCATGCTTGAAGGCCAGAAGCGCTCCTAAGACGCAGCCTGGTTGAGCCCTGAGATGTCGATGCAGACTTGCAGCCCGCCATCCTCTCCTGGACGGGGAGCCGCATCAGGGGGGCGGTGATCGCCGCGCATGGCCCTTGCATCCTGCAGTTCCTGAGTAGTCTTGCCAATGAACTCCTGAGCGTCGGGCGTTCCTCGTCCGACATCCTCCGGAGGGAGACGTGCCGCGAAGCATGCCTCCACGTGGTGCCCGAGCACCTCCCTCGTGACGCTGGCAAGGTCTCAGGCCCTCTAGAGGAGAGCCCCCGAGCCTTGCCCGAGGAGGGCGCCGGGCGCGCCTCCCTATGCGCGAGAGGGTGGCGCCCCATCCGTGGGCGCTGGTCCTGAAGTGGTGCTGCTGGAGAAGCCGCTCTCCTGAGGCCCTGCATGGTGCATCTGCTTCTTCTTCCTGGGGACGGCCTCAGGAGGGTACAGGATTCCTCCGTTGTCTGGGTCTTCGACCGCCGCGGCTTGGTAAGTGCTACCTCTTGAGCACTGCGTTGGTTTTCCCTTGAAGAGGAAAGGGTGATGCAGCAAAGTAGCGTAAGTATTTCCCTCAGTTTTTGAGAACCAAGGTATCAATACAGTAGGAGGCCACGCTCGAGTCCCTTGCACCTACACAAACAAATAAGAACCTTGCAACCAACGCGATAAAGGGGTTGTCAATCCCTTCACGGCCACTTGCAAAAGTGAGATCTGATAGAGATGATAAGATAATATTTTTGGTATTTTTATGATAAAGATAAAAAGTAAAGATTGCAAAGTAAACAAAGATAGAAATAGCTTGTTGACGGAAGATTAATATGATGGAAAATAGACCCAGGGGCCATAGGTTTCACTAGTGGCTTCTCTCAAGATAGCATAAGTATTACGGTGGGTAAACAAATTACTGTCGAGCAATTGATAGAATTGAGCATAGTTATGAGAATATCTAGGTATGATCATGTATATAGGCATCACGTTTGTGACAAGTAGACCGACTCCTGCCTGCATCTACTACTATTACTCCACACATCGACCGCTATCCAGCATGCATCTAGAGTATTAAGTTCATAAGAACAGAGTAACGCTCTAAGCAAGATGACATGATGTAGAGGGATAAACTCATGCAATATGATATAAACCCCATCTTTTTATCCTCGATGGCAACAATACAATACGTGTCGTTTCCCCTACTATCACTGGGATCGAGCACCAGAAGATTGAACCCAAAGCTAAGCACTTCTCCCATTGCAAGAAAGATCAATCTAGTAGGCCAAACCAAACTGATAATTCGAAGAGACTTACAAAGATAACCAATCAGAGAAGATCCAAATATTGTTCATAGATAATCTTGATCATAAACCCACAATTCATCGAATCTCGACAAACACACCTCAAAAGAAGATTACATCGAATAGGTCTCCAAGAGAATCGAGGAGAACTTTGTATTGAGATCCAAAGAGAGAGAAGAAGCCATCTAGCTAATAACTATGGACCCAAAGGTCTGAGGTAAAATACTCACACATCATCGGAGAGGCTATGGTGTTGATGTAGAAGCCCTCCGTGATCAATGCCCCCCTCCGGTAGGACGCCGGAAAAGGCCCCAAGATGGGATCTCACGGGTACAGAAGGTTGCGGCGGTGGAATTAGGTTTTCGTGCTGCTCCTCGATGGTTTGGGGGTACGTAGGTATATATAGGAGGAAGAAGTAGGTCGGTGGAGCCACGAGGGGCCCACGAGGGTGGAGGGTGCGCCCAGGGGGTAGGCGCGCCCCCCTGCCTCGTGGCATCCTCGGTGATTTCTTGACGTCCACTCCAAGTCCTCTGGATCATGTTTGTTCCAAAAATAACTCTCCCGAAGGTTTCATTCCATTTGGACTCCGTTTGATATTCCTTTTCTGCGAAACACTGAAATAGGCAAAAAAACAGCAATTTGGGCTGGGCCTCCGGTTAATAGGTTAGTCCCAAAAATAATATAAAAGTGT
Organism: Triticum aestivum; assembly: GCF_018294505.1. Classification (NCBI taxonomy): domain Eukaryota; kingdom Viridiplantae; phylum Streptophyta; class Magnoliopsida; order Poales; family Poaceae; genus Triticum; species Triticum aestivum. Next base: position 585,894,344 of record NC_057799.1, on the reverse strand, counting down.
ATAAATAATCCCATTAAACATCCAAAACAGAATATATAATAGCATGGAGCAATAAAAAAGTATGGATACGTTGGAGACGTATCAGTAAGCGCGCTCGAGTGAGCACACCGCATCCTTCTCTTCGCAGGGGACCGTGATGATCCCGCCGCTGCTTGGCATCGTGAGGACGTTGTATCCGTGATGAGTTACCGCCATGAGCTTGGCCAGGGCGGCTGCTTGGCATTTTGAAGGGAGACAACTAGTACAGCTTATCCTGACAAAACTAGTCTTCGCCTGCCAAAGGCTCTTGTGGTGACACCGTCTTGGGCTCCACCGTGACCTCCATCCTGCCGCTCTGCTAGCCTTGGTCTCGTTGCACCGATATAGAAACCTTTCCCTAATGCCTCGGGACTCTGCGCCTGCGCTTGCCCCTTTAGCACCAAAGAGGAAACAAGGACACTGCGCGCGCGGGCGCCCGCCTGGTTGCGGTCATCATGGCTTGCGTCACAGGAACCTCGCGAGTTTCGCGTTGCCTTGATCTCCCTGCCCCTCACGAGCCAGCCTGGTGAGGCCGCTCCCGAGGAGGTCTTGTGTCGTCCGCCTTGCGAGGCTTGGCCCCTCGCGAGGGTCTTGAGTGTTTGTTGGTGAAGACAGGCCGTACTGGGCCGCGAGTAGAGCCACGCCATGGGCCGCAGGCAGGCAAGTCTGGGGACCCCCGTTCCCAGAACACCGACACCTACGTCCATCTTTTGATTGTATTCATATGGGGTGTAGTACAGAGTACATGTATCTACCACGAGATTATTCTAATGAATATTAGATGTCTATTGACTAGCCTGGCTAGGGTTTATATAACACACCAGAGGCCTAGGGTTTAGGAGAGTCCTTGGCTTGGGCGCCAAGTCCTGTGGAAACCTCCTTGTATGCGGCATGGGCTGCCCGAAGTGGCCCATGATGAACCACCATGGGGGTCCTCAGCCCGATCCAGCTAGTCGGGAGACGACGTGGTGAGTACCCCCTAGTCCATGACACCTTAGATGCTATATGCTGATACGAGTTGCTTGGAGCATGTTGATCTGAGATATAGCAGCTCATATGATGTCTTAATATTTTTACAGGAAACCTTAATGAGTTTGAGAATTGCACACAATTTGTACAAAAACTACTCAGATGCCCTTGGATCCCATATCCAACAATCTCGAAACTCGTATCACCGTAGCATCTAAGATGAAGGAGAACATCATATTCTCCTGTACGTAAGAATATCATGTGCTACCACACCTTAGATGCTTTGGTGATACAAGCTCTTCGGAGCCATTGGATTTGTGACCCAACAACTCCTCGGTGGTTCGAATGTTTTTTGCAGAAAAGCCCCCAAAGAGTTCGGCCACTGCTTACAAGCACAAAGACTGCTCAGATGCCATTGGATCTCAGATCAAACGACCTCGAAGCTCGTATCACCGTACCATCCAAGCTGCGAGAGCACCTGATGTTTTCTCGCACGGGAGAATATGAGGTGCTCCCGCACTGTAGATTCTATGGTGGTACGAGTTCATGGAGATCTGATGGCTCACGGTAGGAGGTTTGAATGTTTTTGCAATATACGCCTGAGAGAGTTTGGGAATTGCGCAGAAAGTACAAGTACTATGCATGTAGCATCTGATCACATATCATACGACCTAGATGCTCGTATCACCGTAGCGGCTAATTAAGCTACAGGGAGCGCCTAATATGAGCAACGGGGAGCCGTTGGATCCAAGATGCAGTGGCACACACGAGGCCTGAATGTTCTATTTGCAAAAAAACACCTTGGAGAGTTTGGAAATTGCGCATAATTACAAGGGATTTTTACATCTGCGCCTGTGGTTCCTTAGCTCTACTCATTCATCCCCGCGCTCTTAACGTTTGCTCAATATTCCCCACTCCCTTGCCACAAACCCTCATAACTGGGCACAACGGATGTTGCCGTCAGGTCAAAGGCTTGATCATTAACTCTGACTAGTGCGGCCATGCTGGACTGTGTCGTCCGTTCGACCTAACAAGTGGGGCCGCGTTGGGTGGTGTCGCTGTTTGACCGTTGGGCCGTGGTTTCGTTGGGCCGTCCCTTGCATTAAACGTCTGTGCGCGCCGCTAGGACAGAAGCCTGCTATGCATGCACCCAGCAAACCCTGCCTGCATGCGTCGATCGAGCTTGCATGCGCCGATGCCACGATCCCACGATGCGCTGACCGAGCCTACATTTGCCGACCGAGCCTGCATGCGCCGATGCATCCGCCATGATGCACTGACCAAGCAGCTTTCTTGCACGCCAGCCGCCACGGATGCAATGACGGTCACTGCTGCTGGTTCCTCTCTTCTAGCTAGGTGGCTACATATTTGTGGCTTGTGTCAAAAAAGAGCCACTCCCTTGCTTAGTTGTACTCATTCATCCCTACTAACAAAGCTTGCTTGCATGCACTAGGTGGTTACTAACAAGGGAACCCTACTAACAAGCCAAGTTCTCTAAGAAAAAATCAACAAATATGTAGTCCCGATATGTAGATAGGGCCAACAAGCCCATAGCACGATCACATAGCTCAAACTAGGAAGAACTTAATAATAGAATAGATAGAAAACTTAATAATAGAATTTAAGAAAAGGGCCAACAAGCCCAAAGCAACTCCAACATAGTTCAATTACAACTTACCTTAACATAGCCGCCGCCTTCTCCACCTTGCTCCTCCTTCGGGCGCCCTTTTCACTGATCCTCCGGGGCGTTGTCGATGGGGTACGGAAGAGTGTGCATGCGCGTCGCGGTGGGGAAGATGTTGTTGTACTCCGTGAACCTGTTGTGGGTGGTGAAAGCAATGAACTCGGAGCCACACTAAAACACCCGGCCGAGGAGGTAGAAGGCGTCAAATGTGTTGGTGAAGTGGGCAAGGAGAGCAACCACCACCCGGTTTTGGATGACCTCCTCGATGCAGAACATCATTGGAGATCCCTCGGGAGGTGGTGGTAGCCGAACGCGAAGAAGAACTCAGTGAAGTTCCTTGCGGTCCTCAGCCTTGATATCACCCACACACGTAGTGTGCGATCAACGTACACAGCGGTAGGGTAGAGCCTCTCCGGCACGGTGGGTGGGAAGCGGTAGGTTGGTCCGGTGTACTGCATGGCTGAGGGATGTGCAGAAGACGGAGAAGGGGTCTAAGAGCAAGAAGGGCAGATGGATGAGGGATGGCAGAGGCAGAGGGTGGCCTAAATAGCCGTAGTGCTACGTGTTATTCGGTCGTGGCAATAACGGGGTCAAATGTGAAGTTAGTAGCCCGTTTTCAAATGTGGAGTGTACACGCGTGGGAAACGGTGGTTTGAAAAGAAGAAGAAAAAGAAGCTAATTGCATGCGTGGGAATCCGTGGTCAAACCCTATATTATATGAACAAAAAGAGACAATTCTTGAAGAGCTTGTGGCCATTTTGCATGATAGAAATAAATTTGGTCCATAAAAATTTGGTCATTTTGCATGATAAAAAGAGATAGAGGGCTTGTGGCCATTATACAAATGCAAAATGACCCATTTTTTAATAGTCTGTGGCCATTTTGCATGATAAAAATAAATTTAGCCCTTATAAATTTGGTCATTTGACATTTGTATAGAACAAAAAGAACTAAATTTTCTACGCAATGTCAATTGTTGTGTAATTTCAAACGATGCAAAAAAACAGAGCCAACACGTTCACAAAAAACAGAGCCAGTACGTTCACAAAAAAACGACGCGATTCGACAGCCCAACTAGAGCTTGGTTTCCTTTTGGGCCCAACACCACCGGGTTTTTTTCCGCGGAGTCAGTGGTGGGCGAGCAGCCGAGCACAACCAATAGGAACACCTCTCGCGGATTGCCCGACGATCCAACGATGCGGAGCCATCCTTGTGACCCAACAGCCCGGAGCCAGCACGCAGCCTGCCCACCGAATTCCTTCTAGAAGGCCACATCCGAGGGTTGTCGCTTGGCGCCAGGGTATGATCAGACGGCTGATGTTCGGAGCTAGGGTTAGGCGAAACCCCACGGGGTTTAGAGGGGTTTTGAGCTGGTCAACGGGGTTACGAAAGCTTTGACTGAGCATAACTAATTTTAAAAAAATCGAAAAATATGAAACATTCGACGTTCGTTGTTTTATAAGACACACTAACGAGGAAACATACTAAACTTGGTCTATGGTCATTTTCATGAAAAAAAAAACCTAGCTGGCACGATTGAGGTCAAATGAGCACCATTAATTTACAAAAATCTAAAAAATATGAAACCTGCGCACAATGTTGTCTTATGTGACATGTTACCAACCAAAAATCATAAACTTGGTCTATGGTCATTTTCATGAGAAAACCTTCACACATATGAGCTATCACCTACAAGATTTCATAGAGTTCAAGGAGATGAGGTAGGGTTACCTTCTGTTTTTGAAAATTTTAAAAAAATCAAAAAATCACCAAATCTTTATTTCAAAGTGAATAAGAAGGATCTGAACTTAGTTTTACATTTTCATATTTTAAACGTGTTTTAATAGTTTTTATATTAAAGCATATTTTTGAAGATTAATTCAAAAAATAGTGAGACTTCGAATCTACACTATATAGATTGAATAGGTGTTAATACAAAACATTTGGCTCATTTAGAGTAGGTCCAAAAAAACTTGATTACAAATGGGCTGTTTACCCTAGCATGGGAGCTCATTTGGAGCATATTTCTCAAATTCAAATTTTTGTGACCTCCTCTACATCACCTCAAATTTTGCACACATGACCTCTTACACATACATAGATAGTTTGCCAAGGTTTTATATATTTTTGCATTTTCTTGAATTTACACAAACATACATAGATAATTTGCTAGTGGGAAAGCATGCATTTGATTTGATTAATAAACATGAGACCAGTAACATGTGTGATCAGAGAAGCAACACTCAAACAACATGTGTGATCAGTGAAGCAACACTGAAGTGATCAGTGAAGCAACACTGAAACAACATGTTTGATCATTGCAGCACCTAAACTCTAGTTCACAACATCTAAACAGAACTAACCATACACCACAGGCAAATATAAGGATGGACAAATATAGATAGAATAATATGTTACTAGCATCATCATAGATTAAGTTCACACCATAAACTACCACATTAAGTTTACCATAAGTAACCGGACCCTAAGTACCCAAAAGATTAAGATTCAGTTCACATCATCACATCACTTCACGCCGGACTCAGGGCCTTCGCGAGCGCAGCATGCTGCCCCCTGATCATGTAGTCCTCCCCGCGGATCGCTACATCCTCTGCATGAGACAGAAGATGATCAAAGCGGCCATCCTTGGGCTTTGGTTTAGTGGTGCAGTAGGGGCAGTGCCACTTCTTGAACTTGCGATTGTAGAAGGAAGCAACTCCCTTGGCCTTGATCTTCTGCACCTCCTTGGCTGTGAAGGACGCGATGTTTGCTTGTACACATCATCTCCAGAATCATACTGCACACATGAATGAATTGCATTAATACATTATAGATTCATATACACCATGTCAAAGGAACTAAATGAACAAGGGATAGGCTTAATTACCTCATATTCAGAATCGTCACTAAACGCCCCCTCGTACGGGTCGTAGTCGGCCAGCTTCCTCTTTCTCCCCCCACCCCCAACCATCATCCTCCTGAATATACAATTACATCCATCACTAGTAGCCAATTGAAAATTTAGATATGCACACATGACACATTGATCATAGGGCTAATATACTCCCTATATCAGCAATGTTTCAGAAGTGGGGTTTTTATTTCTGTGCCCCTTAGCTCTATGCATTCAAAAACCACATCCATCACTAGTATATCAATGTATTAGATTTGTAAATACATTGATCAAAAACCCCAATATGACATTCAAATAACACATTGATCATTGGTCATGCACACACATTGAAGAACAGAGCTAATATAACTACATATTGTGGACAAATTTATATACTAATGAATCAAATTTATATACTAATGAATCAAAAACCCCAATATGACAAATTTACACACATTGAATCAAATTTATAACTTCTTAATCAATGGATTCCAATTGGGCATATGACATTCAAATCCCCAATCTGAGTAGCACTAAAAACAAATCTAATAGGGACCCAATCTAAGGCAACGAATCTGAGTACTAGGATCACTTGTCTAACCACGCAAAGTGTTTGTTCAAAAAACCATCTTACACTGAAATATCGGAACAACACACGGGGGTCCCACTTGTCATTGATCAAATTTGGACCTAAAACTAACAAATCTGAAAGATGAGATTCGAACTGGCAACCTGGACTACAAAGCAAAAGTCGATAGCCTGAAAGAACAACGGTTGTTGGCTTTGTTCCATAACTTGATTTTATATAGTATTACGTTGAGTAGAGCAGAGGGAGTGCCTCGTCAACATGTGCATGACTATTGACTCACTTACTGGTGGGTCCTAGGTCTGCGATCTCTCTCTCCTCTCCATCGTCTAACCTTTAGACGCACGGGCACACACGAAGAGTGGCGCTAGCTTGCCGTGGTGTTATTATAACTAAAAAAAGCTTAGAAAATAGAAGAATCGCCTAGAACAAGAGACATTGTGGTTGGTCGACACAGAGCTAACCACACCTATCCTCCGTGCCATGTTAGCATGATGAAGTTGTGTGGCTAGTGGGGTGTTTTCGACCGACTGGCTGGGTCCCGAGGTCGAACCATAGGTACTACTACGTCTGATACAGTATATTTTTACACGCACATTTTTCCTCCATGCCGAGACGTGGAACACCCTACCACGCGGTTTCGGGGTCCTCCCGGGTGGTGCATGCATATATTCTTCCTTGCCGAGACGTGGGACGCCCTACCGCGCGTTTTCTGGGTCCTCCTCGGTCATAGCGCCGAAGCAAGTAAATGAGTCGTCAAATCACGAAAGACCACCTTTCCCGCCGAGTACATCAGTGAAGCACGGTGGCTAGCTAGTTGGGCTAGTGCGACCGATTAGCTAGGCCGCCGCCACATTTGTTTTTTCAGCCCTTTTTTTATCTCCTTGCCGGCAGGTAAATTCAAATATCCACCACGGCGTTGCTCTAGTCTTTGGGTGCGGCAGGCGCGGCATGATTTTTAATTTTTTGATTGACGGGAGCAGGTGCGGCAGGATTTTTAATTTTTTGATTGAAGGGAGCAGGCGCGGCAGGATTTTTAATTTTTTTATTGACGGGAGCAGGCGCGGCAGTAATTAGTCATGATGACTCCGCCTGTAAAACCCACTGCTCCCTGATGTGAGAAGTCGTCGACTGGTGTTTTCCCATGGTGAAAACCTAAAGATTCCCCGCTCCTCGGCTGGCTCCCTCCGCCTTCCCGTAGATTGCATTGCCTTTCAGCCGTTTCGCCCCCTTTGCTTCCTCTCCCCATTGCTTCTACCTGGTGCCATGGCGGCGCAGCAGATCATGGAGTCTGAGGTGAGGCGCCTGACACAGGAGCTCCAGGCCAAGGATGCGGAGCTCAGGGCCAAGGACGTGGAGCTCCGTGAGCTCAAGGAGGAGAGGAGTGCCATGCTCCTCCGTTATGTGCGGGAGTTTACGGAGCTTCAAAAGCGGCAGGCGTCCACCACAAAGATGCTCGAGGCGTCGGCGACGTTGCTGCAGAAAGCAGGAGATACGATAGGCCGTCAGGGGAGCCGGCTAGAGCGCGAGCAGGCCGATCATGACGAGGTCCAGGATCGCCTCAGCCACTTGGTGGACCAAGTTGCCACGCACGTGTTGCGGCTGCACGATGCCTACCGTCATGCCAGCGCGACCATGCCGGCCGTAGGGCTGAACCCGTTCGACCACCCCGTCGACTTCAATGAGCTGCGGCTTCCTGACCTGGTCTCCTTCTTCACCTATATCTCCAAGGAGCTGAGCCGTCTCCGCGCGATGGTGGTGGCGGAGCTGGACAAGGAGGGGTTGCGGGCTGCCGTCGTCGTTGCCGGGCAAATCCTCTCAGGGCTCCGTCACCGGAATCCATTCGTGCCATTGGGCGCCGTCTTTGACGAGCTGGCTCCCATCGACCGGGAGCAGGCTCTGCGGGCCGTTGCACCCTATATCACCAATGTCGTGTGCCTCAAGAAGCAGAGGGACTTCGGTGGTGTTTAGGCGTCCTCTTCATGGGCAAGTCCATGTCTCGGCGCAACATGACCGTTGGATCAAACTCAGGCGATGCAGATCAGTCACTGTAGCACAAAGCGTGTGGGTGTGTTTGGTTGCATTCTCATCTCAATCTAGTTGTTCCCTCTTCGTGTATTTGTGTTAACCTACTAGTGTGGACTCATGCACCCTTCATGCACTCTGCCAAACACCCAAAAGTGGGTCGAGAAGGGACTTTTGCTCCCATCCCGTGCACCCTTCATACACCCTGCCTAACACTGAGCCGTGCTTCATATGGTTCATGTTTCGTGGAGTACTGTAGCACCGTACTCTCCATGCGCTGTAGACCTAGTTCTGTTAACATTGATCCCACCGTTCATTCTCGACCGGACAGTCGAAAAACCGGTACTATGTAACATTACTGTTCATATAGTTAACATGCGGACAACATCATTTGTTATCATCATAATAGCAACAAGATTATGTAGCACTGACGTATGGACCACTGCACATGCCTAGTAGTAGGAGCACTGTGTATGTTCAAGTGGCTACCATGTTTCGCACTCCTCCGTCGTAAGAGTGGAAATGCTTGTTGTAATCATTTTTTTCTTCAGAAAAAATAGTGGACTCGCTCTACCGTGCGGATCCTCCTCGACGGTCGTCGGGAACCTTGCTACTCAGTTTCGCCGACGTGTGGGACAGCCAGCATGGGGGTCCACCAGCCATGCACTAAATTACTCCATAGTAGAGTGCCCAACTGCATGGTAGACTACCCCGATCGAAGCGCCGCAGTAATGCCCAATGAGCCGTCAAATCACAAAACCCCCTCCTTTCCAGCAGTAAGTTGGACGGACGAAGCAACCATCATTTCACTCTTCTCTCTCAGCTTCCTCTCTACCCAACCCTTGCTTCTCCCTCATCTTGTTCCTCATTTCTTCAAGAAAACCCCGACCTGCTTCTGCCATTGTTCTTCTCTCCCAAAGAAGGAAAGGCGAGTGCATCAATGGTGTTGATTCTGGCCAAGGCCCGGTCTTGCAACCCCGAGACTGATCCTATAACTCCCTCTCTATTCTTATTTTGGGTTTGTGATTATGGTTTCTTTTCTTTTATTTGTATTTGACAGTTTCTTGATGGACACTGGAGCACCAACTGAAGTGATGTCTATGGCTCTGGCCACAACCATCGAGGCTCATGGTACGAAGAAGCGCAAGCACCCCGCCGAGACTACCGTAGACAAGCTCAAAGCCATCGCCCTGTCCTAGCCCCCCTCTCCAGGATCCCTCATTAAGCAAGTCCAGGTAATATCTCTTCTTGACGATCTTTTTCTCGATCTTGATCGTGTTTTTTCATCTAACACGCAGTACTAGTACTAGTAGTACAACTTTCTAGGTGATCTTGCATGTGATTTTTGTGTACCAAATGACGGTTCTAAATTCCTCTTTTGCCCAAAACATGCGAGAGGTTGACACTGATTTCTTATAGATTACTTTCAACTACTTTATGAACATCAATGCTACCTTTGAAGAGGGTATATTTGCATCAATAACTTGTGTTATGGATATTGCAAGTAATCCCTCTGCTCTCATGCCTTTGAAGACATGTTCTAGTGTCTTTGTTCACTCATTTCTGTGCGTATATGTAGTCATATATGGAGTAAAATATCGAAAATCATCTTATATTTCTGAACAGAGGTAGTAATAAAATATTTGGTTTCTGTTTGAATTAGAACCAGGTCCATGGTGGAGATGAAGTTCTCAAAGTCATGTCGTGTGAACTGGAAGACCTGAGGATGAGTTCTCCTGCTAAACTATCCAGCTGCTATGTCCTTGTCGCCACGTGTCCTGAACTAGTGTTTTCCTGTAGCATTGTTGTCAGGCGTGTTCTCGAGGCTGTACTTGACCACAACAATTTCCTGGCTGTGCCTTCGATTACGAAGGGTGTGGTTCTTGTAAAGCTTCCCGACAAATCTGATGCGGCATGTCTTCATCGTCATGTTTATGAGTGGAAAGACCACTCTATTAGGTTCTCCAAGGTTGAGGAGATGGTGATGGTGCTGGTAGACATCTCTCACGAAGTCCATGGCCTAGTCAGTTATGCGGCGTTCATCCCGTAGGTCGGTGGCAAGAAATAGTCTGCAGAGTTTAATTAGTGCAACTTTGCTTGTCTGTAGTAAGTACTATTGTTCAGTACTTGATTTGTGTTTGTGAACCCTGTATTGTTTAGTACTGCCGCTTTTGGTGTGTGGTGAGTCCTGAGAACAGTCTATGTTAATGTCTGTCCACTCAATTTAGTCTATATATTTTGAAGTATCCAGATCATCTTTTTTGCGAGGACGGTTTATCAATTATGGTTACACTCCAATATCTGTATGCATTGCAGGGTTTATCGCACCCACCAGGATTTCCAGTCCCATGGATGTTCGGTCCATACGATTTGTCACGACCTTTGGACTGTCCTGCTTGTGGGAGTAGGTGGGGGCCCTGCATGCCACGCGTAGTTGGACGACCAATCTTCTATTTAGTACTTCAACATAGTGATTTCCTTGTAAGGATTCAGTCGTGTCACATCAAGTAAATCTTATTGATTTACTGTCTAAATCTTATTGATTTAATGTCATGTTTTCTTTCTTTTGCTGCAATTATACGATGCAGGTTTTGCCATGTGACATTCATCACAGAATAAACCGTTTGGTTTGCTCTACGATGGATATTTTTGCAGATTTCACTTCTTATGTCGTGTCAGTAACGAAGGCACTGTCCATCACTTATATTACTGGAAAAAATTGGATCAGTCTGTTGTCTGAGTACAAGATGAATCCCTATGATGAACTGCAGTTTGGTTTAACAAACACGCCACAATTAGTCCTTCTCGCATTTAAAAGAAATGAAGAAAAAGACTGGATCACGGTCACGGAGCCTAGTCAAGTTAGAAAGCTGACCATAGCAGACCAAACACGATCGCCGCTGTCTCGCACATCGGTACCACCTTCAGCAACGGATCAAGCACCAGCACTTGCTCTTGCACTGACAGCGGCAGCAGCTCAGTGTGATCCAGCCAAGGATTGGGTACCGACCATGTCAGCGGATCAGGCTGATCTACCGGAGGATCGGGCATCGACACCGGCACCTGCTCCGACATCGGCACCAGCTCTACAAGAAGCACCATCTCCGGCAGCAGCAGCAGCAGCACTAATAGCCGCACCAGTGCAGGCACCAGCAACGGCTTCGGCACCTGCACCAACACTTGCACTTGCATCTGCTTCGGCCTGTGCAGTAGCAACGGAACCAGCAGTTGCACCGGCAACAGACTGGGCTGCAGTTCGCACTTCATATACCAAAGTCCTTACAAAAACCAACATGTCCACCTTCTTGGTAAGCATTGGTTGCCCAGGTGCTTCGTTCTTTTTTCTTTCCATGTTGTTTCACATGATTCACTGTGTTGATCTAACTGTTTGTGTATGTCTTCTTGTTTGCAAACTAAGAATTCCTAGAGCAACGAGGGAGTCGTTCAACAATCCGGGCGACCGTGGCCAAGTTTCTCTTACCATGCGCAGCCTTGGTGTGAATGAACCTGCTCAATATACCGTAAGTACAAAGGATGGTCGCATCATGATTGATGCTAAAGGATGGTCAAGGTTCAAATCTAAATCATATCTTGCGGTAGGGGATGATGTCAAAATCGAACTTTCTCGGCAAGGAGAGCTGGTCCAAATCAACTTTGAAATTCTTCAGTAGCAGCACACAACTGCCGAGCTGATCTATCCGCCGAGAGATTTTGATGTAATACTCTAGCATGGTGAAACAAGTGTCCTGTGTGTATAAGTAGTACGACAGTATCGTTGATATAATTGCAACTCTGATTGATTGTTAGGAACTGTCGTTTGATTTCATTCCAACAGCTGACGTGCTTTATTCAATTTTGTGTATTTGCCTTGCGGCAGCATCTAAAACCAGCGCCGTACCAACTGCTTGCAATATGAAAAGCGCTGAGGTAGAACACATTGGCCCCCAAACATGCAGGCCCACCGGCCTGTGGCCCAAAGTCCAGAACCGTGAGCCTGTCTGAGTATTTCTCAGCTGAACCCCCATAATGCCCGTGCGTTGCACGGAACATCAAGATGCATTTGTATGAGTATTTTATCTTGTGAGAGAAAAGGATGAATGAGGGAAGGCCTTATTTGCAAATGTGGAGAGGTGTGTGGGTACCTTTTTGCAAAATTGCCATAGTTTCCTTCCTATTCGTCACATATAAATCGGACGGCCTATATTGCAGGATGGCAGGCACACCATCATCACCAACTCGTCTATACCGTGTTAAGAAAAACTCTGTTTTTATAATTATATATGTTATATATATTCCCCTTGATTTTTCTTATGTATAAAGTTGTGATATAAAAGATCTTTATATTTCTTTACAGAGGGAGTATCTCTCTGTCAAAAATATATTTATGTGTAACTAGTTACTCCTGTCTTTCTACTTCCTTTCGCTGATATGTGGGGCATCCGGCAACGGGGTCCACGTGCCATATGCACCAAATTAGAGTGCACAACTGCACGGTAGACACACCCCGGTCGTAGCGCCGCAGTAATGCCCAATGAGCCGTCAAATCACAAAAAACCCCACCTTTCCAGCTTTAGCAGTAAGCTGGACGGACGAAGCGGCAATATTTCACTGGGCCTGAATCCCCTTCTCCCTCGTCTGCTTGTTCAGAGAAAACCCCCGCTCGGCGATTGCATAGGGTTTTCTCATGGAGAACCTGGTACGAATTCTTCATCCATCCCCGATAAATCCAAGTCCCTTGGTCGCGGGTACTCCTAGGATGGCAGCCGCCGCCGTTGATGCATTTTTCTTCCTACTGAATCTAGTGTGTTTCATTTGCAGTGCCCAAAGTGCGAGGACCCTACAGGTTTCTGTGCCCTCGGCGAGACGCCACACTTGTTCCTTCTCGTCCTAACATAGGATTTTAAAACGTGCACAGTATGTTCCTAGAATCCTCTTTTCTATCCGGGAGGGTGGGGTTTTTTGAACATGCTGTCGACTAATTTGGAAATTTGGATTGCTATATTTGGATAAAAGGTACTAGTACCATGGTCAACACTGACGTGAAGGAGGAAATTATTTCTAGATTTGGATATAGGGAATACATTGTGTTCTCATATTATTTTTCCTGCAGTGCATTCCTTGCTCTGCCAGAACACATGTACTCAAGATGCTCGGCCTTGCCATAACTGAATACACCAGTTTAATGGTCACAGTGAAGACAAGCCATGGATATAAGTTTCGAGTTGGGTTCATGAACCAAGAAGATCGCTGCTTTTTTATGGCCGAACTTGGATAAACTTTCTCAAGTGTTACGGACTGAAAGTTGGCGCACGAATGTTGATGGAAATAGCAGAACCTGGTCTCATCTTCACTGCGATCTTCCACCCCGACGTCGTTCCAATTGTTCATCCATGTTAGTTTTGTATCTGGTTCTTGCTTCTTGCCTCGATTACTTCTTAATCCACCTATTCTGTCTAACTAATCACAATTTAACTTTAGAAGTAGCAACGAATCTCTCACGAAGATGCTACTTCTAACTAATATTTTCTTATAATTGGTGGCACGTGTAGGTTTTTTCAGAGTTAAGCAGGCTACTCGTTTGTTATTCAATAAGAACTCGGCTGTTACTCATGGCACTGAAGTTGACTTGGACGACATCCACAAGTTCCTACACTTTATTGATCGTCTTGAGGTCCTTGTGGGGCGTTTCAATGGTGGAAGGCCACGTGGGATATGTGTGCCACTACTGCACTCGTTGAACAGGTCCAACTGTGTTGAGAAACTTATGGTACGAGCTGTTTTCTGTTATATATGTTGTTCATAAACTCTTGCTTATGCACAGTTTTACAGTTGTGATCTTCTTGAAACAGGAACTTCCCAGTTCTATTGTTCCTATACAGATGCTGACCATGGTCGTGTCAGACTTCCGCTCGGTCACAACTTGATGTTTATGTCGACCTACTCCATTCCCCTTGGAGGTGAAAATATACTTATTCATGGGTGGTCTCAAATAATGAAGGCCCGTCCATCTTGGAGAATAGGACAGAAGATTATGTTCCTGCTTTTCCATGGCTCTAAAGCGAATATCCTGTTTATTGACCACATTGCGAGATGAAGCCGCTTTCAGAAGGTTGTGGATGCGCGGGGTGGCGCCTGTGCCTTGTCCTGGGGCTTGGCGGCCTCACCCTTTGGTTAACTGTAGGCAAAGTAGCACTGTTTGAGGCGTGCTTTGTACGGTTGAACCTGTATAAGTACTCATACTGCTTTCAGCTGTGGTTGTTAAGTGCCCCTGCTGGATTCAGTTAAGGTTGTTAAGTACTCCTGCTGGTTTTACAGTCTGTCGTGTTTCTTCAGTCCTGCCTTCCTCCAGCCGCCAAAACCAAACCAGCGCTAGCGGGGCCGCCTGCTTCCGCCTCCCACGGCTGGCTGCGCCTCAGCGCATGCATCACCACCCCACCGTCTCCTAAATCATTAACACCGACCTCCGAGGCCTCGCCGTCGTCCTCCGCATGCTTTGCTGCGCTCGCCGCGGCGCCGCCCTCTCGCGTTGTCAACATGGTCAACAAACAAGAGGAATCGGCAGAGGACACTACATGGCGAGGATGACAGCAGGGGCCCACCATTTCCATGGCCGGATGCAAGCAAGTTCCTCATTTTTTGTTATATATATATATACTCCATTGTCAGTGTATGGAAAAAGAAAATGCTTCCTGCTAGTGGTTTCCTGACATCTGGGACCCACGACATTGTTAGCGTATATAGTCAATAGACAAGAGAACAACACAAGATCGGCTGACACCTGGGACGTAGCTGCTCGAGCAGTATTTTTTTGGTATTGTTGAGACGGAGCAGGGTTTCAACTGGGCTGTGGCCCGTCTAGCCCAGGCTTATATCTTATGTTCACCACATGACTAGCCCAGCTATTTTTTTGTGAAAATGAGCCCAGCTTATTTTTTCTGAAGAATACCCAATCCAGGCCTACTTATTTTTCTACGACCTGATGGGCTGCAACTCTTTCAAGACGCCTGCAAATCTTGAAAGTAATATGAAATGGGTTGTAAATATAAAAACGGATGACAAATTGGAAATTACTTTATAATTTCTGAATTTTTTCACATTTTCATATTCCAATTTCACTGGGCTTTAACCTAATTTAAATATATCTTCAAAGTACTTTAAATCTGGCTCGACATAAAAACAGTTTGGAACCCACAGAAATATGCCAACAAAAAAAGGATTACAATAAACTGCATAAGAAGTTGCAATGAGCTATATATAAATTAATAAAAAAATAGGGAATGGTCTGGATTGTGGGCCTATTAAGTTGACGCGTATGCAAGATTTTTTTTACTTATTATATACGACAAAAACGGTTCTAGCATACGTAACCGTTGGATGTCAATCCAACGGCCGTCGTGTTTCTTCAAACTCCGATCTTCTTGCTCCAGCCGCCAAATCCAGCGCCGGCAAGACCGCCTGCTCCCGCCTCCCGTGGCCGGCAGTGCTGCCGCGCAGGCCTCACCGCCCCTACTACTCCCACACCTGGCCAGGCCATCCCTCTACTCACCCACATCCCTCCACTAATGTGGCTTCGCCGCCTCTGGGTCATTCCCTTCCTGGCTCTCGCCGTCGTCCATCGCGTTGGTGTTCTCCGCACGGCGTGGTTAACGTTGTCAACAAATGAGAACATCGGAAGAGGGACGTGCATGGAGAGGCTGACAGTTGGGACCCACATGGTCCATGGCCGCACGCAAGCAAATACCTCCTTATTACGCCAAGAATAATGAATACTCCCGTTGACTGCTCGGACCCACTAGCTATATCTTCGCACGCAAGCAAGTGCCTCCTTATTATGCACAAAAAAATGAATACTCCCCCTGCTAGCTAGGACCCACCATAGTGGGAGGCTAACTTGTGGGCCTACTAAGTTGACACGGACGGAGGGCTTTGTCAACTTAGTCAACAAACGATTATATCACCAGTGACCGTTGGATTGTTAACATCCAACGGTCGTCCTACTTCTTCAACATCTGATTTTCTTGCTCCAGCCGTCCAAACCACCGCGTGCTCTTGCCTCCCGTGGCCGGCTGTTCTGCCGCGGAGGCATCACCGCCCCCTACTACTCCCACTGCTGGCTAGGCCCTGCGGCGATGGTAGCCTCACACCGCAGCCGAACCAGTGAACCCTCGTACTCCTCTCCGCGTGGGCATCCACTGCCGCGTGTTCCCCGGCTCCGCGTCGTTCCATTCCTAGGCCTCGCCGTCGTCCACCGCCTTGGTGCTCTCGGCGTGGCGTGGTCAATGTGGTCAACGAATGACTTCCATCGGAAGAGTACAGTACGTTGAGAGGCTGACAGCTGGGTCCACAGCCGCAGCAAGGAAGTGCCTCATTATTACGCGGAAAATAATGATTCCTCCACCAGACAGCAGGGACCCACCGGACGGGCCACCGTATTTCATGAAAAAACTTCCCCCCCTGACTGCTGGGACCCACCAGCTACATCTTCGCACGCGAGGAAGTGCCTGACAGTCGGGACCCACCCAATCGAAGCGTACGTAGCGTTGTCATTCTGGTCGTGAATGTGTACGTACATACGATCGGTCTGTCTGCAAGCTGCAGCGATGAACCGTGGCCGTGTAAGGAAGGGCACGTGACGTAGTAGAGGCACGCACGTAGCATGTACATGTACGTACAGCGGCCAGGGTGCAAGAAAGTAAATACGGCCACGTACGTACATAAGGGCGGGGTCTCGAATGCCTACTCGCGCATACGTATGGTCAGGTCTCGTGTACATGGTTGGGTCAGAACGGAGAAACTGCGTATTCATCGTGTTCATGGGGAGGCAACGGAATGCGTCGTGTTCATCGGGAGGCAACGGAATACGTCGTGTTCATCGGGAGCCAACCGGCTTGGATGGAACAGCCGATGGAAACGAGGCCTGGCGTACCGCAGATCGAAGGAAACGTCCTTGTGTTCGACCGGCCACGGTCGAAACGGGATCCTGTTGATCGGGAGCGGTCTGGCGTACCGCAAAACGGAGGAAACGGACTTCTGTTGGAGTGCTACGGTCGAAACGGGGGTCCTGTTCATCGGGAGGGGTGTGGCGTACCGCAAAACGGGACTCCACGAGATACTGTGCATCTCCACCGTCGACTGCCTCCACGGGCTACTGTTCATCCACCGTCGACCTCCTCCAGCCTCCACCTGCGACTGTTCATCCACAGGCTCCTGTTCATCGAGCCTCCACCACTCCTCCACCGGTTGTTGTTCAACGAGCCCTCTCCAAGGGGTCCTGTTCAACCACCCCTCCACGGGGTCCTGTTCAACCAGGCCTCCATGGGGTCTTGTTCATCCAGCCCTCCACGGGGTCTTGTTCATCCACCAGCTCGATCGATCGGGGTCCTGTTCATCCAGCGGCAACGGCCTCTACTACCACGGGGTCCTGCTCATCCAACCCCCCACTGGGAACTGTTCATCCGAACCCCCCAACAACACTCACTGTTCATCCAGAGGCAGCATCGATCGGCTTCAGTTAGCAGCAGTAGCGAAGGAATCGCTCGGGTTCAGTTAACAGCAAGGGATCGATCGCTCGGGTTCAGTAACGTAGCTAGTGCAATTGCTCGGGTTCAGTTAGAGCCCAACGCCTTGCTCGGGTTCAGTTAGAGCGCAACGCCTCGCACCCACGCGTGTATGAGTATGAGAAAAAACGTGCAGCGCTCGACCCCCGACCACCCACCGTAACCGGGAACTCCCCGATATTTTCATCGCCCTCGCTTCTACCACGGTTTTCTCCATCATGGACGGCCCAAAGAATGTCATGAAGGTGCGTCTCCGGCCCGCCCAGGACGAAAAGCCCATTTTTTGTCATGATTTTTTTTCATAGAAGTAGGAGCCCACCACATCTATGATAATACCGGGTTTTGTCACAATTATCGTCATAGAAGTGTCATAAGCATGACAGAAAAAAAATTGTTCGGCCCAAAATGTCATGGATGTGTCTTTTTTTTGTAGTGAAGGAAAAACCTCCCTTGCGGGGCAGGCGAGTGATAACCCACAAGTATAGGTTTAGGATCGAAAGTATGTCTAGAGGGGGGTGATTAGACTACTTGACCAAATAAAAATCTATCATTTTCCCAATTTTCAGTCTTGGCAGATTTTAGCAACATAGCACAAGTCAAGCAATCAACCTACACATGCAAGTCTAAGAGTATAGCAGCAGAATGTAAAACATTTGCATATGAAGGTAAAGGGAGGAGTTTGGAGGGAGCAAACACAATGTAGATACAGAGATTTTTGGTGTGGTTCCGATAGGTGGTTCTATCGTATATACATGTTGATGGAGACTTCAACCCACGAAGGGTAACGGTTGCGCGAGTCCACGGAGGGCTCCACCCACAAAGGGTCCACGAAGAAGCAACCTTGTCTATCCCACCATGGCCATCGCCCACGAAGGACTTGCCTTACTAGGGTAGATCTTCACGAAGTAGGCGATCTCCTTGCCCTTACAAACTCCTTGGTTCAACTCCACAATCTTGACGGAGGCTCCCAAGTGACACCTAACCAATCTAGGAGACATCACTCTCCAAAAGGTAATAGATGGTGTGTTGATGATGAACACCTTGCTCTTGTGCTTCAAATGATAGTCTCCCCAACACTCAACTCTCTCTCATGGATTTGAATTTGGTGGAATGAAGATTTGAGTGGAAAGCAACTTGGGGAAGGCTAGCAGAGATCAAGATTCATGTGGTTGGAATGGAATATCTTGGTCTCAACACATGAGTAGGTAGTTCTCTCTCAGAAAATGTATTCTGGAAGTGTAGGCACGTTCTGATGGCTCTCTCCATGAATGAAGAGTGGGTGGAGGGATATATATATAGCCTCCAGACAAAATCTAACCATTGCACACAATTTACCAAACTCGGTGGGACCGAATCAGAAAACTCGGTTAGACCGATTTAGTTCAAAATGTGAATGTTAGGCTTTTCGGTGGGACCGACATGTCAATCTCGGTGGGACCGATTTCATTAGGGTTAGGGCATAACGTAATCTCGGTGAGACCGATCACATAAACTCAGTAAGACCGATTTCTGTAATAGGCAAACAGAGAGTTGGTCAGGCAAACTCGGTGGGACCGAATCGCTCATTTTGGTGAGACTGAAACGTTACGAAGGGGAAACAGAGAGTTTGCATTGTGAACTTGGTGGGACCAATCGCTCATCTCGGTTAGACCAAAACGTTACGAAGGGAAACAGAGAGTTTACCATCCCATCTCGGTGAGACCGAGATCCCTATCGGTGAGACCGAATTGACTAGGGTTTCTGGCAGTGGCTATGTCAAATCAACTCGGTGGCGCCGGATAGATCAAATCGGTGGGGCCGAGTTTGACTTTTGGTTTGGGACATATGTGGATATGAGAAAGTGGTTGAGGGCTTTTGGAGCATATCACTAAGCATTTTGAGCAAGCAAGCCATTAAGCAACAACTCATCCCCTTTTAATAGTATTGGCTTTTCCTATGGACTCAATGTGATCTTGGATCACTAAAATGAAATGTAGAGTCTTGAGCTTTAGCCAATATGTGTCCTTAGCATTTTGAGGGGTCCACATTCCTAGTCCATGCCATGCCAATCATTGAACTTTCTAAAATAATCATCTTGAAATAGCATTAGTTCAATGAGCTATATGTTGTTAGGAATTGCCCAAACCACCCAGGGATAGTTGCACTTTCAATCTCCCCCTTTTCGGTAATTGATGACAACATATAGATCAAAGCTTCAACAAATGATAATAAGATTTAGAACATCATCGCTTTGAGAAGTATGTGATAAGTAAGAGCTCCCCCTAAATTTGTGCATTATTTGAAATTTGCTTTTGAATGTGAGTGCACAATCGATTAGGGTCATGGGTTACTCTTCCATGTCACATACATCTTGGTGGAGCGCTCAAAATGATAGAAATTAAAAAACATGCACTCATCACCAAGCAAAGTCAATGATCATATATGGGAAATAAAAGATAATATCATCCAAGCAGGCATTAAAGTAGAATATGATCAAACACAAGATCATACAAGTATCTCACACACAGACATAAAGAGTATTAAACAAGCACACAGAAAAGTTTCAACCAAATAGCAAGAGACAAAAAGAGGCAGAAACACTATCTCTCGAAGCCTATGATCTATACATTTCTCCCCCTTTGGCAACAAGTTACCAAAAATTTTGAAAATGCATAGTCCTATGCGTCTCTCTAGGCTTGATCTTCGGGAGGTGGTGTTGAGAGGACTCCAAGGATGAAGGCATCTATAGATGTTGTTGGAGCTGGTGGAGTGGCAACCGGAGGTGGCACTGAAGATGTAGTTGCTGGTGCTGATGTAGTTGACCTAGTGTCAGCTATGGGCACTGTAGCAGACCTCTGACCTCTTGGCACTCTCTGAAAGGCATCTATAGTAGCCTGCCCTTTCTTCTCCTCCGCTTCCTCCTGGAGCTGCTCAATAGCTGGCTGCATCTCAGTCACTTTCATATCAAGATCATAGAATTTTGTCTCAATGATCCTCTCCAAGCTCTCCTGATTTTGAGTCAGGGTGACCAAGTCCTTCTCAATCCTCAAAGTTGCTTGAATCAGATATGCAAGCTGATCTTGCTTGCTCTTCAGAAATACCTAAGCTGCCTCTTCAACACTTGGCATCTTTGCAGCTTTCTCAGCCTTTGCCTTCTCTCTCTTCTCTTGTGCATGCACAGATGTGGGATCTTCTTCATTCATCACAATAGTATTGTCCTCAAATTCTGGTCTTAGGGGTAGGTGCTCCTTATCCAACAAACAGGTGCATGTGCCCATCTTGGAGTTGATGAGCACCTGAATATGTGGAGCATACCCACAAGATCTCTTCTGATCTGCAGCAGTCCTCTTGATTGTTTCAACAATCAGGCTCATAACTTTGAATTTCTGAGGCACATCAAATATCTGCAGCAAGTTGATTGAATGGCCTCTGATCATCTTGTGACCTCCAGATTTAGGCAACAGAGTATGCCTCAATATAGTGTTGATTTTAGCTAGACCAGACAACAAGTAATGAACAGATCCAACTCTATGTGTATCCAAAGCTTTGTCAGGGATCTCTTTGTACATGTTGGCCATAGAGTTGTGGTCTTTCTTCTTCTTGGCATAGATATCCAAGTCATCTTCATGCTCTTCAGGAGCATTTATCAGTTCTGCCCACTCATCAACAGTTGATTGGTACCTTGTACCCTCTGACATCCATACAATTCTACCATCTGGATAAAAATGAGCTGTAGAGTAGAATTGCATGATGAGTTCATCATTCCATTTTGTCAGCTTCTGACCCACAAACTTGTGAACACCACAAGCTGTGAAGCTCTCATGCACACCTGGAAAATGATCTTGATTCTCATCAATGTACTTCCAGTCTACCCACTTCATGTCACAAACTATGGGCTTCTTGTCAAGCAGAATGGTTTCATAGAAATCTTGTTGTTCTTTGGTGTGGAACCTGTAGTCCACTGTAGTCCTCCTCCTCACAGCATAGGGATCACTCTTTCTCCAAAGTCTCAGACCAGCATCCTTCCTGATGCTCATATCTTCTGCCACTGGATGGCTGTCATCATGATCTGGAATCTTTGGTTTAAGTTTCCTTAGCACTTGGGCTTCAGCATCTTCTTCTTCAAGCTCAGGCAATGGGGCCTTGTTCTTCTCTACAGCTGGAATTTTCCTTGTGCTCCTCTTGGGCTTAGTAGGTTTTGGACCTTGAGTAGCAGCTTTGGGGGCAGTCTTGGGCTTTGAAGCAGCAGCCCCAGACTTAATAGCATCCCCCATCAGCTTTTGGGACTTGGGTGCTGGTGCAGCATCCTCTTCCTCTTCTTCTTCTTCAGATGAATCTCTTATTATAGAAGATCTCCCAATGACTCTGGCAGTGGTCTTCTTGAACCTCTCTTTCCTGTTCTTGCCTTCACCATCCTCTTTTGGTTCAAGAGTGAACTCCATAGTTTCCTGAGTGGAGGCCCTGGCCTTTGACATTGGAACTCTCTTGGCTGGCGCCTTCTTGTGCAATCCTGGCTTGGTGGATGCAGCTGCAGCATATTCCTTCTTCAGCACCTTTTTCTTGGAGCTGACTTCTTCCTCAGTGGCCACATAGTCCTCATCCTCTGAGTCTGAGGTTCTCTTCTTCCTTGTCCTAGTGGCTGCCTTGGGCAAATTGCTTGGAGTGCTCCTGATGCCTTCATCATAGCTGCTAGAGGGACTAGTGCCCTCACTCATGTTCACTTGCTCTTCTAATTTGTCCTGGCTATCACTCTGGTCAGACATACTGGCAAGGCAAACTGACAGCAGACCCTGTGAATAGATATAGATGAGATAGAGTGGATGAGCATCACAAAGTGCAGAGTTTTTGCAAAACAAATGAGTCAAAAACTTAGTTTTAGTTTTCCACAGAAAGCATTTCGGAGCTACCGATTTGTTAAACTCGGTGACACCGAAGCAACTGTTGGAGTCTAAACTAGTGAACTCGATCAGACCGAGACACAGTTCGGTGACTCCAAGATTGCTAGGGTTCACAGAGAGTCGAACTCGGTCACACCGATTTGCAACTTTCGGTCAGACCGAAAATTGCAAGTGCTATGGCCTAAGCCAAATCGGTGAGACCGATTTCCACAATTCGGCCGGTCCGAGATGAGTTCGACAGAAACCTAACCCTAAATTTTCGAATCAAACCTAATCTAATGGAGGTTTTCTCTGGATAGATTGATCTCATACGTGGTATAGAACATGGCATTGCATTGTGATAAGAATCGGAGTAAGGAATTAGCACAAAAGGTCGAACTCATACCCTAGTTTGGTGGTGAGTTCACTACGGCGAAAACGGCAGGGTTGAAACCCGTTGACGGCGACGGAGACCAGCGGCGGGAGGTCGATGGCGAGGAGAAGACGATCCGGAGACCCGAGGCGGTAGAGCGGGACACTCGCGGGATGGAGGGTTTTGAAGAAATTTCCAAAATCTCACCCGTTGGTATATATATCCTAACCCTGTCGGTGTGACCGAGTGGAACAACTCGGTGACACCGAGATGCAGAATCGCAAGCGGTTACTGCAACTTGGTGTGACCGAAAGGTTCTAATCGGTTGCACCGACATTGAAAACCTAGATCAACTCAGTGAACTCGGTATGACCGAAGTGGATGAATTGGTCAGACCGAAATGCACAAAGAGGTTTTGGAAGTTTTAAGTCTATGACAAATCGGGGACTCCGAGTGCTCCTCACACAAAGTGGTTCGAATCTGACTTGATCAAACTTTGTGATGTAGCATGAATAGAGTTTGAGACGAGAAAAGCACAAATAGCCAGAGGAAGTTCTTAGGCATTCTTGTCCATCCATTTGCCAAAAGAGAAAAAAACGAAACAATGAAAGCAACAAATGGATGTCCTCGAATGAGTAAAATATGCAATCAACATGCTCACACAATAAAATGGCAAATGAAACATGTGGCAAAGCATGCACAAACACTCTAGCATCTATCAAGAAATTGGCGATGACTAGGTCATCTATATATGAGTATATTGACTTAGGAGTCAAATAAGAACATTTGCTCATAGGTCATACTCATCGTTTAAGCAAAAGTGGGGTTACCACTTTTACATAAAGCATTGTTGTGTTCACACCATTAGAGTTGCTTTAGCTCAATTGATTTGAGTAAAGCTCCCCCTAGATGTGATATCCCCCCTAAGAGGGATAAACTAACCTTGGGTTTTGTCGATGATGACTTCATGTAGATGTTGAAGATGTGGATGCTCAATGTTGATGTAGATCATTTGGGGCAATCCATTGGAGTAAGTTCCACTTTCAATACCTACACGGGTTAGTCCCACAAGGAACAAACAAGGATATCCATAGACATAGAGTGATGTTCACACAAGATGATGTCCATGAAAGCATTAGGTTACCTTCTCCCTTGTCTTACCAACAAGAGGGTTTGTGACTCCTTGAACTAGTGCAAGATATGGAAGTTGTTTGCACTTTTCCTTGCCAAAATGATATGAGTGAAGTATGTTGGCGGAGTCAGCCTCAAGAACTCTCTAGTTCTTCTTCTTCGGGATCCACATCATCTTGATGGGAATCCTTGGAGTTGTAGTCGTACTTGACGAAGTAGAACTTGATGTAGTCTTGGGAACCCACTTGACCAAGGCCTTAGGAGTTTCTTCAAATGCATCAATCTCCTCTTGAAGCTTCTCCTTGCCTTTTTGCTTGTGGTCTTGTGGTGGAAGATCATCTTGAGCTTGTGTCCCTTGGAAAGAAGTAGGATCATACTTCTCTTGTTGAGGAACAAACTTCGTCTTGGGGTATTGATCTTCTTCCCACTCAACTCCATTGGCATTGAACTTCCGTTCAAAACCAATTCCTTGATTCTTCCATTGACATCCTTGCTTGCATACAATTTACTCAAATTGCTTACTCCCAGCAAGGCTCTTGTAAACACCTTTCTCTATAATTCCCTTCAATAAGCTATTTTCTTGCTCAAGTGTAACTTGGCTAAGAGAATCATTAGTGGAATCAAGAGAACTACTAGAAGCAACAACATTGGATTTAGCATGATTATTGTTACTACTAGAAGAAGAATCTTTCTTACTCTTGTTGCTAGATTTTACTTGTGGCATGTAAGTAGACAAGAGTAAACGCTTGGCAATTTAAGAAGAACTTTTCTTACGAAGATCGTCATTGATTGCCTTTAAGAACCCATGCTCTTGCTCAAGGTTGAGCTTTTCAAAGCGTAGCTTCTCATGAGTCTTTAAAAGTTCTCGATGATCTTCTAAGGTAATTTCATGAGCTAACTTAAGAGTGTTTAGTTCTTTAGTTAGACGCTCAATCTCCTTCTTATCATCGTCATTCGTTTTATCTTGATTAGCATGATTAATAGCAAGTTCATCATAGTTTTCATCACTAGAGTTGTCAACAAGTAAATCATCATCACCTAGCAAATCATCTTCATCACTATTGAAATCAACATACTTGAGGTGTGATACCTTTGGGCCTTTAGCCATGAAGCATCTTCCAATTCCTTCATTTGGTGAGTCAACTATGTCGTAGGAGTTGTTTGATACAAGTGCTAGACGGCAACACCTTCATCTTGGGTATATTCAGAGTCGGAGTGCTAACTTCTCTCGGGGTGATGGTCGAAGTCGGAGCCGGATACCCATTCACCAACGTGAGCTTGATGTCTTCGTTTTGTGTAGCCCTCTGATGATTTGTCCTTCCTTTCCGAATCCTTGATTCTGTGAGAGGTTCTTCGTTCATAGCGATCATCTCTACTCCTTCTCTCCCTTGGAGGTGATTCTTCTCTTCTACTTCTTCTTTTGGGTGAATCTTCTTTTCTTTTGTAGGGGGCCGTACACTCATTGGAGTAGTGTCCGGGTCTTCCACAATTGTAACAATTACTCTCATGACTTGAGGATCTTTTGTCATTGTAGGACCTTGACTTGGAACTTATTTCATTGCTTCTACTCTTGTTGAAGTTCTTCACCATTAGGCTCAATTCCTCATTGAAGGTTTGTTTCTCACTTGATGATGTAGGAGTATCACATGAGGCTTTGTAAGCACCACTCGACTTGTTGTGAAGCTCTTCCTTATCCTTGAGTGACATCTCATGAGCAACAGTTCTTCCAATGACTTTCGTTGGCTTGAGATCTTTATAATTGGGCATCATTTGGATCAATGTGCACACGGTATCATATTTTCCATCCAAGGCTCTTAGGATCTTCTTGATGATGAATCTATCGGTCATCTCTTCACTTCCTAAGCCGGCAATCTCATTTGTGATGAGAGCAAGCCTAGAGTACATTTCAGCAACACCTTCACCATCCTTCATTTTGAACTTGTCAAGTTGACTTTGAAGCACATCCAATTTGGATTCCTTGACGGATTCGGTACCCTCGTGCATATCAATTAAAGTATCTCAATGTAACATCCCAAAATTCTAAATTTTGGAATGTTATATTAAATAAATAGTTTTGATTGATTGTTTGATTATGGTGTGGTTGCCTGTGTGAAATTGAGTGAAATTTGAAACTTTTTGAAAAAGTTAAATGAGAGGGAATAAAAGGACTTTCCCAAACTTTAATCTTGCTTTTATGATATCCAGGAATTCAAATTCATTTCATCACAAAACCCTAGAGTGAAGATGATATGACTTCTTCCATTTAAATAATGAAAAGGGTTTTCAAAAGATTTGAGTTTCATTTGGAAATATTTCAAATTCGGAAACTTTATGCAACTCAATGATTTTCAAGAGAGAAGATAAAATGACATCTTCAAATCATATGAAATATGAGTTGGAAGTTTAAAAGAATCAAATTTAAAGTCCCTTTTGAAATTATTTTCAATTTGGAGTTATTTGGGTTTTATTCAAATTATTTTTTCTCCAAAAATAAAATATATGGAAAATAGGGTAAAATGATTCCCTACATTAGAAAATTGGAGAGGAATAAATTTGAAATTATTTTGATACTTTAAAATATTTTTATTTGATTTTTAAATGAACCAGTAGCACTCCTTGCTTTATTTAAATTTTTGTGGATTTTATTTGACGCTAGAAAAATGTTCATGTTGTAGAAAATATTTTTCTGAAAATTTTGATATATTATATGCCCATAGTATATTTTTATTTTTATATCGTTTTATTATATTTTTGTTGTTTGTAAAATTATTTAAAAAAACTTCTCTTCCGCCTACTGGGCCGGCCCAGCTCCAGCCAGGCCACAGCCCAACGCGCGACCGCCTTCGCTCCCGTGCCCAGCTCGGACTCGCCGGAGTCCTGCGTACTCACAGCGCCCGTCGCCCCCATGCCCAAGACGCCGCCCCGCTGCCTCCTCCCATCGCTCACCGCTGCCGCATCTCGCCGCCGCACCGCTGCCACTGCCTCGCCGCTTGCAGTCGCCGCTGCAGCCGCGCCTCGCCTGCCGCCGCCTGCGCCGCATCGCCCTGCCCCGCGCCGTCGCTAGTCACCGCTCGCCGCGCCGCATCGCCGCGCCGCCGCCACCCGCCGATCCGCTAACCGTCGCCACCGCCGGTTTTTCCCGCCGAACCGGTATAAAACCGCCGCCCCGACTCGGTTTTTGTTTCGGTTTTTCTTTTTAGCCTGTTTATTATTTTTAGTTAGTTTATTTTGCGAGCGTTCGTTAGTTAGGGTTCTGTAGCGAACAGTTTTTGTCGGATTAGGTTCTGTAGTGAACGTTCGTTCCTTAGGTTTTTCTTTTTATTTTAGTTTTCTGCCAGGGACCTATCTGTAATTATTTTTCTTACAAATTAGCCCCTGATCTTTAAACTCTCACAACTTTTTGCTCGCTTATCCAAATCCAATGAAACCAATGCCAATTTCTTTGTTATGATCTCCTCTGTCCAGATAATCAACTTAAACATGTTTTTTAAAGTTTAAAATTTGGTTTCAAACAGATATGAATTTGAACTTCTTTTGATCATAACTAGAGTTCTATAACTCCGATTTAAGTGATTCTTTTTGTTAATTGAAGCTCTTGACCTAAACTTTCTGTTAAGAACTAATCCACATAATTTTAATACTGTTGAAAATTGTTTTTCTGTTTGCAAGAGTTGTTTGCCTATTTTCGACTTTTTCCAAAGTGTTTTCTTCGTTCTTTTGGATCTTTTGAGTGATTGCTATGTGTGATTATAATTGCTTGCTTACGATAGATTGATCGGAGTGTGACGAGTAGAACTATTAGGCATTATGAGTGCGAACTATCAACAATACAAGGCAAGTTCACACTTTGATCATATTTTTCATACCCAGTTTTTATGCATTAGTTTCACCCTCAAAGATTGCATGAGTAAGATTGGGAATATGTGGGTATTGCTATGTAGTTGATGAGGTAGGAACCTATTACCTTTGATCACCCCGGGGATATACGCTTTGTTACTTATTGCTTAGCCATGCTCGTAGACGGGCACTACTAGAAAAAAGGCTACTAGCAGTGTGAGTAAATGACTAATAGCAGCGCGGGTACCCGCGCTCCTAGTATCGCGCTACAGCTAATAGTTAGTAGTAGCGTGGGTTAAACCCGCGCTACTAATAGCGTGTGCCACCCACGCTACTGATATTTCATACTCGCGCTACTACTAACGAATTAGTAGTAGCTGTGTCTATCAGCGAGCAGTTAGCGAGCAGTTTTTTCCCACGCTACTAACTTATTAGAAATTAAAAAAAAAATGAATCAATTCCATTCTATCACACAATTGCCGTATCTTACTATCACAGTTCCTCATTGTAGAGGCAACTTGTGTATAATTCATATCTTTTACATAAGTAAGAGTGTAAACACAATGTTGTGCGTGTCAGCTACCTACGTAAGTGGTTCTTGCCATGCAAATTCAAAACTTTAAAACTACTTCTAGACGTCAGAGACTGAGACACGTTGTCATGGTCCGATCCAAAAATTGGCTCACTCGTCAATGCGTGGCACCTTCCCGGCCTGATCTCGCGGCCTGCAGCTGCGACGAAACACAGCGGGCAGCCTCGCCGAGCCACACTTGACCGATGACAGCCGCCGCCTTGAGTTGTGACGCCGTCACGTCCTTCGCCCTCGCCCTCAGCTCAAGCAGGCCCCGGTCGATGTCGGCCTCGTGCCACGCCACCAGCGGATGGAGGAAGCCATCGTACACGTGCCCCGCACCCTGAAATCCGAACACCATTAAGATTCAGATTCAGAATTGGCCACATACCGAATCAAGTCTATCTGAAATGTTGATCATCTCTCAGGCTCGGGGTGCCTGATCGACTGCTTACCCGTGTGCTGGGGTGCCAGAGGTAGATGACGAGCAGCAGCTTCGCCTCTTCGTACATCGGCAGCCACGACACCGTCCAGTCCACGAACCTCTCGACGACCGTCGGCATCGCCACCAGAACCCTGCAGCATTACCAACAGAGGTTCAGAAACTTCAGATTCTTCAGAAGAATGACACGAAAATATAATGCGGTGCATGTCGATAAAAAGACAATCAGTGAAAAAGACAAGGAGCATACTAACCCCTTCAGGCAGTGAAAATATAATGTAGAGCAGTAAAAGTGGAACATGGCTCAGCATTTGCATTGATAGGGGCAAATATACAATTGGGGATCCACTAGGTAAATAAATAATTCTCATAAATCAACAGCATTGTCTGCATTTAACATACTATAAATAGTGTCTGACATCCTTGAGGAAAACCCAAACATTATTCTGATTACCCAGCAGGAACTAGCAATCCCCATTCCCCAACACATCTAAATCTCAGAGCATGGTTAGATAAGATCCAAATACTCAGAGGTGGAACTCTGAATCCCCTTGGAACTGTAGAAACCCAAAACTACTGTGCTTAACCCCTTGATGCAGTACATGCTAAGAGACCTACACATCATAATTACAGTATACTAGTCAGCAACCCATGCTGCTGCACAGGCTAGGAATTAAACTTTGAGAATAATAAAAATTTATGAAATGATACAATATATTAACTCCAGATTACCCGTTCCCACTTGTGATATATAAATATAAAATTCTAGTTTGGTTTGAATGTGATTAGAAATGCCATGCTTTGTAGGAAAAATTGTAAGCTCATATGAGTGAACTATCTTCTGAAACTTTACTTGTGCAAAGGCTGCTAAGTTGTGAATATCATTGCACCTAGATATATCTTTGTAAGACATGCACAGATCCGGTTACTCAAGGAAATAAGTTCATGTAGGATTTTTTTTATGAGCATTAGCCTCTGTGTTGTACACTTAATTAGCGCCCAATGCAGTGTTCAAAGTTAGGAGAACTCCAAATTACAGAACTCCTCATAAATTCCTAAAACCTGATATGGAAATAGCTAGTCCGAAGGCACATATAAGAACAAACAAATTTGTATGACGAAATGATGCAGTGGATCAATCTCATAATACATCTCTAAAAGTGGCACTTGAATTCTCTCATCTCCTTGTGAGCAATCTACTATACTTACATTTTCTAGAATGCCATGGTTTTGTGGCAACAGGGTGATAATTAAACGACCCAGAAAAACATGGAGTGATGAATCAATTCAATATCTTCAGAAGTGGATACTCTAGTAGACCTGCAAGAGCAGATATGGTAGTAACTAAAATCATATAAAGATTTGAGGTTAAAGATTATAAATCCAATTTGTCATTAGCATAAAAATATTAGTTCCATGAAGAAGTTTGTCGACAGATATTTTCTAGTGTTTCGAAGACAGTGACTGAAACATCATGAAAGAAAACACGTTTATGCATTTTAATTAGGGGGGAGCTTTAGTTCTAAAATACTGGTGCTGTGACTGAAAGATCATATATACCATTAGAAAACAGACCAAAATCCCCGCAGAAAAAAACAGACCAAAAAAATTAACTTCCTACTTACAGTGGCAAGAAAATCTTATATGAATGTGTTATAATAAATAATGCTAAGCATGAAGTCTTATTCCATATAACAAAGGAGTGACGAAAACAAAAAACCTGTAATTCAAGTATGACATGCAGTTAGTTAATTATTTGCATGTCAACAGTTCTAACGTCTAGCTACAGATTTTCAAAGTAAAGATTGTGAACTCTATTAGACATGATTATATCAATTAGACCAAATAGAAAATAATTCAATATGTTGTATATCCGTTAAACGAAGTTCAATCTATCTTCTGATTATTAGTGTTTCAGTTAGGCAATTAGTCCTTCTATGGCTGCCGGCGGCGGCGGCTGGGCACGTGTTACTTTTCTAGCAATCTTGTACCCTCATATCTGGTCATTGTCTACCCATTACACATGACTCGAACGAAGCTCGCTCGTGGAGTAGATCAATTCGTGGTTGAAGCACACTCGTACACAGCATTGGGCGGGTGTTTCTACACATAGATCATCTAATTGATTGTAGCTGAGATTGGTGCAATGAGTCAAAACTATGGTAAAATAGCACTTGCCAAACACATAGGCTGTTTTCCCAAAACAGAGAAAAACTACAGTCTTTTGCCAAACGCAATTGCTTGTCGAATTACTACAGTTTTCTTAAAACTGTGTTGCCAAACTAGGCCTTAGTCTTTGCTTTGAAAAACTACAGACTCTAACATCTCCCAAAGATTAATCTCAAACTACAGCCAAACTCCAAAGTGCTCAGGCCCAAATTCTACAACACTTCCGAAGTATAGTAATATAAATTGTAGCAAACCGACTGGATGACTTTAGTTTGGACAAAGTGATACAACATTTGCGTCACTGAACCTACTCCGATTTTGGTCCTAATCTGTATTCGATACTCGTCAGTAGACACAGAGCGTACGACCATAGCAAGACAGGGGAGCAGTTTAGTTCTGGATCAGATCTCGAACGAGAGCTGCTCCTACTCTGGACTGGAGTAGCAGGGCAGGCCGGCCGCCAGGCAGAGCAAAGTGGGGAGTAAACGCAGGGACGGACCTGTTGAGCAGCGAGGCGGACTTGGCCCAGAAGAAGAGGATGTCGACGAGGAGGAGGACGGCGTTGGAGAGGACCGACGCGAGGCTGTACACGGCGCGCTCGAAGAGGAACCAGAAGAGCGTGGCGCCCGCAACGGCTGCCGCGGAGGTGTTCCTCCGCCTCCAGAGGAGCAGGTCGGCGACTGGGCAAGCAGCGGCGGGGCAGGGTCAGTAGTGAGTCTCGTAGATCGACGGAATCGGAGAGAGCAGAGGAGGTGTTGGCGAGGGTGCGTGAGTGCGTACCTGCGCCGCCGCCGAGGAGGGCGTGGAGGGGGCGGTGGTGCGTGGCGGCCATTACGATCGGCGGGGCGGGGGAGGAGAGGGAGGAGGCTCCTGTCCCTCTATGTGCTAGTACTCACCGGCGGCAAGTGGGTTGGGAGAAGAGAGGAGGTGGAAGGGAGGCCGGCGGTGGAGGGGATCTGGATCGAGGGTTGGGTGTTGGGTGTTTTTTCTTGTTTTGAGACAAACAGTGGTGGGTGGAGTGGGACGGTTGGTGGGGTGGATCGGGGATGGGTGGTGTGGGAATATACTAGTAGCATGGACATCTGACCTGCGCTACAGCTATTCACAAAGTAGTAGCGCAGGTTTATAACACTTGCTACTACTATGGCATGTCCCGGGGAGCACAGTAGAGACCGCTTAGTAGTAACGAGGGTTAAAAACCCGCGCTACTACTATCAACTTAATAGTAGCGAGGGGTAAAAACCCGTGCTACTAGTAAGTAGCAGTAGCGAGGGGTATAAACCCGCGCTACTAGTAAGCGCCTGTGTATAAGCTTTTTCCTAGTAGTGGGGGATTGGTTTGTGAGGATCATGAAAGTTGCGAGAGTAATTTAACTAAGGGAAACTTAAGGTGGCTATTTTAATACACATCTGGGTGGATTGGTTGTGGGCACCTGAGGAATCCAGTGTTGTCCTAGGAGATCCCGGGTACCCGTGTGATCATCCTATGGAATGCCACCCAGGCTTAAAGGGATCATAAGATTATTCATGCTAGAAACTTTCGTATGCAGCCACATGCCATATTGTGGGGAACCTTTCCATGATAGGCTAGCAGATGTAGGGGAATTGTAGGTGTACCGGCCTATCTATCAGTTAAGGGGACCTCTTCGGAACGATTGTGTCTCGATCATCCGTTTCTCAAACCTCCGCAGAGTGTACAAACTATTCACGAATATCATGTCCCTGGTTATGGACAATTTTGAATATCTTGTATTTGAATTATTGGTTGATATCATCACTCTATTTAATGAAGTTGTTGGGTTATTAATGATTTTTGGGATTGAGTTAGGGATATACCTTCTCAATATGGGTAATTCAATTTGGTAGAAAAATAAAATTTATTCCTTTGTTGTAGGGAAAAATTGGCTTTATGCAAAAAACTTAGAGCCTCCACCAGCCAAATATGCATGTAGTGATAGCTATTATTCATCATTATCCTATGGTGTGAATTTGCCAGTACATTCAATGTACTGACCTACATGGCTGCAACGTCTCATGTTGCAGAATTCTTACGACGAGTAAGTGATACGTTAGGGTTACGATGTCTACACTCAACTTTACCGTTGATGTTCTTGGGAACTCCCCAACCTTGTTGTTACTTCCGCTATATGGATTGAGGTAATAGTATTTACGTTATTTTTATACATGTGATTTACCTCTGTTATAAATCCTCGAGTACTGTGTGTGTCGGCATACCGATCCAGGGATGACACTTCAGCATAGAGACTTGACCGTCTGAGGTCGGGTCGCTACACCCAAACTTCCTTTGCATTCTCAAGACGGCTTATTTTGTTGAATTCTTCGGGGCACAATCTGTTGAAGAGGATATCGGAAGCTTGAGCATTGTATTGCATCATCTTCAACTCTTCCGCGGTAGCTTCACGGTTTGGTTCTTTCCCATCAAAGAATTCACCTTGCAAGCCAATACACACAATAGCCAACGGCGGGGTTATGTCCAAGAATATTCATTTTCATCTTATGCTTCCAACTAGCAAAATTAGTACCATCAAAGTAAGGACCTCTACGGTGGTAACTTCCCTCGCTAGAAGCCATACTCTCCTAGGTTGTGAAACCAAGGCTATGATCACCAAAAGCTATGGAAATCAAGGCAAATTGAGACCAAAGCTCTGATACCACTTGTAGGATCGAAAGTATGTCTAGAGGGGGGTGATTAGACTACTTGACCAAATAAAAATCTATCATTTTCCCAATTTTAAGTCTTGGCAGATTTTAGCAACATAGCACAAGTCAACCAATCAACCTACACATGCAAGTCTAAGAGTATAGCAGCGGAATGTAAAACATTTGCATATGAAGGTAAAGGGAGGAGTTTGGAGGGAGCAAGCGCAATGTAGACATGGAGATTTTTGGCGTAGTTCCGATAGGTGGTGCTATAGTACATCCATGTTGATGGAGACTTCAACCCACGAAGGGTAACGGTTGCGCGAGTCCACGGAGGGCTCCACCCACGAAGGGTCCACGAAGAAGCAACCTTATCTATCCCACCATGGCCAGCGCCCACGAAGGACTTGCCTCACTAGGGTAGATCTTCACGAAGTAGATCTCCTTGCCCTTACAAACTCCTTGGTTCAACTCCACAATCTTGACGGAGGATCCCAAATGACACCTAACCAATCTAGGAGACATCACTCTTCAAAAGGTAATAGATGGTGTGTTGATGATGAACTCCTTGCTCTTGTGCTTCAAATGATAGTCTCCCCAACACTCAACTCTCTCTCATGGATTTGAATTTGGTGGAATGAAGATTTGAGTGGAAAGCAACTTGGGGAAGACTAGAGATCAAGATTCATGTGGTTGTAATGGATTATCTTGGTCTCAACACATGAGTAGGTGGTTCTCTCTCAGAAAATGTATGCTGGAAGTGTAGGCACGTTCTCATGGCTCTCTCCAGGAATGAAGAGTGGGTGGAGGGATATATATAGCCTCCACAAAAAATCTAACTGTTACACATAATTTACCAAACTCGTTGGACCGAATCAGAAAACTCGGTCAGACCGATTTAGTTCAAAATGTGAACGTTAGGCTTTTTGGTGGGACCGACATGTTATCTCGGTGGGACCGTTTTCATTAGGGTTAGGGCATAACGTAATCTCGGTGAGACTGATCACATAAACTCGGTAAGACCGATTCCTGTAATAGGCAAACAGAGAGTTGGTCAGGCAAACTCGGTGGGACCGAATCGCTCATTTCGGTGAGACCGAAACGTTACGAAGGGGAAACAAAGAGTTTGCATTGCGATATCGGTGGGACCGATCGCTCATCTCGGTTAGACCGAAACGTTATGAAGGGAAACAGAGAGTTTGCAATCCCATCTCGGTGAGACCGAACTGACTAGGGTTTCTGGCTGTGGCTATGTCAAATGAACTCGGTGGCGCAGGATAGATCAAATCGGTGGGGCTGAGTTTGACTTTTGGTTAGACATATGTGGATATGAGAAAGTGGTTGAGGGCTTTTGGAGCATATCACTAAGCATTTTGAGCAAGCAAGCCATTAAGCAACACCTCATCCCCTTTTAATAGTATTGCACTACTGCAGGATGGTCCAAACGCGACACCACGATCAGAGACCCTTCGATGAAACTGTGTGCGATGCCATAATCGCAAACGATGGTGTAAAAAATGTCAAAAAAGGTGCAAAACGTTTGCGATGACATATGCATCAAACATGGTTCAGAATTTAGTTGCGTGTGCGATGCAGGGCATACGGTTCAGCTCAATTAACTTTTTGGGATGAGGAGGCACAAAGAAACGGGCAGCCAGATGAAGGCGTGTGCGGTATACAACATACGGTTCACTAGGATGAACTGTGTGTGATTAGGCAACACAATGTAAATGGTTCAACTGAACAAGATGTGTGTGATACGTGGCAAACAGGTCCGTAATCTGAAAATGTGTGCGAAGACCAATAATAACATAGACGATTGCTAATAAGCCGTGTGAATTGCTCTGTCTATAGTAGAATAACATGTATATGTATATATATAACTGAAATAAACATCCAATTACATAAGTGACTATACAGATCATTCGCACACACCTCAATAAACAATTGCATGCATTCTAAAGTAGGAGAAACAATCGTCTAGTCATCTACTTATTGTGACGCTCCCGCCACTGCTATGTGGCTCGATCCCTCGTCTTTGTCAGGAAGAAGAAGACAGTTCCTCATGTCAACGATCCGCCTGTACATCTCGTAGCTTGTGTATGCGTCCATGGCCGCGTACTTGACATGTTGTTCATCCAGTTTCTTATGCCACACACTGTGCCAGGCGTTCTTATCCTTATTGCTCTCTTCATTCATCTTCGCGTAGTAGGGTCGATGATGGCCGAGGCGAGGTCAACCAGGGGTTCAGTTTGTTTTTGTCGCTGCCCCAGACCTTGTAGTGGTGCTAGATGTTGACAAGATTCGGGCATTTCAAGTCCAAAACCTTGATCGCTTTTAGATTGTTGGTGGTGTCCACCGTAGCAAAACTGTAGTCGGAGCTATTGATAAACCTGGAGAAACGCTCGCAAGGCCTTGTGGCAAGGTGGAAGTGGTAGACGAGGACGTCATGTCGCACGCACAACTGGGCGACGGCAACCTTCTGATCGTGCCCGGCACGACCGATGGTGTACTCGAGGTCGAAGCCGACCACTCGGTACTTGTCCTCGGCAAGGAACTACTCCATAGTTTGGATGGAGCTCTCCACTGAGACCGGATCATTCGTGTACACCACCGAGAGGGCCTTGCCCCTCACGTGGGTGTCCACTACGTGATGCATGGTGAACTGCCCACAGTTGTCGTCGTCGCCCGCTGGGAGCGCCATTGGAGCCACGGGGAGCGCCATTGGAACCGCTGGATGTCCTCTCTGTATGTGTCCTCGTGGGTGTGCTTATTGTGTCGTGTGAGATGAGAGATGAAGGTAAATGGCTGCGGGAATAAAAGGGGGCCGAGCGGCGTGGATTGTCGGCGCGTCCGCATGGCAGTTTTTGCAGCGGGTAACTGCATCGTCGCGCCGCGCCCGGCGCAACCGCTTGCACATGAACGTGCCTGATCGTGCGCCGGCCCCAAACACTGGCAGCGCGCGTGGAGGGACGAGGGCAGAGCACCCGTAGGGACGCGAGAGTAGAGCGCGCGTGGCGGGATGCGAGCAGAGCGCGTCGCGGCCGCCTTAACCGCAAGCAACCACCCACTTAGAGCAGT
Organism: Triticum aestivum; assembly: GCF_018294505.1. Lineage (NCBI taxonomy): Eukaryota > Viridiplantae > Streptophyta > Magnoliopsida > Poales > Poaceae > Triticum > Triticum aestivum. The sequence continues at coordinate 585,857,492 of NC_057799.1, read as the reverse complement.
TGAACATGCAGGAAATGGTCGTCTACAAAGCCGGCCGACAGTTGCGTCGCTGCGTAGAGAGCGGCTGTGTGGTACCACCTCCATCTAGTCTATAGTCTCCTTTATATTCCATGCCATACTTTGCCCATCAATTTAACCAACAAAATGTTAATGCATATTTTAAAAATTATATAATTGGAAACTATGTTCAAATACAAATCCAACTATATAATCTTTGGCGACATGCATTCGTATTTTATTAGCTAAATCATACTTATAAACCAGGACGGTGTTATAGTAGGTAATTAAATCGCAAACATTTTTTTATTATCCGTATGTGTACGTGGTCTTTCTTCCTCCTCTCGCACGTCTTGTCACCCCGCTGCCGCAGACGGCTTACGGCGCAAGCTTGCGGAGCGCGCGGGGGCGTTCTTTTTGCCAAACGATGGCACCAATGAATCGTCGGTGAGCCCGTTCCCGTGCAACCTTGCAGGTTTCCGCGCAAGCTTCCCGCCCGACTCGGTGAAATCCCCCAAAACCCCAATGCTTACCGGCCTGCTATAAAAAACCCTCACAGCCGGCGAGTCCTGCGTTGCATTTTCCCCTCCATCCCTGTAGCTTATCTTGTCTGCTTATCCCACAATCGCCAATGGCACCGGTCCATCATTGTCGCTCAGCCACTCCGCCGTCATCAGAGGACAGCTCCAGCTGGGAGGCTACACCCAGCGGCGGTGCAGTCCCCGGCGTAGTGTAGTGCGCGTGGCGTCCCTGTTGGGTGTGCGTCGAACACCCACCACACGCTCCGCCGCCGGTACCCGTAGGCAGCTGTTGCCGGCCGCCGTTGCCGCCACACCACCGTTGAAAGCCAGGGCCAACGCCCGCTCTGTCGCCACGGCCCGAAGGCGGGAGGTGGCTGTCGTGGCCGCCACCCCACTGCCGGCCAATGTGGCCATCACCCGCTCCGCCACCGCGCCCTGAAGGCGGGAGGTGGTGGTCGTGGCCGCCACCCCGTCGTCGGCCGCCAGCCCACCGTTAACCGCCGGGGTCATCACCTGCTCCGCCACCGCCGCCCGAAGGTGGGAGGCGGAGGTGGATGCCCGCACGTGTGTCAGCGACCTTGCGCACTACACCGAGTTTCTGCGGGAGGAGGAGGAGCGCCGCGTCGAGCACGCAAAGAGCCTCAGCCGCCGTGGCCGCGGCACACGGCGCCTCAGAGGCGAGGAATCAGGAGATCCACGAGGAGAACCACCGCTTCGAGAGGGGTCGTCTTGAGCGGCAGAGGGCATTCGAGGTGAGCGTCGCTGATGCTGCATTAGCTGTGGTTGCCCAGCTCGTCGGTAGGCTCCTCCTCCTCCGCCTCTTACTGAGCGCGCTCGGCAGAGGAGAGTGACGGTGTCCTAGACTAGGGGGTACTCAGCATGTCGTCTCCCGATTAGTTGGATGGGCCGAGGACCCCCATGGCCGTTTGCTCATGGGCCAGTTCGGACAACCGATGTATACACGAGGAAGATTCCACAAGACTTGGTAATCAAGACAAGGAGTCCTCTCTACCGGCGTATTCGACTAGATCTCTTGTTATCCTAGGCCTCTGGTACATTATATTAGCCGAGGTCGGGCTAGTTGATGGGGATAGGCTAGATCATTATGACATCAATCATCATACCCATAGGGTTTAGATCACAACGTATAATCTCGAGGTAGATCAACTCTGTACTTGATACTCCATCAATATAAGCAAGAGCAGGACGTAGGGTTTTACCTCCATCAAAAGGCCCGAACCTGGGTAAACCATCGTCTCCTTCGTTCCTGTTACCATTGATCCGAGAATCCACAACTCGGGACCCCCTACCCCGAGATCTGCCGGTTTTGACACCGACAATGGTGCTTTCATTGAAAGCCTGCTAGGCGATCGTCACGGTTCGATGAGTCGTCTTCATCCGCATTGGCGGCACGAATCAGGTGTTGTTTTTCTAAAAATTAGAGATATTTCTCACAGTTTAATCTGCGTGAGAACGTTTTCTGTTGGTCCGTCGTGCTATTTCCTGTTCGCAGGTTCATCCGGAATCAATCTTACCGATCTGATTTGATCTGTGGCGGCGGCCGCCGTACGTCTGCTGTCCACATGAAGACCGCAGATGATTAGATCGATTGAGCTACGGCCATCAAAAGTTGTCTTATGCGCGTACGCGTTTGCTGCTACTCTACGCAAGAAGAGCCGGGGCATGCTAGCACTCCAGGTCTCGAGGTGGACCGATCGGGGAGCACCCTGAGTCCCTGACCACCACTTGGATTACGCACTAGTACTAGTTCGGATAACTAGTACTACTACTTCACGTGGAGCACCGAGCACATGGCTAAGTTTTCTTCCCTCTAAAATCACTATGGGCACTAGGAGATCACCAGGGAGATTTAACTTCTCTCTCTCTTTCTACCTTATTTAATCGTATCTCTTCCTTATTAAATTATAAGCCTTGAGGAAATAGACTACTTAAATAAGCAGTTTGTCTTTGGATACGTACTTATCAAAGAACGCATGATACTAATTGTTTCCTAATTTTTTAGGTCGGATCATTGTGCGAGCTTGCCTTGATAAGTTCGGCTCATCGTTAAGAGAGTTCCTTCGCGCCGCTCCAACCTAGCTATCTTCTCGACAGCCCGGTTTGCCGTGCGCCGACCGACAGACACCTCGTCAAGATCAACGATAAAAAAACAATCCAAACGGCGGTGAACCAGACGAGGAGATGACGTAGTACTGTACACAACATGCATGTGATGCCGACAATAGTTCGGCTCAGCGCAGTCACAGGGAGATCCGATCATTGTTTCTCTTTCCTTCATTATTTAGTCCAAATTTCGCAAGAGCTTGACAAGCAATCCTTCCTACACAACTCATCGGCGGTGTGACCTGCTTATAATTACAAGGCAATATATGCTTTTCGCTAATCATCTTCCTTTTATGCACTTTCCACGTGCAAGTACGCCTAGTATTACTAGGACTGCTTGTGTCCACGTAATAGGAGTGGCACATGTTTTTCTTGGTATTGCCATAGCAATGACGTGAAGATAATGACCTCGACCACATAACAGGGAGATTTGCTTATTTTTCTTTTTTAATTCAGTACCTACGTAGTCGACCACTGGTTCTCTTCGACTTTTTCTGACAAATGCGCAGAATAAAAGTGCTACTAAGCATATCGAGGACTGGCTTCGCAGCATGTTCGGCACGGATCAGGTTGTTCATTTGCTTCGGTCTGCTACAGTCGTCGCTGCTGGCGTTCAGGTTTTATATTTCCAAATTATTCGTCTAGCACTATTATACACAAAATATTTTCTATTGGCGTGTACTGCATCATTTTGGCAGAGAAATTCTACCGACGTTGTACCTAGCGTCGGTATGGCCAGCTCCTCCTTGTCACCTGGGCAGGCCGACCTTCGTCGACATCGCCGTGCCATAAACGCCATCGCGCCGTCGAGCTAGCCTCAGCGCTCAGGCCATATTTACCAAACTTTTTCACTTCGATAAATTAATTATGCACCTTTTTTCTTTCATTACTATTATTTCTTGTTGTACTACTTTGTTTGTGTAGGCAATCTATTTAGGTTGGGCCGCGCTAACACCTCGGCAAGCCGAAGTCGTCATCCCGCCTGTGTCGACCAAGTCGTGGTGTCGCTTCGACACGCATCCCTGTGTCGGCTTTTCCGTGTTGCCGCTCCGCCGGGCTGACCTTGTCGCCCAGGCCATATTTACTCAATTTTTTACTTCACTTAAATGATTTAAGTAGAAGATTTTTTATTTTTACTGGCTTGCACTATTCTATGTGTGCAGGTAATCGACTTCGATTGCGTCACGCAGTCACTTCGGCAAGCCGACATTGTCGTCCCAATCGGCATAAATCGGCTCGCGTGATCACCTTGTTGGTCAAACTGCCATACCGACATGTTCGGTTGCCTCGGGGACTTTGACATCGCTGAGAGAGCACTACCTCATCGAGTGTTCGGCACACGGGCCATATATCTTTTATTACTCACTTTGCATAAATTATTTGTTATGCTATGATTATTTTTAATTTATTATTATTACTATTATCTCTGGCTTGCACTATTTTCTGTGCACAGGCAAATGATCTGGGTTGGGCAGCGATGTCACCACGACGTACCGGCATACCACGTCACCTCGGCTAGATCAGGGACTTCATCATCACTTTATTAACCCACGCCGAAGAATTCGGCATCATACTGCCCGCCTGCTCCGTCGCCTCAGTCGGACTGGGGGTTACACCTCGCCACATTGGTCATGCTACGTCGCCACTTCAGAGTGCCGAGCTCTTCGCTCCGCCACCTCGGGACCGGCTTGGGGGCTGGGACCTTGTCCCGCATCAAGCTCGGACCACGTCATTAACGCCGAACACATTAACCAGCTAAGTCGCTTTCATGCTCAAAGTTTTAATTTTTTAATTTGTGTTCGGTTCGACCATGCTCACCAACGTTGTTTGATTAAAAACACTTCATTTCCCCTGTTAACTGGGGGCTCTTAAATTTATGTGAGCTGTTTTATAATAAGTGTTCTTCTTCTTCGTTGCAAAGTCTTTTTCTATCACTCCTTTTTTCGACGCGAGTGTGTGGTCAATAGCCGGGGAGTCTAATTTCTCTCTCATAGCCGCTAGAGTTTAGTTTGCTAAATTGGCCTAACGAGAAGTACTCCGTCTTCGGGATAGGAGGTTGAAGCCGTAGGCTGACCCGCTTGAAGTCTTGAGATAGGATGTGTCATGTTAAAGCACGACAGAAGCATAATTTTTTTTCTAAGACCAATTTTCGGATTGGCACCGAACACTTGGTCTAGTTCGGACGTCAAGTTTTTACTGAAGTTTTTTGGTTTTCCAAGCCTATGGCACTTTTTAAACTATTTGTGTGTTTCCAGCATAAGTCTCGCAGTGCAACGCCGGACACCTTTAGAGATTCGGCAAAAACATTCTCGGATATTGCTATATATGCATCGGTTTCGAATTGTGTCTTCGGTCAATAGTTGGGTTGCCCGGCTCCTGTGCTCGCCTCCTAAGTTCCGCTTTGTTCAGCTAGGTGTGCAAAGGGAGAACCACTGCGATTGTGCCTCCATCTCGCATGATTAAGCGCCTCAGTGGAGAAAGCCGAAAACTAACTGTCACAATAAGCGCAAACTGGTCAGCGATCCGATGACTGTGTTAAACTATAAGATTGATAGAGTTCACCCCGTGTTAAATGACAGGCCATTCATAACATTGGCGAAGTGTTTACGGCTTGACCACAGCTGTCGCCGAACACTAACCGGAGGCTAGTAACTGGCCTCCCAACTTTAAGCTCCTCTGACTAAGTGAAAATTATAAAGTCTGCATATATGATTGCCTTGTTTCCGCTAACACAACCGCCTTCGAGCACCGAGACATCGGCTAAGGATTGTTTCGTTATTACGGAAACACCCTGCGTAGCATCTACAAGGGGGTGGAAGCCGACGATGGGCCACTTTCAACTGATAAACGGTCGCAACGGAGTCAAAATAAACACATCATCGAAATTTTTATTTAATATACAAGGGCTACCTTCCGTAATCATCGTTATAAAGCCATACATATGCATTAATTTGACTTAAGATTTTGGCCAAGCTGGGTTGCCTGGCTCCTGTGCTTACCCCTACATTCCCGATTGTTCGGCTAGGCGGTAAAGGGAGCACCTCTGTGATTGTTACTACCGGGTCATCCAGTTAGTACCTCAGACTGGGTGAAGCCGAAAGCTAGCCATCTTAAAGGATATAATTGGTCGGCAATGACGGAAGTGAAAATTTGGGTTCGCTAAAGACCACATAGTTCGGGAACTTTCCCAAACTAAATCCTCAATATTTTGCTCCCACATTGATCGGAGCTGAAGTTTCATGATCATGGTCGGCATGACAACCCAAAGAAAGGAATCGATAGTGGGACTATTTTCTTTGGAAGATATTTTTTACATTACATAGTAATATAACATTCTCTCCGCATACCTTTGTTTATAAAACCATATGGCCAGATTGCCTTGTTGGTCGTAAATCTTTGCCCTCATAAAGGATTTATAAAGTAGGACAAACACTCCCCGGCTATTGGCCGAGGAGGTTGAAGCCGATGGTCGGTCAACAAAGTGTTGTACAATGCGGATCCGAGCATTAATGATGTAAAGTACTTGGATACATAGAATCATTACACATAAAAATTGCGAGTAAAATCCATTTACTGCAATCCATCTTTTAAACCCCTTGGGGCCTACCTTGGCGATCTTGGATTTCGACCAACTCTAAGCTCCTTTAAGAGATCTTTATTCTCTTTCCGAGAAGTTTGTGTTAAACACAATAAGATTTTCTGTCAAACGGATATCGATCCTTAATTCGGCCACACGTGCCCACATTAAGGCTCGGGGGCTACTGGGCTTCGTGCTCATTATTTATAGATATTAAAGGGGCCTATCGATCCCCTGATCTGGTTTTGCCACCCGACCAATGGCTCGGGGGCTACTGCATTTCTTATTCAATGAAGAGAATTCAAAGTGCTCAGTGTTCGGCATGACTGAACTATGGGCAAGCGCGTCTTTGGACAATAGTAAGTACCATCTGGGACTTATCCGGCATCAAGCTAATATATCACGGCGACTTCTCACAACCCTCTCTCAGGGGCCTGTCCACCGATCATTATTTCTAATATATTACACTACGTTTCTATTCCTAAGTATGCTGCCAAGCTAGGAGTTGATCGCCAGGCCGATTTTGCAAATCGACCTGAGTCTCAGGGGCTACTAGGATTAGCACTTCTATGTTTTCCTTCAGGTGCATCTCGGGTTTTAGACCGACACACACCTTGAGGGCTACTGGACATACATATGCTGACTATATATCTCGGCAGAGAATAAATTGCACCAATCAAAAATATTCACAAAAAAACTAGCCCACGGTCGGGGTGGTGCACCACCTCGGAAGCAGTCCGGCAAAAAGCTCGGGCGCTAGTGGCTAGCTCCTTAGAGGGCATTTCCGGCAATAAGCTCGCCTGAATTCATTCAATCTTTTAAAAGACTGAGGTTGTTTACGACACCTCGGACGCTGACCATCGTTGGAGCTCGGAAGTGGTCTGGCATAAAGCTCGGATTCGCATGGCTCGTTCCATAGAGAACTTTTCAGCCTTAAACACGGATAGCCTTCTTAACCTTTTCAAGCCAAGGTGATCTATGACACCTCGGATATAGTCCGGGGTTGGAGCTCGGATATAGTCCGGCGTTGGAGCTCGGATATAATCCGGCATTGGTGCTCGGTGATATGTCTCCAATGTATCTATAATTTTTGATTGTTCCATGCTATTATATTATCTGTTTTGGATGTTTAATGGGCTTTAATATACCCTTTTATATTTTTTTGGGACTAACCTACTAACCGGAGACCTAGTGCCAGTTGCTATTTTTTTGCCTATTTCAGTGTTTCAGAGAAAAGGAATATCAAATGGAATCCAAACGGAACGAAACCTTCGCGAGGATTTTTTTGGAACAAACGCAATCCAGGAGACTTGGAGTGGAGGTCAAGGAAGCAACGAGGAACCCACGAGGCAGGAGGGCGTGCCCAGGGGGTAGGCGCGCCCCCACCCTCGTGGGCCCCTCGTAGCTCCACCGATGTACTTCTTTCGCCTATATATACCCTGGTACCCTAAAAACATCCAGGAGAGCCACGAAACCACTTTTCCACCGCCGCAACCTTAAGTGCCCGTGAGATCCCATCTGGAGCCTTTTCCGGCAATCTGCCGGAGGGGGATTCGATCACGGAGGGCTTCTACATCAACACCATAGCCTCTCCGACGATGTGTGAGTAGTTTACCTTAGACCTTCGGGTCCATAGTTATTAGCTAGATGGCTTCTTCTCTCTCTTTGGTTCTCAATACAAAGTTCTCCTCGATGTTCTTGGAGATCAATTCGATGTAATACTTTTTGCGGTGTGTTTGCCGAGATCCTATGAATTGTGGGTTTATGATTCAGATTATCTATGAACAATATTTGATTCTTCTCTGAATTCTTATATGCATGATTTGATATCTTTGCAAGTCTCTTCGAATTATCGGTTTAGTTTGGCCTACTAGATTGATCTTTCTTGCAATGGGAGAAGTGCTTAGCTTTGGGTTCAATCTTGTCGTGTCCTTTCCCAGTGACAGTAGGGGTAGCAAGGCACGTATTGTATTGTTGCCATGAGGATGAAAAGATGGGGTTTATATCATATTGCTTGAGTTTATCCCTCTACACATGTCATCTTGCCCAATGCGTTACTCTGTTCTTATGAACTTAGTACTCTAGATGCATGCTGGATAGCGGTCGATGTGTGGAGTAATAGTAGTAGATGCAGAATCGTTTCGGTCTACTTCACACGGACGTGATGCCTATGTTCATGATCATGCCTAGATACTCTCATAACTATGCGCTTTTCTATCAATTGCTCGGCAGTAATTTGTTCACCCACCGTAAATTATGCTATCTTGAGAGAAGCCACTAGTGAAAACTATGCCCCCCCGGGTCTACTTTACATCATATAAGTTTCTGATCTACTATTTTAGTTTACTATCTATTTTATTTTGCAATCTTTATTTTGCAATATATACAACAGAAATACCAAAAATATTATCTTATTATCTTTATCAAATCTCACTTTTGCAAGTGGCTATGAATGGATTGACAACCCCTTTATCGCGTTGGTTTCAAGGTTCTTGATTCTTTGTGCATGTACTAGGTGACTTGCGTGTAGTCTCCTACTGGATTGATACCTTGGTTTCAAAAACTGAGGGAAATACTTAAGCTACTTTGCTGCATCACCCTTTCCTCTTCAAGGGAAACCAACGCATGCTCAAGAGGTAGCAAGAAGGATTCCTGGCGCCGTTGCCGGGGAGATCTACGCTCAATTCAAGACATACCAAGTACCCATCCCAAACTCTTATCCCTCGCATTACATTATTTGCCATTTGCCTCTCGTTTTCCTCACCCCCACTTCACCCTTTCCGTTTTATTCGCCTTCTTTTTCGTTTGCCTCTTTTTCGTTTGCCTCTTGTGCGTTCGTGTGTTCGATCGTTTATTTCGCCGTCATGGCTAGTTCTTTCTCCCTTCCTTTGTCTCCCGATTTTGAAGTCCTCCACTTCAAACAAAGACAAGGAGAAAACTTTAAAAAGCTTGGTATAGGATGATAGAATCCTATCGTGGTTGCACTATAGAGGGAGTTCAAGATTCTACTTCGCAATTTTTATGTTGGGCCAACCATATCCCATAGACAACTCCTTGTTTTTGCCGCCAAAAGGGAATTTTATTGAAATTGATCCTAGTATTGCTTATGAAATTATAGAGGGGGTAGTATGAGTACTTCCCCCACAAAAGGGACCACCCCTTACTCAAGAGGGAACCCAAATCTTAGAGAAATTATGCGAATTGCAAAAATCTATTGAACCTCTTAAAAATGTTGGAGGGAACCTTCACCGCATGAATACGTTGATTACACTTTGCAATAAGCGGTTGGATGCTCTAGATCTAAAAATCTCCGAGCATGAAGGGAAAGGTAAGGAACCTCCCGGATCCGAGCATAACTCCATTAAAAATATAAACAACAAAGATGGTAATACCTAGATCAATTCTTGTTTTTGTGCCTAGCTAGGGGCGTTAAACCATAGCGCTTGTTGGGAGGCAACCCAATTTTATTTTTGTTACTTGCTTTTTGTTCCTGTTTAGTAATAAATAATTCATCTAGCTTCTGTTATGATTGTGTTTTTTATGTTTTAGTTAGTGTTTGTGGTAAGTAAAGCCTTTAGGATCTTCTTGGGTGATTGTTATTTGATCTTGCTGAAAAAAACAGAAAGTATGCGCTCACAAAAATAATTACTATATTTTACCAGAGAGCAATAAAATACGAATTCCAACTGCAGTAGGTCAATATAAAAATTATTTAGGTCATCCTAATTTTTCAGAATTTTTGGAGTTGCCGAAGTATTCGAACTATGCAGATTGCTACAGACTGTTCTGTTTTTGACAGATTCTGTTTTTCTTCTGTTGTTTGCTTATTTTGATGAATCTATGGCTAGTATCGGCGGGTATGAACCATAGAGAAGTTGGAATACAGTAGGTTTAACACCAATAGAAATAAAGAATGACTTCATTACAGTACCTTAAAGTGGTGGTTTGTTTTCTTATACTAACGGAGCTCATGAGATTTTCTATTTAAGTTTTGTGTTGTGAAGTTTTCAAGTTTTGGGTAAAGATTTGATGGATTTTGGAATAAGGAGTGGCAAGAGCCTAAGCTTGGGGATGCCCCAGAAGGCATCCCCTCTTTCGTCTTCATCTATCGGTAACTTTACTTAAGGCTATATTTTTATTCACCACATGATATGTGTTTTGCTTGGAGTGTCTTGTATGATTTGAGTCTTTGCTTGTTAGTTTACCACAATCATACTTGTTGTACACACCTTTTGAGAGAGACATACATGATTTGGAATTTATTAGAATACTCTATGTGCTTCACTTATGAGCTAGATAATTTTGCTCTAGTGCTTCACTTATACCTTTTTAGAGCACGGTGGTGGTTTTATTTTATAGAAATTATTGGTCTCTCATGCTTCACTTATATTATTTTGAGAGTCTTTTAGAACAGCATGGTAATTTGCTTTGGCTATAAAATTAGTCCTAATATGATAGGCATCCAAGATGGGTATAATAGAAACTTTCATATAGAGTGCATTAAATACTATGAGAATTTGGATACTTGATAGTTGTTTTGAGATATAAAGGCGGTAATATTAGAGTCGTGCTAGTTGAGTAATTGTGGAATTGAGAAATACTTGTGTTGAGGTTTGCAAGTCCCATAGCATGCACGTATGGTAAACGTTGTGTGACAAATTGGAAGCATGAGGTGTTCTTTGATTGCTTTCCTTATGAGTGGCGATCGGGGACGAGCGATGATCTTTTCCTACCAATATATCCCCCTAGGAGCATACGCGTAATGCTTGGTTTTGATGACTTGTAGATTTTTGTAGTAAGTATGTGAGTTCTTTATGACTAATGTTGAGTCCATGGATTATACGCACTCTCACCCTTCCATCATTGCTAGCCTCTTCAGTACCGTGCATTGCCCTTTCTCACCTCGAGAGTTGGTGCAAACTTCGCCGGTGCATTCAAACCCCGTGATATGATACGCTCTATCACACATAAGCCTCCTTATATCTTCCTCAAAACAGCCACAATACCTGCCTATTATGGCATTTCCATAGCCATTCCGAGATATATTGCCATGCAGCTGTCCACCGTTCCTTTTATTATGACACGCTCCATCATTGTCATATTACTTTGCATGATCATGTAGTTGATATCGTATTTGTGGCACGGCCACCTTCACAATTCTTTCATACATGTCACTCTTGATTCATTGCACATCCCGGTACACCGCCGGAGGCCTTCACATAGAGTCATATTCTGTTCTAAGCATCGAGTTGTAAGTAAATAAAAGTGTGATGATTTTCATTATTAGAGCATTGTCCCATGTGAGGAAAGGATGATGGAGACTATGATTCCCCCACAAGTCGGGATGAGACTCCGGACGAAAAAATAAAATAAAATAAAATAAAAGAGGCCAAAGAAGCCCAACCAAAAAAATGAGAGAAAAGAGAAGGGGCAATGTTACTATCCTTTTTCCACACTTGTGTTTCAAAGTAGCACCATGATCTTCATGATAGAGAGTCTCTTATTTTGTCACTTTCATATACTAGTGGGAATTTTTCATTATAGAACTTGGATTGTATATTCCAATGATGGGCTTCCTCAAAATGCCCTAGGTCTTCGTGAGCAAGCAAGTTGGATCCACACCCACTTAGTTTCTTTTGTTGAGCTTTCATATACTTATAGCTCTAGTGTATCTGTTGCATGGCAATCCCTACTCCTTGCATTGACATCAATTGATGGGCATCTCCATAGCCCGTTGATTAGCCGCGTCAATGTGAGACTTTCTCCCTTTTTGTCTTCTCACACAACCTCCATCATCATATTCTATTCCACCCATAGTGCTATGTCCATGCTCGCGCTCATATATTGCATGAAAGTTGAAAGAGTTTGACAAGGCTAAGTATGAAACAATTGCTTGGCTTGTCATCGGGGTTGTGCATGATGGGAGCATTTTGTGTGACGGAAATGAAGCATGGCCAAACTATATGATTTTTTAGGGATAAGCTTGCTTTGGCTATGTTATTTTGATAAGACATAATTGCTTGGTTAGCATGCTTGAAGTATTATTATTTTTATGTCAATATTAAACTTTTGTCTAGAATCTTTTGGATCTAAAACATTCATGCCACAATAAAGAGAATTACATTGAGAAATATGTTAGGTAGCATTCCACATCAAAAATTCTGTTTTTATCACTTACCTACTCGAGGACGAGCAGGAATTAAGCTTGGGGATGCTGATACGTCTCCAACGTATCTATAATTTTTGATTGTTCCATGCTATTATATTATATGTTTTGGATGTTTAATGGGCTTTAATATACCCTTTTATATTATTTTTGGGACTAATCTACTAACCGGAGGCCTAGTGCGAGTTGCTGTTTTTTTTGCCGATTTCAGTGTTTCGCAAAAAAGGAATATCAAACGGAACGAAACCTTCACGAGGATTTTTTTGGAACAAACGCAATCCAGGAGACTTGGAGTGGAGGTCAAGGAAGCAACGAGACACCCACAAGGCAGGAGGGCGCGCCCAGGGGGGTAGGCGTGCCCCCACCCTCGTGGGCCCCTCCTAGCTCCACCGACGTACTTCTTTCGCCTATATATACCCTGGTACCCTAAAAACATCTAGGAGAGCCACGAAACCACTTTTCCACCACCGCAACCTTCCAGACCCGTGAGATCCCATCTGGAGCCTTTTCCGGTGATCTGCCGGAGGGGGATTCGATCATGGAGGGCTTCTACATCAACACCATAGCCTCTTCGATGATGTGTGAGTAGTTTACCGCAGACCTTCGGGTCCCTCTCTTTGGTTCTCAATACAAAGTTGTCCTCGATGTTCTTGGAGATCTATTCGATGTAATACTTTTTGCGGTGTGTTTGCCGAGATCCGATGAATTGTGGGTTTATGATTCAGATTATCTATGAACAATATTTGATTCTTCTCTGAATTCTTATATGCATGATTTGATATCTTTGCAAGTCTCTTCGAATTATCGGTTTAGTTTGGCCTACTAGATTGATCTTTCTTGCAATGGGAGAAGTGCTTAGCTTTGGTTTCAATCTTGCGGTGTCCTTTCCTAGTGACAGTAGGGGCAGCAAGGCACGTATTGTATTGGTGCCATCGAGGATAAAAAGATGGGGTTTATATCATATTGCTTGAGTTTATCCCTCTACATCATGTCATCTTGCCCAATGTGTTACTCTGTTCTTATGAACTTAGTACTCTAGATGCATGCTGGATAGCGGTCGATGCGTGGAGTAATAGTAGTAGATGCAGAATCGTTTCGGTCTACTTGACACGGACGTGATGCCTATGTTCATGATCATGCCTAGATACTCTCATACCTATGCGCTTTTCTATCAATTGATCGGCAGTAATTTGTTCACCCACCGTAAATTATGCTATCTTGAGAGAAGCCACTAGTGAAAACTATGGCCCCCGGGTCTACTTTACATCATATAAGTTTCCTATCTACTATTTTAGTTTACTATCTATTTTATTTTGCAATCTTTATTTTGCAATATATACAACAAAAATACCGAAAATATTATCTTATTATCTTTATCAGATCCCACTTTTGCAAGTGGCCGTGAAGGGATTGACAACCCCTTTATCGCGTTGGTTGCAAGGTTCTTGATTGTTTGTGCAGGTACTAGGTGACTTGCGTGTAGTCTCCTACTGGATTGATACCTTGGTTCTCAAAAACCGAGGGAAATACTTACGCTACTTTGCTGCACCACCCTTTCCTCTTCAAAGGAAACCAACGCATGCTCAAGAGGAAGCACTCGGCTGCAAAAGATATCTCAAATGTAGTCCGGCGTTGGAGCTCGGATGCAAGAGGACACCTCCGCACGGGAACAACTTCAAACCCAAGGTGTGGCGTAAAAAATAATAATAAGGGTTTGATAAAGGCCGAGAACTTAAAGGGGCTCCTTGGATACCCGACGTGTAAACTCTTCGGATTCACTTTGGCGATCCTCAAGATCGAAGATGAGATGATTTGTTGAACCAGGTTTCAAGACCGACGACCGAAGATAAAGATCAGTTCGAAAGAATCGAGGAGCGTCCCCAACTTGAAGACCGGTTCAGGGGGCTACTGACGGTATCCTGGACTAGGGGGTACTCACCACGTCGTCTCCAGATCAGTTGGATTGGGCCGAGGACCCCCATGGCCGTTTGCTCATGGGCCAGTTCGGACAGGCGATGTATACACGAGGAAGATTCCACAAGACTTGGTGATCAAGACAAGGAGTCCTCTCCACCGGCGTATTCGACTAGGACTCTTGTTATCCTAGGCCTCTGGTACATTATATAAGCCGAGGCCGGGCTAGTCGAAGGGGATAGGCTAGATCATTATGACATCACTCATCATACCCCTAGGGTTTAGATCACAACATATGATCTCGAGGTGGATCAACTGTGTACTTGATACTCCATCAATATAAGCAAGAGCAGGACGTAGGGTTTCACCTCCATCAAGAGGGCCCGGACCTGGGTAAAACATCATCTCCTTCGTTCCTGTTACCATTGATCTGAGAATCCACAGCTCGGGACCCCCTACCCCGAGATCTGCCGGTTTTGACACCGACAGAGAGGCAGCCAGAAGTAGTACAAAGCCCCTCCGTAGTAGTAGTAGTAGTAGTAGTAGTAGTAGTAGTAGTAGTAGTATTTAGGGGCTATTTTGTCCGGTTCATTTGACTATAGATGTGGTGGAACTATACAACATACTTAAAATTAGCTAGTATATATAGTTGAACTAGCTATTTCAGTACGTGGTTGGCAACAATTGGGGAAAAGTTTGGTTGGTTTAGCTGTCGAGTTGAACTGTTTGCATAAATTAAGAACGACTGCTTAATCTATGAATGAAATCTATGTTTAATTACTGAATTTTAGTTGCAAATTAGATACTGCTAGTGATTTTTAGCTTCATATTTTGACAAATAGCAGTGTTACAAGGATTGACAAATCTTACCAAATTGTTTGTACGTGGTTGCACATGGGTCATCCAAAACAACCGTTTGCGTTGAAGGGATGCACAAATCCTGCACTGCTCTCACTTTGCATACGGGTGTTCTATCTAAAACGTTTGCTATCAAGAGCTGCAGAAATCCTGCTCGGCACATTTTTTCTTGGCTTCCTGGGGAAGCTGTCGGTTTGCATACGGGTGTTCTAACTAAAACATTTGCGATGAGTTTTTTATATTTAAAAAGTGAATTAAACTGTAGCTTGGGCTCCATTAATGGAGAGGATGCGAGCAATGCGGGCGGCCATGGAAGTCAAAGGGCTCGCTTCCCAGTGAGCCTGCGCAACGTATAGCTCGCACGCTTCCTGGTGAGCCTGCGCACTCAAGGACAACTTGCACGCCTCTTAGTCAGCCTACGCACCCGGACGGTGCTCGCACGCCTCCCGTTCAGTCAAGGTCAAGCAGCTATCCACACAGCACCTCCTACGGCCATTAAAAGCAAGACACGTGGCGTCACGTGAATGGTTAACAGAATTTTGGATTTACTAGAATTTAAAAACCAGGCATCTCAATGTTTTGCCGACAATCAACGGTGCCCTCGTGTTTGAAATTCATTCCCATTTCTTGCGTGGGACCTAAGCATGCACCCAAGGACACAGATTTGTTTTTTCAACCAATTTATATGCACTGGAGCATGTGCATGTAGTTCAAATTTGAAGTATGCACATAAATGCATTGAAAACTCAGTTAATGCATAAAAATGTCCAAACGAACCCCGAAAAATCACAAAAATTCACACAACACTCATGTTGTTCTATGTTGACAAAGAAAAAATTGAAAGCAATAAGAGGCAATGGATATCGTTTCGTCCCCAAAGGTGGGACGTTCCCTACCGAAAACCATCATGCTTGTTGTGAGAAGCTCCGGTTTGTGAGAAGCATATACCCAAACCTGCCCCAAATGGGACGAAATTTGTACCACGGCATGTTGATGCCGCTCCATGATAGCATGCCAAGTTTCATGAATTTCAGACGAGTATTGGATTTACTAGAATTTATAAACCAGGCATCTCAATGTTTTGCCGGCAATCAACGGTGCCCTGGTGTTTGAAATTCATTCCCATTTCTTGCATGGGACCTAAGCATGCACCCAAGGACACAGATTTGATTTTTGAACCAATTTTCTATGCATTGGAGCATGTGCATGTAGTTCAAATTTGAATTATTGACATAAATGCATTGAAAACTCAGTTAATGTATAAAAATGTCCAAATGAACCCCAAAAAATCACAAAAATTCACACAACACTCCTGTTGTTCTATGTTGACACGAGAAAACAAATTGAAAGCAATAAGAGGCAATGGATATCGTTTTGTCCCCAAAGGTGGGACATTCCCTACCGAAAACCATCATGGTTGTTGTGAGAAGCTCCGGTTTGTGAGAAGCATATACCCAAACCTGCCCCAAATGGGACAAAATTTATACCACGGCATGTTGATGCCGCTCCATGATAGCATGCCAAGTTTCATGAATTTCAGATGAGTTTTGGATTTAATAGAATTTAAAAACCAGGCATCTCAATGTTTTTCCGGCAATCAACGGTGCTCTGGTGTTTGAAATTCATTCCCATTTCTTGCATGGGACCTAAGCATGCACCCAAGGACACATATTTGATTTTTCGACCAATTTATATGCAATGGAGCATGTGCATGTAGTTCAAATTTGAATTATGCACATAAATGCATTGAAAACTCAGTTAATGCATAAAAATGTCCAAACGAACCCCGAAAAAATCACAAAAATTCACACAACACTCCTGTTGTTCTATGTTGACACAAGAAAAAATTTGAAAGCAATAAGAGGCAATGGATATCGTTTCGTCCCCAAAGGTAGGACGTTCCCTACTGAAAACCATCATGCTTGTTGTGAGAAGCTCCGGTTTGTGAGAAGCATATACCCAAACCTGCCCCAAATGGGACAAAAAATTTACCACGGCATGTTGAGGCCGCTCCATGATAGCATGCCAAGTTTCATGAATTTCAGACGAGTTTTTGATTTACTAGAATTTAAAAACCAGGCATCTCAATGTTTTGCCGGCAATCAATGGTGCCCTGGTGTTTGAAGTTCATTCCCATTTCTTGCATGGGACCTAAGCATGCACCCAAGGACACAGATTTGATTTTTCGACCAATTTATATGCACTAGAGCATGTCCATGTAGTTCAAATTTGAATTGTTCACCTGAAATGGCTAGAAAACCAATTTAATGTGTAAAATGTTCAAATGAACCATGAATAATTCCAATTCTTTTACGACACACATATAGTTGCATGTTCACTCCAGATAAAAGGTCCAGCAATTCAAATATCGTCCATTGCCGCTGTGATCCCATTATGTAATTCAAATCAAGATGAAAAATCAAGTAGATCGCACACAGTTTATTATCAGCAACCGTGTGTGAGATGCAGCACAAAATATCCTAGAGCACTGTCGGTGTATAGTACGCCTATGGCTTACGCGAGAAGGTGCGTCGGCTATAGTCCACAGCCGGTGTCTCAAGCACACTAGCTCACTCCCCAAATATCATTTCACTGTTCAATCATCGCCGGTGAAAGATGGGCACATGGACCCGCGTCGTGAGGGCAACTTTGGTGGCCCACTCCGCCGAGAGCGCGGCCGCAGCCGCCATGCGCGTGCTAGCAAGGTGCATGAGCGCGGCCGCAATCTGTGATCGGGCGACAAAGGCAGCCTGTTGTTGCTTCTCAAGTGGTGGCAGCAACATCTGCCTCGGGGATAGCAACTGGCGAGAGCGGCACATCACTGGTCCGTTCCGCAGCGGTGGCCTTAGCCCTGATGGAGGCCGCCCACGACCATGTCGAGGCCGCCCATGCCCAGCCCCTGGCGATCACCGCACAAATCAAACGAAGCTTCTCCAACAACAGTCGGCAACCCATGGCCGAAGAGCTGGCAATCGCCAAGAGCGTTCGAGCAGCCGTCCGTTCCTCCGCCGCATACCTTGCGGCGACGGAGCTCGTCCAAGCCCAGATCACGTCCGCCCACGCCCAGCTCGTGGCGGCCTTTTCCAAAGAGGTAGCGGACGCAGATGGGGAGATGCTTGCCGAGTATGGTGCGATGGATGCCATGGAGCCCCTTCCCCAGGAGACCGTCGGGCGCGAGCTGGACATGGAGGTGGCGGCGGAGATCGACGAGCACCGGCCATAGTAGTACTCTTTGTTTTGTTCAATTAAGAGCGTCGATCTTTAATTTGTTAGAGTAATGTTTAGGTCAGCTAGCTCTGTTTAATTGCTGAACTTGCTCGATTAAGAAGTGTGGGTGTGTTGTAGTCTCCTTTGTGTACCCAAATTATGCAATGACGTGGATGACCACTGTAACCAGGGAAATTCGAACGAAAACTTTTGACGTTCAAACTCATCACACACGGGTTAAGCTATCTGAATCGTTTGTGATGTCCACATATCGTACACAGTTCTAAATAAGGGACCGTGTCTAATGACACTTTGCGCGCCAGTTTTTTCGCTGAAGCGATTCCAAATTTTCGGCTTCCGCGGAAATATCTAACTCACCACCCCCTCCCCCTTACCAAAAGCCACATTTCCCCTCTTTCCTCCTTCCTTTCCAAGTTGAAACCTTCACTCCTTGCTTGCAGCGCCGCCTCCTCGTCGGCGACCCTCCTTCACGCTGCTCGGCCTCCTCTATCCAGGCAGGTAATCCACACCCGACCCCCATCCTCCTCCTCCTTCCACATCCCACATGCCCCGACCACTGGCGCGAGCGCGACACCCTTCCACCCAAATCACCGACCCCTCCACCGAATAAGCGCCGGCCTAAGCCATGGTGCACGCAGTATAGCCAGGACCTCAAGGAGCATTTGGCAGCGGAGAAGCAAATCGCGGCCGCACGCGCGGATGAGGTCGTGGTGGCTGCCATTCGCACCGACCCCCAGATCTTGAAGGAGCCCCTTGCCATTTGCTAGCTATGCCGGTTAAGCATGCTCGGTTTACCCGTTGTGTGTGCTGCTCCTGCCTTTCCTTCACAAAATCTAGTGAATTGTGCTATCTAATTTTACCATGCAATCTGTTGCTCTAGTGTATATGTTCTATATGTCGTGCAGTGTGGTGCTCACTTACTAACTGTTTTTTTAATTAGTTGTTGTCTTCAGTTAACTGTTTGGTTCAATTCTGCAAATGTGATGTTCAATTCTTCAGGCTGCAATTTTGTATTGTCTTCCATGTGAGAAATAAATCAAATTTATCTTTACAAAATTGTGGGTGCATTCTGTTATTGTATACCATGTGAGGAATAAATTGAATTTGGCTGTAGTAAATACATGAGAAACAAATACAATTGCTACAATTGGCTGTAGTTAACTGTTTGGTTAACTGTCTGATCTTCTATTAGGAGTATGTTATATTGTGCAATGTGGTGCTCAGTTAATGTTTGGTTCATTTGTTGTGGTGTTTAGTTAACTGCTTGGTTCAATTCTGCAATGCAATGTCCAATTGTCGTGGGTAGAATTTTGTATTGTTATGCATGTGAGGAATAAATCGAATTTGGCTGCACTTAATACATGAGAAACATATACAAGTGCTATATTTCCTAGTTCTTAATCATGCTTGGTTTGGGTAAATGGGTTTCCATGTGGCTTGAATTAATCTGATGAATCTACAATGTGCTTATTTTTCATCAACATATTTTACTGATAGCATGCGAACCCTTACTTAACCTAATGACTAACTACCTTATATGTGTTGCAGGGAAACAATGGGAAGCACTGAGGTTTACAATCGAGGTTAGCACGTGCATGGTCTGTTGTCTAATAGCACATTATTGTGCAATTGCGGGAACCATTCTAATATTTAGGTTTTTAATTTGGTCTTGCTGTCAGAGGTTTTGACCCATTGTTCGACCCTTTTTGCATATGGGGAAATGAGTTGTCCATGAATATCAATCAAATCAAGAAACTCGGAAAGATTGTTAGGATAAAGAAATTAGCGACAAAAAACAACAAGATCTTTGTCTGGACAATGAAGAAGACATCAGTTCACTACAAGATGGTACTAACTATTATACCTTGCCTTTTTTTATTCCTTTGCCCCATTTTCAATATAGAGAAGATATTTATGCACATCCTTGTTTTCAGGCCTTTCCAAAGCAGTTCACTGATGATTACCTCTCAAACCACCTCTATGGTCAGGAGGCGAGGAAGGTTTTCATACAACACCCACGGTTCAATATTGAAGTGTTCCTGAAGAGGACGAAGGACGGACGGTCAATCATCCACAGGCATTGGCCTAAAGTTGCAAAGACCTTCAACATGAATTAAGGCTCAATATTCGCCTTCCGCTTCAGCAGTTTTCCGGATGAGATGCATCTGTCTATATACCTTCTATGATGCTAATTTCGAAAGGTTCTACATGTTGCATGTGGAACTTGCTGCTAGTGCAGTTGTGTAATGGGGTAGCTGAGTGCTGAAGCTATATCATGTTGTACTCTGATGTATTTCAATTATGAAATTCTACTTCCTTAATATGGAAATGAAATATATTGCATGCTTAATATGAAATATCAATTAGATTAATAAATGGATTATGAATAATTGGATAATTAGCCTACTAATGGTGAATTTGCCTGCTAATTGGGTTTTGCTATTGCAAATGGTTGTTGAAATAATATTGTGGGTGATGACCTCAGGCAACGCACACAGTTTCTAGGAATAAACCGTGTTGGATCAATGAACAATCACACACGACTTTCTCTTGAAAACTATTTGCGTTAGGCCACCTTGCGCAAACGTTTACCACATAAAAACTATGTGTGATGGATAGCCTTTGCCACACAGTTTCTTCTATGGACCGTGTGTGATACATTCAATAATGCAAATGATTTAACGGGAAAAATTGTGTGTGATGTACCTGTGAACGGAAACGTTTTCCTTGGAGCGACTGTGTGGGATGTGCATACAAACGGAAACATTTAGCGGGGACTGACTGTGTGGGATCTACTTGCGACCGGAAACAATTTCGCTGTATAATTGTATTTTTTAGCTCTACTGTACGTATTTCCGTATTTGAGCGCTCGCCAGTCGCACACGACCTCATTTTGCCGAACGTGTGTGCCAGGAGGGCATATCCTCGACGGTTTTTGGGTCGTGTGGGAAGGACCCCCCCTATCGCCCACACTCACTTGGCAATGTTTCCAAATGCCGTCGTGGAAAGGGGTTAAAAACCGTTTGTTTAGGACCGATGTGTACCAGTGTTGGCTTTTCCTATGGACTCAATGTGATCTTGGATCACTAAAATGAAAATGTAGAGTCTTGAGATTTAGCCAATATGTGTCCTTAGCATTTTGAGGGGTCCACATTCCTAGTCCATGCCATGCCAATCATTGAACTTCCTGAAATAATCATCTTGAAATAGCATTAGTTCAATGAGCTATATGTTGTTAGGAATTACCAAAACCACCCAGGGCCCAAAGTGACAAGCATTAAGAATGGCAAAGTCATAGCAACATCAATCTCAGAACATAATGGATACTAGGGATCAAGCCCTAACAAAACTGACTCGATTACATGATGAATCTCATCCAACTCCTCACCAACCAGCGAGCCTACGAAGGAATTACTCACTCCCAGTGGGGAGCATCATGGAATTGGCGATGGAGAAGGGTTGGTGATGACGAAGATCAAAGACCCACCTCTCCGTAGCCCCAAACGGACTCCAGATCTGGCCTCCCGATGAAGAACAGGAGGTGGCGGCGGCTCCATCTCGTGAAACGCGATACTTCTTTCTCCTTGATTTTTTCTCCGAAAATATGAATTTATAGTATCAGGGTTGAGGTCTGCGGGGCCACCAAGTGGGGACAACCCACCTGGGCACGCCTGGAGGGGGTGCCCTGGTGGGTTGTGCCCACCCAGGTGACCCCCTCCGGTGGTTCTTGGCTCCAGAAATTCTCTTTTATTGTATAAAAAATCCTCGCAAAGTTTTATTCAAATCCAAAAACTTTTATTTCTGCACAAAAACAACATCATGGTTGTTCTGCTGAAACAACGTCAGTCCGGGTTAGTTTCATTCAAATCATGCAAATTAGAGTCCAAAACAAGAGGAAAAGCGTTAGGAAAAGTAGATACGTTGGAGACGTATCAGCGAGCCCGGCGAGGTCGAGGTTGCCCCAAAGACAAGTCTCAAGACCACCCCGGCAAGCTTGCCGGGGATGCTAGGGGCTAATTGCCCTGCCAAGGGTCCACCGCTCCACCTCACAGCAACGCAAGTCACCGATCGGTGCAGTGTCGAGCCCCCAAGTGACTAAGTGGTTGTTATTTGGCACGTGGCAGCTACTTCCAAAGGAAATCACCTCCAAATGACACCCGTCGAGGGACGTGTCATGCATACAGGCGATAAGGTGGCCAAACGGCATGGCAAGGCTTGCCGGGATACACTGCAATGTGACACTAAGCGGTGCATTTAATGCGCCTTGTCCTGTCTGCAGAGTTAGGTATGATAGCATTGTTTGCTATCTAATCAGTGCACAATGACTGATTTGCCATTGTGGTGACCCCTTGATTTATAAAAGGAGGGTCGTGGCAACCTTAGAAAGGATTCAAACCCTTGTAAACTCGTACGCACGTAGCTGCTCTCACCCCGAGATGATCCTGCCGGGCTAGAGCGCTGCGTCTCCACCACGGTCCTCTCATCATCCACCAAAGCAGGAGTAGGTTTTTATGCCTCGCGGGGGCCCGAACCTGGGTAAAAATTGCCCATGTGATCGCTGGTGTGATGCTCTGCACCCGCCGCTCTTTGTGCAATGTGCTCTTCCCCCCGCCGAATGATGTCTGCTAGAACTACGTCGGTATTTCCCCAAAGAGGAAGGGATGATGTAGCACAACAATGGTAGGTATTTCCCTCAGTGATGAGACCAAGGTTATCGAACCAGTAGGAGAACCACGCAACACTACATGAACGGCACCTGCACACAAATAACAAATACTCGCAACCAGACATATTAAAGGGGTTGTCAATCCCTTTCGGGCAACGGCGCCAGAAATTGGCAAATAGACGTGAGAAAGTTGTAATAAGTTGATAGATAGATCGCCAAATAAAATAAAGTGCAGCAAGGTATTTTTGTATTTTTGGTTTAATAGATCTGAAAATAAAAGCAAATAAAAATAGATCGCAAAGGCAAATATAATAAAGAAGAGACCCGGGGGCCGTAGGTTTCACTAGTGGCTTCTCTCGAGAAAAATAGCAAACGTGCGTGAACAAATTACTGTCGGGCAATTGATAGAACTTCAAATAATCATGACGATATCCAGGCAATGATCATTATATAGGCATCATGTCCAAGATTAGTAGACCGACTCCTACCTGCATCTACTACTATTACTCCACACATCGACCGCTATCCAGCATGCATCTAGTGTATTAAGTTCATGGGAATGGAGTAATGCAATAAGAATGATGACATGATGTAGACAAGATCTATTTATGTAGAAATAGACCCCATCTTCTTATCCTTAATAGCAACGATACATACGTGTCGGT
The DNA here is from genome assembly GCF_018294505.1 of Triticum aestivum. Classification (NCBI taxonomy): domain Eukaryota; kingdom Viridiplantae; phylum Streptophyta; class Magnoliopsida; order Poales; family Poaceae; genus Triticum; species Triticum aestivum. Next base: position 585,833,776 of record NC_057799.1, on the reverse strand, counting down.
TCCCCTTCTGTCACTGGGATCAAGCACCGTAAGATCGAACCCATCACAAAGCACCTCTTCCCATTGCAAGATAAGTACATCAAGTTGGCCAAACAAAACCCAAATATCGGAGAAGAAATACGAGGCTATAAGCAATCATGCATATAACAGATCAAAGAAGACTCAAATAACTTTCATGGCTAAAAAGATAGATCTGATCATAAACTCAAAGTTCATCGAATCCCAACAAATACACCGCAAAAAGAGTTACATCATATGGTTCTCCAAGAGACCATTGTATTGAGAATCAAAAGAGAGAGGAAGCCATCTAGCTACTCACTATGGACCCGTAGGTCTACAAAGAACTACTCACACATCATCGGAGAGGCACCAATGGACATGATGAACCCCTCTGTGATGTTGTCTAGATTGGATCTGGTAGTTCTGGAACTTGCGGCGGCTAGAATTGATTTTCGTCGCCTCCCCTAGGGTTTCTGGAATATTGGGGTATTTATAGAGCAATGAGGCGGTGCGGGAGGCCACCGAGGTGGGCACAACCCAACAGGGCACGCCTGGGCCTCCAGGCGCGCCCTGGTGTCTTGTGCTCACCTCGGGCTCCCTCTTCGGTACTTCATTGGCCCACTAGATGTCCTCTGGTCCAAAAAAATCCATAAAAAGTTTCACTGCATTTGGACTCCATTTGGTATTGATTTCCCGCGATGTAAAAAACATGCAGAAACAGCAACTAGCACTGGGCACTATGTCAATAGGTTAGTACCAAAAAATGATATAAAATGATTGTAAAACATCCAAGAACGATAATATAACATCATGGAACAATCAAAAATTATAGATACGTTGGAGACGTATCACCGAACCACAAGGGGCTGATGGCCCCATAGGTGGCCGTGTTTTCCCACGACAAATTGCTTGAATGGTTATGGGGCATTTTTATGACCAAAACTCTGGCAGGGTGACAGAGAAAGTGGCCTATGATAAATACCTAGCAAAGATGTGAAGGAAATATGCCCTACAGGCAATAATAAAGTTGTTATTTATATTTCCTTATTTCATGATAAATGTTTATTATTCATGCTAGAATTGTATTAACCGGAAACTTAGTACATGTGTGAATACATAGACAAAATAAAGTGTCCCTAGTATGCCTCTACTTGGCTAGCTCGTTTATCAAAGATGGTTATGTTTCCTAACCATAGACATGCATTGTCATTTGATGAATGGGATCACATCATTAGGAGAATGATGTGATGGACAAGACCCATTCGTTAGCTTAGCATTATGATCGTTACAGTTTCATTGCTACTGCTTTCTTCATGACTTATACATGTTCCTCAGACTATGAGATTATGCAACTCCCGAACACCAGAGGAACACCATGTGTGCTATCAAATGTCACAACATAACTGGGTGATTATAAAGATGCTCTACAGATGTCTCCGATGGTGTTTATTGAGTTGGCATAGATCGAGATTAGGATTTGTCATTCCGTGTATCGGAGAGGTATCTCTGGGCCCTCTCGGTAATGCACATCACTATAAGCCTTGCAAGCATTGTGACTAATGAGTTAGTTGCAGGATGATGCATTACGAAACGAGTAAAGAGACTTGCCGGTAACGAGATTGAACTAGGTATGAGGATACCGACGATCGAATCTCGGGCAAGTAACATACCGATGACAAAGGGAACAACGTATGTTGTTATGCGGTTTGACCGATAAAGATCTTCATAGAATATGTAGGAGCCAATATGAGCATCTAGGTTCTACTATTGGTTATTGACTGGAGATGTGTCTCGGTCATGTCTACGTAGTTCTCAAACACGTAGGGTCCGCACGCTTAACGTTCGATGACGATTTCTATTATCAGTTATGTGATTTGATGACCGAAGTTTGTTCGGTGTCCCGGATGATATCGGGAACGTGACGAGGAGTCTCGAAATGGTCGAGAGGTAAAGATCGATATATTGGAAGGCTATATTCGGATATCGGAAAGGTTCCGAGTGATTCGGGTATTTTTCGGAGTACCGGAGAGTTACGGGAATTCGCCGGGAGAAGTATTGGGCCTTATTGGGCCATACGGGAATAGAGGAGTGTTGGGGAACGTAGTAATTTCAAAAAAATTCCTACGCACACGCAAGATCATGGTGATGCATAGTAACGAGAGGGGAGAGTGTTGTCTACGTACCCTCGTAGACCGTAAGCGGAAGCGTTATGACAACGCGGTTGATGTAGTCGTACGTCTTCACGATCGACCGATCCTAGCACCGAAGGTACGGCACCTCCGTAGACTGCACACGTTCAGCTCGGGGACGTCCCACGAACTCACGATCCAATAGAGCTTCGAGAGAGAGCTTCGTCAGCACGACGGCGTGATGACGGGAATGATGAAGTTACCGACGCAGGGCTTTGCCTAAGCACCGCTACGATATGACCGAGGTGGATTATGGTGGAGGGGGCACTGCACACGGCTAAAAGATCAACTGATCAACTTGTGTGTTTATGGAGGAGGGGGAGGGGCCGGCCCTCCTAGGCGCACCCCAAGGGGAGTCCTACTCCCACTGGGAGTAGGATTCCCCCCCTTCCCTAGTTGGACTAGGAGAGAAGGAAGGGGAAGGAGGGAGGAAGGAAAGGGGGGCCGGCCCCCCTCCCAATTCGGATTGGGCTTGGGGGGGCGCCCCCTCCTTTGCTCCTTTCTCCTCTTTTCCACTAAGGCCCAATAAGGCCCATATACCTCCCGAGGGGTTCCGGTAACCTCCCGGTGCTCCGGTATATTCCCGATCTCACTCGGAACCATTTCGATGTCCAAATATAGTCGTCCAATATATCGATCTTTATGTCTCGACCATTTCAAGACTCCTCGTCATGTCCGTGATCATACCCGGGAGTCCGAACTACCTTCGGTACATCAAAACACATAAATTCATAATACCGATCGTCACCGAACGTTAAGCGTGCGGACCCGACGGGTTCGAGAACTATGTAGACATGACCGAGACACGTCTCCGGTCAATAACCAATAGCGGAACCTGGATGCTCATATTGGTTCCTACATATTCTACGAAGATCTTTATCGGTCAAACCGCATAACAACATACGTTGTTCCCTTTGTCATCGGTATGTTACTTGCCCGAGATTCGATCGTCGGTATCTCAATACCTAGCTCAATCTCGTTACCGGCAAGTATCTTTACTCGTTCCGTAATGCATCATCCTGCAACTAACTCATTAGTCACATTGCTTGAAAGGCCTATAGTGATGTGCATCACCGAGAGGGCCCAGAGATACCTCTTCGACAATCGGAGTGACAAATCCTAATCTCGATCTATGCCAACTCAACAAACACCATTGGAGACACCTGTAGAGCATCTTTATAATCACCCAGTTACGTTGTGACGTTTGATAGCACACAAAGTGTTCCTCCGGTATTCGGGAGTTGCATAATCTCATAGTCATAGGAACATGTATAAGTCATGAAGAAAGCAATAGCAACATAGTAAACGATCAAGGGCTAAGCTAACGGAATGGGTCAAGTCAATCACATCATTCTTTAATGATGTGATCAAGTTAATCAAATGACAACTCATGTCTGTGGCTAGGAAACTTAACCATCTTTGATTCAACGAGCTAGTCAAGTAGAGGCATACTAGTGACACTCTGTTTGTGTGTGTATTCACACATGTACTAAGTTTCCGATTAATACAATTCTAGCATGAATAATAAACATTTATCATGATGTAAGGAAATAAATAATAACTTTATTATTGCCTCTAGGGCATATTTCCTTCAGTCTCCCACTTGCACTAGAGTCAATAATCTAGTTCACATCGCCATGTGATTTAACACCAATAGTTCACATCACCATGTGATTAACACCCATAGTTCACATCGTCATGTGACCAACACCCAAAGGGTTTACTAGATTGAATAATCTAGTTCACATCTCTATGTGAATAACACCCATAGAGTACTAAGGTGTGATCATGTTTTGCTTGTGAGAGAAGTTTAGTCAACGGGTCTGCCACATTCAGAGCCGTATGTATTTTGCAAATATTCTATGTCTACAATGCTCTGCACGGAGCTACTCTAGCTAAATGCTCCCACTTTTAATATGTATCCAGATCGAGACTCAGAGTCATCCAAATCGGTGTCAAAGCTTGCATCAACGTAACTCTTTACGACGAACTCTTTATCACCTCCATAACCGAGAAATATTTCCTTAGTCCTCTAAGGATAATTTTGACCAATGTCCAGTGATCTACTCCTAGATCACTATTGTACTCCCTTGCCAAACTCAGGGCAGGGTATACAATAGTTCTGGTACATAGCATGGCATACTCTATAGAACCTATGGCTGAGGCATAGGGAATGACTTTCATTCTCTCTCTATCTTCTACCGTGGTCGGGTTTTGAGTCTTTACTCAACTTCACACCTTGCAATACAGGATAGAACTCCTTCTTTGACTGTTCCATTTTGAACTACTTCAAAATCTTGTCAAGGTATGTACTCATTGAAAAAACTTATCAAGCGTCTTGATCTATCTCTATAGATCTTGATGCTTAATATGTAAGCAGCTTCACCGAGGTCTTTCTTTTGAAAAACTCTTTTCAAATACTCCTTTATGCTTCCCAGAAAATTCTACACTATTTCCGATCAACAATATGTCATTCACATATACTTATCAGAAAGGCTGTAGTCCTCCCACTCACTTTTTGTAAATACAGGCTTCACTGCAAGTCTTTATAAATCTATATGCTTTGATCAACTCATCAAAGTGTATATTCCAACTCCGAGATGCTTGCACCAGTCCATAGATGGATCACTGGAGCTTGTACACTTTGTTAGCACCTTTAGGATTGACAAAACCTTCTTGTTGTATCATATACAACTCTTCTTTTAAGAAATCCATTAAGGAATGCTGTCTTGAGATCCATTTGCCAGATTTCATCAAATGTGGCAATTGCTAACATGATTCGGACAGACTTAAGCATCACTATGAGTGAGAAAATCTCATCGTAGTCAACACGTTGAACTTGTCGAAAACCTTTTGCGAAAATTCGAGCTTTGTAGATAGTAACACTACTATCAGCGTCCGTCTTCCTCTTGAAGATCCATTTATTCTCAATGGCTTGCTGATCATCGAGCAAGTCAACCAAAGTCCACACTTTGTTCTCATACATGGATCCCGTCTCAGATTTCATGGCCTCAAGCCATTTTGCAGAATCTGGGCTCATCATCGCTTCTTCATAGTTCGTAGGTTCGCCATGGTCAAGTAACATGACTTCCAGAATAGGATTACCGTACCACTCTGGTGCGGATCTTACTCTGGTTGACCTACGAGGTTCGTTAGTAACTTGATCTGAAGTTTCTTGATCAATATCATTAGCTTCCTCACTAATTGGTGTAGGTGTCACAAGAACCGGTTTCTGTGATGAACTACTTTACAATAAGGGAGCAGGTACAATTACCTCATCAAGTTATACTCTCCTCCCACTCACTTCTTTCGAGAGAAACTCCTTCTCTAGAAAGGATCCATTTTTAGCAACAAATGTCTTGCCTTCGGATCTGTGATCGAAGGTGCACCCAACAGTCTCCTTTGGGTATCCTATGAAGACACATTTCTCCGATTTGGGTTCAAGCTTATCAGGTTGAAGCTTTTTCACATAAGCATCGCAGCACCAAACTTTAAGAAACGACAATTTTGGTTTCTTGCCAAACCACAGTTCATAAGGTGTCATCTCAACGGATTTAGATCGTGTCCTATTTAACGTGAATGCAGCCGTCTCTAAAGCATAACCCCAAAACGAGAGTGGTAGATCGGTAAGAGACATCATAGATCGCACCATATCTAATAAAGTACGGTTACGACGTTCGGACACACCATTACACTATGGTGTTCCAGGTGGCGTGAGTAGTGAAACTATTTCACATTGTTTTAACTGAAGGCCAAACTCGTAGCTCAAATATTTTACTTCTGCGATCATATCGTAGAAACTTTTATTTTCTTGTTACGATGATTCTCCACTTCACTTTGAAATTCTTTGAACTATTCAAATGTTTCAGACTTGTGTTTCATCAAGTAGATATACTCATATCTGCTCAAATCATCTGTGAAGGTCAGAAAATAACGATACTTGCCGCGAGCCTTAACACTCATTGGACTACATACATCAGTATGTATTATTTCCAATAAGTTAGTAGCTTGCTCCATCGTTCCGAAGAACGGCGTTCTAGTCATCTTGCCCATGAGGCATGGTTCGCAAGCATCAAGTGATTCCAAAATCCCATCAGCATGGAGTTTCTTCATGCGCTTTACACCAATATGACCTAAACGGCAGTGCCACAAATAAGTTACACTATCATTATTAACTTTGCATCTTTTGGCTTCAATATTATGAATATGTGTATCACACGATCGAGATTCAATAAACCATTCACATTGGGTGTATGACCATAGAAGGTTTTATTCATGTAAATAGAACAACAATTATTCTTTGACTTAAATGAATAACCATATTGCAATAAACATGATCCAATCATATTCATGCTCAACGCAAACACCAAATAAAATTTATTTTAGGTTCAACACTAATCCCGAAGGTAAAGGGAGTGTGCGATGGTGATCTTATCAGCCTTGGAATCACTTCCAACACACATCATCACCTCGCCCTTAACTAGTATCTGTTTATTTTGCAACTCCTGTTTCGAGTTACTACTCTCAGCAACTGAACTAGTATCAAATACTGAGGGGTTGCTATAAACACTAGTAAAGTCCACATGAATAACATGTATATCAAATATACCTTTGTTCACTTTGCCATCCTTCTTATCCGCCAAATACTTGGGGTAGTTCCGCTTCCAGTGACCAGTCCCTTTGCAGTAGAAGCACTTAGTCTCAGGCTTAGGTCCAGACTTGGGCTTCTTCACTTGAGTAGCAACTTACTTGCCGTTCTTCTTGAAGTTCCCCTTCTATCCATTTGCCCTTTTCTTGAAACTAGTGGTCTTGTTAACCATCAACACTTGATGCTCTTTCCTGATTTCTACCTTCGTCGATTTCAGCATCGCGAAGTGCTCGGGAATTACTTTCGTCATCCCTTGCATATTATAGTTCATCACAAAGTTCTAGTAACTTGGAGATAGTGACTAGAGAACTTTGTCAATTACTATCATATTTGGAAGATTAACTCCCACTTAATTCAAGCAATTGTAGTACCCAGACAATCTGAGCACATGCTCACTGGTTGAGCTATTCTCCTCCATCTTGTAGGCAAAGTACTATCAGAGGTCTCATACCTCTCGACACGGGCATGAGTATGAAATACCAATTTCAACTCTTGGAACATATTATATGCTCCCTGGCGTTCAAAACATTGTTGAAGTCCCGGTTCTAAGCCGTAAAGCATGGTGCACTAAACTATCAAGTAGTCATCATACCGAGCTTTTGTCAAAACGTTCATAACGTCTGCATCTGCTCCTGCAATAGTTCTATCACCTAGCGGTGCATCAAGGACATAATACTTCTGTGTAGCAATGAGGATAATCCTTAGATCACGGAGCTAGTCCGCATTTTTGCTACTAACATCTTTCGACTTATTTTTCTCTAGGAACATATCAAAAAATAAACGGGGAACTACATCGTGAGGTATTGATCTACAACATAGACAAGCAAAATACTATCAGGTTCTAAGTTCATGATAAATTAAAGTTCAATTAATCATATTACTTAAGAACTCCCACTTAGATAGACATCCCTCTAATCATCTAAGTGATCACGTGATCCAAATCAACTAAACCATGTCCGATCATCACGTGAAATGGAGTAGTTTTCAATGGTGAACATCACTATGTTGATCATATCTACTATATGATTCATGCTCGACCTTCCGGTCTCAGTGTTCTGAGGCCATATCTGCATATGCTAGGCTCGTCAAGTTTAACCCGAGTATTTCTGCGTGTGCAAAACTGGCTTGCACCCGTTGTATGTGAACGTAGAGCTTATCACACCCGATCATCACGTGGTGTCTCGGCACGACGAACTTTGGCAATGGTGCATACTCAGGGAGAACACTTGTACCTGAAATTTAGTGAGAGATCATCTTATAATGCTACCGTCAATCAAAGCAAAATAAGATGCATAAAAGATAAACATCACACGCAATCAATATAAGTGATATGATATGGCCATCATCATCTTGTGCCTTTGATCTCCATCTCCAAAGCACTGTCATGATCATCATCGTCACCGGCGCGACACCTTGATCTCCATCGTAGCATCGTTGTCGTCTCGCCAACTATTGTTTCTACGACTATCTCTACCGCTTAGTGATAAAGTAAAAACAATTACAGGGCAATTGCATTGCATACAATAAAGCGACAACCATATGGCTCCTGCCAGTTGCCAACTGTCCTACAAAACATGACCATCTCATACAATAAAATTTAGCATCATGTCTTGACCATATCACATCACAACATGCCCTGCAAAAACAAGTTAGACGTCCTCTACTTTGTTGTTGCAAGTTTTACGTGGCTGCTACGGGCTGAGCAAGAACCGTTCTTACCTACGCATCAAAAACCACAACGATATTTCGTCAAGTTAGTGTTGTTTTAACCTTCAACAAGGACCGGGCGTAGCCACACTCGATTCAACTAAAGTTGGAGAAATTGACACCCGCCAGCCACCTGTGTGCGCAGCACGTCGGTAGAACCAGTCTCGCGTAAGCGTACGCGTAATGTCGGTCCGGGCCGCTTCATCCAACAATACCGCCGAATCAAAGTATGACATGTTGGTAAGCAGTATGACTAGTATCGCCCACAACTCACTTGTGTTCTACTCGTGCATATAACATCTACGCATAAACCTGGCTTGGATGCCACTGTTGGGGAACGTAGTAATTTCAAAAAAATTCCTACGCACACGCAAGATCATGGTGATGCATAGCAACGAGAGGGGAGAGTGTTGTCTATGTACCCTCATAGACCGTAAGCGGAAGCTTTATGACAACGCGGTTGATGTAGTCGTACGTCTACACGATCGACCGATCCTAGCACCGAAGGTACGGCACCTTCGCGGACTGCACACGTTCAGCTCGGCGGCGTCCCACGAACACATGATCCAATAGAGCTTCGAGGGAGAGCTTCGTCAGCACGACGGCGTGATGACGGTGACGATGAAGTTACCGACGCAGGGCTTTGCCTAAGCACCGCTACGATATGACCGAGGTGGATTATGGTGGAGGGGGGCACCGCACACGGCTAAAAGATCAACTGATCAACTTGTGTGTTTATGGGGTGCCCCCCTCCCCCGTATATAAAGGAGTGGAGGAGGGGGAGGGGCCGGCCCTCCTAGGCGCGCCCCAAGGGGAGTCCTACTCCCACTGGGAGTAGGATCCCCCCTTCCCTAGTTGGTCTAGGAGAGAAGGAAGGGGAAGGAGGGAGGAAGGAAAGGGGGGGCCGGCCCCCCTCCCAATTCGGATTGGGCTTGGGGGGCACGCCCCCTCCTTTGCTCCTTTCCCCTCTTTTCCACTAAGGCCCATATACCTCCCGGGGGGTTCCGGTAACCTCCCGGTGCTCCGATATATTCCCGATCTCACTTGGAACCATTCCAATGTCCAAATATAGTCGCCCAATATATCGATCTTTATGTCTCAGCCATTTCAAGACTCCTCGTCATGTCCGTGAGCATATCCGGGACTCCGAACTACCTTCGGTACATTAAAACACATAAATTCATAATACCGATCGTCACCGAACGTTAAACGTGCGGACCCTACGGGTTCGAGAACTATGTAGACATGACCGAGACATGTCTCCGATCAATAACCAATAGCGAAACCTGGATGCTCATATTGGTTCCTACATATTCTACTAAGATCTTTATCGGTTAAACCGCATAACAACATACGTTGTTCCCTTTGTCATCGGTATGTTACTTGCCTGAGATTCGATCGTCGGTATCTCAATACCTAGCTCAATCTCGTTACCGGCAAGTCTCTTTACTCGTTCCGTAATGCATCATCCCGCAATTAACTCATTAGTCACATTGCTTGCAAGGCTTATAGTGATGTGCATCACCGAGAGGGCCCAGAGATACCTCTCCGACATTCGGAGTGACAAATCCTTATCTCGATCTATGCCAACTCAACAAACACCATTGGAGACACCTGTAGAGCATCTTTATAATCACCCAGTTACGTTGTGACGTTTGATAGCACACAGAGTGTTCCTCCGGTATTCGGGAGTTGCATAATCTCATAGTCATAGGAACATGTATAAATCATGAAGAAAGCAATAGCAACATAGTAAACGATCAAGTGCTAAGCTAACGGAATGGGTCAAGTCAATCACATCATTTTCTAATGATGTGATCCCGTTAATCAACTGACAACTCATGTCTATGGCTAGGAAACTTAACCATCTTTGATTCAGTGAGCTAGTCAAGTAGAGGCATACTAGTGACACTCTGTTTGTCTATGTATTAACACATGTACTAAGTTTCCGGTTAATACAATTCTAGCATGAATAATAAACATTTATCATGATGTAAGGAAATAAATAATAACTTTATTATTGCCTCTTGGGCATATTTCCTTCAAGGAGGCAGGCCAAAGGGAAGGAGGCGCCCCCCCATGGGTTCGAATTAGACTAGGGGAAAGGGGGCGGCGCCCCCCCCCCTTGCCCTTTCCTACTCCCTCCCTCTTTCCCTCTTTCTTCTCTCCTACTCCGGAAAGGAAAATGGGAATCCTACTAGGACTTGGGAGTCCTAGTAGGACTCCCCACACTTGGCGCGCCCCCTCTAGGGCCGGCCTCCTCCTCCTTCCTCCTTTATATACGTGGGCTGGGGACACCCCAAAGGGACAACTGACAATCTCTTAGCCGTGTGCGGTGCCCCCCTCCACAGTTACACACCTCGGTCATATCGACGTAATGCTTAGGCGAAGCCCTGTGGCGGTAACTTCATCATCACTGTTGCCACGCCGTCGTGCTGACGGAACTCTCCCCCGACCTCAACTGGATCAAGAGTACGAGGGACGTCACCGAGCTGAACGTGTGCAGATCATGGAGGTGTCGTACTTTTGGTACTAGGATCGGTCGGATCGTGAAGATGTACGACTACATCAACCGCGTTGTCATAACGCTTCCGCTTTAGGTCTACGAGGGTACATGGACAACACTCTCCCCTCTCGTTGCTATGCATCACCATGATAGATCTTTCGTGTGTGTAGGAATTTTTTTGAAATTACTGCGTTCCCCAACAGTGGTATCAGAGCCAGGTTTATGCGTAGATGTTATATGCACGAGTAGAACACAAAGGAGTTGTGGGCGTGGGTATATACATATTGCTTGCCGTCACTAGTTGATTCTTGATTCGGCGGTATTGTTGGATGAAGCGGCCCAGACCGACATTACGCGTACGCTTACGCGAGACTAGTTCTACCGACGTGCTTCGCACATAGGTGGCTGGTGGGTGTCAGTTTCTCCAACTTTAGTTCAATCGGATTCAATGAATAGGGTTCTTTTTGAAGATCAAAAAGCAATCACTATACCGCGTTGTGGTTTTTGATGCGTAGGTAAGAACGGTTCTTGCTCATCCCGTAGCAGCCACGTAAAACTTGCAACAACAAAGTAGAGGACGTCTAACTTGTTTTTGCAGGGCATGTTGTGATGTGATATGATGCTAAATTTTATTGTATGAGATGATCATCTTTTGTAACACAGTTATCGTCAATTGGCAGGAGCCATATGGTTGTCGCTTTATTGTATGCAATGCAATCGCCCTGTAATTGTTTTTACTTTATCACTAAGAGGTAGCGATAGTCGTAGCAGCAATAGTTGGCGAGATGACAACGATGCTTCGATGGAGATCAAGGTGTCAAGCCGGTGACGAAGGTGATCATGACGGTGCTTTGGAGATGGAGATCAAAAGCACAAGATGATGATGGCCATATCATATCACTTATATTGATTGCATGTGATGTTTATCCTTTATGCATCTTATTTTTCTTAGTACGGCGGTAGCATTATAAGATGATCTCTCACTAAATTTCAAGGTACAAGTCTTCTCCCTGAGTATGCACCGTTGCGAAAGTTCATCGTGCTGAGACACCACGTGATGATCTGGTGTGATAAGCTCTACGTTCACATACAACGGGTGCAAGCCAGTTTTGCACACGCAGAATACTCGGGTTAAACTTGACGAGCCTAGCATATGCCGATATGGCCTCGGAACACTGAGACCGAAAGGTCGAGCGTGAATCATATAGTAGATATGATCAACATAGTGATGTTCACCATTGAAAACTACTCCATCTGACGTGATGATCGGACATGGTTTAGTTGATATAGATCACGTGATCACTTAGATGATTAGAGGGATGTCTATCTAAGTGGGAGTTCTTAAGTAATTTGATTAATTGAACTTAAATTTATCATGAACTTAGTCCTGATAGTATTTGCATATCTATGTTGTAGATCAATTGCTCGCGTATAGCTTCCCCGTTTCATTTATGATATGTTCCTAGAGAAAAATAAGTTGAAAGATGATAGTAGCAATGATGCGGACTAGGTCCGTGATCTGAGGTTTATCCTCATTGCTGCACAAAAGAATTATGTCCTTGATGCACCGCTAGGTGACAGACCTATTGCAGGAGCAGATGCAGACGTTATGAATGTTTGGCAAAGCTCGGTATGATGACTACTTGATAGTTTAGTGCACCATGCTTTACGGCTTAGAAGCGGGACTTCAAAAACATTTTGAATGCCACAGAACATATAAGATGTTCCAAGAGCTGAAATTTGTATTTCAGACTCATGCCCGAGTCGAGATGTATGAGACCTCTGACAAGTACTTTGCCTACAAGATGGAGGAGAATAGCTCAACCAGTGAGCATGTGCTCAGAATGTCTGAGTACTACAATCGCTTGAATCAAGCGGGAGTTAATCTTCTAGATACGATAGTGATTGACAGAGTTCTCTAGTCACTATCGCCAAGTTACTAGAACTTCGTGATGAACTATAATTTGTAAGGGATGACGAAAACGATTCCCGAGCTCTTTGCGATGTTGAAATCAGCAAAGGTAGAAATCAAGAAAAGCATCAAGTGTTGATGGTTGACAAGACCACTAGTTTCAAGTAAAATGGCAAGGGAAAGAAAGGGAACTTCAAGAAGAATGGCAAGCAAGTTGCCACTCCCATGAAGAAGCCCAAAGCTAGACCCAAGCCTGAAACTGAGTGCTTCTACTGCAAAGGAAATGGTCACTGGAAGTGGAACTGCCCTAGATACTTGGCCGATAAGAAGGATGGCAAAGTGAACAAAGGTATATTTGATTACATGTTATTGATGTGTACTTTACTAGTGCTTATAGCAACCCCTCAGTATTTGATACTGGTTCAGTTGCTAAGATTAGTAACTCGAAACGGGAGTTGTAGAATGAACAGAGACTAGTTAAGGGTGAAGTGATGATGTGTGTTGGAAGTGGTTCCAAGATTGATATGATCATCATCGCACACTCCCAATACTTTCGGGATTAGTGTTGAACCTAAATAAATGTTATTTGGTGTTTGTGTTGAGCATGCATATGATTTGATCATGTTTATTGCAATACGGTTATTCATTTAAAGTCAGAGAATAATTGTTGTTCTATTTACATGAATAAAACCTTCGATGGTCATACACCCAATGAAAATAGTTTGTTGGATCTCGATCGTAGTGATACACATATTCATATTATTGATGCCAAAGGATGCAAAGTTAATAAAGATAGTGCAACTTATTTGTGGCACTGCCGTTTAGGTCATATTGGTGTAAAGCGCATGAAGAAACTCCATGCTAATGGGCTTTTGAGATCACTTGATTATGAATCATTTGATGCTTGCGTACCATGCCTCATGGGCAAGATGACTAAGACTCCGGTCTCCGGAACAATGGAGCGAGCAACAGACTTGTTGGCAATAATACATACCGATGTATGCAGACCGGTGAGTGTTAAGGCTCGCGGCAGGTATCGTTATTTTCTGACCTTCACAGATGATTTGAGCAGATATGGTTATATCTACTTAATGAAACACAAGTCTGAAACAGTTGATAATTTCAAAGAAGTTCAGAGTGAAGTGGAGAATCATCGTAACAAGAAAATAAAGTTTTCTACGATTTGATCGCGGAGACGAATATTTGAGTTACAAGTTTGGTCTTCATTTAAAACAATGTGGAATAGTTTCGCAACTCACGCCACCTGGAACACCACAGCATAATGGTGTGTCCGAACGTTGTAATCGTACTTTATTGGATATGGTGCGATCTATGATGTCTCTTACCGATTTACCACTATGGTTTTGGGGTTATGCATTAGAGACAACTGCATTCACGTTAAATAGGGCACCATCTAAATCCGTTGAGATGACACCGTATGAACTATGGTTTGGCAAGAAAACAAAGCTGTCATTTCTTAAAGTTTGGGTTTGCGATGCTTATGTGAAAAAGTTTCAAACTGATAAGCTCAAACCCAAATCGGAGTAGTGCATCTTCGTAAGATACCCAAAAAGAAACTGTTGGGTACACCTTCTATCACAGATCCGAAGGCAAGATATTTTGTTGCTAAGAATGGATCCTTTTTAGAGAAGAAGTTTTTCTCGAAAGAATTGAGTGGGAGGAAAGTAGAACTTGATGAGGTAATTGTACCTTCTCCCGAATTGGAAAGTAGTTCATCACAGAAATCAGTTCCAGTGATTCCTATACCAATTAGTGAGGAAGCTAATGATAATGATCATGAAACTTCATATCAAGTTACTACCGAACCTCGTAGGTCAACCAGAGTACGGTCCACACCAGAGTGGTACGGTAATCCTGTTCTGGAAGTCATGTTACTAGACCATGACGAACCTACGAACTATGAGGAAGCGACGATGAGCCCAGATTCTGCAAAATGGCTTGAGGCCATGAAATCTGAGATGGGATCCATGTATGAGAACAAAGTATGGACTTTGGTTGACTTGCCCGATGACTGGTGAGTCATTGAGAATAAATGGATCTTCAAGAGGAAGACGGACGCTGATAGTAGTGTTACTATCTACAAAGCTCGAATTTTCGCAAAATGTTTTTGACAAGTTCAAGGTGTTGACTACTATGAGATTTTCTCACTCGCATCGATGCTTAAAGGTCTGTCCCAATCATGTTAGCAGTTGCCGCATTTTATGAAATCTGGCAAATGGATGTCAAAACTATATTCCTTAATGGATTTCTTAAAGAAGAGTTGTATATGATGCAACCAGAAGGCTTTGTCGATCCTAAAGGTGCTAACAAAGTGAGCAAGCTCCAGCGATCCATCTATGGACTGGTGCAAGCATCTCGGAGTTGGAATATATGCTTTGATAAAGTGATTAAAGCATATGGTTTTATACAGACTTGCGGTGAAGCCTATATTTACAAGAAAGTGAGTGGGAGCACTACAACATTTCTGATAAGTATATGTGAATGACATATTGTTGATCAGAAATAATGTAGAATTTTCTGGAAAGCATAAAGGAGTGTTTGAAAGGAGTTTTTGAAAGAAAGACCTCGGTGAAGCTACTTACATATTGAGCATCAAGATCTATAGAGATAGATCAAGATGCTTGATATATTTTCAATGAGTACATACCTTGACAAAATTTTGAAGTAGTTCAAAATGGAACAGTCAAAGAAGGAGTTCTTGCCTGTGTGGCAAGGTGTGAAGTTAAGTAAAGACTCAAAACCCGACCACGGCAGAAAATAGAAAGAGAATGAAAACTCGTTCCCTATGCCTCAGTCATAGGTTCTATCAAGTATGCTATGCTGCGTACCAGACCTATTGTGTACCTCACCGTAAGTTTGGCAAGAGGGTACAATAGTGATCCAGGAGTGGATCACTGGACATCGGTCAAAAATATCCTTAGTGGAATAAGGAAATGTTTCTCGGTTATGGAGGTGACAAAGAATTCGTCGTAAAGAGTTACGTCGATGCAAGCTTTAACACCGATCTGGATGACTCTCAGTCTCGATCTAGATATATATTGAAAGTGGGAGAAATTAGCTAGAGTAGCTCCGTGCAAAGCATTGTAGACATAGAAAATTTGCAATATACATATGGCTCTGAATGTGGCAGACCCGTTGACGAAATTTCTCTCACAAGCAAAACATGATCACTCTTTGGGTGTTAATCACATAGTGTGAACTAGATTATTGACTCTAGTAAACCCTTTGGGTGTTAGTCACATGGAGATGTGAACTAATCACATAAAGATGTGAACTATTGGTGTTAAATCACATGACGATGTGAACTAGATTATTGACTCTAGTGCAAGTGGGAGACTGGAGGAAATATGCCCTAGAGGCAATAATAAAGTTGTTATTTATATTTCCTTATTTCATGATAAATGTTTATTATTCATGCTAGAATTGTATTAACCGGAAACTTAGTACATGTGTGAATACATAGACAAAACAAAGTGTCCCTAGTATGCCTCTACTTGACTAGCTCGTTTATCAAAGATGGTTATGTTTCCTAACCACAGACATGTGTTTTCATTTGATGAACGGGATCACATCATTAGGAGAATGATGTGATGGACAAGACCCATTTGTTATCTTAGCATTATGATCGTTACAGTTTCATTGCTACTGCTTTCTTCATGACTTATACATGTTCCTCAGACTATGAGATTATGCAACTCCCGAATACCAGAGGAACACCTTGTGTGCTATCAAACGTCACAACGTAACTGGGTGATTATAAAGATGCTCTACAGATGTCTCTGATGGTGTTTGCTGAGTTGGCATAGATCGAGATTAGGATTTGTCACTCCGTGTATCAAAGATGTATCTCTGGGCCCTCTCGGTAATGCACATCACTATAAGCCTTGCAAGCATTGTGACTAATGAGTTAGTTGCGGGATGATGCATTACGGAACGAGTAAAGAGACTTGCCGGTAACGAGATTGAACTAGGTATGAGGATACCGACGATCGAATCTCGGGCAAGTAACATACCGATGACAAAGGGAACAACGTATGTTGTTATGCGGTTTGACCGATAAAGATCTTCATAGAATATGTAGGAGCCAATATGAGCATCCAGGTTCCGCTATTGGTTATTGACTGAATATGTGTCTCGGTCATGTCTACATAGTTCTCGAACCCGTAGGGTCCGCACGCTTAACGTTCGATGACGATTTGTATTATGAGTTATGTGATTTGATGACCGAAGTTTGTTCGGAGTCCCGGATGAGATCGGGGACATGACGAGGAGTCTCGAGATGGTCGAGAGGTAAAGATCGATATATTGGAAGGCTATATTCGGACATCGAAAAGGTTCTGAGTGATTCGGGTATTTTTCGGAGTACCAGAGAGTTATGGGAATTCGCCGGGAGAAGTATTGGGCCTTATTGGGCCATACGGGAATAGAGGAGGTAGGCCAGATGGAAGGAGGCGCCCCCCCCATGGGTCCAAATTGGACTAGGGGAAAGGGGGCGGCGCCCCCTCTAGGGCCGGCCTCCTCCCCTCCTTTATATACGTGGGCAGGGGACACCCCAAAGGGACAACAGACAATTTCTTAGCCGTGTGCGGTGCCCCCCTCCACAGTTACACACCTCGGTCATATCGACGTAGTTCTTAGGCGAAGCCCTGCGCCGGTAACTTCATCATCACCGTCGCCACGCCGTCGTGCTGACGAAACTCTCCCTCGACCTCAACTGGATCAAGAGTACGAGGGACGTCACCGAGCTGAACGTGTGCAGATCGCGGAGGTGCCGTACTTTCGGTACTAGGATCGGTCGGATCGTGAAGACGTACGACTACATCAACCTCGTTGTCATAACGCTTCCGCTTTCGGTCTACGAGGTTACTTGGACAACACTCTCCCCTCTCATTGCTATGCATCACCATGATAGATATTGCGTGTGCGTAGGATTTTTTTTAAATTACTGCGTTCCCCAACAAGATGAAGAACCAACATGATCATATGTGTAACAAGTACCAAAAAATGGTGGATGAAGTAAGCAAGATATTTGAATTGCAGGATGGTGTTGACAAGGTGGACTACCAAAATAAGTTGAAGAAGAATAAGAAAGAGGTAGAGATGGAACTCAAGATGGAGAAGCTTAGGCTTGCAATGGAGCAAAGGTGTATCATGAAGACTTGGGAAATTCAAGACACAAGTAAGGTCATGAATGAGATCAAGGTGGGCAGGGACCAACTTGCAGAACAGAAGGAGCTTGAGAACGTTGTTGCTGACCTAATGAATGTTGGGCATGGGAGTAAGGAGAAGCTAGAGCATATCAAGACAATCCTGGAGTCATGAAGATGGTGAAGTCCAAGTTGGATAAGTAAATATAAGGCCCCTATATATAACATGCCTTGGAAGGATGGGGATGGGTGCATTTTTTGGGTGATTGTAATGATGCTATTTAAGTAAAAACTACTTGCTAGTGTTACGTACTGCACCACCTGATCGAGATTAGGATTACGTACTGCACAACCTTGTGTGCTATCAAACGTCACAACGTAACTGGGTGATTATAAAGATGCTCTACAGATGTCTCCGATGGTGTTTGCTGAGTTGGCATAGATCGAGATTAGGATTTGTCACTCCGTGTATCAAAGATGTATCTCTGGGCCCTCTCGGTAATGCACATCACTATAAGCCTTGCAAGCATTGTGACTAATGAGTTAGTTGCGGGATGATGCATTACGGAACGAGTAAAGAGACTTGCCGGTAACGAGATTGAACTAGGTATGAGGATACCGACGATCGAATCTCGGGCAAGTAACATACCGATGACAAAGGGAACAACGTATGTTGTTATGCGGTTTGACCGATAAAGATCTTCATAGAATATGTAGGAGCCAATATGAGCATCCAGGTTCCGCTATTGGTTATTGACTGAATATGTGTCTCGGTCATGTCTACATAGTTCTCGAACCCGTAGGGTCCGCACGCTTAACGTTCGATGACGATTTGTATTATGAGTTATGTGATTTGATGACCGAAGTTTGTTCGGAGTCCCGGATGAGATCAGGGACATGACGAGGAGTCTCGAGATGGTCGAGAGGTAAAGATCGATATATTGGAAGGCTATATTCGGACATCGAAAAGGTTCTGAGTGATTCGGGTATTTTTCGGAGTACCAGAGAGTTATGGGAATTCGCCGGGAGAAGTATTGGGCCTTATTGGGCCATACGGGAATAGAGGAGGTAGGCCAGATGGAAGGAGGCGCCCCCCCCCATGGGTCCAAATTGGACTAGGAGAAAGGGGGCGGCGCCCCCTCTAGGGCCGGCCTCCTCCCCTCCTTTATATACGTGGGCAGGGGACACCCCAAAGGGACAACAGACAATTTCTTAGCCGTGTGCGGTGCCCCCCTCCACAGTTACACACCTCGGTCATATCGACGTAGTTCTTAGGCGAAGCCCTGCGCCGGTAACTTCATCATCACCGTTGCCACGCCGTCGTGCTGACGAAACTCTCCCTCGACCTCAACTGGATCAAGAGTACGAGGGACGTCACCGAGCTGAACGTGTGCAGATCGCGGAGGTGCCGTACTTTCGGTACTAGGATCGGTCGGATCGTGAAGACGTACGACTACATCAACCTCGTTGTCATAACGCTTCCGCTTTCGGTCTACGAGGTTACGTGGACAACACTCTCCCCTCTCATTGCTATGCATCACCATGATAGATCTTGCGTGTGCGTAGGATTTTTTTTTTAAATTACTGCGTTCCCCAACAAGATGAAGAACCAACATGATCATATGTGTAACAAGTACCAAAAAATGGTGGATGAAGTAAGCAAGATATTTGAATTGCAGGATGGTGTTGACAAGGTGGACTACCAAAATAAGTTGAAGAAGAATAAGAAAGAGGTAGAGATGGAACTCAAGATGGAGAAGCTTAGGCTTGCAATGGAGCAAAGGTGTATCATGAAGACTTGGGAAATTCAAGACACAAGTAAGGTCATGAATGAGATCAAGGTGGGCAGGGACCAACTTGCAGAACAGAAGGAGCTTGAGAACGTTGTTGCTGACCTAATGAATGTTGGGCATGGGAGTAAGGAGAAGCTAGAGCATATCAAGACAATCCTGGAGTCATGAAGATGGTGAAGTCCAAGTTGGATAAGTAAATATAAGGCCCCTATATATAACATGCCTTGGAAGGATGGGGATGGGTGCATTTTTTGGGTGATTGTAATGATGCTATTTAAGTAAAAACTACTTGCTAGTGTTACGTACTGCACCACCTGACTACAAACGTTATGTTATATTATGTAATGCACCTGATGAATGTATGTTGTGTTTAACGTCATTTCCTCTTCATTTATGTTATGTTTAAGTTCCGTATCACTATCTGAATGTGTCATTATCGGAATGCATGTGAACGCAGTTGAATGTGTAACTATCAATGCATCTCAATGTGTCATCATCTGAATGCATTTTTACCAACATGGATGTTACCTAAAATGGATTTAAATGTGTTGCCAAACATTGCCCAACAGGTGTTTCCAAAAATGGATGATAACTGACATAGAAATATGAAGCCAATTGGCAAAACAGTGTCCAAACTGACAAACATAGATGTTGCCAAAATTGGGTCCTAACTGACACTGACATATGTTGCCAAAATTCAGAAAACGACGAAGACAAGTTGTTAAAATTGAGACAAAACATTTGTTAAAACAGTGATAGTTCACTCATGGTTGTCTCAAACTGACAAACATGGATGTTGCCAATTCCGAAAACATAGACAGTTCACTCATATATGCACCATAGGTAGTTCATGTTCATAGGTAGCCTAACACTCACATCATAGGTTGTTTAAACTTACATACAAATATAAGTTAGTTGATACTACTAACTTCTACTTCTAACTGCACCTTTTCTTCATAAACCGCCACAACTTCTTCAGTTTAGTCGGGCGGAACAGCGGGAGATGGGTGCACCCAAGCATGTAGAGTGGGCGCTAAGCATGCATCTTGCATGTCGTCTAATTCTTCGCCCTCTGCACCTCCTCTCCTGGCTCCTCCTCCTACCCCCTCCCGTGGCTCCCTCTCAATGTTCACTGGAAGAACGATGTCTGCCACCTCCTCCACATCGATGGGCGCCCCTTGTGGCCTCCTCCGACAGGGCGAGCCACGACCTGCACATCAGGCAAAGCCACCTATTCCTCGTTTTCGTCAATGACGACCACGGGCATACCCGGCGCCGGCTTCTTGCGGGCGATGGTAAGGTAGTTGGGGTCGACACGATGTGGCACAACAACATCAACGTGCTCGACATGCTCTGCCTCTTGATCCGTTAGGAGCGGCCGCGGGCTGCACCTGTTGCACGGGCGGTAATGCACCAGCAAGCGTGCTACGAAGCATCACAAGACCGCGACTCGGACATGCACCACACAATAACAGCAACCACGGTCACGCTCTTGTCGTCCAGGAACACACGAGCCTTCTCATCCGCCCTGAAGTGTCTGAGCAAGCCCCACACGTGATTCGTGAGCAATGGGGCTCTCTTGAACTAGACGGCGACCTCGTGAGCAATGGAGACCTTGATCGGTTCGGTGTCGGCCTAGTCATTGACCATCCTCTCCCACTCATTGGTCTTCACCATCGATGGTGGCGGGCGGTTGGTTGGTTAGGGATTTGAGATAGAGGGAGAGAAAGAGAGGGAGAGAAAGAGAGAGAGAGAGAGAGAGAGAGAGAGAGAGAGAGAGAGAGAGAGAGAGATGAGGGTTAGAGAGATGATGAGGGAGGCGACGAGAGAGAGGACTGGTGGAGTAGGCACGGCTATTGAATCAGGTGTGGCGATTTGACTATTCAACGTGTGTGACAGACAAGTATGCCCGAGACGGCGACCATGTGGTGCCAAACTGGAGCATAGATTGTTTTCCAATGCGAGGAGTTTTCTGTAAAAGCGTAGCGCCATGCAGCGGCACTCTCTACCCTCTATCGTGGAGGGGGCGTAGAGGTACCGTAGAATGCAATGTATTCTCGTGTATGGGGACTATATTGGAGCGTTTCTCGAGTTGCGGTACCAAACTAAACATGTAATTTTCACGAACATATCCTATCTTATACAACGTGGATTCGTGGAACGTAAATTTATGATCTCTTTACATGGACATAAATCTTACACAATTCTCTTTACCAACTTAGGTTCTCCTATTTCTATGTGTTTAGAAAGGCTCACATTAAGTTCCAGTTAGACTTTACAGTTTACGTTTCACACAAATAACGCAAGTTTGGATGAGCCCATCATTCGTGTGTGCGGCCCTCTGGTAGTTAGGGTTTCTCCCTTGGCGCGACTAGATGGGATGGTGGGAACTTCCTATTTGCCGCTCTCTGCGACAAACTGTCGTTGACTCGTAACGTGCTAGCAACTAGCGAACAAAGGTGGGCCGGCCCAATAATGAGATCACTTACGCGCTACAGCTTCCGGTTTTGGGAACCTCCTAGAAGGTTCCTGAACTGATGTTCTGTGGTTTTCGATTTTTAATTTGTGGTGTTTTCTTTTTTTATCTTTTGTGTATTTTCTGTTTCATTTTCATTTTTTTGTATCTCTCTTTCTTTTATAGTTTTTCTATTTCTTATGTAATTAACTTTCTACAAGTTTTTTCTTTTCTATTTTTATTTTTCAGAATTTGTTTGAAGTTTCAAAAAAATCCTGTTTAAAAAAAAATATTCACAAGTTCCATAAAATTTTTGGTTTCTTAAAAATGTTCACATATTTGAAAAAATATTCCCTTTTCAAAAAGTGTTCCTCCTTCAAATTTCATTCACAGATTTGAAAACATTTCTTGATTTCAAAAAATGTTCGCATATTTGAAAAAATGCTCCCCTTTCAAAATATGTTCATAAGTTCAAAAATGTTTCTATTTTCAAATGTTGTTCACACATTCAATAAAAGTTCATAATGTTCGCTTTTCTAAAAAAATCAATGTTTCAAGTTTTGTTAACAGATGCAAAAAAATGTTCCCTTTTGTCAAAAATGTTCATGTTTTCAAAAAAAATTCCTTTTTCCAACGTTTGTTCATGAATTCAAAAAAAAATCAAAATTTGCCCAAATAATATAAAAATTTGTTTGAAGGTTAAAAATTCAAAATTTGCCCAAATGTATTCAAATTATCGAAAATCTATATGCTACAGTACATGTACATAAAATAACATGTAGTGGGAAATATATACCGGAAGATTAAGTGGCTAGCAGCGCTCGTGGAGGAGAGTGACGTCCTGGGCTCGATATCCCGCTGCGTCAGTTTCGATTTACTGAATTTTTTTACTGCTGTAAACACAATTCGTGGTGTCTCTCAGTGGGTCGGCCCACTCGCCCGCCTCATGTGCGTCACGCTCGCTATTCGCCGCAAAATGCGGCACATAGCAGCTCTCGGGATGGTGGCCCGGCATTAGTGTTTTCCCCTTTGTCATTCAGTTGAATATAATGAGCAGAAAAGCGAGTGCCTCCTTTCTACCTCCTGCCTCTATGCTCATGGCGTGCGTTAGAGGTGATTTGCGCGAATAGAACAAAGGGCCGTACAATTGAAGCCTCGAGAGGATGCAGTAGCGAAGTCGGGATTGTAGGATCGGCAGCAATGTGCACCGAGGCCGAAGACAAGGAAGCACCACTCTATGACGCCCTCCCCGCACCTTGCACGTGTTGGGAAGATATCAAGAGGTGGTAGACAAACAACTAGGGTATCCTCGGACAAACTCGTCCCGTCCCCTGCGTCGCCTCCACAGGCGGCACGGGCGGAGACCACATAGAGCGGCGCTGCCAACCCCTCGTTCTCCCCCGCCCCCCTCGCCATCGCCGGAGGAGGCCACCGGGCAAACGGCGGCGGCGGGGATCCTCTCTTGTGTCCGGATTTGCACGTCCAGGGCGGCGCGTGGATGGTGGTAGCTTCTGCTTGCTCACAACGCCGTGACATCATGGGAGGTGTGCGGGCTAGCAGAGCTGTGGTGCGTGGGGGTGTGTTGTTGGGCGGTGCTCCGGGCGAAAGCTTTTCGTGCTTTGGCCGGCCGATGGCGGCGGTGTCCGTGGATGTCGTGTTACCTCCTTGGAGGCGTCGCCGTGGAGTCCACCCCTGCACACCCTCGGATCCAGCTCTTTGGGTGAAAGCCTAAGGCCCGGTCGGGCTAGGCGACAGCGTCGGCATCGTCGCTCCCCCCTTTGGGGCATCGTCTTGAAGACATTGGGATCCGGTTCACGCTCTCCATGTGCTATGCACTGACGGTACTGCAATCGGCAGGTGCCCGGCCGATAGTGTGGAGGTTGTGGCGTCGCGACGTGTGTGGCGGCGATAATGGTGGCAAGATATGCATGGTTGTAGCTGGTCTTTGTCCTCGACAGTCGGCTTGCTCCTGAGCGTGAAGTCGGAGCTACGGCGTTGCGGGGAGACACGGTGGCAACGATGCCAGGTGATGAGCCATTCGGACCCAGTCGGCGCCAGACGTGCTCCTTTTCTCTTGTGATGCTTGACATCAAAGTCGGAGCTGCCAGGTCCTTATCGTCGACGGACGATCGTTTGGCTTGGGCCAACTTGGTTCCCGTGTGTCATTCGTTGAGATGGGCCTTGATGGGTCATTCGTGATGAAGTCAGAGTCGCTTGCTCAGGGGGAGGTGATAACGATGACATTGCAGGAAACCTCGACAGTGTCCTCGCCTCGGCGGTGTGTATGGGTCTTGTTGGTGCCAGGTCGGCCGGGTGCCCTTCTTACTGGGCATGTTGTAACGGTTTTAGCCCGGGTTTCCGTAAATTAATCAGGCAGCTCTCTTTTACTTTAAAAAAAAATTAAGATCCGCAGGGGATGAGTGTCGAAAAAAAAGGAGATCAAACAACAAGGATGAAAAAAAAGAAGGTTTTGGATTCCTCCAACGGACAGCTTTTCTCAGCTCAAAGAGCCGACCCTGCGACCAACACTGCCTACAAGACTTGCCACGTCCCGACCCTGATAAGGTTTAAACTCTAACTTGTTTAAATTCCAATTTATCTATTGATGCTAAAACGACTCCTAATAAGGTTCAAATTTTCCCTATCTTATTCATAAATTTATGTTCTTTTTACGTGGAACATAAATCTTATGTGCACATTAGAGACTTATGTTATGTCCCCCACAAAAAAAAGAGACTTATTTTTTTAGAAAAGGAGGATGACCACCGGCCTCTGCATCTGGGCGATGCATGTGGCCACTTTATTAATTATTCTCACAAGACCTTACAAAGTTATACAACAGTAAGACTAAAGCCACCGTCTAGGCAATATCTGCCGCTACTCCTATCCAGTTGATGTAGGGATGCTGATAGTCTGGGCCTAATACCAAACAGACCTCGCAGCCAAACCTAACATCTATGACCTGAGGTCCCAACCAGGACGCCTGCCGGGTATGGGGCACCCACCAGTCCAGCGCACTCTTCAACCCGGACGCCTGCCGGGTATGAGGCCGCCACAGCCACCTGCCACCAACTCATCTTCAGAGCTGTACTGTTGCATCTACCGTGCCAGGTCTCTTTTCCATCGACGCCACCACGACGCCAGACAACATCGTCCTCCTGCGCGAGTCCATCCTCGCACATCGAACGCCGAATCTGCACTGCGCCACGCCGTCGAGATCCGCCGCCATCAATGTGTAGGATGAAGTACCGCTCCACCTAAGATGCGGTCCACTGGTCCCTCGAGCCCGTGCACACCTCCAAGAACGACGCCCCCAAGGGGGGAACGAAATAAGAACGCCGCCGCCTTCCGATCAACTGATCTAGGGTTTCCTCCAGAGGTAGCAGACAGTGACCTTGAAACTCTCCTCGGCGATGCCTTCAAGAAGGGAACGTCGCAAAATAGCACCGCCACTGCCGGCTTTGGCAGTAAGCCGAAAGCAAGTTTTCACCCGGATCTGTTCGAAGGACCTCCATCAAGCATCTCGTGCACGGATCGCCGCCATCTCTGCCGGGGACTGGACGATGGATCCAGGGCGCCGCCGCCTGACCGGCCACGGCACCTCCGCGGTGCCTAAGCCGGCGCCGTCAGGCCCACCATGCCCGCCTGTAGACGCCCTCCAGATCTGCCGGCCCGCGGACGAAGCCCGCGACTGGGCAGCCGCCACAGGTGCTCCTCGGCCGCGGGGAGAACGCGCCTGCGCTGTCGTTGCCGTCACACTCGCCGCGGGGCGCCCGCTGCTCCTTGCCGCCGGTGCACCGCCGATCCATGAGCCGCCGTCGCTGACAGGAGATCGCCACCACCGCGCGAGGGGGAGGGCCCCGGCGCTGCCGTCACTGGAGGCAACGCCGGCCTGGCCTTGGGCGGCGGCAGGAGAAGGGAGAGAGGAGCTGAGGCCTAGGGCCGGCGCGTTAGATCACCCCCCGTGTCGCCAGGGGCTGGCGACGCGGGGGTTTCGTTGGAGCTGAGGCCTAGGGCCGGCCTCGTAACTCTCTTTAAAATGTGGGAGAATTTTACTTCCCCGACCTCTGCACCAACTAGGGATGCATATGGCCATTTTAGTATGAGTACCAAGATAAACATGGTCCTCAGAATTTTTTTAAAATGAGTATCAAGATATTTTTTTGATGAGTGGTTCCACCACACACCAAACTTGATCCTCAATAAATGGGGAAAACCCCTGTGCATCACCTGTGAATTGAACTCGGGTAGTTAGGCTGCACAACCGCATGCCCAACCACTGAGCCAAGGCTCTTTTTGCCAAAAAAAAGAGACTTATGTTATGTGTTTACAAAGATTCGCATTCACAGCCCTACACATTACAATAACTACTTAACTTAACTGCCTTTACTCTTGTTGGCGGGTAAAGGAATGACTAATTCGTATCTAGATGTTTTTCAAGGATGTCACGTCTAACAACTTCTACCGTCCGATTTGTTTGTGCTTTATTTTTCGCGCACGAACTGATCCACTCGCATCGCCTTTCCATCCGCGTCGCGTGTCGCGTCTGTTCGGGAGGGATACAGCGCGAGCGGGCTGTGTTATTTTGTTTTGGGCCGGCCCCCCTATTTTTTGTTTGTTGCGCTTGCTTAGAATCTGAACAGTTTAACCTAGGCTACAAGATCGAGCCCGCAGCCTCAGTCCAGTCGTCACTGTCCTTCGCCTCTTCCCCTCTCATCCCTTGTTCTTTCCACCACTGTTTTCGTTTTGATCGAATCCAAAGGGAGACGACCTGATCTGGTGTGCTTGTGGTGACAGAGATGGCAGGGGAGGCCGGCAGAGTGAATGTTCATCCCCTTTTTTCTCTCGCATTTTTGTTTTCTGTTGTCATGGCATCTTGGGATGTTTTGTTTGTTTGAGGGATGAACGGCAAGAACTCGGGGCGGGAGAGAATGTGTGTATATATGAGTGGCATAGATGAGGGGGTGGGTGTTTTTCTGATCCAGTAGATCCGTTTGCATCATACTTTTTTTAGAGAGCAGATGAAAATGTTAAGTGTGGAACCTCTGAATACATGGGGGGAGATGTCTGAATCTTTTTTGTGTGTGTCTGTTTGTAGGGAGCATGTGTAGTATTTTTCAGACAATATAGGTGGTTCCGCCGGTGAGCAGGTCCTGGTAGTGTTTTAACATGTTTTTCATTTGTCTGAAACTTTGCTAGGTGTGAATTTCTGGAACCTTTTTTTATTGTTTGAGGAGGAACCATATTTTGATTTCTTTTAAAGCTGTGGCATATAGTACAACTTTGGAAATTGACAGTATGGTTGTACCAGGCCTAAATGTATAGCTTTTTTACGAAGATACATGTGCGATTACAGATTTTGTGAAATCTTTTTTGAAGATACGTGATTGAAAATCCAGCAAAGAGTATTCTCCAACTAGAAATTTATGTGATGCCGCAAGTGAGATGCTATTCACTTTAAATACTGGTAGAAATTTACTGTTTGAACCTTGAAATACACTTTGTTCAGTTATATTATCCTAACCAGAACGTTCAGAACAGTCTATTCCAGATACTACTTATTTATTCAGTTTTTAGGCTATAACAGTTTTAGGTGTCCACTCCTTCCCTTTTTTTAAGCACACATTTTCTGTTGCAAGCTCATGTCTATTCACGATGATACTTCCTCGTAGTTTTTGATATGTTATGCTGTATGGTTTATTTTAGTATTTTTTTAATTTCCTTTTTTTTCGAGCGGGGTGAGAAGTGTATATTGGGGGTAGTTTCGAGTTAGCTTGTCTGAACAAGAGCATATAGCATGTGAAATGTAGACCATTTTTGCAGTTTGTTTGACTAACATAATTAGTAGTTAACTGTTTTTTTCTTTTCTTTTTTCTCATCGGGAGTTGTCTTGTGGGACGGTGCTGACAATGACTTCAAGATCGACATTCGGGGTGAGTTCGGATGAGTTGTATTTGTTTTGTTTTTTCATCACTTTTTTTCTAAATGCATGCAGCTTTTGTTTGATTTGAACAATTTTTTTGTGTACCACACCTGGGGCATTCATTATTAGTAGATACCTTTTTTATTCCTGTTTCTTTTTCTGTTTTGTGGATACAAAAATTGCCACAGAGTGTTGCTACAAGCTTGAACATCGCCAAAGAAGGGATGGCAGCGGGGAGGCAAAGACTCGCGTTGAATACAGCACCTATTGTGATGGACGCATAGCTTTCAACAAGAAGGACTGGAGACACTTTGTCTCAAAGACGACCCTGAACATCAATGACTGCATTTTCATCTTCTTCAAGGCCAGCACAAGACTTACCTGAATGTTACTGCCGTCGTCGTCAACAAGCTCTAAGAGACACTTTTCCAGAAGCTATGTCCTCTAGTTATGTAGCCTGATGATGAAAAAACTCGCCCCATCCTTGTATATGCGCTGGACAAGAAACCAAGTACCTCTCGCTTTTGATGTTTGTTTTATCTCTACGCTGTCAGAACTACGTGCACAATGTGTTTCTCGTAATGATAAGAGTTGTTATCTATTTTTATCAGTGCCTTTCTTTAGCAGTAATGTGTTTGTTTTTGGATATTTTGTTTATGTCACTTGTTCTTTCTTCCCCTATGTTTTGTTTCATGCACTTTTTTCCATGTCAATTTTTTTCTATACTGTATATGCAAGTGTTTGCCTAGTAGTTTTTTTCACAAAGTATTCTTTTCCCGATTTAGTTGTATGTAAACCCCTCGACTCTGAAATAGGGCTTTTTGGTAGTCTTTTTGTAGTCACCTCAGTTGCAAGTAGTCATCTCAAAAATCGATTTTGTTAGGTGGACAAGTGAATGTTTGTTATCTTTCCGTGTTTCAGAACTATGTAGAACATGTGTTTCTTGTAATGATAAGTGTTGCTGTCATTTTTTTTATCAGTACCTTTTTTATTACCGTTAATGTGTGTGCTTGGATATTCGTTATGTCACTGTTTTCTCTTTTTACCTTTTCTATACTATATATTTGCAAGCGCTTGCCTAGTTGTTTTTTCACAAAAATATAAAATTCCTGAATATCATTGCAAGTAGTCGCCTCATTTGCCTCGGTTTTGCAATTCCATTCTCGACTCGCAATTGGGACATCTTTTTTGCAAGTAATCTAGTTTGCATATCCACCATCGTGTCGCAACTAGGAGGGTCGTAGCGTAGTTTGTAGTTGTCTTGTAGGTGCAAGCAAACCATTGGCCGCAACTAGGGGTGGTGTTTTTCATAGTGTTTTTGTAGGCGCCCTAACCCACCACAGTTTTGCAAGTCAACCATCAAGCCGCTACTAGGGGGGGGGGGGCAATTTGATTGCAGTGTCTGTGTTTTGTAGGTGCCCTAGTTGCATGTCAACCATCGACCCGCGGCTAGGGGGGCATTTGTTTGTAGGGCACCAGTTTGCAAGTTAATCATTGACTCACAACAAGGGGGAGGGGGCGTGTTTTCGTATATCTTGTAGTCGAACCAGTCGTTTTTGGAACTCTTGCAACCATGCCCAGTTGCAAGTCAACCCTCGACTTGCAAGTCAATTATCAATTCGAAACTAGTGGGTGGTATGTGTGTTTGTAAGTGCCCTAGTTGCAAGTCTACCATCAACTCGCTACTAGGGGGAGGTGGGTGTGTTTGTAGGGGGTCTAGTTGCAAGTCAACAATCAACTTGCAACTGGGGGGCGGCGTCTGCGTGTGTTTGTCAGGGGCTCCAGTTGCAAGTCCATCATCGACTTGTAACTAGGGAGGGGGCGTGTTTGTACGGGCCCCAGTTGCAAGTCAACCATCGACGCGCAACTAGGGGGGTGTTTGTACGGGCCCCAGTTGCAAGTCAACCATCGACTTGCAACTAGGGGGGCGGTGTATGTGTGTGTTTGTCGGGGGCCCCAGTTGCATGCCAACCATCGACTTGCAACTAGGGGGTGTTTTTAGGGGCCCCAATTGCAAGTCAACCATCAACTTGCAATTAGGGAGGGAAGTTTGTTTGTACGGGCCCCAGTTGCAAGTCAACCACCAACGCACAACTAGGGAAGGGGAATGTGTTTTATACGGGCCCCAGCTGCAAGTCAACCAACAACTCACAAACTGGGGGTGGTGTCTGTTTTTTTGTAGGGGCCCTAGGTGCATGTCAACCAATGACTCACAACTAGGGGGGTTGTTTTTGTAGGATCCTAGTTGCAAGTCAGCAATCAACGTGCAACTAGGGAGGGGAGTGTGTTTGTACAGGCACCAGTTGCAAGTTAACCGTTGAATCGTAACTAGGGGTGTGGCGGCTGTTTTGTAGGGGCCTAGCTGCATGTCAACCATACCGACTCGCAACTAGGGGAGGGGGTGTGTTTGTACGGGCCCCCAGTTGCAAGTCAAACATCGACATGCAACTAGGGAAGGGGGAGTGTGTTTGTACGGGCCCGAGTTGCAAGTCAACCATTGACTCGCAACTGGGGTCGGCGTATGTGTGTTTATCGAGGGCCCAGTTACATGTCAACCATCGACTTGCAACTAGGGGGTGTGTGTTTGTCGGGGGCCCCAGTTGCAAGTCAACCATCGATGCACAAATAGGGGAGGGTAGAGTTCTTGTACGGTCCCTAGTTGCAAGTCAACCATCGACTCGCAACTTGGGGTGGGGGACATTTGTGTGTGTGTGTGTGTGTGTGTGTGTGTGTGGCCCAGGTTGCATGTCAACAATTGACTTCCAACTAGGGCGGTGACATATGTGTGTGTTTGTTGGGGGGCCGAGTTACATGTCAACCACCGACTTGCAACTAGGGGGTGTGTTTGTAGGGGCACAAGTTGCAAGTCAACCATCAACTTGCAACTATGGAGGGAAGTGTGTATGTACATGCCCCAGTTGCAAGTCAACCATCACGTGCAACCAGGGAGGGGGATGTGTTTTGTACGGGCCCCAGTTGCAAGTCAACCATCGACTTGCAACTAGGTGTGGCGTTTGTTTTTTGTAGGGACCCCAGTTGCATGTCAACCATTGATTCGCAACTAGGGGTGTTTTTGTAGGGTCCTAGTTGCAAGTCAATCATCGACTCGCAACTTGGGGAGGGGGGGGGACATGTGTGTGTGTGTGTGTTGGGGGGGCCCAGTTGCATGTCAACCATCGACTTGCGACTAGAGCGGTGACATCTGTGTGTGTTTGTCGGGGGCCCTAGTTGTAAGTCAACCATCGACTCGTAACTGGGTGTGTGGTGTCTGTGTGTGTTTGTTGGGGGGGTCTGTTGCATGTCATCAATCGACTTGCAACTAGGGGGTGTGTTTGTCGGGGCCTCCAGTTGCATGTCAACCATCAACTTGCAACTAGGGAGGGAAGCGTGTTTGTACGGGACCCAGTTGCAAGTCAACCATTGACACGCAACTAGAGGAGGAGAGAGTGTTTGTACGGGCCCCAGATGCAAGTCAACCATCAAATCGCAACTAGGGGGGCGACATCTGTGTGTGTTTATAGGGGGCCCCAGTTGCATTTCAAACATCAATTACAACTAGGGGCGGCGTTTGTATGTTTATCGGGGGGCAGTTGCATGTCCACCATCGACTTGCAACTAGGGGGTGTATTTGTACGGGCCCGAAATGCAAGTCAACCATCAATTTTGCAACTAGGGAGGGGAGTGTGTTTGTACGGGCCTAGATGCAAGTCATCCATTGCCGCGCAACTAGGGGAGGGGAGTGTGTTTGTACGGGCCCCAGTTGCAATTCAGCCATTTGACCCGTAAGTTGGGGTGGGGGCGGCGAATGTGTTTGTTTGTGGGGGGGCTAGTTGCATGTCAACCATCGACTTGCAACTAGGGGGACGATGCCTCCGTGTGTTTTGTCGGGGGGTGGGGGGGACAGTTGCATGTCAATCATTGAGTTGCAGCTAGAGGGTGTGTTTATATGGGGCCCATATGCAAGCCAACCGTCGATTTTGCAACTAGGGAGGGAAGTGTGTTTGTACGGGCCCTAGTTTTTTGACACACAACTAGGGGAGGGGAGTCTGTTTGTACGGGCCCCAGTTGCAATTCAGCAATTGACTCGCAACTTGGGGGGGGGGGCGACGACTGTGTTTGTTTGTCGGGGGCCCCAGTTGCATGTCAACCATCGACTTGCAACTAGGGGAGGGGGGCGGCGTCTATGTGTGTTTTGTCGGGGGCCCCAGTTGCATGTCAACCATCGAGTTGCAACTAGGGAGTGTATTTCCATGGGGCCCATATGCAAGTCAACCGTCGATTTTGTAACTAGGGAGGGAAGTGTGTTTGTACGGGCCCCAGTTGCAAGTTAACCATTGATGCGAAACTAGGGGAGGGGAGTGTGTTTGTACGAGCCTAGTTGCAAGTTAACCATCGACTCGCAACTGGGGGTGGCGTCGATGTGAGTGTTGTCGGGGGTGTGTATTTGTCGGGATCCCCAATTGCATGTCAACCATCTACTTGCAACTAGGGAGGGAAGCGTGTTTGTACACGCCCTAGTTTCAAGTCAACCATTGACACAAAACAAGGGGAGGGGAGTGTGTTTTGTACAGGCCCCACAGTTGCAAGTCAACCATCGACTCGCAACTGGGGGTGGCGTTTGTTTTTTGTAGGGGCGCCCAGTTGCATATCAACTATCGACTCACAATTAGGAGGTGTTTTGTAGTGTCCTAGTTGTAAGTCAACCATCAATGCGCAACTAGGGAGGGAAGTGTGTTTGTATGGACCCTAGTTGCAAGTCAACCATCTACTTACAACTGGGGCTGGCGGCTATTTGTTAGGGGGCAGTTGCAAGTCAACCATCTACTTGCAACTAGGGGAAGGGATGTTTGTACGGGCTCCAGTTACAAGTCAACCATCGTCGCGTAACCAGGGGACGGGAGTGTGTTTTGTATGGGCCCTAGTTGCAAGTCAACCATTGACTCGCAACTGGGGGGCGGTGTGTGCATGTGTGTTTGTCGGGGGCCCCAGTTGCATGTCAACCATCGACTCGCAATTAGGGGGTGTGTTTGTCGGGGCCCAGTTGCATGTCAACCATCGACTTGCAACAAGGGGGCGGCTTCTGTGTGTGTTTTTCGGGAGTGAAGGAAATATGCCCTAGAGGCAATAATAAAGTTATTATTTATTTCCTTATTTCATGATAAATGTTTATTGTTCATGCTAGAATTGTATTAACCGGAAACTTAGTACATGTGTGAATACATAGACAAACAGAGTGTCACTAGTATGCCTCTACTTGACTAGCTCATTGAATCAAAGATGGTTAAGTTTCCTAGCCATAGACATGAGTTGTCATTGGATTAACGGGATCACATCATTAGAGAATGATGTGATTGACTTGACCCATTCCGTTAGCTTAGCATTTGATCGTTTAGTGTATTGCTATTGCTTTCTTCATGACTTATACATGTTCCTATGACTATGAGATTATGCAACTCCCGAATACCGGAGGAACACTTTGTGCGCTACCAAACATCACAACGTAACTGGGTGATTATAAAGGTGCTCTACAGGTGTCTCTGATGGTACTTGTTGAGTTGGCATAAATCGAGATTAGGATTTGTCACTTCGATTGTCGGAGAGGTATCTCTGGGCCCTCTCGGTAATGCACATCACTATAAGCCTTGCAAGCAATGCAACTAATGAGTTAGTTGTGGGATGATGTATTACGGAACGAGTAAAGTGACTTGCCGGTAACGAGATTGAACTAGGTATTGGAATACCGACAATCGAATCTCGGACAAGTAACATACCGATGACAAAGGGAACAACGTATGTTGTTATGTGGTTTGACTGATAAAGATCTTCGTAGAATATGTAGGAGCCAATATGAGCATCCAGCTTCTGCTATTGGTTATTGACCAGAAACGTGTCTCGGTCATGTCTACATAGTTCTCGAACCCGTAAGGTCCGCACGCTTAACGTTCGGTGATGATCGGTATTATGAGTTTATGTGATTTGATGTACCGAAGGTTGTTCGGAGTCCCGGATGAGATCACGGACATGACGAGGAGTCTCGAAATGATCGTGTCGTAAAGATCGATATATTGGAAGGCTATATTCGGACATCAAAAAGGTTCTGAGTGATCCGGTTATTTTTTGGAGTACCAGGGGAGTTACGGGAATACGGGAGTACATATGGGCCTTAGTGGGCTTTAGGGGAAAAAGAGGAGAAGCCACGAGGGCTGGCCGCGCGCCCCCCATGGGCCTAGTCCGAATTGGACTAGGGGAGGGGCTGCGCCCCCTCTTTCCTCCCCCCCCATCTCCTTCCTTTCCCCTCCTAGTAGGACTAGGAAAGGAGGAATCCTACTCCTACTAGGAGGAGGATTCCTCCCCCTTTTGGCGCGCCTAGAGAGGCCGGCCGGCCTCCCCTCCCTCCTTTATATATGTGGGGAAGGGGACACACAAGTTGATCGGTTGATCTTTTAGCCGTGTGCGGTGCCCCCCTCCACCATAATCCACCTCGGTCATATCGTAGCGGTGCTTAGGCGAAGCCCTGCGTCGGTAGCATCATCATCACTGTCATCACGCCGTCGTGCTGACAGAACTCTCCCTCGAAGCTTTGCTGGATCAGAGTTCGTGGGACGTCACCGAGCTGAATGTGTGCTGAACTCGGAGGTGCCGTGCGTTCGGTACTTGGATCGGTCGGATCGTGAAGACGTACAACTACATCAACCGCGTTCTCATAATGCTTCCGCTTACGGTCTACGAGGGTACATGGACAACACTCTCCCCTCTCGTTGCTATGCATCACCATGATCTTGCGTGTGCGTAGGAAACTTTTTGAAATTACTACGTTCCCCAACAGTGGTATCAGAGCCAGGTTTATGCGTAGATGTTATATGCACGAGTAGAACACAAGTGACTTGTGGGCGATACAAGTCATACTGCTTACCAGCATGTCATACTTTGATTCGGCGGTATTGTTGGATGAAGCGGCCCAGACTGACATTACGCGTACGCTTACGCGAGACTGGTTCTACCGACGTGCTTCGCACACAGGTGGCTGGCGGGTGTCAGTTTCTCTAACTTTAGTTGAATCGAGTGTGGCTACGCCCGATCCTTGTGAAGGTTAAAATAGCACATACTTGATGAAATATCATTGTGGTTTTGATGTGTAGGTAAGAACGGTTCTTGCTCAGCCCGTAGCAGCCACGTAAAACTTGCAACAACAAAGTAGAGGACGTCTAACTTGTTTTTGCAGGGCATGTGGTGATGCGACATGGTCAAGACATGATGCTAAATTTTATTGTATGAGATGATCATGTTTTGTAACAGAGTTATCGGTAACTGGCAGGAGCCATATGGTTGTCGCTTTATTGTATGAAATGCAATCGCCACGTAATTGCTTTAGTTTATCACTAAGCGGCAGCGATAGTCGTAGAAGCAATAGTTGGCGAGACGACAACGATGCTATGATGGAGATCAAGGTGTCGCGCTGGTGACGATGGTGATCATGACGGTGCTTTGGAGATGGAGATCAAAGGCACAAGATGATGATGGCCATATCCTATCACTTATATTGATTGCATGTGATGTTTATCTTTTATGCATCTTATTTTGCTTAGATCGACGGTAGCATTATAAGATGATCTCTCACTAAATTTCAAGGTACAAGTGTTCTCCCTAAGTATGCACCATTGCGACAGTTCTTCGTGCTGAGACACCACGTGATGATCGGGTGTGATAAGCTCTACGTTCACATACAACGGGTGCAAGCCAGTTTTGCACACGCAGAATACTCGGGTTAAACTTGACGAGTCTAGCATATTTAGATATGGCCTCGGAACACTGGAGACCGAAAGGTCGAGCGTGAATCATATAGAAGATATGATCAACATAGTGATGTTCACCATTGAAAACTACTCCATCTCACGTGATGATCGGACATGGTTTAGTTGATATGGATCACGTGATCACTTAGATGGTTAGAGGGATGTCTATCTAAGTGGGAGTTCTTAAGTAATATGATTAATTGAACTTTAATTTATCATGAACTTAGTCCTGGTAGTATTAGCATATCTATGCTGTAGATCAATAGCTCGCGTTTAGCTCCCCTGTTTTATTTTTGATATGTTCCTAGAGAAAACTAAGTTGAAAGATGTTAGTAGCAATGATGCAGATTGGATCCGTGATCTGAGGATTATCCTCATTGCTGCACAGAAGAATTATGTACTTGATGCACCGCTAGGTGACAGACCGATTGCAGGAGCAAATGCAGACGTTATGAACGTTTGGCAAACCCAATATGATGACTACTTGATAGTTTAGTGCACCATGCTTTACGGCTTAGAATCGGGGCTTCAAAGATGTTTTTTGAAACGCTACGGAGCATATGAGATGTTCCAAGAGTTGAAATTAGTATTTCAGACTCATGCCCATGTCGAAAGGTATGAGACCTTTGACAAATACTTTGCCTACAAGATGGAGAAGAATAGCTCAGTTAGTGAGCATGTGCTCAGAATGTCTGAGTACTACAATCACTTGAATCAAGTGGGAGTTAATCTTCCAGATAAGATACTGATTGACAGAGTTCTCTAGTCACTATCACCAAGTTACTAGAACTTCGTGATGAACTATAATATGCAAGGGATTACTGTAACATCCCAAATTTTCAATTTTGAATGTTATACATTAGATCATCATTGCATATTATATTTTATTGCATTTTGGTTTGATCCTAGAAATTCTACGCAACTCAAGGACCCACGGAGAGAGTTGGGAATTTCGTTATTTTCATATTTGAGATCTATCAAATTTTGAAAATAGGATCATTTGGTTTATTTATTTTATCCTCAATTATTCTAATTATAAAAATATGAGAGAGGGAATAAAATGACTTTCCCAAAATATAGGAATATTGAAGATTTAATAAAGAAATCAAATAAGATTTTATTTCAGAGTTTTTGGATATTTTATTTGAATTTGGGAAAAATGTGCGTTTTTCGAAATTGCATTTAGGCCGCAAATAAATGTTCATCTTGTCCGTCTTGATTTTAGAAGCCGGGAAAAATTTATTTCGGGATTTTTGGAGTCCGTTTGGTATTTCTTTTAATCGTTTTTCTGCGCGTTATTATTAAAAAAAACGCCGAGCGCCGACTGGGCCGAAGCCCAGCCGCGCGGCCCAGCCCACCCGCGAGCCGTCTCCCTCCTGGAGACCGCCGCCTCCGAGTCCCGATCGGGGACGAGACTCGCCGCCGCCCGTCGCCCCCTCCCCCAAGGCAGGCCCCCCCTCCTTATATACCCCCTACCCCGCCGCCTCTCCCTCACCCCGTCCCCGAAGCCGCCGCCGCCGAGGAGCCCCGCCGGAGCCGCCCGCCCCGCCACCCGAAGAAGGAGCCGCCGTACGTCGCCTCCCGTCGCCCCGTTCGTCGCCCCTGCCGACGCCCGAACCCCGCCGCCCCTCGCCGCTCTCGCCGACCCGCCGGAGCCCCGCCGGAGCCCGTCCCGAGCCCCGCCGGAGTTGCCCCGACGAGGTAGCTGCAGCCGCCGTTCAGTTTTTTTTAAAAACCGTTCGGTTTATTTTTATTTATTTATATTTCGGTTTATTTTTTTCTTCGGTTTAATTATCTAGTGAACGTTCACCGTTTCGTTCGTTTTAACGAACACGTTCGTCGTTTTGACGCTGTTAACGAACGTCCGTTCGTTTAACTGTTCGTCAGTTTTCTTTTCGTCGGATTTTCCGCGATTATTCCACATCGCGATTTCTGATCAGATTTTCGTTCTGGTTTAACTTTTCGCTCGTTTATCGGAATCAGGCGATTCAAGCGCCTAGAGTTTCATCGCGAAATTCTCTTTCCGTTTAACCTACTCAAACAAGTTTTGCTACTGTAAAATTTGACTTAGATCCAGATTAGTAAACGAAGCTTGTTTCTTCCGCCGTTTGACTTTCGTTGCTTCGTTTGATTTCATTCTTTTTGCAAACCGGAGTTCTTAAGTTGAACCTTCTGGTTAGATCTTTATTTGAGTTTTACTTGTGAATTAGATGAGTGCTTATTGTTTGCTTGTTTGTTTGCGATAGAGTACCCGGAGTGCGCCGCTTGCTACTTCGAATCTCTAGGTTTCACGGATCATCAGCAAGGCAAGTAACACTTTGATCATACCCCTTTTACTACCCTGTTTTATTGCATTAGATCAATCCTCAAACATTGCATGGCTAGGATCTAATTAAACTGTGGGAATTGGGAAGTAGATGAGGTAGTACCTATCACCTGTTTCATTATCAAACCCTTGGGAGTTACTTCTACGTTGCTTATATTGTTATGCTATGCTTGTAGACGTGGATTGGGTTTGAGAGATATTCACGACAGATGTGAGATTGTTAATTAATGGTTTACTTAAGGTGGCAACTAAAACTCACCTCTGGGTGGATTGAGGTACCTGGGTATTCCAGGATTGCCTGTTTTTCTTTTGGACCGCCACCCAGGTTCAAAGGGATCATGAGATTATTCATGCTAAAAACTTCCGTGTGCAGCCGCAAGCTATTATGGGCTCTAGCATAGTTGATTAAGTTGTGTGAACTCTTACAGTGGTAGACTAGCAGATGTAGGGGATGTAGGTGGTACGGTCTATCACATCGTAAGGTGCAAACGCTTCTGAAAGACTATGTCTCGGTCATCCATTTCTCAAACATCATGTAGTGCGAGAACCAAGTGGAGGCGATCGAGTCTTGTGGGGAAAAGTGCACAAATCTCTGCAGAGTGTATAAACTAATCATGGTTAGCCGTGTCCCCGGTTATGGACATCTTGAGTATATAGTACTTGGATTATCATGTGAATCTCATCACCATGTTACTTTAATAAATTTTGTTGGGTTAATGATGATACTTAATTGGGATTGAGATGTTGTCAACCATCTCAATGTTTAACAACCACCATGATAGTTAAATAAAATTTATTCCTTTGTAGTAGGGAAAAAACTGGCTTTTCACAAAACTGTAATCATAGAGCTTTCTACCAGCCATATATGCATGTAGTATAGTATTATTATGTTCATTACTCTCTATGTGTTACATTGCCAGCATATTCCATGTGCTGACCCGTTTTCGGGCTGCAACGTTTCATGTTGCAGACTTTTCAGACGACGAGTAAGGTGCCTTAGGTCGTGGTCTTATACTCAGTGATGCCGTTGGAGTTGATGGACTCACTATTCTTCCAAGTCTTCCGCTGTCATCGTATTAGATGGCGTTAAGCCATATTTATTATACTTATTCTTTTTTGAGATATTTGTTGTAATAAGTGTATGATTGCTACTCTGTTATAAATCCTCCATTTGTACGGTGTGTGTCAGCATTACTGATCCAGGGATGACACTGGTGCATAGTAGCACAGACTGTTTGAGGTCTGGTCGCTACAAAGGTGGTATCAGAGCACACGTTGACTGTAGGACACGACCACTAAGCTTAAACCCTAGAACACTACTCTCTTCTCATTTCTGACTCCTCTCCACTTTCTACTCTTTTAGGAATGGCAGATGCAAGGAATAAGTTCATGCAACCAGATGAAGATACACCTTTTGGACGACACTTGAAGGAAGTCACTAAGTACTTGAACATTGGAATACCAAGCATCACTGGAACCTACAACGCCACATTACCAGAAGAGGAGAGCTGGAAGATTCAAGTTCAAGTTCCAGGAAGGACGTTTACGCCAGTCACTGAGCCTATAAAGTTTTCTTTTGAAGCACCAACCTGGAGTTTAGGGAAGAGCATGGCAGCCCACATCTCTATGGGACGCATTGGAGAAGTCTACCACAGGGAGCTTAAGGATACTATTTATCAGATTTGTGGACGCCGAGACGAGCAATGGGAGATGATTAGCACCAAGAAGGATGGATCAATTGCAGCTTTCATCCAGGAGCAAAACCAACACATTCATCGCCAGGAGAACCAGATGTGCTCAGACATGATAGATCTGAAGAAGGCATTGACCAAGATCAAGGAGTTGGAGGAAGAACTCAAGGCTACACGCGAGGATTATTTGGAGGAAATCGTCGCACTAGTAGGGAAGAATGACGACCTGAAGAAGAAGATTGGAGTATTCATGGGAAATCCAGCATCAAAAGGAGAAGATGATGAATGCGCTTGCCCGGATAATTACATCATCATCGACGACACCGACTCGGAACCAAGTGAAGATGACTTTGTTGATGAAGCTGGAGCAGATATCATGGAGTCTTCGACTGATCAAAATTTCTAGTAGACCACCATATCAGTAGTAGTATTTCCCCCATATATATAGTATAGTTCGAGCACTTTTGTAACGCTAGTTAGATCGATTGTATGCCTTGTTTGATTTGATTGAGTGATATTGATTGTGTTTGTCTCATGAGCATATGGGTAGTGTTTTCTCTCTAGACCTCATTCTATTCTAAACTCTCATCTTTTCTAAACCTATCAGATGCCTCCGAGACGCGACACCGGATTTGTTTTCCCACCGGAGATCACACAGTTGATTCAGCAGCAGAATGCCCTAATGCAAGTGTTAGTACAGAACCAAGGCAACAACAACAACAACAACCCACCACCACCACCTGTTGATCACTTAGCCCGTTTCTTGAGGCTAAACCCGCCGGTGTTTTCCAGCAGCACCGAGCCGATTGTTGCAGATGATTGGCTCCGCAAAGTTGGAAGGGAGTTGGCCACTGCAGGATGCACAGATGCGGAGAGAGTGCGTTTTGCCGCACATCAGCTTGATGGACCCGCAGCATCATGGTGGGAGAATTACACAGCCACACACCCTATTGACACTGTCACATGGGACCAGTTTCAGCAAGCTTTTCGTACAGCCCATGTTTCAGCAGGAGCTATGGCTATGAAGAAGCGTGAGTTTCGCAACCTACGCCAAGGAGGACGCACCGTAGGCCAGTATGTGGAGGATTTCAGTAAGTTAGCACGTTATGCACCAGATGACGTTGCTACAAATGCAGCCAAGCAGGAGAAGTTTCTAGAAGGACTGAATGATGAGCTGAGCATGCAGCTAATGGTAGCAACCTTCAACAACTACCAGGAGTTGGTAGATAGAGCACTCATGATTGAGGGAAAACAGCAGCAGATTGAAAACCGTAAGAGGAAGTATGGACAAGGGAAGTATAATTCTGGAGCCCAGCAGAAGCCACGTTTTACCCCGAAATCGGGAGGACAGTTTCAGCATACCCATGGAGGAGGTAGTTCACACAACCATAATGGCTCCAAGAATGGTAATGGGAACGGAGGAAGCAACGGACAGAACCGTACCAATCCTTCAACCCCAGCTAAGAGAGACCTGAGTCAAGTCACTTGCTTTAAATGCCAGAAGACTGGACATTATGCCAATGAATGTCCTGAAGCCCAGAATGGTAATGGAAATGGAAGCTCTGGGAAGAAGACGAACCCTTTCAACAAAGGACATGTGAACCACGTTAGCATGGAAGAGGTTGAAGCACAGCCTGATGCAGTAATAGGTAAGTTTCTGGTTAAGTCATTTACTGCGCTTGTTCTTTTTGATACTGGTGCATCGCATTCATACATATCAAGGGGATTTGTGGATAAGTATAAACTGCCAACCCAAGCCCTTAGGTCACCCATGTTAGTAACCTCGCCAGGATCAGAGTATATGGCTAGTTTATGGTGTGATCGGTTACCATTAAGGATTGGTAACTACGTGTTTCCCTCGGACCTAATAATATTGGAATCACAAGGATTGGATGTGATATTAGGCATGGATTGGTTATCGAAGTATGGAGGGAACATTGATTGTGTCAGTAAAGCAATTTTTCTTACCACCCCAGAAGGAAGAAGGATTAAGTATGTATCCCGGCATATGCCGAAGAGAACTCAGGTGAATTCCTTATCAGGAGTTGTACATGAGGAAGTACCAGTGGTGAAGGATTACCCGGATGTTTTTCCTGAAGAGTTGCCAGGCATGCCACCAGATAGAGACATCGAGTTTCTGATCGAACTTTTGCCAGGCACAGGACCAATATCTAAGAGACCGTACAGGATGCCCGCAAAAGATTTGGAGGAAATTAAGAAACAGATTAAGGAGTTACTGGATAAAGGCTATATTCGCCCAAGTTCGTCACCTTGGGGATCACCAGTACTTCTAGTGGAGAAGAAAGATGGATCGTTGAGGATGGTTGTTGATTATCGAGGATTGAACGAGGTGACCATCAAGAACAAGTACCCACTGCCGATGATCAATGATTTGTTTGACCGCTTACAAGGAGCTAAGGTATTTTCCAAGATCGATCTACGATCAGGATACCACCAATTGAAGATTCGAGAGCAGGATATACCTAAGACGACTTTTGCCACCGGGTATGGGCTGTATGAGTATACCGTTATGTCATTTGGTCTGACTAACGCACCTGCCTATTTCATGAACCTGATGAACAAAGTGTTTATGGAGTTTTTGGATAAGTTCGTCGTGGTGTTCATTGATGATATTTTGGTCTACTCAAAGAATGAAGAGGAGCATAAGGAGCATTTGCGTTTGGTACTTGAGAAACTCAGAGAACATCAGTTGTACGCCAAGTTCAGCAAATGTGAGTTTTGGCTGAAGGAAGTTGGATTCCTCGGACATGTTATATCCGGAGAAGGAATAGCAGTAGACCCCGCCAAAGTTGACACAGTAACAAGTTGGGAATCACCCACGTCAGTTGGAGAAATCAGGAGTTTCCTTGGACTCGCAGGATACTACCGGAGATTCATTGAGAATTTCTCAAAGATTGCAAAGCCCATGACTGAGCTATTGAAGAAAGACACCAAGTTCAATTGGACTGAGGAATGTGAAGCTAGTTTCCAAGAGTTGAAGAAATGATTGGTTACATCACCAGTGTTGATTCTGCCAGATCAACGCAAGGATTATGAAGTTTATTGTGATGCTTCTCGTCGAGGACTTGGAGCAGTGCTTATGCAGGAAGGAAGAGTTGTTTCATATGCTTCACGACAACTTAAACCCCATGAGAAGAATTATGCCACGCATGATTTGGAATTAGCAGCCGTAGTGAATGCGTTGAAGACATGGAGACATTTTCTCATCGGAAACCATTGTGAGGTGTACACGGATCACAAGAGTTTTAAGTACATTTTCACGCAGAAGGAGTTGAATCTCAGGCAGAAGAGATGGTTGGAGCTTATTAAGGATTATGAAATGAGATTGCATTATCACCCAGGGAAGGCTAACGTAGTAGCAGATGCGTTGAGCCGCAAGAGCCATGTCAACACACTCATGACAGGAGAGTTACCCCAGGAGTTAGCCGAGGATCTTCGCGAGCTATGTTTGGAGATAGTTCCAAGAGGCTATTTAGCAACATTGGAGATTCAGTCTACCCTGATGGAAAAGATCAGAGAAGCTCAGAAGACAAACA
The DNA here is from genome assembly GCF_018294505.1 of Triticum aestivum. Taxonomy (NCBI): domain Eukaryota; kingdom Viridiplantae; phylum Streptophyta; class Magnoliopsida; order Poales; family Poaceae; genus Triticum; species Triticum aestivum. The sequence continues at coordinate 585,790,108 of NC_057799.1, read as the reverse complement.
AGGAAATTAACGAGATAAAGGAAAAGATGAGCAAAGGAAAAGCCAAGGGATTTCGTGAGGATGAGCACGATACCTTATGGTTTGAGGACCGCGTTTATGTGCCCAATGATCCGGAGATCAGGAAGTTGATCTTGCAAGAGGCCCATGATTCACCGTACTCGATTCACCCAGGAAATACCAAGATGTATTTGGATTTGAAGGATACTTTCTGGTGGACCGGTATGAAGAAGGATATTGTGGAGTATGTAGCAGTTTGTGATGTATGTCAGAGAGTGAAGGTAGAGCATCAGAAGCCAGCAGGATTGCTACAGCCATTGCCGATACCCGAATGGAAGTGGGATAAACTAGGCATGGATTTTATCACGGGATTGCCCAGGACTCGTTCAGGCTATGACTCAATATGGGTTGTAGTCGACCGTTTGACGAAAGTAGCTCATTTCATCCCAGTGAAGACCACTTACACCAGTGCTAAGTTGGCAAAGATATACATGACCAGAATCGTATGTTTGCATGGAGTTCCGAGGACCATTGTATCAGATAAAGGAACCCAGTTTACCTCAAAGTTTTGGAATCAGTTACATGAAACTTTGGGAACCAGGCTAGAATTCAGTACAGGCTTTCACCCACAGATAGATGGGCAGACCGAGAGAGTCGATCAGATTTTGGAAGACATGTTGAGAGCCTGTGTGCTAGATTATGGATCTAGTTGGGACGACAATTTGCCATATGCAGAGTTTTCTTACAACAACAGTTATCAAACCAGTTTGAAGATGGCCCCTTTCGAAGCTTTGTACGGAAGGAGGTGTAGAACACCATTGTTATGGGACAAAGTTTGAGACCGTCAGTTGTTTGGACCAGATTTGATTAAAGAGTCTGAACAGAAAGTGAGGTTGATTCGCGATAGGCTCAAGGTAGCCCAGTCCAGGCAGAAGAGTTATGTGGATTCTAAACGTAAGGAGACAGTTCACGAAGTCGGAGACAGAGTTTATCTTCGAGTATCACCACTTCGAGGAGTGAAGCGCTTTGGAGTTAAGGGAAAGTTAGCGCCTCGTTTTGTAGGACCATACAGAGTTTTGGAGCGTATGGGAGAAGTTGCCTACAAGCTGGAATTGCCTGAAGGATTGTCAGGAGTTCATGATGTATTTCACGTTTCCCAGTTGAAGAAGTGCCACGCGGAGATGGCTGAGATACCACTGAGAGATACAGTGCCACTGGAAGCGATTCAGCTGGAAAGTGATTTGACCTATGAGGAGAAACCAGTTAAGATTCTTGAGTATGCCAGCCGAGTCACCCGCAGCAAGGTTATCAAGTTCTGCAAAGTTCAGTGGAGTCACCACACTGAGGATGAAGCCACCTGGGAGCGAGAGGAAGATCTACGGAAGAACCACTCTCACCTATTTTCTAGCCAACCCGAATCTCGAGGGCGAGATTCATCTTAAGGGGGTAGGTTTGTAACATCCCAAATTTTCAATTTGGAATGTTATACATTAGATCATCATTGCATATCATATTTTGTTGCATTTTGGTTTGATCCTAGAAATTCTACGCAACTCAAGGACCCACGGAGAGAGTTGGGGATTTCGTTATTTTCATATTTGAGATCTATCAAATTTTGAAAATAGGATCATTTGGTTTTATTTATTTTATCCTCAATTATTCCAATTATAAAAATATGAGAGAGGGAATAAAATGACTTTCCCAAAATATAGGAATATTGAAGATTTAATAAAGAAATCAAATAAGATTTTGTTTCGGAGTTTTTGGATATTTTATTTGAATTTGGGAAAAATGTGCGTTTTTCAAAATTGCATTTAGTCCCCAAATAAATGTTCATCTTGTCCGGCTTGATTTTAGAATCCGGGGAAAATTTATTTCGGGATTTTTGGAGTCTGTTTGGTATTTCTTTTAATCGTTTTCTGCGCGTTATTATTTAAAAAAAACGCCGAGCGCCGACTGGGCCGAAGCCCAGCCGCGCGGCCCAGCCCACCCGCGAGCCGTCTCCCTCTTGGAGACCGCCGCCGCCGAGTCCCGATCGGGGAAGAGACCCGCCGCCGCCCGTCGCCCCCTCCCCCAAGGCAGGCCCCCCTCCTTATATACCCCCCTACCCCGCCGCCTCTCCCTCACCCCGTCCCCGAAGCCGCCGCCGCCGAGGAGCCCCGCCGGAGCCGCTCGCCCCGCCGCCCGAAGGAGGAGCCGCCGGAGCCTCCGTACGCCGCCGCCCTGTCACGCCCAAGATGCGACCCTATCCTAAAGGAACTCGAAGGTCCCACCAAGGATAGAAGCGCATCTTGAAGACGCTTTTGCAAGGTGGATATCATTACATAGACATTACATAATATATGGGGATACATACAAGGCATAGAAATGCCGCAAGAATACATCAATACATCATACATAAGATCAACATCCGGCTACAGATGAAACATAAACAGAAACTCAAACGACATCCACCCTGCTAGCCCAGGCTGCCGACCTGGAACCTATCCCCTGATCGAAGAAGAAGCAGAAGAAGAACTCCAAAATAGGTAAACATCGCTCTCGCGTCATGATCATCGCAAAAACCTGTACCTGCAACTGGTGGTGTAGTAATCTGTGAGCCACGAGGACTCAGCAATCCCATTACCATGGGTATCAAGACTAGCAAAGCTTAATGGGAAAGGAAAGGATAAGGTGGTGAGGTTGCAGCAGCGACTAAGCAAGTATGGTGGCTAACTTATGCAAAAGAGAGCGAGAAGAGAAACAAAGGAGCGGTCGTGAAACTAGCAATGATTAAGAAGTGATCCTGAACTCCTACTTACGTCAAACATAACCCAGAAACCGTGTTCACTTCCCGGACTCCGCCGAGAAGAGACCATCAGGGCTACACACGCGGTTGATGCGTTTTAATTAAGGTCAAGTGTCAAGTTCTCTACAACCGGATATTAACAAATTCCCATCTGCCACATAACCGTGGGCACGGCTTTCGAAAGATAATACCCTGCAGGGGTGTCCCAACTTAGCCCATTATAAGCTCTCATGGTCAACGAAGGATATTCCTTCTCCCGGGAAGACCCGATCAGTCTCGGAATCCCGGTTACAAGACATTTCGACAATGGTAAAACAAGACCAGCAAGACTGCCCGATGCGCCGACATCCCGATAGGAGCTGCACATATCTCGTTCTCAGGGCAACACCGGATGAGCAATCCGTACAACTAAAACCAGACCTCAAGTTTCCCCGAGGTGGCGCTGCAAAGGGCTCTGGTTCAGACCAACACTTAGACAAGCATTGGCCCGGGGGGGGGGGCTAAATAAAGATGACCCTCGAGAGAGCGACTCCCAAGGGAAAAGTAGGTGGTGGTGAGCCAAAAGGTAAAACCAAGGTTGGGCCTTGCTGGAAGAGTTTTATTCAAAGCAAACTGTCAAGGGGGTCCCATAAATCACCCAACCGTGTAAGGAACGCAAAATCCGGGAACATAACACCGGTATGACGGAAACTAGGGCGGCAAGAGTGGAACAAAACACCAGGCATAAGGCCGAGCCTTCCACCCTTTACCAAGTATATAGATGCATTAATAAAATAAGAGATATTGTGATATCCCAACATAAACGTAATCCAACATGGAGCAATCTTCATCTTCACCTGCAACTAGCAACGCTATAATAGGGGCTGAGCAAAGCGGTAACATAGCCAAGCAATGGTATGCTAGGAAGGGTGACAAAGGTTAGAGGTTCATGGCAATTTGGGAGGCTTGAAGAGCAAGTGAATAGGTAGCGCAGCATAGCGATAGAACGAAGCAACTAGCATAGCAATGATAGTAATGAGATCCAAGGTGACGGTCATCTTTCCTGAAATCCCGCTAGGAAGAAGAACGAATCCATGAAGAAGATGAAGCCACGAAGACGAACGAATCCTCACGATCGCAACGACACGGGAACTATCGAGAAGAAGCACACAACAAGATAAACACACCACACATGAACAAGGCATGATGCTCAACCAAGTATGATGCATGACAAGGCTATATGAAGCTACTCATGACGAGAGATGATGCATACAAGAACAACACACCAAGGCAAGTTTAAATGAGGCCGGAAACAACATATAACAAATCCGGTAAGTCCTCATATGCAAATTTCGAAATTGGTCCAGAACTGAACAAGCATTAAGTTGAAGTTGTTAAACAGCAAGTTAAAGAGCACCATGATGATCTACACGAAATTCTAGTCAAGTTACATATAAAATTCATTAGATTCGGAGCTACGGCCTAGAAGATATGAGCAAAACAAGGTAAACATGGCATTGATGCAAAATGCATACAAACATCAAGCAAACACCTCAAAACAAGGATGCAACATGATAATATGAGACTACATACAATTCTAAGCAAGTTTCATATAGAGCACATCCCAAATGGAGCAACGGTGCAACACATACACTCCAAACAAGACATAGCAACAATCTGTCCAAAACAGCAACTATGCATATTGCAAGCACCAAAACAACAATTTACAGCAACCTAACATGAAAACAAAAGGCATGGACATGATTTACAGGTAAAGCATGACAAAACATGAACACTGAGATATCTCCCGAAATCACTATAACATGCTCAAATGGACATGGCAAGATTGCAAATAATAACAGGTTCACAGACTAAGCAGAAATTACTGGACATGACAGAAATAACATCAGGTTGCAATGTTTAGAGGACGAAATCAACATGCTACAAGAACTTGAAATGGCAAAACAAGGCATGGCATGAATCTACTCAAAGCATATAACAAATGTCCCTTACTGACCATAAGCCAAAAAGGACCAGAAGATATGATGGCAACCATGTAAACATAGCAAGTTTCGATAACAGGTTTCAGATTTAGCAGAAAACAGAGCATGGCAGAAACAATAATATGAGGACATGTTTGTGAGCTTGATACTCTCACCACAAAACAATGCATGAAACATAAAGCATATCTACAGCAAGATGGCATGTTTATGAAGCTATCCATGGCAAGAGCAATTACATAGCATGTATGTACCAACTACAACAAACTTGGCAAAATTGAATAACATGTAAACAATCTGCCAGGAATAATTTATAGCAAAATTAGAGCAAGATTGAGTCATGCTATGGCACTCCATAATTGCAAACAAGGGCAGGAATGGATCAATTACAACAATATCTACAAAACATCCTTACTGAACATCTCCAAACTATGCATGGATCTCTCTGTAGCATCAAGTTTACAAGGCAACAAAATAACAGCAGACAGACAGAAATTACAAAGTCCCTGGAATCAGAAACATTACGGGGCCTAGTTTGCATGCTTGTGCTAGTCACCACAGAGATCACAAAAATATATGGCATACACCTCTGGAAAGATGGCATGGCATACAACAAAACACACGTAGAGCTCATGCCCATAAGATGCATAGATTAAATGCAACAAAAATAACAAATCACCAAGTTCTGTTAAGAACTAGCAGATAACAGCAACTAGCCCTCTTGCAACAGATATTTGGGCATCAATATAGCCTCTAATGAACATGGTTCAATTGAACAAAATGTAGAGCATCACAAGACGAACAATTCGATATATTACACGCGCGAAACGGAGTTATATGCAGAGAGTTATGCATTGTTGAACATGGGCACATGCTGTGACAGGAAACAACTTAGGAAAAATTCGGGGGGTCTCGGGTCAACCTCGTTTGACCAGATCTGGATCGAGGAACGAGAGCTCGAGCTCGGGCCGGCGACGGTGGCGCGACTCGCTGGAGTTGCGGGGCAGCTGGGGCTCGGCCGGAGGTAGAGACGGGGAGGCGGCACTCGTGCGCACGGGCGGAGACGGCGGCGCCGGCGGGCGACGTGGAGGTCGCGGGCGGAGGCGAGCACGGCGGCGGCGGCGATGAACAGGGCGGCCGGCGGCGGCGAAGGCGCGGCGAGGCAGGCGCGCGGGCGGCGCGTGCGGGAGCGCGGCGATGCGGGCCGGGGGGGCCAGCCCGGGCTGCGGCGGGCGCGGTGGAGATGGCCACGTGGCGGGCGGCCACTGGTCTGGGGCGGCGGCGCGAAGTGTCCGGCCGACGGCGGATGCGTCTGGCGGCGCGGAGGGATTTTTCTAGGGTTTCGTGTGCGAAAAATCTCGGGAGGGATGCAAATATATAGGTAGAGGGAGCTAGGAGGCTCCAAACGAGGTGCGGTTTTCGCCCACGCGATCGTGATCGAATGACCGAGAGCATGGCGGAGACTTAGAGGAGTTTTGAGGCTGTTAGAAGGGGGTTTTTGCTGCAACACACAGAAGGCATCTGCGGTTACCCGGTTAACCGTTGGAGTACCAAACGACCTCCAAATGGAACGAAACTTGACCGGTGGTCTCCCGGTGGTATACCAAGGCCACTTGGCAAGACTCGGTCCATTCCGAGAACGTTCAACACCCGCTCACGAAAGAAAACAAAAGGGGTGCACCGGGGGAGATGGGAGCGCCGGATTGCAAAACGGACAACGGGGAAAATGCTCGGATGCATGAGACGAACACGTATGCAAATGCGATGCACATGATGACATGATAAAAAATGCAGATGATGACATGGCAAAATGCAACACGCAAGCAAATGACATGGCAACAACAGCGAATAACTAGCAGACACCTGGCGCATCGGATCCGGGGCGTTACACGCCCGCCGCCCCGTTCGTCGCCCCCGCCGACGCCCGAACCCCGCCGCCCCTCGCCGCCCTCGCCGACCCACCGGAGCCCCGCCGGAGCCCGTCCCGAGCAACGGCCGGAGTTGCCCCGACGAGGTAGCCGCAGCCGCCGTTCAGTTTTTTTTTTAAAACTGTTCGGTTTATTTTTTTTATATTTCGGTTTATTTTTTTCTTCGGTTAAATTATCTAGTGAACGTTCACCGTTCCGTTCATTTTAACGAACGCATTCGTCGTTTTGACGCTGTTAACGAACGTCCGTTCGTTTAACTGTTCGTCAGTTTTCTTTTCGTCGGATTTTCCGCGATTATTCCAGATCGCGATTTCTGATCAGATTTTCGTTCTGGTTTAACTTTTCGCTCGTTTATCGGAATCAGGCGATTCAAGCGCCTAGAGTTTCATCCCGAAATTCTCTTTCCGTTTAACCTACTCAAACAAGTTTTGCTACTGTAAAATTTGACTTAGATCCAGATTAGTAAACGAAGCTTGTTTCTTTCGCCGTTTGACTTTCGTTGCTTCGTTTGATTTGATTCTTTTTGCAAACCGGAGTTCTTAAGTTGAACTTTCTGGTTAGATCTTTATTTGAGTTTTACTTGTGCATTAGATGAGTGCGTATTGTTTGCTTGTTTGTTTGCGATAGAGTACCCGGAGTGCGCCGCTTGCTACTTCGAATCTCTAGGTTTCACGGATCATCAGCAAGGCAAGTAACACTTTGATCATACCCCTTTTACTACCCAGTTTTATTGCATTAGATCAATCCTCAAACATTGCATGGCTAGGATCTAATTAAACTGTGGGAATTGGGAAGTAGATGAGGTAGTACCTATCACCTGTTTCATTATCAAACCCTTGGGAGTTACTTCTACGTTGCTTATATTGTTATGCTATGCTTGTAGACATGGATTGGGTTTGAGAGATATTCACGACAGATGTGAGATTGTTAATTAATGGTTTACTTAAGGTGGCAACTAAAACTCACCTCTGGGTGGATTGAGGTACCTGGGTATTCCAGGATTGCCTGTTTTTCTTTTGGACCGCCACCCAGGTTCAAAGGGATCATGAGATTATTCATGCTAAAAACTTCCGTGTGCAGCCGCAAGCTATTATGGGCTCTAGCATAGTTGATTAAGTTGTGTGAACTCTTACAGTGGTAGACTAGCAGATGTAGGGTATGTAGGTGGTACGGTCTATCACATCGTAAGGTGCAAACGCTTCTGAAAGACTATGTCTCGGTCATCCGTTTCTCAAACATCATGTAGTGCGAGAACCAAGCGGAGGCGATCGAGTCTTGTGGGGAAAAGTGCACAAATCTCTGCAGAGTGTATAAACTAATCATGGTTAGCCGTGTCCCCGGTTATGGACATCTTGAGTATCTAGTACTTGGATTATCATGTGAATCTCATCACCATGTTACTTTAATAAATTTTGTTGGGTTAATGATGATACTTAATTGGGATTGAGATCTTGTCAACCATCTCAATGTTTAACAACCACCATGATAGTTAAATAAAATTTATTTCTTTGTAGTAGGGAAAAAACTGGCTTTTCACAAAACTGTAATCATAGAGCTTTCTACCAGCCATATATGCATGTAGTATAGTATTATTATGTTCATTACTCTCTATGTGTTACATTGCCAGCATATTCCATGTGCTGACCCGTTTTCGGGCTGCAACGTTTCATGTTGCAGACTTTTCAGACGACGAGTAAGGTGCCTTAGGTCGTGGTCTTATACTCAGTGATGCCGTTGGAGTTGATGGACTCACTATTCTTCCAAGTCTTCCGCTGTTATCGTATTAGATGGCCTTAAGCTATATTTATCATACTTATTCTCTTTTGAGATATTCGTTGTAATAAGTGTGTGATTGCTACTCTGTTATAAATCCTCCATTTGTACTGTGCGTGTCAGCATTACTGATCCAGGGATGACACTGGTGCACAGCAGCACAGACTGTTTGAGGTCTGGTCGCTACAATTACGGAAACGATTCCCAAGCTCTTCGTGATGCTGGAATCGACGAAGGTAGAAATCAAGAAAAGCATCAAGTGTTGATGGTTGACAAGACCACTAGTTTCAAGAAAAAGGGCAGAGGGAAGAAGGGGAACTTCAAAAAGAACGGCAAGCAAGTTGCTGCTCCCGTGAAGAAGCCCAAAGCTAGACCCAAGCCTGAAACTGAGTGCTTCTACTGCAAAGGAAATTGTCACTGGAAGTGGAACTACCCTAGATACTTGGCGGATAAGAAGGATGGCAAAGTGAACAAAGGTATATTGGATATACATGTTATTGATGTGTACTTTACTAGTGTTTATAGCAACCCCTCGGCATTTGATACTGGTTCAGTTGGTAAGAGTAGTAACTCGAAATGGGAGTTGCAGAATGAACAGAAACTAGTTAAGGGCGAGGTGACGATGTGTGTTGGAAGTAGTTCCAAGATTGATATGATCATCATCGCACACTCCCTATACTTTCGGGATTAGTGTTGAACCTAAATAAGTGTTATTTGGTGTTTGCGTTGAGCATGAATATGATTTGATCATGTTTATTGCAATACGGTTATTCATTTAAGTTAGAGAATAATTGTTGTTCTGTTTACATGAATAAAAACTTCTATGGTCATACACCCAATGAAAATGGTTTGTTGGATCTCGATAGTAGTGATACACATATTCATAATATTGAAGCCAAAAGATGCAAAGTTAATAATGATAGTGCAACTTATTTGTGGCACTGCCTTTTAGGTCATATTGGTGTAAAGCGCATGAAGAAACTCCATGCTGATGGGATTTTGGAATCACTTGATTATGAATCACTTGATGTTGCGAACCTTGCCTTTTGGGCAAGATGACTAAGACTCCGTTCTCCGGAACAATGGAGCGAGCAACTGACTTTTTAGAAATAATACATACTGATGTATACGATCCGATGAGTGTTGAGGCTCGCGGCGGGTATCGTTATTTTCTGAACTTCACAGATGATTTGAGCAGATATGGGTATATCTACTTGATGAAACATAAGTCTGAAAAATTTGAAAAGTTCATATAATTTCAGAGTGAAGTGGAAAATCATCGTAACAAGAAAATAAACTTTCTACGATCTGATCGTGGAGGAGAATATTTGAATTACGAGTTTGGTCTTCATTTGAAACAATGCGGAATAGTTTCGCAACTCACGCCACCTGGAACACCATAGCGTAATGGTGTGTCCGAACATCGTAACCATACTTTATTAGATATGGTGCAATCTATGATTTCTCCTACCGATTTACCACTATCGTTTTGGGGTTATGCATTAGAGACAGCTGCATTCACGTTAAATAGGGCACCATCTAAATCCGTTGAGACAACACCATATGAACTGTGGTTTGGCAAGAAACCAAAGTTGTCGTTTCTTAAAGTTTGGGGTTGCGATGCTTATGTGAAAAAGATTCATCCTCATAAGCTCAAACCCAAATCGGAGAAATGTGTCTTCATAGGATATCAAAAGGAGACAGTTGGGTACAGCTTCTATCACAGATCCGGAGGCAAGACATTCGTTGCTAAGAACGGATCCTTTCTAGAGAAGGAGTTTTTCTCGAAAGAAGTGAGTGGGAGGAAAGTAGAAATTGATGAGGTAACTGTACCTGCTCCCTTATTGGAAAGTAGTTCATCACAGCAATCTGTTCCTGTGACTCCTACACCAATTAGTGAGGAAGCTAATGATGATGATCATGTAACTTCAGATCAAGTTACTACCGAACCTCGTAGGTCAACCAGAGTGAGATCTGCACCAGTGGTACGGTAATCCTGTTCTGGAGGTCATGTTACTTGACCATGACGAACCTATGAACTATGAGGAAGCGATGATGAGCCCAGATTCTGCAAAATGGCTTCAGGCCATGAAATCTAAGATGGGATCCATGTATGAGAACAAAGTGTGGACTTTGGTTGACTTGCCCGATGATCGGCAAGCCATTGAGAATAAATGGATCTTCAAGAAGAAGACTGACGCTGACGGTAATGTTACTGTCTACAAAGCTCGACTTGTTGCGAAAGGTTTTCGACAAGTTCAAGGAGTTGACTACGATGAGACTTTCTCACCCGTAGCGATGCTTAAGTCCGTCCGAATCATGTTAGCAATTGCCGCATTTTATGATTTTGAAATTTGTCAAATGGATGTAGAGACTGCATTCCTGAATGGATTTCTGGAAGAGGAGCTGTATATGATGCAACCTGAAGGTTTTATCGATCCAAAGGATGCTAACAAAATGTGCAAGCTCCAGCGATCCATCTATGGACTGGTGCAAGCATCTCGGAGTTGGAATATACGCTTTGATGAGTTGATTAAAGCATATAGTTTTATACAGACTTACGGTGAAGCCTGTTTTTACAAAAAAAGTGGGTGGGAGCACTACAACATTTCTGATAAATATATGTGAATGACATGTTGTTGATCAGAAATAATGTAGAATTTTCTGGAAAGCATAAAGGAGTATTTGAAAGGAGTTTTTCAAAGAAAGACCTCGGTGAAGCTGCTTACATATTGAGCATCAAGATCTATAGAGATAGATCAAGACGCTTGATAAGTTTTTTCAATGAGTACATACCTTGACAAGTTTTTGAAGTAGTTCAAAATGGAACAGTCAAAGAAGGAGTTCTTGCCTGTATTACAAGGTGCGGAATTGAGTAAGACTCAAAGCCCGACCACGGCAGAAGATAGAAAGAGAATGAAAGTCATTCCCTATGCCTTAGCCATAGGTTCTATAAAGTATGACATGCTGTGTACCAGCTCTATTGTATACCCTACACTGAGTTTGGCAAGGGAGTACAATAGTGATGTAGGAGTAGATCACTGGACAGCGTCAAAATTATCCTTAGTGGAATAAGGATATGTTTCTCGATTATGGAGGTGACAAAAGGTTCGTCGTAAAGGGTTACGTCGATGCAAGTTTTGACACTTATTCAGATGACTCTAAGTCTCAATCTGGATACATATTTAAAGTGGGAGCAATTACCTAGAGTAGCTCCGTGCAGAGCATTGTTGACATAGAAATTTGCAAATACATACGGATCTGAATATGGCAGACCCGTTGACTAAACTTCTCTCACAAGCAAACATGATCACACCTTAGTACTCTTTGGGTGTTAATCACATGGCGATGTGAACTAAGATTACTGACTCTAGTAAACCCTTTGAGTATTGGTCACATGGCGATGTGAACTATGGGTGTTAATCACATGGTGATGTGAACTATTGGTGTTAAATCACATGGCGATGTGAACTAGATTATTGACTCAAGTGCAAGTGGGAGACTGAAGGAAATATGCCCTCGAGGCAATAATAAATTTATTATTTATTTCCTTATTTCATGATAAATGTTTATTATTCATGCTAGAATTGTATTAACCGGAAACTTACATGTGTGAATACATAGACAAACAGAGTGTCACTAGTATGCCTCTACTTGACTAGCTCGTTGAATCAAAGATGCTTAAGTTTCCTAGCCATAGACATGAGTTGTCATTTGATTAACGGGATCACATCATTAGAGAATGATGTGATTGACTTGACCCATTCCGTTAGCTTAGCATTTGATCGTTTAGTATATTGCTATTGCTTTCTTCATGACTTATACATGTTCCTATGACTATGAGATTATGCAACTACCGAATACCGGAGGAACACTTTGTGTGCTACCAAACGTCACAATGTAACCGGGTGATTATAATGGTGCTCTATAGGTGTCTCTGATGGTACTTGTTGAGTCGGCATAAACCGAGATTAGGATTTGTCACTTCGATTGTCGGAGAGGTATCTCTGGGCCCTCTCGGTAATGCACATCACTATAAGCCTTGCAAGCAATGCAACTAATGAGTTAGTTGCGGGATGATGTATAACGGAACGAGTAAAGAGACTTGCCAGTAACGAGATTAAACTAGGTATTGGAATCCCGATGATCGAATCTCGGACAAGTAACATACCGATGACAAAGGGAACAACGTATGTTGTTATGCGGTTTGACCGATAAATATCTTCATAGAATATGTAGGAGCCAATATGAGCATCCAGGTTCCGCTATTGGTTATTGACCGGAAACGTGTCTCAGTCATCTCTACATAGTTCTCGAACCCGTAGGGTCCGCACGCTTAACGTTCGGTGACGATCGGTATTATGAGTTTATGTGATTTGATGTACTGAAGGTTATTCGGAGTCCCGGATGAGATCACGAACATGACGAGGAGTCTCTAAATGATCGAGCCGTAAAGATCGATATATTAGAAGGCTATATTCGGACATCGGAAAGGTTCCGAGTGATCTGGGTATTTTTTGGAGTACCAGGGGAGTTACGGGAATACGGGAGTACATATGGGCCTTAGTGGGCTTTAGGGGAAAAAGAGAAGAAGCCACGAGGGCTGGCGGCGCGCCCCCCATGGGCCTAGTCCGAATTGGACTAGGGGAGGGGCTGCGCCCCCTCTTTCCTTCTCCTCCCCCTCTCCTTCCTTTCCCCTCCTAGTAGGACTAGGAAAGGAAGAATCATGCTCCTACTAGGAGGAGGATTCCTCCCCCCTTTTGGCGCGCCTAGAGAGGCCGGCCGGCCTCCCCTCCCTCCTTTATATACGTGGGGAAGGGGACACACAAGTTGATCGGTTGATCTTTTAGCCGTGTGCGGTGCCCCCCTCCACCATAATCCACCTCGGCCATATCGTAGCGGTGCTTAGGCGAAGCCCTGCGTCGGTAGCATCATCATCACGCCGTCGTGCTGACGGAACTCTCCCTCGAAGCTTTGCTGGATCGGAGTTCATGGGACGTCACCGAGCTGAACGTGTGCTGAACTCAGAGGTGCCGTGCGTTCGGTACTTGGATCGACCGGATCGTGAAGATGTACGACTACATCAACCGCGTTCTCATAATGCTTCCGCTTATGGTCTACGAGGGTGCGTGGACAACACTCTCCCCTCTCGTTGCTATGCATCACCATGATCTTGCGTGTGCGTAGGAATTTTTTTGAAATTACTACGTTCCCCAATAGGGAGCCCCAGTTGCATGTCAACCATCGACTTGCAACTTGGGGAGTGTGTTTGTAGGCCCCCCAGTTGCCAGTCAACTATCAAATTGCAACTAGGGGAAGGGAGTATGTTTGTATGGGCCCCAGTTGCAAGTCATCCATCGACGCGCCACCAGGGGAGGGGAGTGTGTTTTGTACGGGCCCCAGATGTAAGTCAACTATCGACTCACAGCTGGGGGTGGTGTTTTTTTGTAGGCGCCCTAGTTGCATGTCAACCATTGACTCGCAACTAGGGGTATTTTTGTAGGGTCCTAGTTGCAAGTCAATCATCGACACACAACTTGGAAGGGAGTGTGTACGGGCCCTAGTTGCAAGTCAAGCATTGACTCGCAACTGTGGGGCGACGTATGAATGTGTTTGTCGGGGTCCCAGTTGCATGTCAACCATCCACTCGCAACTATGGGCGGCGTCTTTGTGTGTTTGTCAGGGCCCCCAGTTGCGTGTTGATAACCCACAAGTATAGGGGATCAATTGTAGCCTCTTTCGATAAGTAAGAGTGTCGAACCCAACGAGGAGATAAAGGTAGAACAAATATTCCCTCAAGTTTTATCGACCACCGATACAACTCTACGCACGCTTGACATTCGCTTTACCTAGAACAAGTATAAAACTAGAAGCACTTTGTAGGTGTAACGGGATAGGTTTGCAAGAATATAAAGAGCACGTTAATAAAAACTAGGGGCAGTTTAGATAAAGAAGCAATAAAGTTAGTATAGCGAGTTTGGAAAAGTGGTGGTAGGAGTTGCGAAATTGTCCCTAAGCAATTGACTACTTTACTAGACCGATAGCAAGTTTTATGTGGGAGAGGCCACTGCTAGCATGTCATCTCTGACTTGGAATTCTATGCACTTATGATTGGAACTATTAGCAAGCATGCGCAACTACTAACGTTCATTAAGGTAAAACCCAACCATAGCATTAAGATATATTGGTCCCCCTTCAATCCCGTATGCATCAATTTCTATGCTAGGTTGAAGCTTCTGTCACTCTTGCCCTCCAATACATAGTCCTATCAACATACAACTAACCCTATGGTGTGATCCACGTGCGCGCTCATACGATGGGCACCAAAGGACAGCAACATAACCACAAGCAAATTAAACCAATCATAGCAATTCACCAATTACCGATAGGACAACAAAAATCTACTCAGACATCATAGAATGACAACACATCATTGGATAATAATATGAAGCATAAAGCACCATGTTCAAGTAGAGGGTACAGCAGGTTGCGGGAGAGTGGACCGCTGTAGATAGATGGGGGAAGGTGATGAAGATGTTGGTGAAGATGACGGAGGTGTTGGTGTAGATCGCCGTCGCACGATGATGGCCCCGCTGGCGTTCCGGCGCCACCGGGAGAGAGGGGGAGAGAGCCCCCCTTCTTCTTCTTCCTTGACCTTCTCGCTAGATGGGAGAAGGGTTTCCCCTCTGGTCCTTGGCTTCCATGGCATGGGAGGGGCGAGAGCCCCTTCGAGATTGGATCTGTCTCTCTGTCTCTCTCTGTTTCTCCGCTCCAGATTCTGGCCTTTCACCGTTTCTTATATTCTCGGAGATCCGTAATTCCAATTGGGCTGAAATTTGGACACGGTTTTTATCCGGATATTGGCTTTCTTGCGGTGAAAGAAGGGCACCAACCGCCTTATGAGGTGTCCACGAGGGTCAGGGGCGCGCCCCCCTGCCTCGTGGCCCCCTCGGGCATCGCCTCGCGTTGATTCTTCTTCCCAAAAATCACATATATTCCAAAAATAATCTCCGTCAGTTTTTATCCCGTTTGGACTCCGTTTGATATGGATTTTCTACGAAACAAAAAACATGCAACAACCAGGAACTGGCACTAGGCACTGGATCAATATGTTAGTCCCAAAAATAGTATAAAAAGTTGCCAAAAGTAATGAAAGTTGTATAATATTGGCATGGAACAATCAAAAATTATAGATACGACGGAGACGTATCAGCATCCCCAAGCTTAATTCCTGCTCGTCCTCGAGTAGGTAAATGATAAAAAGTTAATTTTTGGTGTAGAATGCTACCTAGCATAATCTTGATCATGTAATCTAATCATGGCATAAATATTAAGACACGAGTGATTCAAAGCAATAGTCTATCATTTGACATAAAAGAATTTAATACTCGGGCATCCCAACAAACAATCATGTCTTTCAAAATATCAATGCTAAAGAATATTATCCCTACAAAATCATATAGTATTTTATGCTCCCTTTTCTTAACACAAGGTACCCCTCATGCCCATCCCGGTGTCAGCCAAGCAATTATTTTCATACTTTACTTTTTCGAACCTTTTCAACTCTTCACGCAATACATGAGCGTGAGCCATGGACATAGCACTATGGGTGGAATAGAAGGTGGTGATAGACAAAAGTAGGGAGAAAGTCTCACATCGACTAGGCAAATCAATGGACTATGAAGATGTCCATCAATTGATATCAATGTGAGTGAGTAGGGATTGCCATGTAACGGATTGCTATAAGTGTATGAAAGCTCAAAGGAAAACTAGTGGGTGTGCATCAACTTGCTTGCTCATTAAGACCTAGGGCAATTTGAGGAAGCCCATCGTTGGAATATACAAGCCAAGTTCTATAACGAAAATTTCCCACTAGTATATGAAAGTGACAATATAGGAGACTCTCTATATGAAGAACATGGTGCTACTCTGAAGCACAAGTGTGGTAAAAGGATAGTAACATTGCCCCTTCTCTCTTTTTCTCTCTCTTTTTTTGGCGGGCTTCTTTGGCCCCCTTTTTTTATTTAGGCTTCTTTGGCCTCTTTTTTTCCTCACATGGGGCAATGCTCTAATGATGATAATCATCACACTTTTATTTACTTACAACTCGATACTAGAACAAAAATATGACTCTATATGAATGCCTTCGGCGGTGTACCGGGATGTGCAATGGTCTACCATAGCAATGACATCAAACAACGGACAAGCCATGAAAACATCATGCTAGCTGTCTTACGATCATGCAAAGCAATATGACAATGATGGTGCGTGTCATAACAAACGAAACGGTCGAGTTACATGGCAATGTATCTCGGAATGGCTATGGAAATGCCATAATAGGTAGGTATGGTGGTTGTTTTGAGGAAGGATGTATGGTGGGTTTGATGTACCGGCGAAAGTTGTGCGGTACTAGAGTGGCTTGCAAGGTGGAAGGGTGAGAGTGCGTATAATCCATGGACTCAACATTAGTCATATAGAACTCGCATACTTATTGTGAAAAATCTATTAGCCCTCGAAGCAAAATACTATGATGCATGCTCCTAGGGGGGAGGTTGGTAGGAGTTAATCATCGCGCGCCTCCGACCTTCACGCAAAGATAAACAACCAAAATACAATGCGCGCCAATTTGGTTACATAGTTAGGAGACCGTACGTGCATGCTTCGGGAATCACAAACCTTAGCACCAATATTTTTACTAAACCACAATCATTCACTAGTACCTCCCACATATTAGCATCTCTATATCACAAAACTATTGCAAGGAATCAAACATATCATACTCAATGATCTACAAGTTTATGTAGGATTTTATGACTAACCATGTGATGACCAATTCCTGTCAACTCTCTAAAAAGATATAAGTGAAGCAAGAGAGTTTTAATTCTTTCTACAAAAGATATGCCCACGCTCTAACAAATGTAAGTGAAGCAAAAGAGCATTCTACAAATGGCGGTTTTCTATATGTAGGGAAACAGGCAATCCAAACTTCAAATGATATAAGTGAAGCACATGAAGCATTCTATAAAGCCATGCTCAAAAGATATAAGTGAAGTGAAAAGAGCATTCTATAAATTAACCATGGAATATCTCATACCAGCATGGTGCATAAAATAAAAGTGAAAAACTAAATGCAAAAGACGCTCCAAGATTTGCACATATCGCATGAACGAAACGAAACCGAAAACATACCGATACTTGTTGAAGAAAGATGGAATGCCTTCCGGGGCATCCCCAAGCTTAGACGCTTGATTCTCCTTGAATATTTACTTGGGGTGCCTTGGGCATCCCCAAGATTGAGCTCTTGCCTCTCCTCCTCCTCCTCATATCGAGACCTCCTCGATCTTTGATCACTTCATCCACACAAAACTCAACAGAAAGCTCGGTAAGATCCATTAGTATAATAAATCAAATCACTACTCTAAGTACTGTTGCAAACCAATTCATATTTTGTTTTCGCATTGTGGCTACTGTAATATAACTTTTCCATGGCTTAATCCACTGATAGAAATTGATAGTTTCATCAAAACAAGCAAACAATGCATAAAAAACAGAATCTGTCTTAAACAGGACAGTCTGTACTAATCTGAACATTCACCATACTTCTGGTACTCCAAAAATTCTTAAACAATTAGAAAAGATAAACAATTTGTATGGAAAGACAGTGCAAAAATTTTCAGAACCGTTTGACGTTCCAGTAAAAATTGTAAAATCACGCACTACAGCCAAAGTTTCTGTTTTGCACCGCACAAACCAACAAGCAATGTAAACATCCTAAAGGCAAATCTTGGCACATTATTTTTATGATACAATGGATTTGTACAAGGGGATCATTATTTTTGTTGAAAAGTTTCTGTAATCAAGGGTCACAAAGTTTCCATGGGCATGAACAAAGTTCAAGGCTAGCTCCCATTTTAACAATGCTCGTCTTTCTCACTTTCGCTTTTCTTTTTGAAAAAGTTTTAGGTTCCCCTCTTTATTTATCTGTTGTTTTTAAACTTTATAGAAGTACACAACAGAAATAAATGACTCTCTAAAACTTCCGGGTTGTCTCTGTTGGGGAACGCAGTAATTTTAAAATAATTTCCTACGCACATGCAAGATCTATCATGGTGATGCATGGCAATGAGAGGGGAAGAGTGTTGTCCACGTACCCTCGTAGACCATAAGCGGAAGCGTTTAATCAATGCGGTTGATGTAGTCGTACGTCTTCACGATCCGACCGATCCAAGTACCAAAGGTACGGCACCTCCGCGTTCAACACACGTTCAGCTCGATGACGTCCCTCGGGCTCTTCATCCAGTTGAGGCCGAAGGAGAGTTCCGTCAGCACGACGGCGTGGTGACGGTGATGCTGAAGTTACTGGCGCAGGGCTTCGCCTAAGCACTACAACGATATGACTGAGGTGTGTAACTATGGAGGGGGGCACCGCACACGGCTAAGACAAATCTTGGAGTGCCTTTGGGGTGCCCCCTGCCCACGTATATAAAGGAGGGAGGAAGAGGAGGCCGGCCCTAGAGGGGGCGTGCCAAGGTGAGGGGACTCCTACTAGGACTCCCTAGTCCAAGTAGGATTCCCCTCCTCTTTCCTATTCAGAGTAGGAGAGAAGGAAAGAGAGGGTGAGGGAGAAGGAAAGGGGGGTGCTACCTCTTGAGCATGCGTTGGTTTTCCCTCGAAGAGGAAAGGGTGATGCAGCAATGTAGCGTAAGTATTTCCCTCAGTTTTTGAGAACCAAGGTATCAATCTAGTAGGATACTACACGCAAGTCCCTCGTACCTGCACAAACAAATAAGAACCTTGCAACCAACGCGATAAAGGGGTTGTCAATCCCTTCACGGCCACTTGCAAAAGTGAGATCTGATAAAGATAATAAGATAAATATTTTTGGTATTTTTGTTGTATAGATTGGAAAATAAAGATTGCAAAATAAACGGCGACAGAAATAGTTAGTTGACGGGAAAATAATATAATGGAGAATAGACCCAGGGGGGCATTGGTTTCACTAGTGGCTTCTCTCAAGATAGCAAATTCTACGGTGGGTGAATAAATTACTATCGAGCAATTGATAGAAAAGTGCATAGTTATGAGAATATCTAGGCATGATCATGTATATAGGCATCATGTCCGCGACAAGTAGACCGAAACGATTCTACATCTACTACTATTACTCCACACATCGACCGCTATCCAGCATGCATCTAGAGTATTAAGTTCATAAGAACAGAGTAACGCATTAGGCAAGATGACATGATGTAGAGGGATAAACTCAAGCAATATGATATAAACCCCATCTTTTTATCCTCGATGGAAACAATACAATACGTGCCTTGCTGCCGCTGCTGTCACTGGGAAAGGACACCGCAAGATTGAATCCAAAGCTAAGCACTTCTCCCATTGCAAGAAAGGTCAATCTAGTAGGCCAAACCAAACTGATAATTCGAAGAGACTTGCAAAGATATTAAATCATGCATAAAAGAATTCAGAGAAGAATCAAATATTGTTCATAGATAATCTTGATCATAAACCCACAATTCATCAGATCTCGACAAACACACCGCAAAAAGAATTACATCGAATAGATCTCCAAGAGAATCGGGAGAACTTTGTATTGAGATCCAAACAGAGAGAAGAAGTCATCTAGCTAATAACTATGGACCCGAAGGTCTGTGGTAAACTACTCGCACATCATCGGAGAGGCTATGGTGTTGATGTAGAAGCCCTCCGTGATTGATTCCCCCTCCGGCAGAGCGCCGGAAAAGGCCCCAAGATGGGATCTCACGGGTACAGAAGGTTGCGCCGGTGGAAATAGGGTTTCGTGGTGCTCTCGGATGTTTTCGGGGTATATGAGTATATATAAGCGAAAGAAGTAGGTCGGTGGAACCACGAGAGGCCCACGAGGGTGGGGGCGCGCCTACCCCCCGGGCGCGCCCTCCTACCTCGTGTCCGCCTCGTTGCTTCCTTGACGTCCACTCCAAGTCTCCTGGATTGCGTTTGTTCCAAAAATAACTCTCCCGGAGGTTTCATTCCGTTTGGATTCCGTTTGGTATTCCTTTTCTGCGAAACACTGAAATAGGCAAAAAAAATAGCAATTTGCACTGGGCCTTTGGTTAGTAGGTTAGTCCCAAAAATAATATAAAAGTGCATAACAAAGCACATTAAACATCCAAAAACAGATAATATAATAGCATGGAACAATCAAAAATTATAGATACGTTGGAGAGATATCAAGCATCCCCGAGCTTAATTCCTGCTCGTCCTCGAGTAGGTAAATGATAAAAAACAGAATTTTTGATGTGGAATGCTACCTAGCATAATTCTCAATGTAATTTTCTTTATTGTGGCATGAATGTTCAGATCCGAAAGATTCATGACAAAAGTTTAATATTGACATAAAAATAATAATACTTCAAGCATACTAACAAAGCAATCATGTCTTCTCAAAATAACATGGCCAAAGAAAGTTATCCCTACAAAATCATATAGTCTGGCTATGCTCTATCTTCATCACACAAAGTATTTAATCATGCACAAGCCCGGTGACAAGCCAAGCAATTGTTTCATACTTTTGATGTTCTCAAACTTTTTCAATCTTCACGCAATATATGAGCGTGAGCCATGGACATAGCACTATATGTGGAAAAGAATGGTGGTTGTGGAGAAGACAAAAAAGAAGAAGAAGATAGTCTCACATCAACTAGGCGTATCAACGGGCTATGGAGATGCCCATCAATAGATATCAATGTGAGTGAGTAGGGATTGCCATGCAACAGATGCACTAGAGCTATAAGTGTATGAAAGCTCAACAAAAGAAACTAAGTGGGTGTGCATCCAACTTGCTTGCTCACGAAGACCTAGGGCATTTTGAGGAAGCCCATCATTGGAATATACAAGCCAATTTCTATAATGAAAGATTCCCACTAGTATTGAAAGTGACAACATAGGAGACTCTCTATCATGAAGATCACGGTGCTACTTTGAAGCACGAGTGTGGTAAAAGGATAGTAACATTGTCCCTTCTCTCTTTTTCTCTCATTTCTTTTTTTTCTCTTTTTTTTATTTGGGCCTTTTTCCTCTCTTTTTTATGGCCTCTTTTTTCTATTTTTTTTCTTTTCGTCCGGAGTCTCATCCCGACTTGTGGGGGAATCATAGTCTCCATCATCCTTTCCTCACTTGGGACAATGCTCTAATAATGATGATCATCACACTTTTATTTACTTACAACTCAAAAATTACAACTCGATACTAGAACAAAATATGACTCTATGTGAATGCCTCCAGCGGTGTACCAGGATGTGCAATGAATCAAGAGTGACATGTATGAAAGAATTATAAAGGTGGCTTTGCCACAAATACGATGTGAACTACATAATCATGCAAAGCAATATGGCAATGATGTAACGTGCCATAACAAACGGAACGATGGTAAGTTGCATGGCAATATATCTCGGAATGGCTGATAAGCAAAGACTCAAATCATACAAGACGCTCCAAGAAAAAGACATATCATGTGGTGAATAAAAATATAGCCTCAAGTAAAGTTACCGATGGACGAAGACGAAAGAGGGGATGCCTTCCGGGGCATCCCCAAGATTAGGCTTTTGGTTTTCCTTGAATTTTACCTTGGGGTGCCATGGGCATCCCCAAGCTTAGGCTCTTGCCACTCCTTGTTCCAAAATCCATCAAATCTTGACCCAAAACTTGAAAACTTCACAACACAAAACTCAACAGAAAATCTCATGAGCTCCGTTAGTATAAGAAAACAAACCACCACTTCAAGTACTGTAATGAACTCATTATTTATTTATATTGGTGTTAAATATACTGTATTCCAACTTCTCTATGGTTCATACCCCCCGATACTAGCCATAGATTCATCAAAATAAGCAAACAACACACGAAAAACAGAATCTGTCAAAAACAGAACAGTCTGTAGTAATATGTAGGTTTAGAATACTTCTGTAACTCACAAAATTATGAAATAAATTGGTGTACGTGAATAACTTGTATATTAATCATCTGCAAAAAGAATCAACCTAATCGCACTCTCCAGTAATAAATGGCAGCTAATCTCGTGAGCGCTAAAGTTTCTGTTTTTTACGGCAAGATCGCAAAGACTTCCCCCAAGTCTTCCCAAAGGTTCTACTTGGCACGAACACTAATTAAAAACATAAAACCACATCTAAAAAGAATCTAGATGAATTATTTATTACTAAACAAAAAGCAAGAAACAAAAATAAAATTGGGTCGCCTCCCAACAAGCGCTATCGTTTAACGCCCCTAGCTAGGCATTGATAATTTCAATGATGCTCACATGAAAGACAAGAATTGAAGCACAAACAAAGCATCATGAAACACGTGACAAACACATCTAAGTCTAACATACTTCCTATGCATAGGCATCTTATAGGCAAACAAATTATCATAGCAAGCAAAAACTAGCATATGCAAGGAAGCGGAAAGAAACAATAGCAATCTCAACATAACGAGAGGTAATTTAGTAACATCAAAATTTCTACAATCATATTTTACTCTCTCTCATAATAATTACATGTGGGATCATAAGCAAATTCTACAAAATAGCTATCACATAAAATATTTTCAACATGATCCACATGCATGCAAAGTTGTCACTCTTCCAAAAATAGTGGGATTAACATTAACTAAAGTCATGACCTCTCCAAACCCACTTTTATCGAAAATTGCATAAGATTGAACATTCTCCAAATATGTGGGATCTAAAGTTGACAATCTTCCAAACCCACTTTCAATATTGCAAACTTTATTATCAATCTTATATTCATCATGGGGCTTAATTAAATTTTCAAGATCATAAGAAGAATCTCCCCAATCATGATCATTGCAACAAATAGTAGTCATAGCAAAACTAGCATCCCCAAGCTTGAGGTTTTGCATATCATTAACACAATTTTCATTAAGAGAATTTATAATAACATCATTACAATCATGCTTTTCATCGAAGGAACTATCAAGTGTGGGTGCAATAGCAACGATCTCATGTTTAACATAAGGAACTATAGCAAACTCATCTTCATAAATATTGGCATCATGACCACAAGAATAGCAAGCATCATGTTCATCAAGGGATATTTCAATCAAATCATCGGAATCATAATTATCTATAGATTCATGCATATCATTATTTTCAACGGTCATTCTTTCAATAAATTCTTTGACATAGACATTATGAGCATAGTTTTCATAGCAATATTTAAGTATGTCAAAATTTTCAGATTCATAGAGAGTAATATCATACTTTTCAATCAAAGAAGCACCCTTAGAAGCAGCAAATTCTTCAATTTGTTTGATATTGTAGTAACTATAAACACCCTTTGCATAAGAAGATAAGATTTCATTATCATTAAACTCACATAGGTAGGGGAGGTGTTTTTTAGGGTTCTTAGAGCAACAAGTAAAATCATAAATTTCACAAAGATTCCAAGCATAACACAGCAATTTGTTTATTTGATACCATAAGAGTCTCCCTTTTTCAGACAAACGGTGACGCACAAAATGAGCATGCTCATCTAAAGATTTCCCATCAACTAGGCTAGTTCGGGTTTCAGCACGAGCGCATAAGGATCGAAGATGATCCAAGTAGAACACTTTAAGTGGATCCATATCAACAAATTTTTAGCAAGCAAAGATGCAAGCAAATAGAAGGCATGTAGCGACCCGACCTCAGATGGTCAAGCCTCTGCGCATAAGTGTCATCCCTGGATCGGTAAGGTTGACACACACAGTACTCGAAGGATTTATAACAGAGTAGCAATCACACACTTATTACATCGATAGTCTCCAAAGAGAACTTATTACAATAAATATGGCTTAAGGCCATCTAAATAAATTAACAACGGAAGCCTTGGAAGCTAAAGTGAGTCCATCAACTCCAACGGCATAGCTGAGTGCACGACAACGACCTAGCGCACCTTACTCTTCGCCTGAAAAGTCTGCAACATGATACGTTGCAGCCCGAAAATGGGTCAGCACATGGAATATGCTGGCATAGTAACACAGTAGAGCAATGAACAGAATAAATGCTATCACTACATGCATATATGGCTGGTGGAGGCTCTACGGTTAATATGTTTTGCGAAAAGCCAATTTTTCCCTACAACAAAGGAATATAATTTTATTTAACTATCATGGTAGTTGAACAACATTAAGAAGGGGACACGGCTAACCATGATTAGATTGTACACTCTGCAGAGGTTTGCGCACTTTTCCCCACAAGACTCGATCTCCTCCGTTGGATTTCTTGCACTACATGGTGTTTGAGAAACGGATGACCGAGACATAGTCTTTCAGAAACATTAACTCTAACCCTGGGTACACAGTACCAACCTACATCCCCTACATCTGCTAGCCTACCACTGGAAGAGGTCATGCAACATACTCGACTATGCTAGAGCCCATAATAGCTTGTGGCTGCACACGGAAGTTTCTCGCATGAATAATCTTACGATCCCTTTGAGTCTAGGTGGCGGACCATAGGATGATCACACGGGTACTCCGGGATATCCTAGGACAACACTGGATTCTCCAGGTGCCCAAAACCAACAGTCCACCCAGATGTGTGTTAAAGTTGCCACCTTAAGTTAACCATTAATTAACAATCTCACAACTGTCATGGATTCACTCACCCAAACCACGTCTATGAGCATAGTATAGCAATATAAGCAAACGTAGAAGTAGCTCCCAAGGGTTTGATAATAAAACAGGTAATAGGTTCTACCTCATCAACTACTTCCCAATACCCACATGTTAATCACAACCTACTCATGCAGTGTTTGAGGATTGAAACTAATGCATAAAACTAGGTATGAAAAGAGTATGATCAATGTGTTACTTGCCTTGCTGACGATCCGCAAAACCTAGTGACGCATTGTAGCACGCTTCGCACTCCGGGAATTCTATCGCAAACAAACAATAGCATACATAAGCACATCAAGCAAAGATGCACGGGTAAAACTCAAATAAGAAGATCTAACCAGAAAGTTCAACTGAAGAACTCCGGTTTGCAAAAAGAATTAAATCAAACGGAGCAACGAAACTCAAACTACGAAAGAAACAGGATCCGTTTACTAACCTGGACTAAAGTCAAATTTTACAGTACAAAAATCTTGTTCAAGTTGGTTAAATAGAAAGAGGGTTTCGAGAGGAAGGTCTAGGCGCTTGTTTCACCTGATTTGGATGAACGAGCGAAAAGATAAACTAAAACGAAGATCAGGGCAGAAATCACGATCGAAAATAATCGCGGAAAAACCCTGGAAAAATAAAACAAGACGAACAGGCTAACGAACGAACATCCGATATTGTCTCTTCGATATTGGTCCGGTGTCTGGCAACAGCTCTATCAAAAACTCGATGTCTCAATCTGGCGGCATGCCTGGTAATTCCTCTATAAATACATCTGGGTAATCCTTCACTACAGGTACTTCCTCCTGGACGACTCCGGAGAGGGAATTTACTTGGGTCCTCCTTGGTGCATGCCTGGATACATACTTAATCTGTTTTCCCTCCGGGGTAGTGAGCATAATTGACTTGCTAGCGCAATCAATGTTTCCTCCATACTTCGATAGCCAATCCATTCCCAGTATCACATCCAATCCTTGTGATTCCAAAATTATTAGGTCTGAGGGGAAAACATGGCTGCCAATGGTTAAGGGTAACCGGTCGCACCATCGGCTGGCCATATACTATGCACTGGGTGAGCTCACTAGCAAAGGTGTCCTAAGGGCTAAGGTGGGTAACTTAAACTTGTCCACAAATCCCCTTGAAATGTATGAATGCGATGCACCAGTACCAGAAAGAACGAGAGCGGTAAATGACTTAACCAAAAACTTACCGATAACTGCATCTGGCTGCTCTTCAACCTCCTCCACGTTCACGTGGTTCACTTGTCCCCTGTTGAAAGGGCTGGGCTTTTTCCATATCCTTCCATTGCCATTTCCATTCTTCGCTTCAGGGCATTCAGTGGCATAGTGTCCAGTCTTCCCGCACTTGAAACATGTAATGTGACTTAGGTCCTTCTTGGCGGGTGTGGCTGGATTGGAGCGGTTCTGATTGTTGTTTGTTCCATTCCCATTCCCATTCTTGGGGCCATTGTGATTATGAGAACTTCCTCCATTGTGGGTATGGCCTCCATGGTTATGGGTGTATCCTCCCGAGTTCGGGGTAAAGCGAGGCTTCTGCGATGCTCCTGAATTATATTTCCCTTGTCCATACTTTCTCTTACGGCTCTAAATCTGCTGCTGCTTCCCTTCAATCATAAGAGCCTTATCTACCAACTCCTGGTAGTTGTTAAATGTTGCCACCATCAACTGCATACTCATCTCATCATTCAGCCCTTCCATAAACTTCTCCTGCTTCGCGACATCTGTGGCCACATCATCAGGGGCATAGCGAGATAACTTGCTAAACTCGTCCACGTACTGGGCCACAGTACGGTTCCCCTGACGTAAGTTGCAAAACTCACACTTCTTCATGCTCATAGCTCTAGTTGAGACATGGGCTGTGCGGAAAGCTTGCTGAAACTGCTCCCAAGTGACATTGGCTATAGGGAAAGTGGTCGTGTAATTATCCCACCATGAGGTTGCGGGTCCATCCAATTGATGTCTAGCAAAACGCACTTTCTCAGCATCTGCGCAACCTACGGTGGTCAACTCCCTTCCAATACGGCGTAGCCAATCATCAGCAACTATCGGCTCGGTGCTACTGGAAAACACCGGCTGCTGCAACATCAGAAAATGGGCTAAATTGTCAACCGGAGGTGGTGGCGGTGGGTTGTTATTGTTGTTGCCTTGGTTCTGAACTAACAACTGCATCAAGGCATTCTGCTGCTGGATCAACTGAGTGAGCTCCGGTGGGAAGACAAATCCGGGGTCACGTCTCGGAGGCATCTGATGGGTTTAGAGGGAAGAGATTAGAATAGAAAGAGGTCTAGTGAGAAAGCACTACCCATATTCACATGAGACAAACACAATCATATCATATCACTCAATCAATCAAGCAAGGGCATACAATCGATCTAGCTATCATTACAGTGCTCGGACTATACTGTTTACCAGGGGGAAAACTACTGATCATATGGTGGTCTACTAGAAATTTTGATCGGTGGAAGACTCCATGATATCGGCTCCAGCTTTGTCTTCGTAATCATCATCACTATCGTCGGGGTCGGAGTTGGTGTCGTCGATGATGATGTAGTCTTCAGAACGAATTTCCTTAGGTTCGTCGTCTTCTCCTCCAGGCGCGGGGTCTCCCATAAAAACTCCTAGCTTCCTTGTCAGGTCGTCATTCTTCTCTACGATTATCGTCATTTCCTCCTCATATCCATCGCGTGTAGACTTGAGTTCCTCTTCTAGCTCTGTGATCCTGGTCATTGCCTTCTTTAGATCTATCATGCCTGCGCACATCTTATTCTCCTGCCGACGAATGTGCTGGTTTAACTCCTGGATGAAAGCTGCAATGGACCTGTCCTTCCTGGTGCTGATCATCTCCCATTGCTCATCTCAGCGCCCACATATCTGGTAGATAGTGTCCTTGAGCTCCTGTTTGTAGACTTCTCCAATACGTCCCATAGCGATGTGGGCTGCCATGCTCTTTCCTAGACTCCAGGTTGGTGCATCAAAGGAAAAATCTATGGGCTCAGTGACTGGCGTGAATGTCCTTCCTGGAACTTGAACTCGAATCATCCAACGCCCCTCTTCTGGTAAAGTGGCGGTGTAGGTCCTGGTGAAGCTTGGTATTCCGATGTTCAGGTACCTAGTGACTTCCTTCCGGTGTCTCCCAAAAGGTGTGTCTTCATCCGGTTGTGCAAACTTGTTCCTTGAGTCCGCCATCCTATAGAGTAGAAAATGGAGAGAAGTCAGAAATGAGTAGAGAAGAGTGATCTATGGCTCATCTTAGTGGTCGTGTCCTACATTCAGCGTGTGCTCTGATACCATCTTGTAGCGACCCGACCTCAGACGGTCAAGTCTCTATGCATAAGTGTCATCCCTGGATCGGTAAGGTTGACACACATAGTACCCGAAGGATTTATAACAGAGTAGCAATCACACACTTATTACATCGATAGTCTCCAAAGAGAACTTATTACTATAAATATGGCTTAAGGCCATCTAAATAAATTAACAGCGGAAGGCTTGGAAGATAAAGTGAGTCCATCAACTCCAACGGCATAGCTGAGTGCACGACAACGACCTAGCGCACCTTACTCTTCGTCTGAAAAGTCTGCAACATGATACGTTGCAGCCCGAAAACGGGTCAGCACATGGAATATGCTCGCATAGTAACATAATAGAGCAATGAACAGAATAAATGCTATCACTACATGCATATATGGCTAGTGGAGGCTCTACAGTTAATATGTTTTGCGAAAAGCCAATTTTTCCCTACAACAAAGGAATATAATTTTATTTAACTATCATGGTAGTTGAACAACATTGAGAAGGTTCCTCCAACTCAATCCCAATTAAAAGTAATTATCAACCCAACAAATTAAATTTAGAGTGATGAGATCCATATGATAATCCAAGAACCAGATACTCAAGATGTCCATAACCGGGGACACGGCTAACCATGATTAGATTGTACACTCTGCAGAGGTTTGCGCACTTTTCCCCACAAGACTCGATCTCCTCCGTTGGATTTCTCGCACTACATGGTGTTTGAGAAATGGATGACCGAGACACAGTCTTTCAGAAACATTAACTCTAACCCTGGGTACACAGTACCAACCTACATCCCCTACATCTGCTAGCCTACCACTGGAAGAGGTCATGCAACATACTCGACTATGCTAGAGCCCATAATAGCTTGTGGATGCACACGGAAGTTTCTGGCACGAATAATCTTACGATCCCTTTGAGTCTGGGTGGCGGACCATAGGATGATCACACGGGTACTTCGGGATATCCTAGGACAACACTGGATTCTCCAGGTGCCCAAAACCAACAATCCACCCAGATGTGTGTTCAAGTTGCCACCTTAAGTTAACCATTAATTAACAATCTCACAACTGTCATGGATTCACTCACCCAAACAACGTCTATGAGAATAGCATAGCAATATAAGCATAACGTAGAAGTAGCTCCCAAGGGTTCGATAATAAAACAGGTAATAGGTTCTACCTCATCAACTACTTCCCAATACCCACATGTTAATCACAACCTACTCATGCAGTGTTTGAGGATTGAAACTAATGCATAAAACTGGGTATAAAAAGAGTATGATCAATGTGTTACTTGCCTTGCTGACGATCCGCAAAACCTAGTGACTCGTAGTAGCACGCTTCGCACTCCGGGAATTCTATCGCAAACAAACAATAGCATACATAAGCACATCAAGCAAAGATGCACAGGTAAAACTCAAATAAGAAGATCTAACCAGAAAGTTCAACTGAAGAAATCCGGTTTGCAAAAAGAATCAAATCAAACGGAGCAACGAAACTCAAACTACGAAAGAAACAAGATCCGTTTACTAAGCTGGACTAAAGTCAAATTTTACAGTACCAAAATCTTCTTCAAGTTGGTTAAACAGAAAGAGGGTCTCGAAACGAAGGTCTAGGCGCTTGTTTCACCTGATTTGGATAAACGAGCGAAAAGATAAACTAAAACGAAGATTAGGGCAGAAATTGTGATCGAAAGTAATCGCGGAAAACCCCTGGAAAAATAAAACAAGACGAACAGGCTAACGAACGAACGTTCGCTGTCTGCGGCTAACTGATGAACAGCGTTCGTTAAAACGAACGAACGGACGAGCGTCCGCTAAATAACTAAACCGAGAAAAACCGAACCGAATAAAATAAAAAAATGCATCTAGGGGTTTTAGAAAAAAACCAGGGTTTTTACCTAAAACCAAAGAAAAAAACCGGCGAACGGATCGGATCGGGACCGGCGGCTCCGGCGGCGTCTCCAGCGAGGCGGGGCGCGATGGGGCTGCGGCGGCATGGGGCGCTGCGGCCAGCGGCGGCCGCGAGCGGCGCGGCGGCGACGGCTGCGGGCTGCTGCTGCTGGAGGCAGGGTGAGGCGGGGTTGAGGGCGGCGACGGGGTGCGATTATAAAGGGGAGTGGGGCGACTCGGCTTCGGGCGGGGGCAACCCGGACAGCGGCGGCGTCCCGGACTCCGGTGGAGTCTGGCTCGGGCACGGGCGCGAGCGCGAGGGAGGCGGTGTGGGCGGCGTGGGCTTGCCCCGGCTCGGCTGGGCCGCTGGCCCAGTCGGGCGCTGACTTTAAAAAAACAGATTTCGCCGGAAAAATCCTAGAAAATAAAATAAAAAAATCTAAAAATGCCAAAACAAATTTTCACCGTCTAAATAAAATATTTAGAACAGGATGAACATTTTCTTGGCCTAAAAATGCAATTTTTAAAAATGCATATTTTTTATAATTCAAATAAAATTGCAATAAAATCCAAATAAACTATTTATTTGATTTTAATATTTTTTCCTCGAATATTTCATTTATTTTGGAGAAGTCATATTATCTCCTCTCATATATTTTTTGATATGAAATATTTTTGAAGAGAAAATTAATTAAAACCAAAATGATCCTTGTTTTGATATTTGAGAAAAATTCAAATGTGAAAACGATGAAATCCCCAACTCTCTCTGTGGGTCCTTGAGTTGCTTAGAATTTCGAGGATCGCGAAACGAAATGCAATAAAATATGATATGCATGAATGATCTAATTATAACATTCCAAATTGGAAATTTGGGATGTTACAAGGCACATGGAAACACAAACAAAGATACATACGGGGAGAAGGCGAAGAAAAGGCAAAGGTTTTTGAAAATCCTCTTAGAAGTGGGGGAGAGGAAAATGAGAGGCGAATGGCAAATAATGTAATGCGAGGGATAAGAGTTTGTGATGGTACTTGGTATGTCTTGACTTGTGCGTAGATCTCCCTGACAACGGTGCCAGAAATGGCTAGTTGTCGGGAGATCAAATCTCGACTTGACTTGGCGCAAATCTCCCCGGCAACGACGCCAGAAATCCTTCTTGCTACCTCTTGAGCATGCGTTGGTTTTCCCTCGAAGAGGAAAGGGTGATGCAGCAAAGTAGCATAAGTATTTCCCTCAGTTTTTGAGAACCAAGGTATCAATTCAGTAGGAGACTACATGCAAGTCCCTCGTACCTGCACAAACAAATAAGAACCTTGCAATCAACGCAATAAAGGGGTTGTCAATCCCTTCACGGCCACTTGCAAAAGTGAGATCTGATAGAGATAATAAGATAAATATTTTTGGTATTTTTGTTGTATAGATTGGAAAATAAAGATTGCAAAATAAACAGCGACAGAAATAGCTAGTTGACGGGAAAATAATATAATGGAGAATAGACCCGGGGGCCATAGGTTTCAGTAGTGGCTTCTCTCAAGATAGCAAATACAACGGTGGGTGAACAAATTACTATCGAGCAATTGATAGAAAAGCGCATAGTTATGAGAATATATAGGCATGATCATGTATATAGGCATCACGTCCGCGACAAGTAGACCGAAACGATTCTGCATCTACTACTATTACTCCACACATCGACCGCTATCCAGCATGCATCTAGAGTATTAAGTTCAAAAGAACAGAGTAATGCATTAGGCAAGGTGACATGATGTAGAGGGATAAACTCAAGCAATATGATATAAACCCCATCTTTTTATCCTCGATGGCAACAATACAATACGTGCCTTGCTGCCCCTGCTGTCACTGGGAAAGGACACCGCAAGATTGAACCCAAAGCTAAGCACTTCTCCCATTGCAAGAAAGATAAATCTAGTAGGCCAAACCAAACTGATAATTCGAAGAGACTTGCAAAGATATTAAATCATGCATAAAAGAATTCAGAGAAGAATCAAATATTGTTCATAAATAATCTTGATCATAAACCCACAATTCATCGGATCTCGACAAACACACCGCAAAAAGAATTACATCGAATAGATCTCCAAGAGAATCGAGGAGAACTTGGTATTGAGATCCAAAGAGAGAGAAGAAGCCATCTAGCTAATAACTATGGACCGAAAGGTCTGTGGTAAACTACTCATACATCATCGGAAAGGTCTATGGTGTTGATGTAGAAGCCCTCCTTGATCGATTCCCCCTCCGGCAGAGCGCCGGAAAAGGCCCCAAGATGGGATCTCACGGGTACAGAAGGTTGCGGCGGTGGAAATAGGGTTTCGTGGTGCTCTCAGATGTTTTCGGGGTATATGAGTATATATAGGCGAAAGAAGTAGGTCGGTGGAGCCATGAGGGGCCCATGAGGGTGGGGGGCGCGCGTACCCCCCCTGGGCGCGCCCTCCTACCTCGTGGCCGCCTCGTTGGTTCCTTGACATCCACTCCAAGTCTTCTAGATTGCGTTTGTTCCAAAAATAACTCTCCCGAAGGTTTCATTCCGTTTGGTATTCCTTTTCTGCGAAACACTGAAATAGGCAAAAAAACAGCAATTTGCACTGGGCCTTTGGTTAGTAGGTTAGTCCCAAAAACATATAAAAGTGCATAACAAAGCACATTCAACATCCAAAACTGATAATATAATAGCATGGAACAATCAAAAATTATATATACGTTGGAGACGTATCAGGGGGCCGCGCCCCCACCCCTTGTCCAATTCGGTTTGGGCAGGGGGAGGCGCGCGCCACCTCTTGGCCCTTCTCCCCTCTCTCCACTAAAGCCCAATAAGGCCCATTACTTCTCCCGGCGAATTCCCGTAACTTCCCGGTACTCCGAAAAATACCAGAATAACTCGAAACCTTTCCGATGTCCGAATATAGCCTTCCAATATATCGATCTTTACATCTTGACCATTTTGAGACTCCTCGTCATGTCCGTGATCTCATCCGGGACTCCGAACAACCTTCGGTACATCAAATCACATAACTCATAATACAAATCGTCATCGAATGTTAAGCGTGCGGACCCTACGGGTCCGAGAACTATGTAGACATGACCGAGACTCATCTCCGGTCAATAACCAATAGCGGAACCTGGATGCTCATATTGGTTCGTACATATTCTACGATGATCTTTATCGGTCAAACCGCATAACAACATACGTTGTTCCCTTTGTCATCGGTATGTTACTTGCCCGAGATTCGATCGTCTGTATCATCATACCTAGTTCAATCTCGTTACTGGCAAGTCTCTTTACTCGTTTCGTAATGCAACATCCTGCAACTAACTCATTAGTCACATTGCTTGCAAGGCTTATGGTGATGTGCATTACCGAGAGGGCCCAGAGATACCTCTCCGACAATCGGAGTGACAATTGCTAATCTTGATCTATGCCAACTCAACAAATACCATCAGCGACACCGGTAGAGCATCTTTATAATCACCCAGTTACGTTGTGACGTTTGATAGCACACTAAGTGTTCCTCCAGTATTCAGGAGTTGCGTAATCTCATAGTCATAGGAACATGTATAAGTCATGAAGAAAGCAATAGCAATAAACTAAACAATCATAGTGCTAAGCTAACGGATGGGTCAAGTCAATCACATCATTCTCTAATGATGTGATCCCGTTAATCAAATGACAACTCTTTGTCCATGGCTAGGAAACTTCACCATTTTTGATCAACGAGCTAGTCAAGTAGAGGCATACTAGTGACACTCTGTTTGTCCATGTACTCACACATTTACTAAGTTTCCGGTTAATACAATTCTAGCATGAATAATAAAAATTTATCATGATATAAGGAATTATAAACAACAACTTTATTATTGCCTCTAGGGCATATTTCCTTCAGTCTCCCACTTGCACTAGAGTCAATAATCTAGTTCACATTGTCATGTGATTTCACATCAATAGTTCACATGTTTATGTGATTAGTTCACATCTTTATGTGATTAGTTCACATCTTCATGTGACCAATACCCAAAGGGTTTTACTAGAGTCAATAATCTAGTTCACATCGCTATGTGATTAACACCCAAAGAGTGATCATGTTTTGCTTGTGAGAGAAGTTTAGTCTACGGGTCTGCAACATTCAGATCCGTATGTATTTTGCAAATTTCTGTGTCTACAATACTCTGCACGGAGCTACTCTAGCTAATTGCTCCGACTTTCAATATGTATCTAGATCGAGACTTAGAGTCATCTAGATCGGTGTCAAAAAGTTTGCATCGACGTAACTCTTCACGACGAACTCTTTTATCACCTCCATAACCGAGAAATATTTCCTTACTCCTCTAAGGATAATTTTGACCGATGTCCAGTGATCTACTCCTGGATCACTATTGTACTCCCTTGCCAAAATCATGCTAAGGTATATAATAGGTCTGGTACATAGCATAGCATACTTTATAGAACCTGTGACTGAGGCACAGGGAATGACTTTTTCATTCTTTTTCTATTTTCTGTCGTGGTCGGGTTTTGAGTCTTTACTCAACTTCACACCTTGCAACACAGGCAAGAACTCCTTCTTTGACTGTTCTGATAACCCACAAGTATAGGGGATCGCAACAGTTTTCGAGGGTAGAGTATTCAACCCAAATTTATTGATTCGGCACAAGGGGAGCCAAAGAATATTCTCAAGTATTAGCAGTTGAATTGTCAATTCAACCACACCTGGATAACTTAATATCTGCAGCAAAGTAGTATGGAAGTAACGGTAATGGTGACAAAAGTAACAGTGAAAGTTTTGTAGTGACTGTAACAGTAGCAACGGTAAAGTAAATAAGCGAAGAATAATATGTGAAAAGCTCGTAGGCATTGGATCGGTGATGGAGAATTATGCCAGATGCAATTCCTCATGCAATAGTTATAACATAGGGTGACACAGAACTAGCTCCAATTCGTCAATGTAATGTAGGCATGTATTCCGAATAGAGTCATACGTGCTTATGGAAAAGAACTTGCATGACATCGTTTGTCCTACCCTCCCGTGGCAGCGGGGTCCTATTGGAAACTAAGGGATATTAAGGCCTCCTTTTGATAGAGTACCGGACCAAAGCATTAACACTTAGTGAATACATTAACTCCTCAAACTACGGTCATCACCGGTAGTGGTCCCGATTATTTTCACTTCGGGGTTAACGGATCATAACACATAATAGGTGACTATAGACTTGCGAGATAGGATCAAGAACTCACATATATTCATGGAAACATAATAGGTTCAGATCTGAAATCATGGCACTCGGGCCCTAGTGACAAGCATTAAGCATAGCAAAGTCATAGCAACATCAATCTCGGAACATAGTGGATACTAGAGATTAAACCCTAACAAAACTAACTCGATTACATGGTAAATCTCATCCAACCCATCACCATCCAGCAAGCCTACGATGGAATTACGCACGCACGGTGGTGAGCATCATGAAATTGGTGATGGAGGAAGGTTGATGATGACGATGGCGACGGATTCCCCTTTCCGGGGCCCCGAACGGACTCCAGATCAGCCCTCCCGAGAGAGATTAGGGCTTGGCGGTGGCTCCGTATCATAAAACACGATGAATCCTTCTCTCTGATTTTTTTTCTCCCCGAACATGAATATATAGAGTTGGAGTGGAGGTCGGTGGATCACCAGGGGGCCCACGAGGCAGGGGGTGCGCCCAGGGGGGTAGGCGCGCCCCCCACCCTCGTGGACAGGGTGTGGGCCCCTGGCCTTGATTCTTTCGCCAGTATTTTTTATTAATTCCAAAAATAATCTCCGTTGATTTTCAGGTCATTCCGAGAACTTTTATTTCTGCACAAAAATAACACCATGGCAATTCTGCTGAAACAGCGTTAATCCGGGTTAGTTCCATTCAAATCATGCAAGTTAGAGTCCAAAACAAGGGCAAAAGTGTTTGGAAAAGTAGATACGACGGAGACGTATCAACTCCCCCAAGTTTAAACCTTTGCTTGTCCTCAAGCAATTCAGTTGATAAACTGAAAGTGATAAAGAAAAACTTTTACAAACTCTGTTAGCTCTTGTTGTTGTAAATATGTAAAGCCAGCAATATGCACAAAGATTATGAACTAACCATATTCACAATAACACTTAGGTCTCATATTTACTCATATCAATGGCATAATCAACTAGCGAGCAATAATAATAAATCTCGGATGACAACACTTTCTCAAAACAATCATAATATGATATAACAAGATGGTATCTCGCTAGCCCTTTCTGAGACCGCAAAACATAAATACAGAGCACCTCTGAAGATCAAGGACTGACTAAACATTGTAATTCATGGTAAAAGAGATCCAGTCATAGTCATACTCAATATAAATTAATAGTAATGGATGCAAATGACAGCGGTGCTCTCCAGCTGGTGCTCTTTAATAAGAGGGTGATGACTCAACATAAAAGTAAGTAGATAGGCCCTTCGCAGAGGGAAGCAGGGATTTGTAGACGTGCCAGAGCTCGATTTTTGAAATAGAGATAAATAATATTTTGAGCAGCATACTTTCAGTGTCAACATAACAACCGAGAGATCTCGATATCTTCCATGCTACACACATTATAGGCGGTTCCCAAATAGAATGGTAAAGTTTATACTCCCCCTCCACCAACAAGCATCAATCCATGGCTGGCTCGAAACAACGAGTGCCTCCAACTAACAAGAGTCCCAGGGGAGTTTTGTTTGCAATTATTTCGATTTGATTTGCTTAGAGCATGGGAATGGGCATCCCGGTGACCAGCCATTTTCTCGTGAGTGAGGAGCGGAGTCCACTCCTCTTGAGAATAACCCACCTAGCATGGAAGATACAGACAGCCCTAGTTGATACATGAGCTATTCGAGTATGCAAAACAGAATTTCATTTGAAGGTTTAGAGTTTGGCACATACAAATTTACTTGGAACGGCAGGTAGATACCGCATATAGGAAGGTATAGTGGACTCATATGGAATAACGTTGGGGTTTATGGAAGTGGATGCACAAGCAGTATTCCCGCTTAGTACAAGTGAAGGCTAGAAAAAGACTGGGAAGCGACCAACTAGAGAGCGACAACAGTCATCAACATGCATTAGAATTAATAAACATTGAGTGCAAGCATGAGTAGGATATAATCCACCATGAACATAAATATCGTGAAGGCTATGTTGATTTTGTCTCAACTACATGCGTGAACATGTGCCAAGTCAAGGCACTCAAATCATTCAAAGGATGATACCACCCTATCATACCACATCACAACCATTTTAATAGCATGTTGGCACGCAAGGTAAACCATTATAAACTCCTAGCAAATTAAGCATGGCATAAGCAACTATAATCTCTAATTTTCATTGCAAACATGTTTATTCATAATAGGCTGAATCAGGAATGATGAACTAATCATATTTACAAAAACAAGAGAGGTCGAGTTCATACCAGCTTCTCTCGTCTCAATCATTTCATCATGTATCGTCATTATTGCCTTTCACTTGCACGACCGAATGATGTGGATAATAATAATGGTGCACGTGCATTGGACTAAGCTGGAATCTGCAGGCATTCAATACAAAGGAGAAGACAAGATAATATGGGCTCTTGGTTAAATCAACAATAATGCATATAAGAGCCACTTCAACATTTTCATTATGGTCTTCTCCTCTCGACCCCAAAGAAAAGAAAAGAAATAAAACTATTTACACGGGAAAGCTCCCAACAAACAAAAGAAGAACAGGAAATCTTTTTGGGTTTTCTTTTAATTATTACTACTACAGGCAAGGAAAGTAAACTAGCTAAGAGCTACAACTAATTTTTTTCTTAAGGTTTTTCAAACACACAAGAAGAAGACTAGAAAAACAAAATAAACTAGCATGGATATTACAGCGAAAAAGTATGAGCACCGACAACTAGAATGAGTGTGTGAACATGAATGTAATGTCAGTGAGAAATACGTACTCCCCCAAGCTTAGGCTTTTGGCCTAAGTTGGTCTATGCCCATGGATCAAAGTTGTAGTTGGGGTCGTACTGAGGAGGAGCCTCGGGTTGCCACTGGTTGGCAATCTCCTCCGGATCCCACTGGTAAACAGACTGTCGTGAAGGATCAAATTGTGGTTCCGGCTCTTGCTCTGTGGCTGGTGTGGGGTTCTGGTAGGCACGAAATGCCTCCGGCTGAACAAGGTACTTGCTGCTCGCGCTGGTCGCGGAGGAAGTCGGTGAGGCCCGCATTCTCAACCAAAGAATAAAAATCGTCATGAATCCCGGCCGCTGTTAAGAACTCATCACAAGGCACTTCACACGGCCGAACTTCCGTGGTGTGAGGGAGATTATATTTGGGCCTCTTATCCTCCTCACTTTGCTTGTTGATACGTCTCCAACGTATCTATAATTTTTGATTATTCCATGCTATTATATTACCCGTTTTGGATGTTTATGGGCTTTACTTTACACTTTTATATCATTTTTGGGACTAACCTACTAACCAGAGGCCCAGCCCGTATTGCTGTTTTTTTGCCTATTTCAGTGTTTCAAAGAAAAGGAATACCAAACGGAGTCCAAACGGAATGAAACCTTCGGGAGTGATCTTTTTGGAACAAACGTGATCTAGATGACTTGGAGTGCAAGTCAAGAAGCAATCGAGGAGGCCACGAGGGTGGAGGGCGCGCCCCCCTATCTCATGGGCCCCTTGGGCGTCCACCGACCTACTTCTTCCTCCTATATATACCCACGTACCCCGAGAACATCAGGGGCGACCACGAAAAACTATTTCCACCACCGTAACCTTCTGTATCCGCGAGATCCCATCTTGGAGCCTTCGCCGGCGCTCCGCCGGAGGGGGATCAACCACGGAGGGCTTCTACATCAACACCATAGCCTCTCCGATGAGTTGTGAGTAGTTTACCACAGACCTTTGGGTCCATAGTTATTAGCTAGATGGCTTCTTCTCTCTCTTTTGATCTCAATACCATGTTCTCCTTGATCTTCTTGGAGATCTATTCGATGTAACTCTTTTTGCGGTGTGTTTGTCGAGATCCGATGAATTGTGGGTTTATGATCAAGTTTATCTATGAGAAATATTTGAATCTCCTCTGAATTCTTTTATGTGTGATTAAGTTATCTTTGCAAGTCTCTTCGAATTATCAGTTTGGTTTGGCCTACTAGATTTATCTTTCTTGCAATGGGAGAAGTGCTTAGCTTTGGGTTCAATCTTGCGGTGTCCTTTCCCAGTGACAGCAGGGGCAGCAAGGCACGTATTGTATTGTTGCCATCGAGGATAAAAAGATGGGGTTTATATCATATTGCATGAGTTTATCCCTCTACATCATGTCATCTTTCTTAATGCGTTACTCTGTTCTTCATGAACTTAATACTCTAGATGCATGCTGGATAGCGGTTGATGTGTGGAGTAATAGTAGTAGATGCAGGCAGGAGTCGGTCTACTTGTCACGAACGTGATGCCTATATACATGATCATGCCTAGATAATCTCATAATTATTCGCTTTTCTATCAATTGCTCGACAGTAATTTGTTCACCCACCGTAATACTTATGCTATCTTGACAGAAGCCACTAGTGAAACCTATGGCCCCCGGGTCTATCTTTTATCATATAAGCTTTCAATCTACTTTTATTTGCATCTTTACTTTTCCAATCTATATCATAAAATACCAAAAATATATTTATCTTATCATATTGTCTCTATCAGATCTCACTTTCGCAAGTGGCCATGAAGGGATTGAAAACCCCTTTATTGCGTTGGTTGCGAGTTCTTGCTTGTTTGTGTAGGTGCGTGGGACTTTTGAGGAGCCTCCTACTGGATTGATACCTTGGTTCTCAAAAACTGAGGGAAATACTTACGCTACTATTGCTGCATCACCCTTTCCTCTTCAAGGAAAACCAACGCAAGCTCAAGACGTAGCAAGAAGGATTTCTGGCGCCGTTGCCGGGGAGGTCTTCGCTCAAGTCAAGACATACCAAGTACCCATCACAAACTCATCTCCCTCGCACTTAACTTATTTGCCATTTGCCTCTCGTTTTCCTCTCCCCCACTTCACCCTTGCCGTTTTATTCGCCCTTCTTCCGTTCGATCTTATGTTTGCTTGTCTCTCCATGTGCCTTCTATGTGCTTGCATCTTTGCTTGCTAAATCTATTGATATGGATCCACTCAAAGTGTTCTACTTGGATCATCTTCGATCCTTATGTGCTCGTGCTGAAACCCCAACTAGCCTAGTTGATGGGAAATCTTTAGATGAGCATGCTTATTTTGTGCGTCACCGTTTGTCTGAAAAGGGGAGACTCTTATGGGATCAAATAAACAGATTTTTGTGTTATGCTTGGAATCTTTGTGAAATTTATGAGTTTACTTGTTGCTCTAAGAACCCTAAAAAACACCTTCCCTACCTATGTGAGTTTAATGAAAATGAAATCTTATCTTCTTATGCAAGGGGTGTTTATAGTTACTATGATATCGAACAAATTGAAGAATTTGCTGCTTTTAAGGGTGCTTATGAAGTTGCTTCTTTGATTGAAAAGTATGATATTACTCTCTACGAATCTGAAAATTTTGACATACTTAAATATTGCTATGAAAACTATGCTCATAATGTCTATGTCAAAGAATTTATTGAGAGAATGACCGTTGCTTTGGGAGAAGATAATGATATGCATGAATCTATAGATAATGATGATTCTGATGATTTGATTGAAATATCCCTTGATGGAAATGATGCTTGCTATTCTTGTGGCCATGATGCCAATATTTATGAAGATGAATTTGCTATAGTTC
Source organism: Triticum aestivum (assembly GCF_018294505.1). Taxonomy (NCBI): domain Eukaryota; kingdom Viridiplantae; phylum Streptophyta; class Magnoliopsida; order Poales; family Poaceae; genus Triticum; species Triticum aestivum. Next base: position 585,748,980 of record NC_057799.1, on the reverse strand, counting down.
CTTATGTTAAACATTAGATCGTTGCTATTGCACCCATACTTGATAGTTCCTTCGATGAAAAGCATGATTGCAATGATGTTATTATAAATTCTATTAATGTCAATTGTGCTAGTAATATACAAAACCCTAAGCTTGGGGATGCTAGTTTTGCTATGTCTACTATTTGTTGCAATGTTCATGATTGGGGTGATTCTTTTTATGATCTTGAAAATTAATTTCAGCCCCGTGATGAATATGAGATTGATAATAGTGTTTGAAATATTATTGAAAGTGGGTTTGGAAGAGTGTCAACTTTAGATCCCACATATTTGGAGAATGTTCAATTTTATGAAATTTTTGATAAAAGTGGGTTTGGAGAGGTCATGAGTTTAGTTAATGATAATCCCACTATTTTGGAAGAGTGTCAACTTCGCATGCATGTGGATCGTGTTGAGAATATGTTTTGTGATAGCTATATTGTTGAATTTGCTTATGATCCTACATGTAATTATTATGAGAGAGGAAAATATGGTTGTAGAAATTTTCATGTTGCTAAATTACCTCTCGTTATGTTGAGATTGCTATTGTTTCTTTCCGCTTCCTTGCATATGCTAGTTTTTGCTTGCATTGATAATTTGTTTGCCTATAAGATGCCTATGCATAGGAAGTATGTTAGACTTAGATGTGTTTGTCACGTGTTTTATGATGCTCTCTTTGTGCTTCAATTCTTTTCTTTCCTGTGAGCATCATTGAAATCTCAATGCCTAGCTAAGGGCGTTAAACGATAGGGCTAGTTGGGAGGCAACCCAATTTTATTTTTATTTTTTGTTTTTGTTTCTGTTTAGTAATAAATTTTGCATCTACCTTCTGTTTAGATGTGTTTTTATGTTTTAATTAGTGTTTGTACCAAGTAGAACCTATAGGATAAACTTTGATGATAGTTAATTTGATTCTGCTGAAAAAACAGAAACTTTACGCGCACGAAAATAATTTTAGTAATTCACAGAAACGTGCTTTTGCGTTGATTATTTTTGCTGTAGATCAATAGACAAATTGCCTAGGACTTCCTAGTTTGGTAGAAGTTTTGGAGTTCCATATGTTTGCGTTAGTTACAGATTACTACAGACTGTTCTGTTTCTGACAGATTCTGTTTTTCGTGTGTTGTTTGCTTATTTTGATGAATCTATGGCTAGTAAAATAGTTTATAAACCATAGAGAAGTTGGAATACAGTAGGGTTAACACCAATATAAATAAATAATGAGTTCATTACATTACCTTGAAGTGGTGTTTTGTTTTCTTTCGCTAACGGAGCTTACGAGATTTTCTATTGAGTTTTGTGTTGTGAAGTTTTCAAGTTTTGGGTAAAGATTTGATGGACTATGGAATAAGGAGTGGCAAGAGCCTAAGCTAGGAGATTCCCATGGAACCCCAAGATATTCAAGAATATCCAAAAGCCTAAGCTTGGGGATGCTCCGGAAGGCATCCCCTCTTTCGTCTTTGTTTATCGGTAACTTTACTTGGAGCTATATTTTTATTCGCCACATGATATGTGTTTTGCTTGGAGCGTCTTGTATGATATTAGTATTTGCTTTTTAGTTTTTCCACAATCATCCTTGCTGTACACACCTTTTGGGAGAAGCCCACTTGATTAGAATTTATTAGAATACTCTTTGTGCTTCACTTATATCTTTTGAGCTAGATAGTTTTTGCTCTAGTGCTTCACTTATATCTTTTAGAGCACGGCGGTGGCTTAATTTTGAAGAAATTGTTAATCTCGCATGCTTAACTTATATTATTTTGAGAGTCTTTTAGAACAGCATGGTATTTTCTATGGTTATAAATTTGGTCCTAGAATGATGAGCATCCAAGTTGGGTATAATAAAAACTATCATAGAAAGTGCATAAAACACTAGGATCAATTTGATGCTTGATAATTGTTTTGAGATATAGAGGTGGTAATGTTAGAGTCATGCTAGTGGGTAATTATGAAATTTAGAAATACTTGTGTTGAAGTTGGCGAGTCCCGTAGCATGCACGTATGGTAAAAGTTGTGTGACAAATTTGTTGCATGAGGTGCTCTTTTGATTGTCTTCCTTATGAGTGGCAGTCGGGGACGAGCGATGGTCTTTTCCTACCAATCTATCCCTCTAGGGGCATGCGTAGTAGTACTTTGCTTCGAGGGCTAAGTAGACTTTCGCAATAAGTATATGAGTTCTTTATGACTAATGTGAGTCCATGGATATACGCACACTCACCCTTACACTTTGCTAGCCTCTATTGTGCCGTGCAACTTTCGCCGGTATCTTGCACCCATTATTTACCTTCCTCAAAACAGCCACCATACCTACCTATTATGGCATTTCCATAGCCATTCCGAGATATATTGCCATGCAACTTTCCACCGTTCCGTTATTATGACACGCTCCATCATTGTCATATTGCTTTTTGCATGATCATGTACTTGACATTGTATTTGTGGCAAAGCCACCCTCATAATTTTCATACATGTCACTCTTGATTCATTGCATATCCCGGTACACCGCCGGAGGCATTCATATAGAGTCATATTTTTCTCTAAGTGTCGAGTTGTAAATTAATAAAAGTGTGATGGTCTTCATTATTAGAGCATTGTCCCAAGTGAGGAAAGGATGATGAAGACTATGATTCCCCCACAAGTCGGGATGAGACTTCGGACTTTAAAATAAAAATAAATAAATAAAAAGAGGCCAAAGATCCCACCAAAAAAAGGAGAAAGGCCAAATAAAAAGAGAGAGAAAGGCCAAATAAAAAAATAAAAAAAATAAGAGAAAAAGAGAGAAGGGACAATGCTACTATCTCTTTTCCACACTTGTGCTTCGAAATAGCACCATGATCTTCATGATAGAGAGTCTCTTGTGTTGTCACTTTTATATACTAGTGGGAATTTTTCATTATAGAACTTGGCTTGTATATTCCAATGATGGGCTTCCCCAAAATGCCCTAGGTCTTCGTGAGCAAGCGAGTTGGATGCACACCCACTTAGTTTCTTTTGTTGAGCTTTCATACATTTATAGCTCTAGTGCATCCGTTGCATGGCAATCCCTACTCACTCACATTGATATCTATTGATGGGCATCTCCATAGCCCGTTGATACCCCTAGTTGATTGAGACTATCTACTCCCTTTTTGTCCTCACAACCACCACCATATACCACCATAGTGCTATGTCCATGGCTTGCGCTCATGTATTGCGTAAGAGTTGAAAAAAGCTGAAGCACGTTAAAAATTATGAACCAATTGCTCGGATCGTCATCGGGGTTGTGCATGATGGGAGTATTTTGTGTAATGAAAATGAAGCATGGCCTAACTATATGATTTTGTAGGGATAAGCTTTCTTTGGCTATGCTATTTTGATAGGACATGATTATTTGTTAGTATGCTTCAAAGTATTACTATGTTTATGTTTTATAAGCTTTTATCTTGAATCATTTGGATCTGAACAATCATGCCACAATAAAGAAAAATACATTGAGAATTATGCTAGGTAGCATTCCACATCAAAAATTCTGTTTTTATCATTTACCTACTCGAGGACGAGCAGGAATTAAGCTTGGGGATGCTTGATACGTCTCCAATGTATCTATAATTTTTGATTGTTCCATGCTATTATATTACCCGTTTTGGATGTTTATGGGCTTTACTTTACACTTTTATATCATTTTTGGGACTAACCTACTAAACGGAGGCCCAGCCCGTTTTCTGTTTTTTTTTTGCCTATTTCAGTGTTTCGAAGAAAAGGAATACCAAACGGAGTCCAAACGGAATGAAACCTTCGGGAGCGATCTTTTTGGAACAAACGTGATCCAGACGACTTGGAGTGCAAGTCAAGAATCAATCGAGGAGGCCACGAGGGTGGAGGGCGCGCCCCCCTATCTCGTGGCCTCCTCGGGCGTCCACCGACCTACTTCTTCCTCCTATATATACCCACGTACCCCGAGAACATCAGGGGAGACCACGAAAAACTATTTCCACCATCGTAAACTTTTGTATCCTCGAGATCCCATCTTGGAGCCTTCGCCGACGCTCCGCCGGAGGGGAGATCAACCACTGAGGGCTTCTACATCAACACCATAGCCTCTTCGATGAGTTGTGAGTAGTTTACCAAAAACCTTCGGGTCCATAGTTATTAGCTAGATGGCTTCTTCTCTCTCTTTGGATCTCAATACCATGTTCTCCTTGATCTTCTTGGAGATCTATTCGATGTAACTCTTTTTGCGGTGTGTTTATCGAGATCCGATGAATTGTGGGTTTATGATCAAGTTTATCTATGAGAAATATTTGAATATCCTCTGAATTATTTTATGTGGGATTAAGTTATCTTTGCAAGTCTCTTCGAATTATCAGTTTGGTTTGGCCTACTAGATTGATCTTTCTTGCAATGGGAGAAGTGCTTAGCTTTGGGTTCAATCTTGCGGTGTCCTTTCCCAGTGACAGCAGGGGTAGCAAGGCACGTATTGTATTGTTGCCATCGAGGATAAAAAGATGGGGTTTATATCATATTGCATGAGTTTATCCCTCTACATCATGTCATCTTTCTTAATGCGTTACTCTGTTCTTCATGAACTTAATACTCTAGATGCATGCTGGATAGCGGTTGATGTGTGGAGTAATAGTAGTAGATGCAGGCAGGAGTCGGTCTACTTGTCACGGACGTGATGCCTATATACATGATCATGCCTAGATAATCTCATAATTATTCGCTTTTCTATCAATTGCTCGACAGTAATTTGTTCACCCACCGTAATACTTATGCTATCTTGACAGAAGCCACTAGTGAAACCTATGGCCCCCGGGTCTATCTTTTATCATATAAGCTTTCAATCTACTTTTATTTGCATCTTTACTTTTCCAATCTATATCATAAAATACCAAAAATATATTTATCTTATCATATTGTCTCTATCAGATCTCACTTTCGCAAGTGGCCATGAAGGGATTGACAACCCCTTTATTGCGTTGGTTGCGAGTTCTTGTTTGTTTGTGTAGGTGCGTGGGACTTTTGAGGAGCCTCCTACTGGATTGATACCTTGGTTCTCAAAAACTGAGGGAAATACTTACGCTACTATTGCTGCATCACCCTTTCCTCTTCAAGGAAAACCAACGCAAGCTCAAGACGTAGCACTTGTCCTTCGAGCTTCGGCTCGAAGAGCCCCTCAAAAATCTCTTCATCAATTTCTGAAATTTTTAGTAACTTAAAATAAAAGTGAACCAAACTCAACAAAATTGATAGCAACTACTCCCACAAGTGCCTAGAGACTATATCATGAATTAGAACTACTTGGGACCAAATAAATTTGACATGCAAGCTCAAGAACAGGGTCACCTATGCAGCAAAAATTTGCAATGAATAAAGCACTAGAACAAAAACTAATTGGACCATTGGAGGAGTCACATACCGAAGAACAATCCCCCAAAGCAGTTTTGTGAGTGGAGCTTTGAGCAAGGAGATCGAAAATCGCAGCAAGATGAGCTAGAACTCGTGCTTGAGCTGGTTGGTGATTTTTGTGGGAGGAAGAAGGAGTGTGTGGTGGCTGGAATAAGTGGAGGGGAGCCACCATGTGCCCACGAGGCAGGGGGCGCGCCCTGGACCCTCGTGGCCAGGTGCATGCTCCCCCTGTTGTGTTCTCAGTGCCAGACATTCTCAAATATTCCAGAAAAAATCATATTTCATTTTCGGGGCATTTGGAGAACTTTTATTTTTGGGGTATTTTTTATTGCACGGATAATTCAGAAAACTGATAGAATATACTATTTTTGCTTTATTTAATCTAAATAACAGAAAGTAAAAGGAGCGTACAGAAGGTTGTGCTTTCTAACTTCATCCATCTCATGCTCATCAAAAGGAATCCACTAACAAGGTTGATCAAGTCTTGTTAACAAACTCATTCCGAATAACATGGAACCGGAGAAATTTCGAATAACACTATGTTACCTCAACAGGGATATGCACATCCCCAACAATAAGAATATCATATCTCTTTTTGATAGTAGGAAGAGGAAATTCAAAACCTCCAATAGTAATCGATGGAATTTTTCCAATCGAATTGATACTATGGACTTGAGGTTGTTTCCTCGGAAAGTGTACCGTATGCTCATTTCCATTAACATGAAAAGTGACATTGCCTTTATTGCAATCAATAACAGCCCCTGCAGTATTCAAAAAGGGTCTTCCAAGAATAATAGACATACTATTGTCCTCGGGAATATCAAGAATAACAAAGTCCGTTAAAATAGTAACATTTGCAACCACAACAGGCACATCCTCACAAATACCGACAGGTCACTACTAGGAAAAAGCCTAGTAGTAGCGCGGGTTAAAAGCTAGTACTAGCGCGGCTGCCTGCGCTACTACTACGGCGCTACAACTAACTAGTAGTAGTAGCATGGTGCATCCCGCACTACTAGTACGTGTGTTAGTAGTAGCGCGGGTTCGGCACGCGCTACTACTAACTATCTGTAGCGCGTGTCTGTGACCCGCGCTACTAATATTAATTTGAAAAACCAAAAAAAATCTCGACCCCGTGCGTGCTATCAATGGTGTCAATGGTTCGGTCGACGGCGCCGACGGCCATGGCGACGGGGCGCCGGCGACGCGCATGGTGGCCGGGAGCAGGGAGATCTCGGCCATGACGCGTGCCTCATGGAAGCCGTTGAGGGCGGCCGCGGAGGCCAGCCCGGCGTGGGCCGGGAGCTGGAGGACCTGGATCTTGGCGTCGTGCGTGGGGAGCAGCACCTCGCGGCGGCCATCGCTGTTGAGGTTGGCGAAGAGTAGCGGCGGGAGGCGTTCCACGTCGTGCTTGATCGGGAACCCGTTGTCCGACATGTGGTACCACGCCTCCCAGAACAAGAAGTCGCCCTCGTGCTGCCGGAGGAGAGGGGGATGGGTCAGCTAGGGTTCCGGATTGAATCAAATAGGGGGGAGGAGGAGGAGGGCTGACCTGGAGCGAGAAGAAGACGGTGAAGGCAGCGAGGAGGAGGATGCCAAGGTCGCGCTTCCGCATCTTGGCGACGGCGAGGAGCTCCAGCGACCTCCCACCGGAGGGATCTCGGAGAGGGAGGGGGAAGAAAGCAGAGTCTACTAGCGGCGGCCACCACTGGAGTACGAGGGAGAGAGGAGGATAGTGAGAGAGAGGGAAGTGAGGGAGAGAGGAGGGATTCGGCCGAGGATATGGGGATTTCACCTACCTCGTATTTAGTAGCAGCGAGGGGTATAAAACCGCGCTACTACTATCAACTTAGTAGTAGCGCGGGTTTGTACCCCTTGCTACTACTATGGCATGTCCCAGGAGGGCACGGTAGAGACCGCTTAGTAGTAGCGCGGGTTAAGAACCCATGCTACTAGTATCAACTTAGTAGTAGCGAGGGGTAAAAACCCGCGCTACTAGTAAGTAGCAGTAGCGAGGGTTATAAACCCGCGCTACTAGTAAGCGTCTACCTATAAGCTTTTCCCTAGTAGTGGGCATAGCAGTTGATTTATCAGCCATTTGCAAAGATATTTCAGTAGGTGTCAACTTATTCAAATCAAGTGTACGATATAAAGAGAGAGGAATAACACTAACACCGGCTCCAAGATCACATAAAGCAGTTCTAACATAGTTTATTTTAATGGAGCATGGTATAGTTGGTACTCCTGGATCTCCTAGTTTCTTAGGTATTCCACCCTTAAAAGTATAATTAGCAAGCATGGTGGAAATTTCAGCTTCCGGTATCTTTCTCTTATTTGTAACGATATCCTTATATACTTAGCTTAAGGATTCATTTTAAGCATATCAGTAAAACGCATACGTAAGAAGATAGGTCTAATTATTTCAGCAAAGCGCTCAAAATCCTCATCATCCTTTTTCTTGGATGGTTTAGGAGGAAAAGGCATGGGTTTCTGAACCCATGGTTCTCTTTCTTTACCGTGCTTCCTAGCAACAAAGTCTCTCTTATCATAACGTTGATTCTTTGATTGTGGGTTATCAAGATCAACAGCAGGTTGAATTTCTACATCATTGTTATTACTAGGTTGAGCATCAACATGAACATCATCATTAACATTATCACTAGGTTCATGTTCATCACCAGATTGTGTTTCAGCATCAGAGATAGAAATATCATTGGGATTCTCAGGTGTGTCTACAACAGATTCACTAGAAGCATGCAAAGTCCTATCATTTTTCTTTTTCTTCTTCTTAGAAGGACTAGGTGCATCAACATTAGTTCTGTGAGAATCTTGCTCAATTCTCTTAGGATGGCCCTCAGGATACAAAGGTTCCTAAGTCATTTTACCCCCTCTAGTCATAACTCTAACAGCATTATCATTTTTCTTATTATTTAATTCATTGAGCAAATCATTCTGAGCTTTAAGCACTTGTTCTACTTGAGTGGTAACCATAGAAGCATGTTTACTAATGAGTTTAAGTTCACCTTTAACTCTAGATATATAATCACTCGAGTGTTCAAGCATATCAGCATTGTGTTTCAATTGTCTACCAACATAAGCATTGAAGTTTTCTTGTTTGACAATAAAATTATCAAACTCCTCTAAGCATTGGCTAGCAGACTTATAACGAGGAATATCACCTTCATCAAATCTATAAAGATAATTTACCTTTACTACCTGTGTCGGGTTATCAAGACAATGCATTTCTTCAACAGGCGGCAAATTAAGACCATGTATTTCTTCAATAGGAGGTAAATTCTTAACATCTTCAGCTTTAATACCTTTTTCTTTCTTAGATTTCTTTGCCTCTTGCATATCTTCAGGACTAAGAAATAGAATACCCCTTTTCTTCAGAGTTGGCTTAGGAGTTGGTTCAGGAAGTGTCCAATTATTTTCATTAGTCAGCATATTATTCAATAGCAATTCAGCTTGATCAACTGTTCTTTCCCTGAAAACACAACCAGCACAACTGTCCAGGTGGTCTCTGGAAGCATCAGTTAGTCCATTATAAAAGATATCAAGTATTTCATTTTTCTTGAGAGGATGATCAGGCAAAGCATTAAGTAATTGGAGAAGCCTCCCCCAAGCTTCTGGGAGACTCTCTTCTTCAATTTGCACAAAATTATATATTTCCCTTAAGGCAGCTTGTTTCTTATGAGCGGGGAAATATTTAGCAGAGAAGTAATAAATCATATCCTGGGGACTACGCACACAACCAGGATCAAGAGAGTTAAACCATATCTTAGCATCACCCTTTAATGAGAACGGAAATAATTTAACACTACTAGGGAAAACCTTATACACAGAATCTTAGTAGCAGCATGGTTTAAAAACAAGCACTACTGCTAATTAGCAGTAGCGAGCTCCAGGAAACCGCGCTACTAACACACATATAGCAGTAGCGCTCTAGGTGAAACAAGCGCTACTACTATAATTGCCACGGCGTTGCCTCCAGGCTAGATATAGTAGTAGCGCCCTTCTCCTGGACGCGCTACTGCTAAAGTACTCAGTAGCAGCGTTTTTCTTCAAAACTCACTGTTGCTAAGTATGACCGCAACTAATTAAGTTTAGTCCCATACTGCTAAGCGAACATGGTGTTTACCACCTTAAATATGTTACTTCTCAAACTATCTCGAGCACTTGGTCTTCATTGAACTATATGTGTAGGATTTGTGGCTGCAATATGAATCCTCGCCTGTACCTATACAGGTACGGTGCGGATTCATGTTGACTATTTAGATTCTACACAAAAAGATCAATGATGACCAATGTATATTTTTGATGTTTTCACATGCTTAGACTTATAGCGTTTTTTCAGGACAAAGCGGTACAGATATTGGGATAAACAAAAGAAATAACTGCTTCCTTTAGCAGTAGCTTTTTTTCTAAAACGCGTTATAGCTAAATTAGCTATAGCGCGTTTCCTTAAGAGCGCTACTGCTAGTTCGACTTAACCACCCGCGGGCTCAAAATTTTGCTAAGTCCTCCTCCCCCCCTGTTCCCCTACTCCTCTGTCGCCGCCGCCCGTGCCCAAGCCTGCCCTCACTGCCGCCGCCCGAGGCCGCCCTCAACCTCACCGCCGCCGCTCCCGACCTCACCGTCGCCGCCCTCGACCTCACCGCCGCCGCCCGAGCCCGCCCAGGACCGCCGCCTCCCGATCACGAGCCCGCCCTCGCCGCCCCTACCTCCGTCGCCGAGTACCTCCATGCCACCGTCTCTCCCCTCTCTGTGTAAGCCCCCCACCCCTCCCCCACCCCCTCTCTCTCTCTGCTTAGTTAGTAGATGTTTTTTAATAGTAGTAGATGTTAATTTAGGGTTAATAGATAATGATTTTTAGTAGTAGTAGATGTTAATTAGTAGTAGTGATGGTACTAGTTAACTAGGGCAGTATGGTTAATAGTAGATGTTTTTTACTATTGTATAATGTAGTTTTTTTACTATTTTTAGTAAGTGTTCAAAATAATTAGTAAGTAAATTAGTAAACTAGTTGAACTAGTTTAGTTTTAGTTGAACTAGTTTAGTAAGTAAATTAATAAACTAGTTGAATTAATAGAACTAATGTATTTTTATTAAGAAAATTAATATAACTAGTTGAACTACTTTATTTTTAGAAAGAACTAGTTTTTTTTTCTATTTATAGTAAGTTTATATTTAGTAAGAACTAGTTGAATTAATAGAACTAGTTGAACATGTCATATTTGTTGTTGTTTTTTGTTTAAGCAATTATTCGGGATGTATTAGTGATAACTTATAGGGTTTTTGTTTTTGCAGAAATCAAGGAGCCCCTCCATCATCCCCGCCGTCGTCCCCGTCACCGACCCTCTCCGAACTCGAGGTGAGACCAGCCAAATCTCCATGTCAATATGAGTCCTATAAGATATGATGTAGATAAAAACATATATATCTTGTGTTGCTCAAATAGGATATGTGGTTGCCCAAGTGGCCGGTCATGTTCAGGTTACACCTCCGAGTGGCCTATGTTTTGCCGGAGTGTTGATTAATTTCCGTTCCGGAAAATTTCAGGCTCTCTATATGTCCTTTTTTAGCAAAGGTCATGCCGGATTTTTCCATGAATTCTGGCATGACTTGTGCTACAATATGTAGGAAATATCGAGTGGCCTGGATTTTCTCAAAAAATAATTAAACGACATTTCGACAGACCGATAGTCAACCCGTGATGAATAATAATGATCTAATTTAGGTTTTTTAGTACATATATTTAATTGTACAAGTTTAATATTTGAATTATGAACGTAGGAAATGTCGTACTCGGACGACAAAAGTCTCCCGGGGGAGTGCAGCTGGTGCCACGACGATCGAGGTCTGTGCGACAGGCCTCACCTGGACGAAGATCGGCGCTTCAGCATTAAGCTCGAGGAGACCTTCGATGTTGAAACGGTACGCAACGACGACAAGTGTTTTTTTCGTAATTAAGCACTACTTCAACTATTTTAGCGTCTAATTTTCATATTTTACAATTCGACTAGCTTATCCCATGCCATGCAAGACGCTATGTCTTGGAGAGGATGGGTTTTGAAGACCATGAAAATTTTGAAACAAAAAAAATACACCTAAGGACCCATCATGATATGGATTTTGAAGTAAATCTGTACAATTCTCAGAGCGTAACCCATTTTGGTTGCCAAAATTGGGAAGCACTTTGCAAAATGTATGGTTTTTATGAAGATATGATTGTCACCATGGATCTTGGTGATCGTGACATCGAGCAAGACAATATGGACATTTGGGTCCTTGTTGATATGCTTCCGATTCTACCGTTGTGTGAGTTTCTCAAACATAGTTATTAACTAATTTATATTGTTTATTTCAAAATAGTTGACAGCTTATTTCCATTGACAGCTTATTTTCATTCTTCAAAGAATGTGCGGAAGATGGTAGACAAAACCCACTACACCGATGGCTCCGAATTAACTTATAAGGAGAAAAATCATCTGATCGCATTTTGTACTGATCTTGAGAATTACAATACCTATTATCGAACTCCTCCAAATTATGGTGAATACGTGCCACTAGTGCACGTGTTGAACCACGGTAACTTCTATGGAGATATCCTGGTAAGATTTTTTACTATTACGACATCCGTGCATTTTTGCATACTTCTAAAACTAGTACATCATTGCTAACTACGAAGTTATTACTATGTTGTTCAACAGAAAATCCCGATGGATTGTGTGCCTCATCTGATGTATCAGAATGGTCGCCTTGATGTTCTGAACATACAGCCAGGTCATCCTACGGATCTCACGTGTGCATATCGGATTTCTAAAACTGGTGAACACATGCTAATCAAAGAATGGAAAAATGTTTGGACAGTCGTAAGGAGGTTCTTGGAAGCAACATTAAGCGAAAGGCAAGAATTGGAGACAGGATAATCTCCATTCTCCATAATGGAGAGTCAGGGGCTATCTTGTTTTTTGCTATTTTACCTTAGAGAATATAGTAGGTCCTAAGAGAATGTAGTAGGTCCTATGAGGTACAATATGTTTATTATGTGGTACAATGTGTTAGAGTTGATGATGAGGAGTAGTTGTGATTATGACTAGTGACCAACTTGCTATGTGATGTCTCATTGATGAAAACGATGACCATGAGGAGGTTTTATATGACAATGATGTATTATGATGATAAGTTGTTAATGATATGATGATGATGATTTTTATTATATTTTTGGGTGAAAGAACCGCGGATTAGTTTCAAGTGTATGTCCATCCACTTGAAACTAGTCCACGGTTCTTTCACCCTGTGATGTAATAACTCATTATGATGTAAAAACAATCTCTAAATTGCTGTTGTATGAAAACTTGTATAAAGGTGTATGAATACAACATCAAATAAAAGTGAAATACGGAATAATAGTAGTAGCACGGGCTGAGAGAAGCGCTGCTAGTAATTACCAGTAGCGCTCTTTAGTGAAAGAGCTACTACTAAGTCGACATAGCAGTAGCGTGGGTTAACAGACGCTACTGCTAACCTTTAGCTGTAGCGCCTTACTAGTAGCGCCGTAACCAGCGCTACTGATAGGCATTATTCCCGCGCTACTGCTAGGGTTTTCCCTAGTAGTGTAAGGATATAGTAGTAGCGAGTTTTCTCATCATTAGTGAACAGGGTGGCTATATCATTTAATTTAGTAAGATGTGCCACAACAGTTTCAGATTCATAGCCATAAAAAGGATCAGATTCAACCAAAGTAATTATCTCAGTATCAACACAGAAATCATAATCCTTATGAGTAATAAAGATAGGTGAAGTAGCAAAAGTAGGGTCATATTTCATTCTAGCATTCAGAGATTTTTCTTTCAGCTTAGCTAATAATTTCTTAAGATCACTCCTATCATTGCAAGCAAGAAAGTCTCTAGCAGTTTCTTCATCCATAACATAACCCTCAGGCACAATAGGCAATTCATATCTAGGGGAGAATCTTCATCATCACTTTCATCAATATTATCAGTTTCAATAATTTCATTCTCTCTAGCCCTAGCAAGTTGTTCATCAAGAAATTCACCTAGTGGCACAGTAGTATCAAGCATAGAAGTAGTTTCATCACAAGTATCATGCATAGCAGAAGTGGCATCATCAATAACATGCGACATATCAGAATTAATAGCAGAAGCAGGTTTAGGTGTCGCAAGCTTTCTCAAAACAGAAGGTGAATCAAGTGCAGAGCTAGATGGAAGTTCCTTACCTCCCCTCGTAGTTGAGGGAAAAATCTTAGTTCTTTCGTCTTTCAAGTTCCTCATAGTGACCAGCAGATATAAATCCAAAGTGACTCATGAAGGAAATATGCCCTAGAGGCAATAATAAAGTTATTATTTATTTCCTTATATCATGATAAATGTTTATTATTCATGCTAGAATTGTATTAACCGGAAACATAATACATGTGTGAATACATAGACAAACAGAGTGTCACTAGTATGCCTCTACTTGACTAGCTCGTTGATCAAAGATGGTTGTGTTTCCTAGACATAGACATGAGTTGTCATTTGATTAATGGGATCACCTCATTAGGAGAATGACGTGATTGACTAGACCCATTCCGTTAGCTTAGCACTCGATCGTTTAGTATGTTGCTATTGCTTTCTTCATGACTTATACATGTTCCTATGACTATGAGATTATGCAACTCCCGTTTACCGGAGGAACACTTTGTGTGCTACCAAACGTCACAACGTAAATGGGTGATTATAAAGGTGCTCTACAGGTGTCTCCAAAGGTACTTGTTGGGTTGGCGTATTTCGAGATTAGGATTTGTCACTCCGATTGTCGGAGAGGTATCTCTGGGCCCACTCAGTAATACACATCACTATAAGCCTTGCAAGCATTGTGACTAATGAGTTAGTTGCGGGATGATGTATTACGGAACGAGTAAAGAGACTTGCCGGTAACGAGATTGAACTAGGTATCGAGATACCGACGATCGAATCTCGGGCAAGTAACATACCGATGACAAAGGGAACAACGTATGTTGTTATGCGGTCTGACCGATAAAGATCTTCGTAGAATATGTGGGAACCAATATGAGCATCCAGGTTCCGCTATTGGTTATTGACCGGAGAGGTGTCTCGGTCATGTCTACATAGTTCTCGAACCCATAGGGTCCGCACGCTTAACGTTACGATGACAGTTATATTATGAGTTTACATGTTTTGATGTACCGAAGGTTGTTCGGAGTCCCGGATGTGATCACGGACATGACGAGGAGTCTCGAAATGGTCGAGACATAAAGATTGATATATTGGACGGCTATATTCGGACACCGGAAGTGTTCCGGGTGATTTCGGAGAAAACCGGAGTGCCGGAGGGTTACCGGAACCCCCCCCCCCCCCCGGGAGAAGTAATGGGCCTTATGGGCCTTAGTGGAGAGAGAGAGGAGCAGCCAGGAGGGGCCGCACCCTCTCCCCCTCTGGTCCGAATTGGACTAGGAGAGGGGGGGCGGCGCCCCCCTTTCCTTCTCCCTCTCCCCCTTCCTTTCCCCCTCCTAGTAGGAGTAGGAAAGAGGGGAGTCCTACTCCTACTAGGAGGAGGACTCCTCCTCCTGGCGCGCCAACAAGGGCCGGCCGGCCTCCCCCTTGCTCCTTTATATACGGGGGCAGGGGGCACCACAGAGACACAACAATTGATCCTTGAGATCTCTTAGCCGTGTGCGGTGCCCCCCTCCACCATATTACACCTCGATAATATCATAGCGGTGCTTAGGCGAAGCCCTGCGTCGGTAGAACATCATCATCGTCACCATGCCGTCGTGCTGACGAAACTCTCCCTCAACACTCGGCTGGATCGGAGTTCGAGGGATGTCATCGAGCTGAACGTGTGCTGAACTCGGAGGTGCCGTACGTTCGGTACTTGATCGGTCGGATCGTGAAGACGTACGACTACATCAACCGCGTTGTGTTAACGCTTCCGCTATCGGTCTACGAGGGTACGTGGACAACACTCTCCCCTCTCGTTGCTATGCATCACCATGATCTTGCGTGTTCGTAGGAAAAATTTTGAAATTACTACGTTCCCCAACAGTGGCATCCGAGCCTGGTTTTATGCATTGATGTTATATGCACGAGTAGAACACAAGTGAGTTGTGGGCGATATAAGTCATACTGCTTACCAGCATGTCATATTTTGGTTCAGCGGTATTGTGAGATGAAGCGGCCCGGACCGACATTATGCGTACGCTTACGCGAGACTGGTTTCACCGTTATGAGCACTCGTTGCTTAAAGGTGACTGGCGGGTGTCTGTCTCTCTCACTTTAGTTGAACCGAGTGTGGCTACGCCCGGTCCTTGCGAAGGTTAAAATAGCATCAAGTTGACAAACTATCGTTGTGGTTTTGATGCGTAGGTAAGAACGGTTCTTACTAAGCCCGTAGCAGCCACGTAAAACTTGCAACAACAAAGTAGAGGACGTCTAACTTGTTTTTGCAGGGCATGTTGTGATGTGATATGGTCAAGACATGATGCTATATTTTATTGTATGAGATGATCGTGTTTTGTAACCGAGTTATCGGCAACTGGCAGGATCCATATGGTTGTCGCTTTATTGTATGAAATGCAATCGCCATGTAATTGTTTTACTTTATCACTAAGTGGTAGCGATAGTCATAAAAGCAATAGTTGGCGAGACGACAAACGATGCTACGATGGAGATCAAGGTGTCGCGCCGGTGACGATGGTGATCATGATGGTGCTTCGGAGATGGAGATCACAAGCACAAGATGATGATGGCCATACCATATCACTTATATTGATTGCATGTGATGTTTATCTTTTATGCAACTTATCTTGCTTTGATTGACGGTAGCATTATAAGATGATCTCTCACTAAAATTTCAAGATAAAAGTGTTCTCCCTGAGTATGCACCGTTGCAAAAGTTCTTCGTGCTGAGACACCACGTGATGATCGGGTGTGATAGGTTCTACGTTCAAATACAACGGGTGCAAAATAGTTGCACACGCGGAATACTCAGGTTAAACTTGACGAGCCTAGCATATGCAGATATGGCCTCGGGACACTGAGACCGAAAGGTCGAGCGTGAATCATATAGTAGATATGATCAACATAGTGATGTTCACCATTGAAAACTACTCCATTTCACATGATGATCGGTTATGGTTTAGTTGATTTGGATCACGTAATCACTTAGATGATTAGAGGGATGTCTATCTAAGTGGGATTTCTTAAGTAATATGATTAATAGAACTTAAAATTATCATGAACTTAGTACCTGATAGTATCTTGCTTGTCTATGTTAATTGTAGATAGATGGCCCGTGCTATTGTTCCGTTGAATTTTAATGCGTTCCTTGAGAAAGCAAAGTTGAAAGATGATGGTAGCAATTACACGGATGGGTCCGTAACTTGAGGATTATCCTCATTGCTGCACAGAAAAATTACGTCCTGGAAGCACCGCTGGGTGCCAGGCCTGCTGCAAGAGCAATGCCAGAAGTTATGAACGTCTGGCAGAGCAAAGCTGATGACTACTCGATAGTTCAGTGTGCATGCTTTATGGCTTAGAACCGGGTCTTCAACGACGTTTTGAACGTCATGGAGCATATGAGATGTTCCAGGAGTTGAAGTTAATATTTCAAGCAAATGCCCGGATTGAGAGATATGAAGTCTCCAATAAGTTCTACAGCTGCAAGATGGAAGAGAATAGTTCTGTCAGTGAGCATATACTCAAAATGTCTGGGTATAATAATCACTTGATTCAACTGGGAGTTAATCTTCCGGATGATAGCGTCATTGACAGAATTCTTCAATCACTGCCACCAAGCTACAAGAGCTTCGTGATGAACTATAACATGCAAGGGATGGATAAGACAATTCCCGAGCTCTTCGCAATGCTAAAGGCAACGGAGGTAGAAATCAAAAAGGAGCATCAAGTGTTGATGGTCAATAAGACCACTAGTTTCAAGAAAAAGGGCAAAGGGAAGAAGAAGGGGAACTTCAAGAAGAACAGCAAGCAAGTTGCAGTTCAGGAGAAGAAACCCAAGTCTGGACCTAAGCCTGAAACTGAGTGCTTCTACTGCAAGCAGACTGGTCACCGGAAGCGGAACTGCCCCAAGTATTTGGCGGATAAGAAGGATGGCAAGGTGAACAAAGGTATATGTGATATACATGTTATTGATGTGTACCTTACTAATGCTCGCAGTAGCACCTGGGTATTTGATACTGGTTCTGTTGCTAATATTTGCAACTCGAAACAGGGGGCTACGGATTAAGCGAACATTGGTCAAGGACGAGGTGACGATGCGCGTGGGAAACGGTTCCAAAGTCGATGTGTTCGCCGTCGGCACGCTACCTCTACATCTACCTTCGGGATTAGTATTAGACCTAAATAATTGTTATTTGGTGCCAGCGTTGAGCATGAACATTATATCTGGATCTTGTTTAATGCGAGACGGTTATTCATTTAAATCAGAGAATAATAATGGTTGTTCTATTTATATGAGTAATATCTTTTATGGTCATGCACCCTTGAAGAGTGGTCTATTTTTAATGAATCTCGGTAGTAGTGACACACATATTCATAATGTCGAAGCCAAAAGATGCAGAGTTGATAATGATAGTGCAACTTATTTGTGGCACTGCCGTTTAGGTCATATCGGTGTAAAGCGCATGAAGAAACTCCATAATGATGGACTTTTGGAATCACTTGATTATGAATCACTTGGTACTTGCGAACCGTGCATCATGGGCAAGATGACTAAAACACCGTTCTCCGGAACTATGGAGAGAGCAACTAATTTATTGGAAATCATACATACAGATGTATGTGGTCCGATGAATATTGAGGCTCGTGGAGGATATTGTTATTTTCTCACCTTCACAGATGATTTGAGCAGATATGGGTATATCTACTTAATGAAACATAAGTCTGAAACATTTGAAAAGTTCAAAGAATTTCAGAGCGAAGTTGAAAATCATCGTAACAAGAAAATAAAGTTTCTACGATCAGATCGTGGAGGAGAAGATTTGAGTTACGAGTTTGGCCTACATTTGAAACAATGCGGAATAGTTTCGCAACTCACGCCACCCGGAACACCACAGCGTAATGGTGTGTCTGAACGTCGTAATCGTACTTTACTAGATATGGTGCGATCTATGATGTCGCTTACTGATTTACCGCTATCGTTTTGGGGTTATGCTTTAGAGACGGCTGCATTCACTCTAAATAGGGCACCATCGAAATCCGTTGAAACGACGCCTTATGAACTATGGTTTGGCAAGAAACCAAAGTTGTCGTATCTTAAAGTTTGGGGTTGCGATGCTTATGTGAAGAAACTTCAACCTGATAAGCTCGAACCTAAATCGGAGAAATGTGTCTTCATAGGATACCCAAAGGAGACTGTTGGGTACACCTTCTATCACATATCTGAAGGCAAGACATTCGTTGCTAAGAATGGATCCTTTCTAGAGAAGGAGTTTCTCTCGAAAGAAGTGAGTGGGAGGAAAGTAGAACTTGATGAGGTAACTGTACCTGCTCCCTTATTGGAAAGTAGATCATCACAGAAACCAGTTTCTGCGACACCTACACCAATTAGTGAGGAAGTTAATGATAATGATCATGAAACTTCAGATCAAGTTATTACTGAACCTCGTAGGTCAACCAGATCAAGATCCGCACCAGAGTGGTACGGTAATCCTGTTCTGGAGGTTATGTTGCTAGACCATGACGAACCTACGAATTATGAAGAAGCGATGGTGAGCCTAGATTCCGCAAAATGGCTTGAGGCCATCAAATCTGAGATGGGATCCATGTATGAGAACAAAGTATGGACTTTGGTTGACTTGCCCGATGATCGGCAAGCCATTGAAAATAAATGGATCTTCAAGAAGAAGACTGACGCTGACGGTAATGTTACTGTCTATAAAGCTTGACTTGTTGCGAAAGGTTTTCGACAAGTTCAAGGGATTGACTACGATGAGACCTTCTCACCCGTAGCGATGCTTAAGTATGTCCGAATCATGTTAGCAATTGCCGCATTTTATGATTATGAAATTTGGCAAATGGATGTCAAAACTGCATTCCTGAATGGATTTCTGGAAGAAGAGTTGTATATGATGCAACCGGAAGGTTTTGTCGATCCAAAGGGAGCTAACAAAGTGTGCAAGCTTCAGCGATCCATTTATGGACTGGTGCAAGCCTCTCGGAGTTGGAATAAACGCTTTGATAGTGTGATCAAAGCATTTGGTTTTATACAGACTTTTGGAGAAGCCTGTATTTACAAGAAAGTGAGTGGGAGCTCAGTAGCATTTCTGATATTATATGTGGATGACATATTATTGATTGGAAATGATATAGAATTTCTAGATAGCATAAAGGGATACTTGAATAAGAGTTTTTCAATGAAAGACCTCGGTGAAGCTGCATATATATTGGGCATCAAGATCTATAGAGATAGATCAAGACGCTTAATTGGACTTTCACAAAGCACATACCTTGACAAAGTTTTGAAGAAGTTCAAAACGGATCAAGCAAAGAAAGGGTTCTTGTCTGTACTACAAGGTGTGAAATTGAGTAAGACTCAATGCCCGACCACTGCAGAAGATAGAGAGAAGATGAAAGATGTTCCCTATGCTTCAGCCATAGGCTCTATCATGTATGCAATGCGGTGTACCAGACCTGATGTGTGCCTTGCTATAAGTTCAGCAGGGAGGTACCAAAGTAATCCAGGAGTGGATCACTGGACAGCGGTCAAGAACATCCTGAAATACCTGAAAAGGACTAAGGATATGTTTCTCGTTTATGGAGGTGACAAAGAGCTCATCGTAAATGGTTACGTTGATGCAAGCTTTGACACTGATCCGGACGATTCTAAATCGCAAACCGAATACGTGTTTACATTGAACGGTGGAGCTGTCAGTTGGTGCAGTTCTAAGCAAAGTGTCGTGGTGGGATCTACATGTGAAGCGGAGTACATAGCTGCTTCGGAAGCAGCAAATGAAGGAGTCTCGATGAAGGAGTTCATATCCAATCTAGGTGTCATACCTAGTGCATCAGGACCAATGAAAATCTTTTGTGACAATACTGGTGCAATTGCCTTAGCAAAGGAATCCAGATTTCACAAGAGAACCAAGCACATCAAAAGACGCTTCAACTCCATCCGGGATTTAGTCCAGGTGGGAGACATAGAAATTTTCAAGATACATACGGATCTGAATGTTGCAGACCCGTTGACTAAGCCTCTTCCACGAGCAAAACATGATCAGCACCAAGACTCCATGGGTGTAAGAATCATTACTGTGTAATCTAGATTATTGACTCTAGTGCAAGTGGGAGACTGAAGGAAATATGCCCTAGAGGCAATAATAAAGTTATTATTTATTTCCTTATATCATGATAAATGTTTATTATTCATGCTAGAATTGTATTAACCGGAAACATAATACATGTGTGAATACATAGACAAACAGAGTGTCACTAGTATGCCTCTACTTGACTAGCTCGTTGATCAAAGATGGTTGTGTTTCCTAGACATAGACATGAGTTTTCATTTGATTAACGGGATCACCTCATTAGGAGAATGACGTGATTGACTTGACCCATTCCGTTAGCTTAGCACTCGATCGTTTAGTATGTTGCTATTGCTTTCTTCATGACTTATACATGTTCCTATGACTATGAGATTATGCAACTCCCGTTTACCGGAGGAACACTTTGTGTGCTACCAAACGTCACAACGTAAATGGGTCATTATAAAGGTGCTCTACAGGTGTCTCCAAAGGTACTTGTTGGGTTGGCGTATTTCGAGATTAGGATTTGTCACTCCGATTGTCGGAGAGGTATCTCTGGGCCCACTCAGTAATACACATCACTATAAGCCTTGCAAGCATTGTGACTAATGAGTTAGTTGCGGGATGATGTATTACGGAACGAGTAAAGAGACTTGCCGGTAACGAGATTGAACTAGGTATCGAGATACCGACGATCGAATCTCGGGCAAGTAACATACCGATGACAAAGGGAACAACGTATGTTGTTATGCGGTCTGACCGATAAAGATCTTCGTAGAATATGTGGGAACCAATATGGGCATCCAGGTTCCGCTATTGGTTATTGACCGGAGAGGTGTCTCGGTCATGTCTACATAGTTCTCGAACCCGTAGGGTCCGCACGCTTAACGTTACGATGACAGTTATATTATGAGTTTACATGTTTTGATGTACCGAAGGTTGTTCGGAGTCCCGGATGTGATCACGGACATGACGAGGAGTCTCGAAATGGTCGAGACATAAAGATTGATATATTGGACGGCTATATTCGGACACCGGAAGTGTTCCGGATGATTTCGGAGAAAACCGGAGTGCCGGAGGGTTACCGGAACCCCCCCCCCCCGGGAGAAGTAATGGGCCTTATGGGCCTTAGTGGAGAGAGAGAGAGGAGCAGCCAGGAGGGGCCGCGCGCCCTCTCCCCCTCTGGTCCGAATTGGACTAGGAGAGGGGGGCGCCGCCCCCCTTTCCTTCTCCCTCTCCCCCTTCCTTTCCCCCTCCTAGTAGGAGTAGGAAAGAGGGGAGTCCTACTCCTACTAGGAGGAGGACTCCTCCTCCTGGCGCGCCAACAAGGGCAGGCCGGCCTCCCCCTTGCTCCTTTATATACGGGGGCAGGGGGCACCACAGAGACACAACAATTGATCCTTGAGATCTCTTAGCCGTGTGCGGTGCCCCCCTCCACCATATTACACCTCGATAATATCGTAGCGGTGCTTAGGCGAAGCCCTGCGTCGGTAGAACATCATCATCGTCACCACGCCGTCGTGCTGACGAAACTCTCCCTCAACACTTGACTAGATCGGAGTGCGAGGGACGTCATCGAGCCGAACGTGTGCTGAACTCGGAGGTGCCGTACGTTCGGTACTTGATCGGTCGGATCGTGAAGACGTACGACTACATCAACCGCGTTGTGTTAACGCTTCCGCTATCGGTCTACGAGGGTACGTGGACAACACTCTCCCCTCTCGTTGCTATGCATCACCATGATCTTGCGTGTTCGTAGGAAATTTTTTGAAATTACTACGTTCCCCAACAACTCAAAGAATAGAGCTATGCTCCCCGGCAACGGCGCCAGAAAATAGTCTTGATAACCCACAAGTATAGGGGATCGCAATGGTTTTCGAGGGTAGAGTATTCAACCAAAATTTATTGATTCGACACAAGGGGAGCCAAAGAATATTCTCAAGTATTAGCAGTTGAGTTGTCAATTCAACCACACCTGGATAACTTAATATCTGCAGCAAAGTATTTAGTAGCAAAGTAGTATGGAAGTAACGGTAACGGTGACAAAAGTAACAGTGAAAGTTTTGTAGTGATTGTAGTAACAATAGCAACGGTAAAGTAAATAAGCGAAGAACAATATGTGAAAAGCTCGTAGGCATTGGATCGGTGATGGAGAATTATGCCGGATGCGATTCCTCATGCAATAGTTATAACATAGGGTGACACAGAACTAGCTCCAATTCATCAATGTAATGTAGGCATGTATTCCGAATATAGTCATACGTGCTTATGGAAAAGAACTTGCATGACATCTTTTGTCCTACCCTCCCGTGGCAGCGGGGTCCTATTGGAAACTAAGGGATATTAAGGCCTCCTTTTAATAGAGTACCGGACCAAAGCATTAACACTTAGTGAATACATGAACTCCTCAAACTACGGTCATCACCGGTAGTGGTCCCGATTATTGTCACTTCGGGGTTAACGGATCATAACACATAATAGGTGACTATAGACTTGCAAGATAGGATCAAGAACTCACATATATTCATGGAAACATAATAGGTTCAGATTTGAAATCATGGCACTCGGGCCCTAGTGACAAGCATTAAGCATAGCAAAGTCATAGCAACATCAATCTCAGAACATAGTGGATACTAGGGATCAAACCCTAACAAAACTAACTTGATTACATGGTAAATCTCATCCAACCCATCACCGTCCAGCAAGCCTATGATGGAATTACTCACGCACGGCGGTGAGCATCATGAAATTGGTGATGGAGGAAGGTTGATGATGACGATGGCGGCGGATTCCCCTCTCCGGAGCCCCGAACGGACTCCAGATCAGCCCTCCCGAGAGAGATTAGGGCTTGACGGCGGCTCCGTATCGTAAAACACGATGAATCCTTCTCTCTGATTTTTTTCTCCCCGAACGTGAATATATAGAGTTGGAGTTGAGGTCGGTGCAGCACCAGGGGCCCACGAGGCAGGGGGCGCGCCTAGGGGGTAGGATTGCCCCCCACCCTCGTGGATAGGGTGTGGGCCCCCTGGCCTTGATTCTTTCGCCGGTATTTTTATTAATTCCAAAAATAATCTCCGTTGATTTTCAGGTAATTCCAAGAACTTTTATTTCTGCACAAAAATAACACCATGGCAATTCTGCTGAAAACAGCGTCAGTCCGGGTTAGTTCCATTTAAATCATGCAAGTTAGAGTCCAAAACAAGGGAAAAGGTGTTTGGAAAAGTAGATATGACGGAGACGTATCATGTTCCATTTTGAACTACTTCAAAATCTTGTTAAGGTATGTACTCATTGAAAAATATAGCAAGCGTCTTGATTTATCTCTATATATCTTGATGCTCAATATGTAAGTAGCTTTACCGAGGTCTTTCCTTGAAAAACTCCTTTCAAAATACTGCTTTATGCTTTCCAAAAAATTCTACATCATTTCCGATCAACAATATGTCATACACATATACTTATCAGAAAAGATGTAGTGCTCCCACTCACTTTCTTGTAAATACAGGCTTCTCCAAAAGTCTGTATAAAACTATATGCTTTTATCAACTCATCAAAATGTATATTCCAACTCTGAGATGCTTGCACCAGTCCATAGATGGATCGCTAGAGCTTGAACACTTTGTTAGCACCTTTAGGATTGACAAAACTTTCTTGTTGTATCATATACAACTCTTCTTTAAGAAATCCATTAAGGAATGCAGTTTTGACATCCATTTGCCAGATTTCATAAAATGTGGCAATTGCTAACATGATTCAGACAGACTTAAGCATTGCTACGAGTGAGAAAATCTCATCGTAGTCAACACCTTGAACTTGTCGAAAACCTTTTGCGATAATTCGAGCTTTGTAGATAGTAACACTACTATTAGCGTCCGTCTTCCTCTTGAAGATCCATTTATCATCGGGCAAGTCAATCAAAGTCCATACTTTGTTCTCATACATGGATCCCATCTCAGATTTCATGGCCTTAAGCCATTTTGCGGAATCTGGGCTCATCATCGCTTCCTCATAGTTTGTAGGTTCGTCATGGTCAAGTAACATGACCTCCAGAACAGGATTACCATACCACTCTGGTGCAGAACATATTCTGGTTGACCTACGAGGTTCGGTAGTAACTTGATCCAAAGTTTCATGATCATCATCATTAACTTCCTCACTAATTGGTGTAGGAATCACTAGAACTTATTTCTACGATGAACTACTTTCCAATTCGGGAGAAGGTACAATTAGCTCATCAAGTTTTACATTCCTCCCAATCACTTCTTTCGAGAGAAACTTCTTCTCTAGAAATAATCCATTCTTAGCAACGAATATCTTGCCTTCGGATCTGTGATAGAAGGTGTACCCAACAGTTTCCTTTGGGTATCCTATGAAGACGCATTTCTCTGATTTGGGTTCGAGCTTATCAGGTTGAAACTTTTTCACATAAGCATCATTGCCCCAAACTTTAAGAAATGACAGCTTAGGTTTCTTGCTAAACCACAGTTCATATGGTGTCATCTCAACGGATTTAGATGGTGCCCTATTTAACGTGAATGCAGCTGTCTCTAATGCATAACCCCAAAACAATAGTGATAAATCAGTAAGAGACATCATAGATTGCACCATATCTAATAAAGTACGGTTATGGCGTTCGGACACACCATTACGCTGTGGTGTTCCAGGTGGTGTGAGTTGCGAAACTATTCCGCATTGTTTCAAATGAAGACCAAACTCGTAACTCAAATATTCTCCTCCATGATCAGATCGTAGAAACTTTATTTTCTTGTTACGATGATTTTCCACTTGACTCTGAAATTCTTTGAACTTTTCAAATGTTTCAGACTTATGTTTCATCAAATAGATATACCCATATCTGCTCAAATCATCTGTGAAGATCAGAAAATAACGATACCCGTCGCGAGCCTCAACACTCATCGGATTGCATACATCAGTATGTATTATTTCCAATAAGTCAGTTGCTTGCTCCATTGTTCCGGAGAACGGAGTTTTAGTCATCTTGCCCACGAGGCATGGTTCGCAAGCATCAAATGATTCATAATCAAGTGATTCCAAAAGCCCATCAGCATGGAGTTTCTTCATGCGCTTTACACCAATATGACATAAACGGCAGTGCCACATATAAGTTGCACTATCATTATTAACTTTGCATCTTTTGGCTTCAATATTATGAATATGTGTATTACTACGATCGAGATTCAATAAACCATTCACCTTGGGTGTATGACCTCAGAAGGTTTTATTCATGTAAACAGAATAACAAGTATTCTTGACTTAAAGGAATAATCGTATTGCAATAAACATGATCCAATCATATTATGCTTTACGCAAACACCAAATAACATTTATTTTAGATTCAACACTAATCCCGAAGGTAGAGGGAGTGTGCGATGGTGATCTTATCAACCTTGGAATCACTTCCAACTCACATCATCACCTCGCCCTTAACTAGTCTCTGTTTATTTTGCAACTCCTGTTTCGAGTTACTACTCTTAGTAACTGAACCAGTATCAAACTGAGGTGTTGTTATAAACACTAGTAAAGTACACATCAATAACATGTATATCAAATATATACTTTTGTTCACTTTGCCATCCTTCTTATCCGCCAAGTATCTAGGGCAGTTCCACTTCCAGTGACCATTTCCTTTGCAGTAGAAGCACTCAGTTCCAGGCTTGGGTCTAGCTTTGGGCTTCTTCATGGGAGCAGAAACTTGCTTGATATTCTTCTTTGAAGTTCCTCTTTCTTTCCCTTTGCCCTTTTCTTGAAACTAGTGGTCTTGTTAACCATCAACACTTGATGTTATTTCTTGTTTTCTACCTTCGCCGATTTCAGCATCGCGAAGAGCTTGGGAATTACTTTCATCATCCCTTGCATATTATAGTTCATCACTAAGTTCTAGTAACTTGGTGATAGTGACTACAGAACTTTCTCAATTACTATCTTATCTGGAAGATTAACTCCCACTTGATTCAAGCAATTGTAGTACCTAGACAATCTGAGCACATGCTCACTGGTTGAGCTATTCTCCTCCATCTTGTAGGCAAAGTACTGTCAGAGGTCTCATACCTCTCGACACGGGCATGAGCATGAAATACCAATTTCAACTCTTGGAACATCTCATATGCTCCATGTTGTTTAAAACATTTTTGAAGTCCCGGTTCTAAGCCGTAAAGCATGGAGCACTAAACTATCAAGTAGTCATCATACCGAGCTTGTCAAACGTTCATAACGTCTGCATATGCTCCTGCAACAGTTCTGTCACCTAGCGGTGCATCAAGGACATAATTCTTCTGTGCAGCAATGAGGATAATCCTCAGATCACGGATCCAATCCGCATCATTGCTACTATCATCTTTCAACATAGTTTTCTCTAGGAACATATCATAAATAAAACGAGAAAGCAATACGTGAGCAATTGATCTACAACATAGATATGCAAATACTATCAGGACTAAGTTCATGATAAATTTAAGTTCAATTAATCATATTACTTAAGAACTCCCACTTAGATAGACATCTCTCTAATCATCTAAGTGATCACGTGATCCATATGAATAAACCATGTCCGATCATCACGTGAGATGGAGTAGTTTTCAATGGTGAACATCACTATGCTGATCATATCTACTATATGATTCACGCTCGACCTTTCGGTCTCAGTGTTCCGAGGCCATATCTGCATATGCTAGGCTCGTCAAGTTTAACCCGGGTATTCTGCGTGTGCAAAACTGGCTTGCACCCGTTGTATGTGAATGTAGAGCTTATCACACCCGATCATCACGTGGTGTCTCGGCACGACGAACTATCGCAATGGTGCATACTCAGGGAGAACACTTATACCTTGAAATTTAGTGAGAGATCATCTTATAATGCTACCGCCGTACTAAGCAAAATAAGAAGCATAAAACATAAACATCACATGTAATCAAAATATGTGACATGATATGGCCATCATCATTTTGTGCCTTTGATCTCCATCTGCAAAACACCGTCATGATCTCCATCATCACCGGCATGACACCATGATCTCCATCATCTTGATCTTTATCAACATGTCATCACATGGTCGTCTCGCCAACTATTGCTTTTGCAACTATTGCTATCGCATAGCGATAAAGTAAAGCAATTATATGGCGCTTGCATCTTATGCAATAAAGAGACAACCATAAGGCTCCTGCCAGTTGCCGATAACTTTAACAAAACATGATCATCTTATACAACAATTTATATCTCATCACGCCTTGACCATATCACATCACAACATGCCCTGCAAAAACAAGTTAGACGTCCTCTACTTTGTTGTTGCAAGTTTTACGTGGCTGCTATGGGCTGAGTAAGAACCGTTCTTACCTACGCATCAAAAACCACAACGTGGTATAGTGATTGCTTTTTGATCTTCAGAAAGAACCTTGTTCATTGAATCCGATTCAACTAAAGTTGGAGAAACAGACACCCACTAGTCACCTGTGTGCGAAGCACGTCGGTAGAACCAGTCTCGCGTAAGCATACGCGTAATGTCGGTCTGAGCCGCTTCATCCAACAATACCGCTGAATCAAGAATCAACTAGTGATGGCAAGCAATATGTATATACCCACGCCCACAACTCCTTTGTGTTCTACTCATGCATATAACATCTACGCATAAACCTGGCTCGGATGCCACTGTTGGGGAACGCAGTAATTTCAAAATAATTTCCTACGCACATGCAAGATCTATCATGGTGATGCATAGCAACGAGAGGGGAAGAGTGTTGTCCATGTACCCTCGTAGACCGTAAGCGGAAGCGTTTAATCAACGCGGTTGATGTAGGCGTACGTCTTCACGATCCGACCGGTCCAAGTACCGAACGTACAGCACCTCCGCATTCAGCACACGTTCAGCTCAATGACGTCCCACAGGCTCTTGATCCAGTTGAGGCCGAACGAGAGTTCCGTCAGCACGACGGTGTGGCGACGGTGATGATGAAGTTACCAGCGCAGGGGTTCGCCTAAGCACTACGACGATATGACCAAGGTGTGTAACTGTGGAGGGGGCACTACACACGGCTAAGACAAATCTTGGAGTGCCTTTGGGGTGCCCCCTGCCCACGTATATAAAGGAGGGAGGAAGAGGAGGCCGGCCCTAGAGGGGGCGCGCCAAGGTGTGGGGAATCCTACTAGGACTCCCTAGTCCAAGTAGGATTCCTGTCCTCTTTCCTATTCGGAGTAGGAGAGAAGGAAAGAGAGGGAGAGGGAGAAGGAAAGCGGGGCCGCGCCCCCACCCCTTGTCCAATTCGGTTTGGGCAGGGGGGAGGTGCGCGCCACCTCTTGGCCCTTCTCCCCTCTCTCCACTAAAGCCCAATAAGGCCCATTACTTCTCCCGGCGAATTCCCGTAACTCCCCGGTACTCCCAAAAATACCCGAATCACTCGGAACCTTTCCGATATCCGAATATAGCCTTCCAATATATTGATCTTTACATCTCGACCATTTCGAGACTCCTCGTCATGTCCGTGATCTCATCCGGGACTCCGAACAACCTTCGGTACATCAAATCACATAACTCATAATACAAATCGTCATCGAACGTTAAGCGTGCGGACCCTATGGGTTCGAGAACTATGTAGACATGACCGAGACTCATCTCCAGTCAATAACCAATAGCGGAACCTGGATGCTCATATTGGTTCCTACATATTCTACGAAGATCTTTATCGGTCAAACCGCATAACAACATACGTTGTTCCCTTTGTCATCGGTATGTTACTTGCCCGAGATTCGATCGTCGGTATCATCTTACCAAGTTCAATCTCGTTACCGGCAAGTCTCTTTACTCATTCCGTAATGCAACATCCCGCAACTAACTCATTAGTCCCATTGCTTGCAAGTCTTATAGTGATGTGCATTACCGAGAGGGCCCAGAGATACCTCTCCGACAATCGGAGTGACAAATCCTAATCTCAATCTATGCCAACTCAACAAACACCATCGGAGACACCTGTAGAGCATCTTCATAATCACCCAGTTACGTTGTGATGTTTGATAGAACACTAAGTGTTCCTCCGGTATTCGGGAGTTGCGTAATCTCATAGTCATAGGAACATGTATAAGTCATGAAGAAAGCAATAGCAATAAACTAAACGATCATAGTGCTAAGCTAACGGATGGGTCAAGTCAATCACATCATTCTCTAATGATGTGATCCCGTTCATCAAATGACAACTCTTTGTCCATGGCTAGGAAACTTAACCATCTTTGATCAACGAGCTAGTCAAGTAGAGGCATACTAGTGACACTCTGTTTGTCTATGTATTCACACATGTACTAAGTTTCCGGTTAATACAATTCTAGCATGAATAATAAACATTTATCATGATATAAGGAAATATAAATAACAACTTTATTATTGCCTCTAGGGCATATTTCCTTCAGTCTCCTTGGCAGCGCTTTCTTTAAAGCCATTAAGCTACGCATATAGTGCTCAAGTAATGGATCCACCCGGATCCCAAGGTATATCAAATCCAATTTTAATTAACAATGATTTGTGATTTAGTAGTGAGTACAAAGTAACATATATCATGTAACAACGAAGTCTAACTCTCTTCCTATGCATCGGCATGTCATAAAAGAACAATTCATGCACACATAGTAAAGGCGAATGCATAGTATAAACAGTTTCTTGCAATTTTATCATATTGGAAACATGGAGAGGCGGAGATGTAGTTCCTCTCTCATAATAATTGCAAGTAGGAGCAGCAAGCACATGCATATTATATCTAGCAAAATCATCATGTGTAGTAGTAAAACGCAACCCATCAATCCTCTAGGGCATATTCTCCGATATAGTGTAGTCGGGAGAATTCAAAAAGATAATAGGACTATCATGCGTGGGTGCAATAGCAACAATTTCATGTTTAACATAAGGAACTATAGCAAGTTCATCTCTATAAGCATCATTCATATTGACATCATGGCCACAAGCATAGCAAGCATCAAGTTCATCAAAAAGGGGTATTTCAAATGAACCAATGGGATCATAGCAATTATCATAGCATTCATCCTTCAGTAAGAACGAAGGGACATTAAACAATGTATGAGTTGGAGGGTTACTCTCATTAGAAGGTGAGCACAGGTAGCTAATCCGCTCTTCCTCCTTTTGTTCTTCGCTCTCCTCATCATCTTTTTCATCCAATGAGCTCACAGTTTCATCAATTCCTTCTTCCATAGACTCCTGCAAAATATTAGTCTCTTCTTGGACAGCGGAGACTTTCTCAATAAATTCATCAATATCGGAATTGAATTTATAATTATCATAGCAATATTTAAGGATAGCTAAATTTTCAGGTCTATAAACTGAATCATCAAAATCTTCAAACTCTTTAAACAAAGATTCAATTTCACATGCACCCTTAAAAGCAACAAATTCTTCTATTCGTTCCACATCATAGTAATCATATATACCATTAGCATAAGAAGCTAAGGTTTCATTTATCATTAAATTTGCATGAAAAGGGAAAATGTGGAGCATTCATCCTAGAGCAACAAGTATAATCATATCTAGAGCATAGATTCCAAGCATACCACTTCAATATATGAATTTGATCCCATAACAATTTCCCTTTATGAGTCAAGCAATAATCCGTAAAGTATTCACGTTGATCCAACGTTACTCCCATTATATAGTTGAATGGGGTTTTCTCAGGATTATTGAAGTAGTGCATAATATCTTTCACATAACAAGCATCGAGGGTTTTAGGAGGTTCCCCATCTCCATGAGTAGCAAGTACCACTAATTTTTTTGGTGTTTCATGTTCCATATCCACAACTAAAGATAGAGAACAACTTATAATAGAAAATAAAAATTACTTAGTGATAAAGCAAACAAGCACACACGAGAATATTCACCCCACGCTATAACTCCCCGGCAACGGCGCCAGAAAAAGGTCTTGATAACCCACAAGTATAGGGGATCAATTGTAGCCTCTTTCGATAAGTAAGAGTGTCGAACACAACGAGGAGCTAAAGGTAGAACAAATATTCCCTCAAGTTTTATCGACCACAGATACAACTCTACGCACGCTTGACGTTCGCTTTACCTAGAACAAGTATAAAACTAGAAGTACTTTGTAGGTGTAACGGGATAGGTTTCCAAGAATATAAAGAGCACGTTAATAAAAACTAGGGGCTATTTAGATAAAGAAGCAATAAAGTTAGTATAGCGAGTGTGGAAAAGTGGTGGTAGGAGTTGCGAAATTGTCCCTAAGCAATTGACTACTTTACTAGATCGATAGCAAGTTTTATGTGGGAGAGGCCACTGCTAGCATGTCATCCCTGACTTGGAATTCTATGCACTTATGATTGGAACTATTAGCAAGCATCCGCAACTACTAACGTTCATTAAGGTAAAACCCAACCATAGCATTAAGATATATTGGTCCCCCTTCAATCCCGTATGCATCAATTTCTATGCTAGGTTGAAGCTTCTGTCACTCTTGCCCTCCAATACATAGTCCTATCAACATACAACTAACCCTACGGTGTGATCCACGCGCGCGCTCATATGATGGGCACCAAACGACAGCAACATAACCACAAGCAAATTAAACCAATCATAGCAATTCACCAATTACCAATAGGACAACGAAAATCTACTCCGGCATCATAGGATGGCAACACATCATTAGATAATAATATGAAGCATAAAGCACCATGTTCAAGTAGAGGGTACAGCGGATTGCGGGAGAGTGGACCGCTGTAGATAGATGGGGGGAGGTGATGAAGATGTTGGTGAAGATGACGGAGGTGTTGGGTGTAGATCGTCGTCGCACGATGATGGCCCTGGCGGCGTTCCGGCGCCACCGGGAGAGAGGGGGAGAGAGCCCCCCTTCTTCTTCTTCTTCCTTGACCTTCTCCCTAGATGGGAGAAGGGTTTCCCCTCTGGTCCTTGGCTTCCATGGCATGGGAGGGGCGAGAGCCCCTCCGAGATTGGATCTGTCTCTCTGTCTCTCTTTGTTTCTGCGCTCCGGATTCTGGCCTTTCACCGTTTCTTATATTCTCGGAGATCCGTAACTCCGATTGGGCTGAAATTTGGACACGATTTTTATCCGGATATTGGCTTTCTTGCGGCGAAAGAATGGCACCAACTGCCTTACGGGGTGGCCACGAGGGTCAGGGGCGCGCCCACCCCCCTAGGGCACGCCCCGTGTCTTGTGGCCCCCTCGGGCATCGTCTCGCATTGATTCTTCTTCCCAAAAATCACGTATATTTCAAAAATAATCTCCGTCAGTTTTTATCCCGTTTGGACTCCGTTTGATATGGATTTTCTGCGAAACAAAAAACATGCAACAAACAGGAACTGGCACTGGGCACTGGATCAATATGTTAGTCCCAAAAATAGATTAAAAGGTTGCCAAAAGTATATGAAAGTTGTATAATAATGGCATGGAACAATCAAAAATTATACATACGACGGAGACGTATCACGTGTCAACCATCGACTCGCAACTAGGGGAGCGACGTCTGTGTGTTTGTCGGGGACCCCAGTTGCGTGTCAACCATCGACTCGCAACTAGGGGGCGACGTCTGTGTGTTTGTCTGGGCCCCCAGTTGCCTGTCAACCATCGACTCGCAACTAGGGCGTGTTTGTATAGGGTCCCGTTTGCAAGTCAACTATCGACGGACAACTAGGAATGAGAGTGTATTTGTACGTGTCCCAGTTGCAAGTCAACCATCGACTTGCAACTAGGGGTTGCATCTGTTTCTGTAGGGACCCAGTTGCATGTCGATCATCAAGTCGCAAGTAGGAGGGGTGTGTTTTCATAGATATTATAGTAGAAACAGATTTTGCAAATCAATCATTAACTTGCAACCATGCCCAGTTAGAAGTCAACCCTCAATTTGCAAGTTGGACGCTTCGTACTTATTTTTGTAGTTGCCATAGTTGGAAGTCAACTCTCGGCTTGCAACTAGGGGCATATGTGTTTGTGTGTGTGTGGGGGGTTGCAATATTCCATTTAATAGAATAAAAAATTCATGAAATCCCTAAAAAAGAACAAATTCTACTTCTTTTTAATATAAATGCGATGTTGTATTTGCCATTTTTTACCATTAATTTTTAATTGTCAAATATTTTTCATTCAAACCTCTTGTGACTCGTTATTTTTTCGTTTTTCCATTTTGTGGTTTTTTTACCATGAACCCATTTTTTTATATTGCCAGCCCTATTTTTTATTTAATGTGATCATTATTTTACAAAACAACCTAACACTAATTTTGTAGGAACGTACTGACCAGTTTTTGTAGTCAACTGCATTATTTATTTTTGTATGGGGTTTTCTGTAAGATTTCTAAAGATGCAACGGATAACACCTAAATTGTGTGGCTCAGTTTTTTTTCCCGCACTGTTTGAATCGGTGGGAGAGACAGCTGGGCAGAGACGGGGCGAGTACCTCGAAGACGATGGCCTCCGATGTGGCCGCCGACGAGCCACCCGCCATCAGCAACATCCACGAGGTCTGCGCGGCCGACGAGCTCCCCGGCATCGCCACCGTTCAGAAGCTCTGCGCGGCCGACAAGCCCCCCGCCATCTGCACCGTCCACGAGCTCTGCGCGGGCGACGCACCCCCGCCATCGGCAGGGTCCCCGATCTGTGCGCCGCGGACGCAGACGTCGTGGCGCAGGAGCGAGTAAGAGCAAGTCTACCTCACGCTCTTCGATTTTTTCTTTCGTATACGGAGTTCCAATTTGGTTCCGCTCAGTTCAATTCAGTGTTGCGCTTACACGGTAGAACTCGTTGGCTGTCCGGTGGATTTTGTGTGGGTAAGGTTGGGGGCTATGGGGTTGGGCAGCGGGGGTATGTTGACTTTGATTCACTGAGACTGTAAATTTTTTTATACAGACTGAATCTGTTAGCTAGTCAGAATTTGTTCATTCAGACTGAATTTGTTTGATTCAGACTAGGATAGCATTTCTGAATTTTTAAGATCCTGGTTAGCTGGTAGGTGGTGATTATGGTGTTACTCCCTACTCCCTAGGAGTAATTAGCAGCATCGATTAGGCTTATGTGAAACTCTGAATACTTTTTGCTTTTCCATCCATATGTCCAACTGTGCAAATGTTCAGATCTTGAGAGGGGGATGCGGACTTCATTCAGACTGAATTAAGAGTCTGAATTTTGTTTGTTATACGGACTGAATTTGTTCGTTAAGACTGAAATTGTTGATTCAGACTGAAGTTCTATCCGTGGACTGAAATGGCTTGCTTGAGGAATTGTTTGGTTCAGTCTGAAATTCCCAATGGTCAGTCACACGCTTTGTTTCAGACTGAAATTGTTTTGATTCAGACGTGCAAACCCGGCAGCCACACAATTCTGATTCTAGGGGCTTCTATATACTTTTTCTATTCTTTGATTCTAATTCTAGACATGCAAAAAAAAAACCGTTGTTGGTTCCCCCTACAGGACATGCTTCAGATTTTTGCACGACTGCTTGCTGTTGTCTAAATATGTATGTGCTTGTCAACATCTGATTCAGTTTGCAACGGCGATGATACAAGAGCATGGTACTAATAGATCACCTGTGGCGGCTTCGATAGGTGAAATCAAGTGTTTACTCCAAGGAGACAGAGAGCTTAATTTTTGTTCCTATATCTCGTGATCAAAACGTTTGCCAGCCATAGGTTTGCCCAGTTGGGGGCGTTCTTCCATTTTTAGCGATGCTTGCCCAGTTGGGGCCATCTTCTCCACGTGCAGTTGCCTAGGTTGGTTTTTGAATCAAAACTTGATGATAAGACACTGCGGTGCAAATATCAGTTAAAGTACTGTCGGTGGACTACTGTCGGTAGTTTTTTTCATAATTCTTGTTTTTGTGGCTCCAGGCTAGTTTTATGCTTGTGAACTACTGTCAGTGGACTTTTGTTTGTGCATGTGTAGGTGAGATTTCTAGCAGGGTTTCTCTGTTTTTTTTAATAGATTAATGCCCTCTAAGTTGGTCATCATTTGGATTTATTTTTTTAGAACGAAAATCATTTGGAATTTTACGAACAAGCATTTTTTTTGTAAGGTCCAGTGTTTTTTGGTGTTCATCATCAGTGTTTTCTATGTCCCTTTCTTAGTTGGTCACCTTAAGATTTATAAGATTTAAGGGACAGGGATCACTTTGATCTCTGGAACATTTTTTCTGTCAATTCTACTTGGTAGGAATGGTGGGGGCAGTC
The DNA here is from genome assembly GCF_018294505.1 of Triticum aestivum. NCBI lineage: Eukaryota > Viridiplantae > Streptophyta > Magnoliopsida > Poales > Poaceae > Triticum > Triticum aestivum. Next base: position 585,713,091 of record NC_057799.1, on the reverse strand, counting down.
GGTGGAATCGGCCACGCCAACACACACTCATGCAACAGGGCTTTTTGTCTTGTTTTTGCCATAACACAACTGCTATGCACTGATCTACATGCCTAATAACTATCTGATTTTTCTCCACAGACCAATCAATCCTTGTCCCATGAAGACTGCAACAAGCACTAGCATTCTTTGGGTGGGGTTTCAGAAGAAGGAACTCAAGGAAGATTCAGAAAACTCACCGTGGTAAGAGTTACCATTGCCTGACATTTTTTTTCCCTCATGCAACTTGCTCCTTTTCTTTCTACAGATCTCCAATTGTTGTTTGTCTCTGTTTTCTACTTGTCCTTATCAGGGGAGGGGGGGGGGGGGGGGGGGAGGGACATCTGGGGTGCGGGTGGCAAGATAGCTGCGATCATCAGCTGGCAAAAGAGAAAAAAACGCCCACTCTTTCCCCATTTTTTTTGCAAGCTTGTTTGACAAACAAAGTGCGCAGTCCTGGACTCACACAAGGCGTATATCTGTTTCCAATCCAATTTTTTTTCTAGAACAAACAAACAATTAAGCCCACAAACACAAGGCCCAGGCCCAGGAAAGTGGGGGAGGGGTGCGGCCAAGCCCTGGAAGCAACAACAAAAAGGATGAGGGGTGAAAATCATTAAAAAAAAACAAAAAATCATGGAAGTGTACCCAGTTTCCATATAGTTAGGGTTTTCGTCTCCTCTCGCCGCCATTGGCGACGTTGAGATTTACCGTCCTTCTCGCCGGTAGCCTTGGGATCTGCATCCAGGGAACGGGGCAGCCCTGCCTGCCGCCCAGACCTGGGGCTGTTCTCCCATCGCCGGAGAGTTAGGGTTTTCTGCGTGAGAGATCGATCGTCCACTCTGTCTGGTCCTGATGGCAAGTCAGGGAAGTTCTTCGGCGGCTGACCGCAAGGGAAAAGGCAATCTGGAGGAGTTGGCCCTCAAAGAAGATGACCTCGACGATGTGATCTTCGAGGATGATGACGCCCCAGCAGAGGAGGCGCTCCGCTGGATGATTCTAGCCCGAGTTCATATGGACAAGGGCTTCAGCACCTACTGGTTCTTCCGCAGCATGAGGTCGGCGTGGGATCTAGCCAGGCCAGTCAAGATCAAAACCTTGGACGAAAATCTTTTCCAGATGGAATTTGATTGTTTGGGGGATTGGGAGCGCGTTACCCAGGGCGGTCCATGGCACTTTAGGGGAAATTCAGTGATCATCACCCATATGATGGGTACACAAAACCCTCCTCGATTGAGCTCTTCACCTTCGAGATCTGGGCAAGAATCATCGAGCTCCCGTTCGCTTTCCATGGAAAAGTTAAGGCGCTGGCCTCAAAGATTGGTGAGTTTGTCGACTCCGAGCCATCATCTTTTGACTTCGAAGGAAACTTTTACAGAGTCAGGGTCAGACTGGACGTTCGACATCCGCTGAAGAAAGCTATATCCCTGATCCGTGGTGGAGAGAGGGAAATTTTCGCTGTCAAGAGTATGAACGCTTGCCCGACTGGTGCCAGGTGTGCGGCATGATGGGCCATGAGTTTAAGGAGCATGGTGATGGGGTGCACCCCCCCCCCCTACCCTGGTGTTTAAAAACTTACATGCTCCTGCGACCACTGCTTGGGGAACGCGACGCCGAAACAAGAACCAGAAGAATCAGAACCAAGAGATGGATGCTACGCCCAGTCCGGAGTCGAGCCAGCAGGGTGCAAAACTTGATGAAGGGATGGATGTGGAGGTCATAGACGCCAACAGAAAGCATTCGTCCGAGCAGGTGGCTGGTTCCCCAAACCCCAAGTCCACCACGGGGCTGGAGCTGGTCGTGGCTACAAAGCCGAGTGGGGGTGCGGTGCCACTGAGCCCTCCTCCTAAGCAGGACCCAAAGCGGTCTAAGCTAATGGGACAGACTGGGAAGACATGAAATTTGGGCGAGAAGGACGGAACGATTGGTGTAAAGAAGAACCCCAATGGGGTAAAGAACTCGGACGCGAGATCGGCGGCCTCCCTGTGGCGGAGGACCGCCGGACGCAATGAATCTTCTATGTTGGAACTGCCGGGGGATTGGCAACGCCCCGACAGTTCAAGAGCTACGCGAACTCGCGAATAAGTTTGCCCCTAGAGTACTTTGTATAGTTGAAACCCAGATCAGTGGGGAAAGAGCGGAAAATTTGAAAAGTACTTTAGGTTATGATAGTTCATTTGCTGTTGATTCCTCTGGTAGGAGCGGAGGTTTGGCTATTTTCTGAAATAATGAAATAAAGAACGAGATTTTGGGTTATTCGAAGTATCATATTGACTGCAAGATCACTGGCATAGGTGATCAACCATGGAGGCTCTCTTGTTTCTATGGTGAAGCTCAGACCCACCTTCGCTATCACACATGGAATACAATGAAAAACCTGTCCACTCTCCAAGATATGCCGTGGGTGTGTATAGGTGATTTCAACGAGGTGTTGAGACATGATGAACATGATGGTATTGGGTCTAGGAGTCAATCGCAAATCCAGGGCTTCAGAGGTGCGATTGATGTGTGTGGCTTGCTTGATCTTGGTTACAAGGGCACAAGGTGGACCTATGAGAAGAAAGTAACAGGCGGCTCATATACCCGAGTCAGGTTGGATAGGGCTTTGGGCTCGGTGGATTGGTGTGGTTTGTTTCCATCAGCGGCTGTAGAACACATCACAGCAACGACTTCAGATCATTCGCACATCCTACTACAGCTCGCCCAAACGAATGGAGGAGTCAAGAGAGCCAAGCAGTTCAGGTACGAAGTGATGTGGGAGACTCACCCGGATTTGAAATCTACTGTGCACGCAGCGTGGGAGTCCAATGGCCATAATCTGTCGGCGGGTGAAGTCCGCGCGAATCTCGAGGCTTTGGCAAATAACTTGGGCGACTGGTCGCGAACCACATTTGGGAGTGTTAGAGGGGAAATCCACAGTTTAAAGAAGGAGCTCGAACGCCTAAGAAGCGACAACATGAGGGTAGGCCCGTCTCACGCGGAGATCAAGATCAATGACCGCCTGATTGAACTCTATTTGCAGGAAGAGCTGATGTGGAGACAACGACCACGTGTTGAGTGGTTATCAGCAGGGGATCGGAACTCTCGTTTCTTCCACATGCGGGCATCAATGAGGAGGAGGAAGAATTTAATCAAGGCTATGCAAAAACCGGATGGGCAAGTAACTACTGAGCTAACGGAAATGCAACATATGGCACTTGACTTTTACAAACAACTATATACTTCAGAAGGTGTTCAGGGGGTACTGGACGTTCTCCAGCACGTGCCGTTGAAGGTTACACCGGAGATGAATGCATCCCTCTTGGCCCCGTATGAAGCGAAGGAGGTTAAGACTGCTCTTTTCCAGATGTTTCCCACAAAAGCTCCAGGTCCAGACGGCTTTCCGGCTCATTTCTTTCAGAGACACTGGGATGTATGTGGTGAAGCGGTCACTAGGGCAGTGTTGGCTATTGTTAAGGGGGAGGAGAGCCCTGCATGCTTGAATGGTACCTTGCTGGTTCTTGTTCCGAAGGTATCAAACCCAACTTTGCTCTCTCAGTTTCGCCCAATAAGTCTTTGTAACGTTTTCTAGAAGATTGCTTCGAAGGTGCTACCAAACCGGCTTAAGTTAATTCTCCCAGAGATAATATCAGAGGAGCAGTCGGCTTTCGTCCCGAAAGACTGATAACTGACAACATAATCTCGGCCTATGAATGTTTACACTTCATGAAGAGGAACAGATCAAAGAACAACAGATATGCAGCTTTGAAACTTGACATGATGAAGGCATATGATCGCGTGGAGTAGAGTTACTTGAGATCTATCATGGAGAAATTGGGCTTTGCTACACCATGGGTTTCTGTTGTTATGAATATGGTGAGCTCAGTATCCTTTTCTGTAATGTTCAATGGTGTGAAGTCAGAAGCGTTTAAACCCACAAGGGGTATTCGATAGGGAGATCCAATCTCTCTGTACCTTTTCTTGTTAGCAGCAGAGGGCCTTTCGTGCCTCTTAAAATTCCAGAACCAATCATCCCAGCTCAGCGGCATTAAGGTGGCACCGTCGGCCCCGGCGGTGAACCACCTTTTATTCGCGGATGATAGTCTGCTGTTTTTCAGGGCAAGTGTAGATGGAGCAGAAGCAGTATCAAACCTATTGGATACTTATTGCATGGCATCTGGTCAGAGGATAAACAAAGAGAAATCATCTATTTTCTTCAGCAAGGGTTGCCCAGAGATAGTTCGTGACGCTGTCAAAGGCTACTTGCAAGTTCCCAACGAATCTTTGAGTGATAGGTACTTGGGCATGCCAACGGTTGTGGGACACTCAAAGAAAGGTACATTTAAATATTTGAGCGACAGAGTTTGGGACAGGGTGAAGGGATGGATGAGCAAATGCCTGTCTGCTGGTCGGAAAGATGTACTAATTAAGTCCGTCGCCCAAGCTATCCCGGTTTTCTCTATGTCATGTTTTAAACTCCCAGAGAGGTTTGTGTGATCATATCAAATCCATCATTAGGAAATTTTGGTGAGGATGTAAGCAGGGTGAACGCAAACCGGCTTGGGTGTCATGGGACGTGATGACACGTCCAAAACACTTGGGAGGGCTTGGCTTTAGAGATCTTGAGATTTTCAACCTATCTTTGTTGGCACGACAAGCATGGAGACTCTTGCAAGAACCAACAAGCTTGAGTGCCAGAATACTGAAAGCCGCATACTACCCTGACAGGACGATTCTCAATGCTGAGTTGGGGTCTAGGCCTTCTCAGATTTGGCGTGCTATCCTGGAGGGGCGGGATTTGGTAAAGCAGGGAATCATCCGCCGAATTGGTAATGGCCAAACAACGGATATCTGGAATGATAACTGGATACCGAAGGAGATGACACCACGGCCCATCACGTCGGTAGTGGTCAATCCCCCAAGGTACGTCTCGGAGTTGCTCTCCCCGGCAACGGCCTCATGGAATGAGGCATTAGTCCGGACAGTTTTCTTGCCTATTGATGCGGATGCTATCATGAAGATCCCGGTGTGCACACGTAATATAGATGATTTTTGGGCTTGGAACCCGGATAAGAAAGGCCAATTTAGCGTGAGCTCAGCCTATAAATTTTTGCTTAAGACAAAGTTGCAGAGGGAGGAGTGGCTGAATGGAGGAAGCGGATCATCTCATTCGGAGAAAGATGAAAAAGCCTGGACCTCTATGTGGAAATTAAAAATCCCGTCGAAGGTGAGAATTTTCCTGTGGAGGCTTGCTCATCATTCTCTCCCAACCACGGATGTTTCTGAAGAGACGAAACATGGCAGTGCAAGATGTATGCCCGTTATGTGGATGTGAGGACTCATGGCACCATGCTCTAGTTGCATGCACGATGTCCGATGCGTGTGGGCGCTGTCGGATGAAACACTAGTGTCGCTCATGTCAGAAAACCTGGAATCTAACGCAAGAATCTGGCTGTTTGAGCTGAATGAGAAGATGGATCATGCTAGTTTTACAAGGATGGTCATCACATTGTGGTCAATATGGTATGCTAGGAGAAAGGCCATCTATGAATCGATTTTTCAGAGCCCTCAACACACGGCATCTTTCATCAACAACTACATCGACGAGCTGGGCCACTTGAGCGCTGGAAGAATGCATGAAAGTACTCGTACTGTGTCACCACCACAACCGAAGCGGTGGCTTCCTCCTCCGAGTGGCATCGCGAAGATTAACGTGGATGGAGCAGTAGTGAGATCCCGGCGAGGTGGGGCAGTTGCAGCTCTATGCCGCGACTAGGACGGACACTACCTAGGGTCATCGGCGGTGGTTTACTATGGAATCGCTGATCCTTTAACTTTGGAGACGTTTGCATGCCGCGAATCCCTTGCTTTGGCTGACGACCTGGGTGAGCAGAAGGTGCGCGTGGCCTCGGACTGCGAAGAGGCGGTGAACGACATCAACAGGGGTACTGGAGGCCCTAATGCCGCTTTGGTGCATGAAATAACGAATCACTGTAATAGCTTTATTTCTTGCTCTTTTGTTTTTTGTTTTCGAGCGTAGAAACTTCAATTTTGAAGCTCACAATCTCGCCAAATTTGCTTGTAACCTAGATATAGGTAGACATGTTTGGTTGGGCGTCCCCCATGACCCAAACCTTGTACCTATGACAATCGTTTTGAATGAATAAAGCAGGCGAGATTTCTCAAAAAAAAAAAGGATGAGGGTCGAAGGGAGGAAGCGTGCAGGTGACGAACAATCGAACGCGGGAGACCAAACAGATCGATCAGGAGGGCCACAACAGGGTGACGTCATCTTAGATGTGACATAATTATGTCACATCTAAATGTGTCCTAGACAGACCAACTTATTTGGAAGAGTTGATGCTAAAATGACTAGGTTAAAACTTTCCCTTCCCTTTCCGGCTTTCCCTGCTCAGAACGGTAATGAATGTTCTCTTTTACCGAAAAAGGCTTTCGCCCCGCTTTATATATAAAACAACGATCGACATACATGATGCAAGCCACCCGACACCACACACACCCAAGGCAGATACAAGGGAGCTGACGAATAGCAACGCTACTCCAAACACCCCAAAGCAAACAAGAAGTAGGCAGAAGAGTATAGCTAAGGATCTAAAGAGCTCTCCACCGTGAACGAGTCAACGCGAGGAGACGAAGCCGCCACTCGACGAACCAGGGACTCCAAACTCCAAAGTGATGCTTTCAACAAAGAAACGACACCGAAGAACCGCCACCGCCAGATCCAGGGGATCTAGGTTTTCACCCGGAGTAACACGAAGGACGCAGGGTCACCGCGATGGAGCCTTCAAGAAGGAAACGACGCAAGGACGCCGTCGCCATCGGTCTGGCTCCGAGCCAGACGAGATTTTCACCCCGGCCACCACCCTCCGCCTCCGCCCGAGGTACGACCCCATAGGAGAGTGCTGGCCCGCACCACCATCGAGATCGTCGAATGCCCGCCCCCATGCCGCCCACGCGGCCATGGCAGTAAGCCCGTCAGCACCTGAGCCGCGAGCTCCACCCACGAGCCAGCAGCTCCCACCACCAAGGCCGCCGCCTTGCATCCAGACACTCCGGAGACCATCAAAGGCCCGAGCTTTAAGCCGACCGGCAAACCCCTGGCACCATCGGAACCGCCGGTGACCGGCCCGCCCCAAACATCGGTCAGCGGAAGGAGGCACTAGGCCAGGAAAAGGGGAGGGGGGAGCGAAGCTCGTCCGGACCGGCGCACCCCTGCACCGATGACAGGTAGTCGGTCTACCCGTCCCTCCAGCAGCCTCCCCTGCATCATCCCTGACGCCCTACCACGGCCTCCGGCCAGAACCACGCGAGGAAGAGGCAGCCACCCGTCCGCCGGCGAGGGTCGCCGGATCGACCGCACCCTGCCGCGGAAGAAGGCCGCCAGAGGAGCGTCAACCACCACACCACCTGCGTCTCCACGCCCTGGCCAGGTCCTGCCGGTGCCCCGCCACCCCACCGGAGCAGAACGGGCACCAGCTGCAGCGCCACCACCTTGGAAGGGCCGCCGGCCACTCCAGCTGCCGCCAACCGCCATGGCGGCATAAATCTTACTCGTTCCCTTCCTCGCGTTCTGCTAGAATATTTGTTTACAAAGGCTCATGGCACGCAGTTCGGCAGATGGACCTGACCTCCTCCACGAGGGGCGAGGCAGAGGCGCCTGCAGACGCGCGCAGCACGACCAAGCGAGATGGTGGCTGTTCGCACTGCGCCGTTGCGCGAGGTAGAGGCGTACTGGGAAGGCCTGAGCACAATGGAGGCCTAGTAATGCGGCCACACGAGCGGAGAGCAGGAGGAGATGAGCCTGGTTACCGTGTCGCAGCTGGCAAAGAAGGTGAACGCCGAGGCTGGGCAGCGGTTGACTGAGAAGTCGGGAGCATAGCCACCAAAGCGGCACTGAAGAAGGGTGGCGACGAGTGGCTCGTCGAGGGGCGGGGTGTTGGAGTGGAAGAAGAGAGGAAATCACTAGACGCGGCCGCGGATCGTGCGTTCAGAGAAATGAGAGAGTGCAGCGCCTGCCAGACAGAATCTTGAATTCCAGTCTGGGCAGCTCGTCGATGCGAAGCAGGAAGCGGGTGAACTCGCGTGCATGTCGGACGCGGTCACCGATATCATGGCCATGCACGACGACGGGGAGTTGGTTTGGGGGAGAGGCGTCGGTACTTGGAGGGGCGCTTGGAGGGACATGCTCACCCTACACCGACATAGAAACGATATACCAGAACTAAACCATGAGTTCAACGAGATAAATGCACGGGCTTAACCATTAATATTCCTAGCTGGGGAAGAATCCGCACTTTTTAAAAATGAGGCCCTTAAGTCAAGGCAAGATTCCAATGAAAAGTTACAAAGTCCGAGGGACCAAACAAATGCGACTCAGCGCACATAAGCTAGATATAGAGGTGTACTAATCCGATACATGGTCACATAGACCGATACAAGCGACGCAACGCTGATAAGGAGGCACTGAGCAAAGATGCACAAGTACCAAAGAGACCGACCTAACGGCTCAAGCCACTGCCGTCCATCTCGCATCCATACTCAGAGAATCTCCGGTTGCTGTTGAGGTCCGGCCACTTCTTCGTCCTGATCTCACATCATCTGTGTAGGCACTGACATGGATAAACCAACAATTAGATAGCTGCGTACAACTGGAACTTGCAAAATACTTATATATGAATGGGAGACATCTATTTAAATCTTACGTCGTCCATATGGCTCGAACGACGGCGTAGTAATCCAATCCTTCTTCGTATTTAGGAGGGTATAGCAAGCACACATATTATGGCTAAAATGAGTTTTGATCTCAGTGAGGAGATCATTCAGATCCCCAAATTGCTGAAATATTGATAGAGAGTACTAGTTAGTTATTAGAAGCCGAATTCGGAAAAGAATGGGAAGTAAAGAGTCAGAAAAATAAATCATGTGGCTTAGGTGTATACCGCACAGTATTCAGCTCCATGCTTTATCAGGTTCTGAACCAACCTGATGATATTGATATAGATGTATCGTTCACCATACCTAGGTGACCAAATATTGTATCGAAGGTCCTTTAGGAACTGATTCATTGGATACTCATGTGGTGGCCCCCTCCCATAGTTAGTGTTTGCTTTCAGTACCAAATAATTGGCGTGTCGGAATGTAAAGAGGCGGTAGTAGAGCTTGTTCCACGGAACAAGTCTTCGAAAACGGAAATCATACTCGCTAGCCACTTTATCCTGGAGGTCACTAGAGAAGAACCTTCTCAACTGGGGGTAGTCACGGTGAATCCTATTTGAGAACCTAGCTCTGTGCCCCGAAGCATCGTCCAGATCCATCACACCTTCATGGAGAGTTACAAAGCATTCCAGTTTTTCTTATACGGTGTCCAATAAAATTGGGTGCCCCAAGGCAATACGAAGGAAATTCTGGACTGTTGCTGGGTCACTGCATGCATACCCAAATATTAATTAGTTAGTACTGCGGACACACTATTCTAGGAGTAGGTACATCAAGAACACGTACTAGTAATAGAAGTCTTTCTTTTTTGTATCGTAAAGGTAATAAAGTCTACCTACACTTGAGATAGTTCTTGCATTATGGCTAGAACTTCCATATTTAATTTAATTAATTTTTCACATTGTCATGTACTGCTAAGCTGTGTTGTGAGATATGGCAGAATAGTACCTCATGGTCTTTGAAATCAGAAGATTCTTAAGGGATACCCACTCATATTTAGTCGAACTGTCAGGGAATAGTCTAGATATAAGATGCATAAGATCCTCCATGTCTTTCCCGGCTTCGTATTTGTCATGATAAACTCGCCCCATATTAATTATCCTCTGATCTCCACGACAAGTCACGTAGCTGCTAGGGCTCGAGAGACTACCATGTCTGATTTCGCGCTGTGCCGCGTAATGGAGAAGTTTTATGAATGACCTGCGCGATCCCAAAAGAACACAGGAATGAATCAGCTATCTCTAGACCTGATCTCTAGACATTAGTCAACATATTAATTGTATGAGACAACGCACCTCATCCTTTTTCGCCAATATTCTGTCAAGTCCAGCTGTAGGCCATCAGCAGAAAAAAATGCCGGGTTGCGTATTCCCCAAATTGAGGACCGGGCGAATGGCTCGTAGGCCACTATATATTTCTGGATTTTATGGGCAAACGCACTGAAATATGCTCGCACAATTAAGTCACCACCATAGCCAGAAAGCTTTTGAGTATGCCCAACAATTGCATCTCCAATCTCACTAGAGTTGTCCTTATGCTCTAAGACCACTACTGTGATAGGGTATACTCTGAACTGTTCTAGATCATACTCAATTTGCATTACGCCGTCAATGACATCAGCATTAGATTCTTCATCAAAGTAGAAGGTTCTAACAAACCCACCCAAGACTTTCTGCATGAATGCATATGTATGTTGTCGGTTAGAGGTTAGAATACATTTGCTTACTCTATGGAATAATAAATAAAATGTGTTTGGATAGACAAGAGTTAGTGGTTTCAATTAATACTATACAACTAACATTCTCTTATATACATCTAGGTAAGAATAATTGGTTATTAAGATCTAGTGTAGCAGAAATTTTGGTTTAGTTTTTGTGGTTATGAGTTTATATTACAATCAAATTTATGTAATATCATAGGAGTGAACTTGGGTTTGTTAGGAAAACATAAGGGAACCAATTGGCTTTTAACAATTCTACAAGCCTAACATCCAAAAATACACCTAAATATCTAAAAATATATGTGTAGTTTAGCCCAAGATCCAAATTGGAAGTAAGCATGGCCTTTTACTGCAGGCATAGAATTTTATATTTTTGAAAATATGTTTGATAGAATTTATGATACATTTATTTGGCAAAAAAAAAAATTATGATCAATATTATGTGTTGCCCCAAAAAAGGCAAGTACTTCTATTTCTTTGGGTCAAACATAGAAACGTCCTACAAAAACATTATAAGAATTTTTTGCAACTTAATATGAAAGTTTTTTGAAAAAGGAGGATCTATGCACACAGGTTGACACATCATGTGTCACGTATTTGCTTCGTTAACAAAAACTCATATGACTTCCTATTATAACGTTAGTCCGAATCAACTAGACTAGGCAACGTTGGTGCATACACAAAGGAGGACACTAGCTTACGTTTTGGTGTTAAATGGTATGGCAACCAAAAAAGTAGTTCGGCAGACATCTAGGTAAGAGTCCAAGTAGGAAAAAAGAGATTCGGAAGAGTCCGACTATAACGCTCCCAACCATAGAAAAAGAAGATGCGTCCGAGCAGAACAAGTACGTGGGCTGAAATAATATGGGATATGATTTCAGCAAACTAATTAATCCAGACACTTTTTTGCGTTAAGGAAAATCTATCTGCAGTACTACATTAGCGCTTCACGTTGGACAACAACTCATGGGCAAAGTTTTTTTTTCCTCAAACCAGATTAAAAGAGTAGATATGTACGTACTATTTTTTTTAACTTAGATATGTATGTATATAGCACAGAGCATGGGGCAAACAATTTGACAAAATACTACTTTACACAGCTTAAATTACCTCGACCCTTAATTTCAGATATAGACGGATGGGATTTAAAGATCTGACGTTACGTACAAATATTATGTACTTTTTTTTGCGGGCACAAATATTATGTACTTGCACCTGTGAATTCTATCACGTGCCAAGACACAAGAGAAAATCTATCACGTAGTATATGTCTATATAATGAACAGGGGCAACCACAATCACGTACAGTACAGGAGAAGGAAGACTTGCATGGAAAAAACATCATGTAACGCACTATGCATGCAATTTCTAAAAAAAGAAGCAAATACAGGCCGGTTTAAAAAGGCGCCCGTGAAGAACTCAATCAAGCCACCACCAAACGCACCATATGCATGCGACTTCCGAAGAAAACAAATAGTTGTACATGACAGTCCGAAAAGGTGTCCTAAGGACTCGAATAAGTGGCAAACGCAAGCACGCCGCTCTTGCATGCAACTTTTGAGGAAAAAAAAACGGATACAAGCTATAGAACGTCCGTCTGAAGAACTCAAGTAGTACCATAGCATCACATGTGCATGCACACTAAAAGAAACACAAGTATATGCATGCATGCAAGTAAAAATCTATATTTATATCAGATAAGTAGTACAAAGAATTATATTTAGGAACGGGGTAGAATATAAGATGGACCAGCAATATAACATACCGTATATGCATGCAGTAAGAAAAACAAGTACATTTATGAAAGAGAAAAGTGGATGGATTAGCTCAACTTTACTGTCCGATATATAAATGCATGGAAAGATATATGATATATGCATGGAAAGGACACATGCAACGGCACATGCACCCCTGGCCAGCAACCAATACGCAGCTAGGGCATTTCACCTAAAAAAAACGCACCTTTGCTGCGTATGACTAAAACATACAGAATCGATATCATATGTACATACATGACCTTGCATAAAGGAAGCAAAAATAGGCAAATCTATTAACAAAAATAATAAAGATATACACATATAGACTACATTGGAAGTAAGCATGACGGTCAGCAAAAAAGATTAGCATATATGTTTAAGTGCGCTATGAGTACAAACCGTACACTGGGAATAAGTAAATATAGACATATTTAAAACATGGAAAAGAAATCTTATGCCCAGAAATATGTTTTCAGGAAGAAGTAATCAGCTGTATGATCTAATCCGTCGCATAAATGTAATCAACAATCATGGTCGACGGCTCAGGTTGTTATTCTCTTTGTTCTTCATCTCTATACTTATCTTTTTTATTTCACAAATGAAATTGTACTCATAAAAACATCTTATACGTTGAGCCGACAAATACTTATTCCATTTGGAGCGAGGATAAAGTTTCCCGTCAACAATTAATGGGAGTGGACTAAAAATTTGAGGAATATATGCAACTGTTAAGAGCATCATGATGTATAGACGAGAGGCTAATCCAAAATCCCGAAGCATAATAGACCCCATATGCACCAATGAAATTATATATTTTTGACCATTTATATTTGAAGTGACATAAATGTTATGTTACAAGACCACTTGCGCCGGCCTGTCGGGCACAAACAACATAGTCTAGCCTGAATAATAAATAGCTAGGAATTAACATATACTAGAGGATAGTGGAATAACATTTCAAAGACGAAACTAAAAGACAATCTTGAAAGGGTGCTTAAGCTACACAAATATCGTTGCAAATGTAATGATGAAATAAATCTAAAGATAGATGGTTGTAGGATGCGTATTTTGTAAAATAATGAGTGATAGCCCGTAAGATATCTAATTATGGTGCAAGCAGGATTATATAAAAAATCCAAATGAGCAACAGTAAATGTTAAAATGGCTAAGCCAAGAAGGATATCTTAATTAGACGGGGAAGCACAAGCATGTCGAAGCATGGATTAAAGATGGATAAAAAAACAAAGTTTAAGAACATATTAAAAAATAAAAAGGTCCAATAGTTATTTGTTGAGACGTGTGAGCATATCATCTAACTATATTGTTCATATGAATTATATCTCAATGTTCATGTGCCCGAAACTAAAACCAAATAACATTTCGAATAGCAGCAAATTTCCGGCGAACAAAGAAAGCAGAGAGCGTATGTTCATTTCTACCCTAAACACTAAAAAAGTTTTATTTTTGGGCTCAACCAAATTACCGTCGTCATGTTTGGCGCATTGTTTCGTGCATTCCTGAGATTGTCTTGCGTCTGGTCCAAGAGGTTAAGGAATCCTCGGTCTGCCTCAAGTGTCTACATTAATTAATAACAAATAACCAAGTCAAGAGGATAAATAATGTATCCACAGAAAGAGAGGGGGTAAAAGCAGGAGTTTGTACTAACAGTACGAGTTTCAAAACTATCTGCACCATGAAACCAGGCTTTCTTCGGCTTTGGCATTTCTGAGGTGAGCAAACAAGATGGATTAATCCAAAATTATGAACAAGAAAAAGAATTGTAGAGAGAGAGGAGGGAAAAGAGAGGGGGGACACTTTAGAGAGGATGAGAAACACACTTGATGAAAAAACCAACAGAGATCTCTAGATCTGCAAGAGAGAGATGGACTGTTAGAGATGACTAACAATGCAAATGCAGTGCAAGATGAACATACATAAAAAATAGAGAACAAGAAAAATCTCAAGACGAACGAGATCTCTAGATCTGCAAGAAATAACCTAAACCATAATCCAAGAACAAGAAAACCTCGACACACATGGAAGGCTAACCTAAACCATAATCCAAGAACAAGAAAAGGAAAGGAAGAGAGATAGAGGGGAGAGAGAGGATGAAAACCTCGACACACTTGGACGTCTTGAACGAGATCTCTAGAGGGACACTAACCCTAAACAATAAGCAGCCATCTGTGCGTGCTGTTGCTGTGTGCTCGCACTGGCGCTAGCCACTCAACTTATACAGGGCGGGGGAGGGGCGAGGCACTAAAGTCTGGTCATATCAGAGAGAGAGAGCAGGGGCGAGGCACTAAAGTCTTGTCATGAGAGAGAGAGAGAGAGAGAGAGAGAGAGAGAGAGAGAGAGCACGTTGTAGCGTGGAGGGAAATAAATATGAGCTGGGACAGTGCTAGCGTGGAGACAAATAAACATGTGTGAGGAGTTGTGGTTGTGAGAGAGAAAACGTCTCCTAGGAGACAATGTGGCCACGGGAAGGTAGTTGTAGTCAAAGAGATAGGAGCATCTGTGATCAATCACGATCCTTCCCCACATGTTCCTCTAACCTAGCACCCAAACACCCCAGGCGGCGCCTCCAAAAAGGGTACGACACACACAGTGCCGCCGCCGCCCAATCTAAGGAGATATTGGGTTTTCACCCGTCCATGGGGTCGTGGTGGAGCGCAGGGACCTCGATGGCGCCTGCAAGGAGGAGAACGGCGACCCAGGTCGTCGCCGCCGTCGGGATGAACGAGTCATCCAAAGTTTCCTCTCGTCCGTTGGCACCTCTACCAGCCCCCGCGAACGCACTGAGGCCGACGACCGCGATCGTAAGCCACCAAGTGTAGCAGGAGAGAGCCTGCAGTGCGGAGGAGATCCACCGGCACCTCACCATCCGCGCGGTCAAGACGCCATCCATCCACCCCCGCGAACGTCGCCAGCCGAGGGCGCTGTCGCCATGCCTAACGGGGCCGCCGCCCCAGGTCCAGGTTCCTCCATGATGGCCGGAGTGGCGAGATCCGCCACAAGCGACGAGATCCGGCACCGCGCGGCCGGCGCCATCGCCCAAGCCCGTCGTCAACCTATCCCGCCGCCGCCGGGAGCCCGCACGCTGCCGAGAGTTGATCTAGACGCCCGTGCACCGCCGCGAGCCCGCCGCCTTCGGGATCCGCCACACCGTTGAGAGAGCCGCACCCCGCGGACCAGGACGACCGCGCCGCCGTGGATCCCGGAGAGGGAGGAGAGACCCTCCGCCGCCGCCGTCGCACACACAGGCTTTGCCTAGCGCCGACCATCGGCAGAGGCGGAGGGGGAGAAGGGCGCTGGAGGGTTACTAGGCGGCGGCGGCTGAGCCCTCCCGAGCCGCCCGCGGGGGAGGCGACGCGAGAGGGAGCGTTCTTTCTCCTACTACATCATACATGAATCAAACTATGTACATTCTAAATAAACTATACCAAAAATTCACAGGGCAAGCACATGCGCTGCCCACTATGGCCACTCGCCGGCAGCGTGATTCATGTCGCGCTTAGAGCATCTCGCGCTTAGAGCATCTCTAACAGACCTCTTATATCGCGCCGAACTGTAGAATAACCGTCGGTTTACAGTTTTGCGCGAAAAAAGTGGTCCGAACAGATACCGTATCGGACCACGGCCTTTAAAAAAATTGCGGGGCGTGGCAAATTCTTCCCCTCATTGGGGGACTCCTGGGATGTCTTATACTTGGACCTCTGAGGTTACAAATGATAATGAAAGAGTGATGGGCCCTGTTGCCAGCGTCCCTGGCCTCCAGTGGTGCCCGCCGGCTCCACGTCACTGTAGCCAGTAGGTCAGGGCGTCACGGAGTGGTTGGCACTGGGCCTCCACAGTGCCGAGCCGCGCTGATGTCATTCGCCCCGGTCAGCGATACCAGTGGCACTGTAGCCACGATGTGCACGACGTGGGAGAGGTCTTGTCATATGGCGGGATTCGACATGGCGTCGTGCCCAACCGGCCTCCCGCGGAGGGGCCGGCTGGAGGGCCAGCCGGACTTAGGAACTCGAGCCATCCCAATGTTTCGAAAAGTTGACTTGTAACTTGTACTCCCGAGCCTACCCGGGGGTTATCCCCCGACAGAAACAGTGCGTCCAACTACGGAAGCGCGGGCTCCGACTTAGTTTTGGGTAGACCTAGGGTGTCGGAGTTCAATGTGATTGGTGTCCGGACCGCCGGAAAGCATCACATGTTTTCGTTCCGGTTTGCATGAACAAAACGGTTTAGACTGCTCCGTAGACCGATGGGCATCGACATTGGATGGCTTGCGGTGTCCGAACCGTCGGTCTGGAAGGAGCAGGCATTTTGGGGTCAGTGTTGGGGATGTCGTGAGTACGTCTCAAGTACTATCTTGGTTATTTCATCCTGCAGTTTAAATATAGCAGTTTTGACGACTTGGCTGAAACATTTATAGCATTGGTCAAAATATTATTACTCCTTCCACCCACGTATATAGGGCCTGATCATTTTTTAAGGTCATCATTGACCACCGTTAGCACAATAATATATGGCATGCATGTTACACAAAGCATTCCATCAAATTCGTATGCGAAAAGAGTTTCTAATGATGTAATTTGTCTATCATACTCCCTCCGTTTTTATTTACTCTGCATATTAGGTTTAACTGAAGTCAAACTTCATAAAGTTTAACCAAGTTTATAGAAAGAAATATAAACATTTACCATAACAAATCTATATGATTTGAAAGTACATTCAATAATGAATTTAATGATACTGATTTTTTATATATATGTTGATATTTTTGTTTATAAACTTTGTCAAATTACAAAGCTTGATTTTGACCAAAACTAATACGCAGACTAAATAAAAATAGAAGGAGTACATCTCATATACTAATAATTTTATCATTGGTCAGAGGCTACCTTTAAAAATGTATTAGGCCCTATATAAGTGGATGGAGGGAGTAGGTGTATATAGGAGTATCTTGTAAAAAGACATTCATCAATGAAATTTTATTACATGTATATACTTTGATTTTATCAAAAAATCCTTCTTTTTTCAACTGGCCTTCGCCTCATAATTGAACGGCTCGGTGCCAGAACCCGGCCTTCTCAAGCGTGCGCTTGGGCGCGGCGTTGTTGGTGTCCCTTATGAAGTTAAGCATGCATGGCTTCCAGGTGTCTCTTTTGCGGGCTGGCTTCTCAGGTGTCTCACTTGGGCGGTGAATCTCTATATTTCCCTCTCTTAAATTTATTGTTGTTTTATTGAGAAATCCAATAGTACTACTTTCTGAAAGACATATAAAAAAATAACAAGATCTTATATTTGTTTACAGAGCATTCTTCTGTATTACCAGTGGTGGCACCTGGTCGACAAGGGCTAGAGACGACGCACCGCCTGCTGCATGCAGTTACACACCGGATGACGCGCTGATACTGTTCACCCACCGCCTGCTTGCTTCGCCCAGCATCTAGAGGTAGCAGTGCTTTGAACCAGAAGCGAAGCAGAGCTTTCATTGGCTGGCTCCGCCTGCTGCTTGCCTACCTCAGCTTAGCAGCGGCGTTCTTTATTTCGACTCGCGCCTGATGTAGTCGTAGGCGTGGGCTGGGTCCAACGTGCCAATCCCGCGCGTCACCCACCACGCTGCTCCCCATTTGCTGCCTCACTTTACGTACCCATCCCGCTCTGCCGCGCTCGAATTTAAAACGGCTCCTCTGGACGCGGATTTCATAAGCCTACATTTCAGTGCCTGTCAAAGAAAAAAGAAAGCCTACATGTAGGTGTGCAGGCGCATGCGCAGACATTTGCAAGCACCATTAGTGGATTATTTTTTTGAGGAACTGTATAAGATGGCATGAAACAGTAGCCTTCTACACACCTTAGGTTAGAGTATTATTTTGTGTAGCCTTTTTTTGAGAGAATTGTTTTGTGTAGCATTAGATTGCAAAAGATGCTCAACACGCCTGGTGGGCCGAATCCCGACCAGCATGCTTATCCATACAAGTAATATCATGCCTGCCTGTATATCTCCCTCTGCTGCGAATATCATCCCGTGGAGTGCAAGCTAGCAGCCGGAAGCGGGGTGGCAAGAATGTAATAAGAAGCGAGGAAGGAATCTTGTAGGGGTGGGTGGGATCATAAAATCTCCTGTGGAGATCAAGGACGCGTCCGGGATGCCAGTCCATCCTCCCTCACGTTGGACTTGTCACCTTTCACGCGTCTATCGAATTCATCATAATCGAGAAAGGAAGCGTGCCTGGTCAAGACTGCGCTGCGCTGGTGCAGCGGCTATGTGGTTGTGGAACCGAGGGAGATGATCAGCATGCCTATATATTTGGCGTTAGGTCACTCGGGCAATTGGCGTCACGTCAATCGTAGCACCTTTCACGGATCGTTTGTTGAGTCGGGCAAGCAACCACTGGCGCTCACGTGCCGCTGCTATACGTGCTGCTGCTACCTTGCATTCCATTGGATATCTCATTTATGAGCATTGGCAAAGCTAGCAGGCATCACCAAAAGATAAGGCATTATTTGCATTGCACCATTAGTGACTTACTAACATAATGGTATAAACCACATTTATTTGAAAACGGCAAACCAATTTTATTGCAACCTCCAACGAGTAAAATAGTTTACACGACCAACTTTATGCATTAAAATCTACCAACCTGGCTCCGCCTTTTGTTTGTTTGTTTGTTTGTAATATCAGGTTTAGGATCCTATATACACGACTCCTTGAGATGGCTGACGATTGTCGTGTGATCATCTCAGCTGATCGTGCACCAGGACCAGATGGCTTCAATGGACTTTTCCTTAGGGTATGTTGGGAGATAATTAAAGAGGATTTCTATGCTCTCTGTGAAGACTTCTGGAATGGGACAATAAACCTTCAGTGTTTAAACACATCTTTAATCACGTTGATCCCAAAAAAATTGACTCCTGAAACGGTCAATGATTATAGACCGATCTCCTTGCTAAATTGCGTTCTCAAGGTTATCACAAAAATTCTGTCTGAGAGGCTTCAACGCTGGATTTTAAAGGTAGTACATCATAACCAATATGGGTTCATTAAGACTAGGACAATTCAAGATTGCCTCGGATGGGCATTTGAGTATTTGCACCAATGCAAACAGTCGGGTAGGGAGATTGTGGTTCTGAAATTAGATTTCGAAAAGGCCTTCAACACGATGGAACATTCTTTTATTCTGAAAATGCTAGAATGCAAGGGTTTTGACGAAAGATGGTGCATGTGGATTAAAATGCTATTACAATCTCGATCTTCCTCGATTCTTCTAAATGGTATACCTGGCACGGAATTTAAATGCAAACGGGGAGTGAGACAAGGTGACCCGATATCCCCCTTGTTATTTGTGCTCGCGGCAGATTTATTGCAGTCCTTAATTAATAAAGCATGGTCAGATGGTTTAATTGAACTACCAATCAATCAGCCTGCTTCAGAAGATTACCCGGTTGTGCAATATGCCGACGATACATTAATCATTCTCCCGGCAAATCAACATGAGCTCCAAACAAGTAATGGGATTCTTGACTCATATGCAAAGGCAACGGGCCTGAAAATCAACTACGCAAAATCACAATTAATGCCAATTAATGTAAATGCTCAAAAAGCTATTGATCTGGCAAGTGTGCTGGGCTGCCAGGTAGGAGATATGCCGTTTACTTATTTAGGACTGCCCCTCGGTACTACAAGGCCAACTGTTACAGACTTGATGCCATTGGTCGACAGAATTGAAAGGAGATTGACTGGAACGGCTATCTGGTTATCCTATGGCGAACGAGTTCAACTGATCAACTCTGCACTTTCGTCACTTCTATCTTTTGCCATGTGTGTTCTTAAAATTCCACTAAAGTTGATCGACAGTTTTGACCCCATGGGTAATGCTAGTCTGGAATGCTCGTTATGATGAGTCACCCCCCACGCAAAACCAAGTTGCGGCTCTTTTTGGTGGCGTGATGTTTTCTCTCTAATGGATATCTATCGCGGGATCACCACCTGTATTCCTGCTGCGGGAGATACAATTTTACTCTGGAAAGATGTTTGGTTGGATGAAAGACCGTTGATGGACACACATGAACACCTTTTCTCTTATACCAAAAACGAAGATATTTCATTGGCACAATACTACAACGACATTGGTCATGAGGATAATTTCTTCTTACCTCTATTAATGGATGCTAGAGCTGAGCTGGACAACCTACAAGGGATAATGGCAGGAATAACCTTGGAACCTATGGGACAGACGAATGGATTTTATGCTGGGGAGATACAGATTTTAAACCTAAGAAGTTCTATAACTTCATGTTCAGAAATATAGTGGCGCCACAATGCATCACCTCCATTTGGAAAACAAAATGTATCATGAGACATAAAGTGTTTGCATGGTTAATGTTGAATGACAGGGTCAATACAAGGGACATGCTACTTAGAAGACATTTCAACATTGGGGATGATCACAACTGTCCGGTGTGTGACATGGAGGTTCTGGAAACAAACATCCATCTATTCTACGACTGTCCATTTGCTACAAAGTGTTGGGAAACGGTGGGAATTCATTGGGATAATCAACTGGACATGCAACACAAATATGAAAGAGCTAGAACAAGCTGGCAGGGTCCTCTCTTCAAGGAGATTACCGTATTGACACTATGGAACATTTGGAAGCAACGAAATAGAGTGGTGTTTGATGGGGAGGTGGCTACCCACTTTGAATGGCTGAGGAAGATCAAGGAAGATTTTGTGATTTTGGGTTTCAGGATCAACCCTCAAAATCTAACCTTTTTAGAGGGTTTTAGCAACTCTCTTACTGTTTAAACCTTCTTCTTTGTAGTCTAGCTTATTTCTTGTTTTACTTCCTTTTGGATATTGACCATGTTTGGCATATCTTTTTTGTGTGTTACCATGCAAAGCTTTCTTGTACCCCCCCACCTCCCCTGTTAACCATAGGTTAACATTTGATTAATAAAAAAATAACAGTAGGAGTCTCTCCTGCTGTTTTCATTGGTAAAAAAAAATTGTTGTGTGATCACATCATTAGTTCCAAAAAATAAGCAAATTGTTCTAGTAGTAATCTATCTATCTATCTATCATGTTATTAAAACAATAGAAAAGGAACGGTGAAGATTCACCGGTCTAAAGTTACGGTAATTCAACGGTTGACATCCATTGGGTCAAAAGATAAATATTTTTTGAAACGACGGAAAAGTGAGATTGAAAGGTAAGTCTACTCCGGTAAAAACACTGACGTGCAAAGAATGTACAAAATATGCATATTCAACTGACCTTCGGTAAAAGCACTAGCGTAAACGGAACGGACTATATATGGGTCGAAAATTGCCTTTGGAGCTCGACATCCATGGAGGCATTTCCATGGAGGCATTCAAATTGAATTTTCAAATTTCATCAAAATTCATATTTTTACATTTCAAAAACTTCTAAAAAATATACAGACATACATGAAGGCATAATACACATGTGTGTAAATTTTCAGAGCAAAATACGTTGAAATGAGGCATGTGCAAAAAAATAAATATATGACTTTTTAACACATGATATTATTCATCCTCCTAGACCATGAATTTATCTTTTTTGTACATATCATATTTCAAGGTATTTCAACCAAAAAAATTACACACATACACATAACATCCTGTTTATTTGCACGATTTCTTCTGATATTTTTAAACCGAAAAGTTTGATTTTAGAATTTTTCAAAAATTTCGAGCTCCAGTGAACTCGTTCACCAAACGTCCGATCTCCATGTATGTGTACTATATATGAGTCCAATACAATAACACCTGAGCTCCTGCATGTCACGTCGTTCGGCATGTTAATTTTTTATTACTTTTTTTTGCTTTCCAGTCCAGACATATGTACTCCTACCGTGTTCGGACGCCAGCTGGACCGCATCGTCTCTGGCGAGGCAGCGATGGTTGTCCGAGCGCCGGATCCATGCGCCATTTGAACGAAAGCAATGGATTCCCGACGGAAGGAGTCTGAGCGCTGTCACGGACGGGCCTCCTCCCGGATGCAGCAGAGTGCACGCCGAACGGCCATCTCCTGCTCGAGGCCGCGTGGGATGAGCTCGGGGTCGATGGGTTTGGAGGTGAAGAACTCGGATCCGCTGCTTGCGATGCCGGAGACGGCCGGACTGCGCCGGAGATGAGCATGGGCTGCGGAGGGGAATGGAGGAGAGTGGAGTGAAGTGGTTAGGGTTTGGTCCGGCGAGCGGATGGGGAGAAATATATGTGCGGTCGGGTAGGCCAGTGTTGGCCGAGTCCGATGTGATGGGCGTGCCAGGCGCTCCATGTCCGTCTTATATTTGGTCTGAATAGAAGAGGTGCCGGTCAGTCCGGGCATTTGAGTCATGTTTGAAACGCCTGTCTGGGTCGAATTTTTGTACCGGTCTGTGACAGTGCGGGCTGTCCAAGGATTTGACGCCGGTTTAGGACGCCCGTTGTAGATGCTGTTAGTATTTATCTACCAAAAAGTTATGAGGCGGCTTCTGAAATTTACTAGTAAAATTTACTGGCCAATTGTGGCCTGCACCTTGTGGACCCTCTGATGCAAGTACCTCTCTTTCTCAAATGCATGCATGGCGTTCAGCCTTCGTTTCACTGTTCTCCTTTCTCCCACCTTTTACATCTCAAAACAAAGAGGCCGGCTCTTGTACAGGCCACACCACCGCCCACAGGGCTATAAACCTAGCTCCGAACCTACCGGGCAGCAGGTTGAGGCCATGCCTACTAACTGAACACTTATGCACGCCTTGGGGCGTCCCATCATACCATCGCATCTCGCCGTGGTGGCCGCAAGCATCCTGGCACCTTTCCTCCTCCCAGCGCAGCTCAAGCTTCACAGGCTAGCAACTATCCTAGACTATATACTCCAGCTAGCTAGTACCTACACCATCATCTAATACACTGCTCCTTAATTTTAGAGCCATCCCACTAAATTGAGGTGTTACATTTGATTTGATTTACAATTAGTTCTGTATTTGTAAAAACGTCTTAAACATGTATCATCAAACCAAACAATCAACTTTGAATGTTTTGCCAAAGGCTGACCAACTTAGGATATATGACCAAAGATCCACGAACTCCGTTACAGATAATCAAATTCCTCCTACCTCGCTTGGATTTATTTTTCGTTTTTCTTTCAGTCAGGTCCTTTCCTGCGCCAGGTATAGGCGGGTTTTTTATGGAGGAAGCAGCAGCACATCGGGCGTCCTGGCGTCCGAGGAGGGAGCTCGAGCAAACGCACAAACGACGCTATGTTGGGCCGGCCCATTTGCGGGTGCGGTAGCAAACGGCGCAAACTGAAAATCCCGCAAAAAATGCAGTGTGCTAGCTGGATGGAACTCCAGCCCTCCCGCTCGTGAGCGCATCCAGCTAGCCACGGGAGATGATGACAGTTGTTATTTAGCACACAGCCCGAAATATTCAAGAACTAACATCAGCGCCAATTTTGATTTTTTTTGAAAATTCAAAATACAAACATTTTTTTACTGTAGTGCCCAGAACTATGAGCTGCCTTTTTTTATTCCGAACAATTTTTCAAATTTGCGAAATTTTTCTTAATTTTAAACAAAAATTGCATCAGGAATATTATTTGAACTTCTGAACAAATTTTGAATAGCAAGAACATTTTTTGAATTTCTGAACAAAATTTGAAAACAGGAACATTTTTCGTAAAAGCACGAACATTTTTAGAAATTGTGAACCAAAATGGAAAACAGGAACATTTTTCGAACTTCTAAACAATTTTTGAATAGCAAGAATATTTTTTAAATTCCCAAACAATTTTTGAATTTCTGAACAAAATTTAGAAAGGGAAACATTTTTCGAAAAAGCACGAAAAGTTTATTAATTTCCTAACCAAAAATGAAAACAGGAACATTTTTCAAACTTCTTCAAATTTTTTGAAAAAGCACAAACATTTTTTATAAAGCGAACATTTTTTGAATTTCTGAGCAACATTCAAAAGCACAAACATTTTTTGAATTTATAAACAATTTATGATAAATGCAAACTTTTTTGTAATTTACGAACATTTTTCCAAAAACACAAACATTTTAAAAAATAAACTTAAAAAAGAAAATGAAAAAGGGGAAAAGTAAAAAAAAACAAAAAAGGAGAGAAAAAGAATAAAACAGGAAAAAACCGAAAAGAAAACAGAAAAAGAAGAAAGAAAAACGAAAAATAGAAAACCAGCTTAAGGAACCTTCTAGAAGGTTCCCAAAACCGATAAAAACCAGTTGGGAAACTTGTAGAAAGTTCCGAAAACCGGAACTGCCTACAGTGGGAGATGGGCCGGCCCAGCTGATCGCTCCGCCTATGCGATCGGTCGACTGCTTGACGCAGGGAGCGTCAAATAAGATTTTCCGCTCGGCACTGCTTCATCGATTTCTTGACCAAGTAATCACGGACCTGACTTCTTTTCAATACTACCTCTGTCCTGATTTATTAGGCCTCATTGTATTTTGGATCCAACCTTGACATTGTATTTGACTAAAGTATATAAAGTATATGATACAAAAAATATATTGTTGGATTTGTATTTGAAAGAAGTTTTCTATGCCAGCGCAAAAAAAAAGTTTTCTATGGCATAGTTTTTGTGAATTAAATGCATGGAAACCCAAATGGAGGAAGTACAATACACTTGACTCAAAATATTTTTTGAAAGAAGTTTACATATTACTGTATTATTTGAATGCATGATCAAACTTTGACTCAAAATAAAAGGGGGCCTAATAAACTCGAATGGAAGAGGTACAATAGTACACTTGATTCATCGTTTGCAGCGGATATGACGAATTGGTGGAGCTGTAGTTGGAAACAAAAGCCCACTGCGAATTAATGTTCTGACTAAACAATGTCTGTTGGAAACAAAAGCCCATTGCGAATTAATGTTCAGACTAAACAATTGGAACCCCTAAAAAACAGACTAAACAATTGGTAGGTGTAGAGATCAGATAGTCCGATAAAAGCTTTCATCCCACTTTATGTATAAAACAAACAGCCACAAGTACAATCAACCAAGATCAAACATGATACAAACGCAATACACACGATGCTAGAGTACACATATCATAAGAGCATCTTTAGCAGACCCCGCAAAAAGCCCCGACCCGCAAAATAACCGTTAAAATGCGGGTCGACGCGGAAAATCCTGCCCGAACAGACCACGCAAACGCGCCCGGCCCGTAAATTTTTATGAGGGGCGGGGTAAAATCTCGGCCCCAACCCGTGAATACGCAGGTTTTCGCCTCGCCCCTACGGTGTCCCGTATCGCAGGAAAGCGGTTGGTGGGAGGGACATTTTGGCCCGCGCCCTTTCCCCACCTCCTTCCGCCGTCGCCCGCCATTGGTTCCGCCCGTCCGCCACCGACGATTCCGGCCAAATATGCCGATGGAATCGCGCCGCGGGGGTGTCCCCCACCCTCCACCACCGATACGCTGCACCGCCCCCTCCCCCCCCGAATCCGGCGAGACGAGCCGCCCCTGGTCGCCGTCGCCGCCGGGGATCGACCGCCCTCGAGCCGCCCCTAGTCGCCGCCCGGGATTACCCGCCCCACGAGCCGCCGGTGAGTGTTTGCTTGTGATTTGTTCCGAGCGCTACGCATAGTTGGTTGACGCGCACGTGCAATTTTTGTTCACGTAGATGGAATTGAGCCCGTGCGAGAAGTTTTTGCTTGATGATTCGTCCGATTCGGACGACTCGGATGTTGAGACGCTGCTTGCAAACTATCGGCAACAGACGTTGGTGATGACCCTTGCCGTGAAGGAGCACGAAGACGAGAACCGAAAGAGGCGGCGAGGATCGACCGTCGGGCGTATTTGCATTCCTCGAAATCGCCATCTCGGGAACGAGATGTTGATGCAAGACTACTTCGAGGAGAATCCAACATATCCACCGCACCTCTTCCCGAGAAGGTACCGAATGCGCCGATCTCTCTTTGTGAAAATTGCTCAAGCTTGCGAGGCAAATTGTCGGTATCTTACTCAAAGAAGAAATGCCGCGAGCTTGAAGGGATTTAGTGCATATCAAGAAATCTCGGCAGCTATGCGGGTGATTGCATATGGCGTTCTGGCTGACTATGCCGCCGAGTACCTTTGCATTGGTGAAGATACCACTATGGAGTCAGTGCCTAGGTTTGTCAAGTGATCATCCGTGTCTTTGGTCCTAAATATCTTCGGGCACCCAACGAGGATGACACAAAAAAATTGATGGCATCTAATGAGAGGAGAGGTTGGCCTGTCATTCTAGGTAGCATTAACTGTATGCATTGGAGTTGGAAAAATTACCCGAAGGCATGGTAGGGAATGTATTGTCGCAAGTCTCGCGATACAACAATTGTGCTAGAGGCTGTAACATCCGAGGATTTATGAATTTGGCATTGCTTTTTTGGTATGCCGGGCACTCTCAATGATATAAATGTGTTGCAACGGTTTCATTTCTTTGCTAGGCTTGCTAGTGGTGATGCTCCTGCTTGCAACTACACTATCAATGGGCATGAATACACAAAAGGGTACTATCTGGCAGATGGTATATACCCTCCTTGGTGCACATTTGTGAAGAGCATCAAAGAACCCAAAACTAAAAAACAATGTGAATTCGCAAGGGTGCAAGCACTACTAGAAAAAGGGCTATAGATAATATGGACACTAATGGTGCACCACACATGTGGTGCGCCACTACTATATAGCAGTGGCGCACCATGTGCTGGTACGCCATTAGTGTCCATCACACTAATGGCGCACCACACCCACGGTGCGCCACTACTAATAAACTTTTTTTTCCAAAACTAGTAATGGCGCACCACAGCACAGTGCGTCATTACTAGTTTTAACTAGTAATGGCGCACCACACACCACGTGCGCCACTACTAACAAAATTTTTTTACTTTTTTTTTCAAAACTAGTAATGGCGCACCAGTGTATAGTGCGCCATTACTAGTTCAAATTAGTAATGGCGCACCATATACACGGTGCGCCACTACTAACATTTACTTTTTTTGCAAACCTAGTAATGGCGCACCACCTAACTGGTGCGCCATTAGTGACCAGGATTACTAATGGCGCATTGATAGGTGGTGCGCCATTAGTAACCTGAGACCAGCTAGAAATTTTGGACAGCCACCTACCACACTCACTTTCCCCACTTCATTCTCTCCACCTCCTCCTCCAAGCTTGTCTCGGCTGCCTCCTCCTCCTCACCTCATTTGCACCATAGATTCACCCAAATTAAGTGGTTAAATTACCTTTTTTGATAGGTAAGTAAGGGGAAAGCTTTCTTTATGTTGTAGATCTACTTTTTTCTCCCTCCAACAACGTGCACATGCACTTTTTATGGCCTAGCTAGATCTACGTATGTTTGTGGTGTTGCATATGTTTGTGGTGTTGCATATATGTTTGTGTTTGCAGGTACCGGTATTTGAAATGCGATAGTTGCCAATATTTTGCCAGAATGTTGATTCATTTCCGTTTCGGCGAGAATTTGGCAGTATGCATTCTTTTTGGTCCTATTTTTAGGCAAAGTCATGCCAAATTTTTTCTTGGTTCTAAAATATCGTTTTGCTCTACCTCGCAGGCGACCATGGTCCGCACGATGACCGAAGGCATCGTGAATAGGTTTGTGAGCTCCGCGAAGGCCGAGATGCTTCAAAAGAACGAGACGGAGATAAGATGTCCGTGTCGAAGATGCAAGCTGAGGAGCCTTATGGACCCGGATTCTGTACAGGTGCGGGACCACCTGCTCTTGCGTGGTTTCATGGATGGCTATCGGTGGCAAGGTGATGAAGATGATTATGAAGTCGTCCATGGGGGCCGGGCAAGAAATAAGGAAGGGCAGCAAGACAACCGCAGCGAGGGCGGGCGAGAAGACGAAGAATCTCTAGGACATGATCACGAAGTAGATGCAGTACACAGTCATCATGTAGAAGATGCCGGACATGATGATGAGGAAGATGCCGGAGCAGACGAAGGGCATGATCATGAATATGAAGATGCCGGAGCAGACGACGATGGACCATCGATGGGCTGGGTGCAGGACCC
The DNA here is from genome assembly GCF_018294505.1 of Triticum aestivum. NCBI lineage: Eukaryota > Viridiplantae > Streptophyta > Magnoliopsida > Poales > Poaceae > Triticum > Triticum aestivum. The sequence continues at coordinate 585,684,829 of NC_057799.1, read as the reverse complement.
TCATATTCAAGAGCTGCTTCTCAAGCAGACGGATAACACAAGAGCTGCTGCCCGAGAGAAAGCCAAGCTGGATCAACTGGAGATAGACGCGGTTACTCCATTGTATGAAGGATGCAGGCCCGAGGATACCTGCCTGAAAGTAACGCTCATGGCTCTGGAGATGAAGGTAAAACACAAAATGACCGACGCATACTTCGACGAGAACATGTCATTCTGGCACGAACGTTTTCCCAAGGGGAACAAGTGCCCGACCAGTTTTGAGGAGGCGAAGAAAATCATGTGTCCTCTGGATTTACCGCACGTGAAATACCATGTGTGCATGAACAATTGCATCATTTATCGGGACGAGCACGCGGAGTCTACCATATGTCCGGTGTGCGGCGTCACTCGATACAAGAAGAGGAAGAAAGCTCCTCGAAAAGTGGTGTGGTACTTTCCGATCACTCCTTGTCTGCAGCGGTATTTCGCGGACCCTAAGGTAGCAAAGCTCCTGCGTTGGCACGCGGATAGGGAGGAGAAGAAGCGAGAAGATGACGGAAATGATCCGGAGATAAATAAAAAAGACAAGATGCTGAGTCACCCTAAGGATGCGAGCCAGTGGCAAGCGTTGAACTTCGAATACCCAGAATTTGGGGACGATCCAAGGAACATCATGCTGGGCGCGAGCACCGATGGAGTCAATCCGTTTGGCAGCCAGAGAAGCACACATAGCACCTGGCCTGTGTTTGTGTGGATGTACAACCTCCCCCCTGGTTGTGCATGAAGAGGAAGTACATTCACATGAGTATGCTAATTGAAGGGTCGAAACAACCAGGGAACGACATCAATCTGTATCTGGGGCTGCTGAAAGAGGAGCTAGACACGCTGTGGAAAACGCCAGCCAATACGTGGGACGCTGCAGAGAAAGAATATTTCCCTATGAGAGCCGCACTACTCACGACGGTGCAGGACTATCTCGGTTACGGATATGTCGCGGGGCAGGTGGTCCACGGATTTTCTGGATGCATCAGGTGCATGGATGACACAACGTATCGCCAGCTAGATAGAGATCCCGGGTCTTTGAAAACCGTGTTCATGGGACATCGAAGGTGGCTTCGCGACGATGACTCATGGAAAAAACGCAAGGATCTGTTCGATGGTGAAACCGAACCCCGAAGACGCCCGCGTACGAGGAGCGGCGAGGAAATAGACGAGCTGTTGAAAAATTGGAAAGATTGCCCACTGTCTGGAAAGAAGCAAAAGGCGCCAGAGCCGGGAAACAAGCGAAATACGCCAGAGCCGCTGCTGAAGGTATGGAAAACGTGGTCTGTTTTCTGGGACTTGCCGTACTGGAAGATCCACCGTGTGCCTCACAGCCTTGATGTCATGCATATCACAAAGAATGTGTGCGAGAGTCTGCTTGGTACCCTGCTCAACATGCCAGAGAGGACCAAAGATGGGCCGAAAGCAAGGGCAGACTTGAAATCAATGGGCATCAGGGAGGAGCTTCACGCTAATGATGATGATGATGATGATGAGGCGAAGCAGGACACGGAAAGTCGTCGCAAAGGCAAAAAGGCCAAGAAGACCAGAAGTGACTTCCCTCCCGCGTGCTTCACTCTAAGTAAGGAGGAGATCGAGCAGTTTTTCACCTGCCTCATAGGAATAAAACTTCCTTACGGTTACACGGGGAAGATAAGAAGATACCTAGACTCAGCGAAGCAGAAGTTCAGCGGGATGAAGTCTCACGACTGTCACGTGCTGATGACGCAGATACTTCCAGTTGCAATCCGTGGGATCATGGACGCGCACGTCCGTGAAACGCTATTTGGCCTATGCAACTTTTTCGATGTCATCTCTCGGAAGTCGGTTGGCGTGAGGCAACTCAGAAGGCTACAGGAAGAGATCGTGGTGATACTATGCGAGCTTGAGATGTACTTCCCGCCCGCATTCTTCGACATTATGGTGCATCTGCTGGTCCATATCGTGGAGGATATCATCCAACTCGGGCCGACGTTCCTGCACAGCATGATGCTGTTCGAAAGGATGAATGGTGTCATCAAAGGATACGTTCACAACATGTCACGTCCAGAGGGAAGCATAGCCAGGGGCTTTCTGACCGAAGAGTGCATCTCCTACTGCACGAATTATCTAGGCATCGAGAAACCCGTTGGTCTGCCCGTCAACAGGCACCTCGGCAGGCTCGCTGGATGGGGTCACCATGAGGGTTGCCGCAAAATGCATGTCGACTTCGAGGGTCGACTCGCCGACTTTGAAAGAGCAAACCTAGTCGCGCTACAACACATAGACGTGGTCGATCCTTGGGTGGTAGAGCACAAAACCTTTATTGAGAAGACGTACAATGACCAAGGCCAACAGAGGACGGATGGAGATATAATCAAAGATCACAACTCATGTTTCACGCGTTGGTTCAAGGAGAAGCTTCTGTCGTACCCTTTACATGAGGATTCTTCCGCGGAAGAACAACTCATATTCGCCTTGTCACAGGGCGCCGAGCACAACCTGATGATGTATGAGGCGTACGATATCAACGGCTACACATTCTACACCGAGGGAAAGGACATGAAGAGCGATGGTTATCAGAACTCCGGGGTAACGATGGAATCCTACACCGGTAATGACAAGGACAGATACTACGGAAGGATCGAGGAGATCTGGGAGCTGAGCTACGCTGGAGAGAAGGTCCCAATGTTCCGTCTCAGATGGGCCAAGAGCGTCCTAAAAGAAGACCGGTATTTCACCACCATGGTTATACCCGAAGCCAAATCCAAGACCGCGGGTGCAAACGTCACCGCGAAAAATGAGACATGGGTACTGGCTTCCCAAGTGGACCAATGCTTCTTCATTACTGACCCGTCAAAGCCCAGTCGTGTTGTCGTGAGGAGAGGCAAAAGGAAGATCATCGGAATGGATGGAGTCGCCAATGAGCACGACTTCGACAAGTACGGCGACCCGAAGATGGAACATGACGACGACGATGAAGCACCAGCATACACCACAAGAAGAAGCAGGACCACCCTACCTAAAGGACGCCCGTTCAAGAGAAGAACTCCATTTGCATAAAATAAGGGCAAGAAGATTGTGAACAGATAGCTAGCTAAGATCGATTATATTTAAATTGTAGCCTTCATTTCTCGATTGTATTTCGACAAATGTTTTCATATTCATAAATGTTTTACCAATTCACAAATGAATGCAACTAAAAATCCAAAAAAAATATTGATGATATTTTTAAATAACAAATTTGATGATATTTTTTCATATTCATAAATATTTTGAAATAAAAAATTTGATGATATTTTTCACATTCATAAATGTTTTCAAATTTGATTGTCATTTTCTAAAAAATTATTAGATGCAACTAAAAATAATAGTCCAAGAAAAATTACTAATGGAGCACCAGGAGAAGGTGCGCCATTGCTATCAATGTACTTATGGCGCACCCCTGGGAGGTGCGCCATTGCTAACCTTCCCCCCTCTATCCCTTTCCCCCTCGCCCCCCGCGCCAGATCCCCCTCCATCTCGATCACGTGCTATCCCCCCTCGCCAGAACCCCCTCGCCGCCGACGACCCCCCGCACCCTCCCATCTCGATTGCGGCGCCCTCTGTCCACTCCAGGAGCCGTGCCTCCTCCGTCTGCATCGAGTACGCCAATGGGTCGGCCGGGATCGCCACTGCATATAAATTTTTTGTATGTGAACTATTAAATGAATGATACATATGAAAAAAATAAAAATTATATCCCGGAAGTTTACTTAAATGATAAGTACTTAAATGTAATAATTTATTTAGTTAATATTAATTCACAAATGAAGGCTAATAATTTATTTAGTTAATATTAATTCGCAAACTGAACCAAATACTAATGGCGCACCGCTAGGGGGTGCGCCATTGCTATCCAAAAAAAGGTTACTAATGGCGCACCGCCAGGAGGTGCGCCATTGCTATCAAATTTTTTTCACTAATGGCGCACCGCTAGGGGGTGCACCATTGCTAACCCTCCCCCCACTAAAATCCCCAATCTCACATTTCTCTCTGAGCCCCCCACTGCCTCACCTCACCCGCGCCGCCCCCGTGCTCGCCGTCCCCGGCCGTGTTCGCTGCCCCCGCCGCCGACCCCCACCGCCCCACCGCACCCGACCACCACCGCCCCCAACGCCCCGGCGCCTCGCTGCCCGTCACCCCACCGCCCCCGACGCTGACCCCCACCGCCCCCGACGCCCCCGACCCCCACCAGACCGTCGCCGCCCCCAAATCTCTCTCTCGCTCCCGGCGGCGGTTGCCTCGTCGGAGCTGCCCCTCGACGGCGGCTAGCCTCGTCGAACGCGCTCCTCGACGGTGGTGCGAGCCTCCCCGCGCGGCCTCTGGTTAGTCTCTCTCCCTCCCTCCCTCTCTCCCTCGCTCATCCCCATGCCCCCACGGTGTAGGAGCTCGCCGCCGCCGCCCTGTCGTGTCGCTAGTGCTGCTTCGTGCGGCCGCCGTTCCCGCGCGCTCCCGTGCTCTGCACCCTCGGCAACCTCTGCCCCGACACCGCCGACGAGGCCAAGGCGCTCGTCCCCTCCCTCGACCCCGGCGGCAGGTTCGACAGTGACGACCGGGTCGACAAGATGCTCAACGACCTCTCACTCATCAAGAAGTTTGAGTAGTAGCCGCCCCATAATATGCTCCTTCTTGCTCTTCTTGTTCTTGTTACTCCAATGAACATGGACATCCATGTGCCATTTATCAGTCTTATAAAGTGCTCCTAGCTATGATCATAAGACATCAGTGTTAATCTCAAATGTATGGAGCTAATTAAACCTTGTTGCTATGCTGTCTTGGAGAAAAATGTAGTAGCTGCTGTTGTTAACTCGGGTTGGTGTAGTAGCCTGCTGCTTCGTGAAGCCAATCTCAGGCCTGATGAAAATAGTAGATTCAGTTGAAACAACACATGCGAAATTATGTACTAGCAAACACAGATTTTGGATACTCACTCGCGAACTCTACCATCCAATCTCCTATATGAGTCGAAACGGGGAAATCATCCAACACCTAGCCCAATATTACCTTCACCTTTTTCTGATTTACGACACGAGGCAGCGACCAGTAGAATATTTTTGCAGGTAATTGCCGTGTAATTTGGTCAAAAATTTGTTTGCTGTTACTTACTTTGTGTAATCCGTCTGTAGGGGATTCTTGCAGAACTTGAGTACAGTCCTGTGGGGTTCATCACCAGCTGTTACAGAGTGATTCAGTGATAGAGACCAGAACAAGTGGGGTTCATCATCCACTTACTTATAACTAAAGAATGGTTTGCTTTATGTGCCCTTCATACTTGATTTGTTAACTTGTGCCATAGAACTTACATATACTCCCTCTTGTACCACTCGTGTTTGTGTTGGTCTGCTAGATAACTTGTTTCACTTGTTTTTATGCAAGCAAAACTTCTGCTTGACTGTTAAGTTGAACAATCTGTACTTGTTCTGTTGGAAGCTGATTATACCAGAGAAGTATTCAATTATGCAGATTTTGCTTTCCTTCTTGTGGCACCTAGTTGTTGCCTGCTTTCCTGCTTGCACACCCTCAGATTTTCAGTATGCATTGTTTGTATGTATGTAACCTCGACTGACAAACTATATAAGCTATACAGCGAAATGAAAGGAGTTTACTTGCTAATGAATAGTGATCTTGTTCATTTTGTGTATCTAGTGAGCAGAGCAAAGTTCCTCTCTGTACCTCATAAGGGAGCAGTATGCATCTAGTGTAGGCTTGTATACTTGTATAGTTTCAGATGTCTCCTGTTCCGGGTCATGGACTTTGTGCCATGGCCACATTGGTTTTCTGTTTGGCCTCAATTTGGCCTGGCAAATGATGGTCTACTAGCTGGCAAGATGTTTTTTGAGAAACACAGTACGAGCATGTCGATAATGATTTTGGCAGCAGTGTGAGGCAGCAGTGTGCGGCGCAATTCCTTCATTGGATAATGATTTTGCAGGTACCCCGAGAGGCCCTTGAGTTTGCCGGAATGTCGATTAACTTCCGTTCCGGCAAATTCGGGTACTCCATATGTCCTATTTTCAGCAAAGGTCATGCTGAAATTTTTCGTGAATTTTAGCATGACTTTGCTAAAAATAGGACATATGGGGTACTTGCAACTAATGCATGGGCCGGGGTATCTTAGTACTTAATTAAGTAGGATCAACTGCCCCTTTATTCTTATGTTAGTTAACTCTTAATCATCTGAGCAAGTCATCGGCGCCGGCCGGCTGTTTTCTGAAGGAAAACAATAGAATAGAAAGTACACCTGCTTAAGAAGTAGACCTGAATTTTCGTCGCCGACACACCATTTTCTACTTCCACTTGTAAATATTTTTCCCCTGTATAGATAGATAGATAGATAGGCCTGCGACTTGGGTTGCGTACTCGGTCGTTCTGAAGTTGGCTCTTGATGTCAGTCAGTAACTCTCATGAAATATTCACCTGTGTTCAAAGCTCATTCTGACTTGTGACAGTAGTGTGATTAGTCCTGATCACTTAGGTAAATCCTCTTTGTTTAATTGCCCGCGCAATCTCACGATTGGAGCTGGGGGCGGCCACGTGTGAGCCATCCACGAGCCGTTGACCTCGCTTCTGTCCCGCCTGCCCACCTCCCCTACCTGACCCTGACCGCCATTAAAGTAACCAATCAAGCTCCTCATCCACTATGATCAGAAAGAAACTATGAAAATGACACAACAGAAGACAATACCCCCCGATCTAGTCTAAACACACTGGTTGGCTAGTAGTTAGTGTAGGTGTATATATACACATATATACACATGAATCCACCTACATCCTGGAAATCCATTTAATCAGAGGAAGACGACGAAGAAGAAGAAGAAGAGGAGGAGGAGGAGGTGAGGTTGGTTAGCCAAGAGTCAAACCCTAAATGATAAAACCTTGGCTTTTAGGGTGCCTCGGTGTCGATAAAAACCTAAATGATGAAAGCTTAGCCCTTAGCTTGTTCATTCTGTAGATTTCCAAAATTCAGTTTTGTACCGCACACCAAAGCCCCAAGAAAGAAAACTGCAATCTGAAACAGATGATCAATTTTTAGCCCTTGGATTAGTTTAGTATTTTTTCACACACTCAGACACCCTTGCTTGCCATGTGTGTGAGAGAGATAGTGAGAGGAGACAAGAAGAAGGGGGTTAGGAAGGGACTTGGACCTTAGCAACAACACACTAACAGCGAATTCCTCGAGAATTAGGTTATTTGCTCAACTTAGAGATCTTGTTCCTTGACAATAACCAACTTTTTGACCAATTTTTTTCCTATTTAGAGCGAAACATGGCCCATAACGATGAGGCCGGCGGGTCGGGCGGCAAGGCATTCTGGGAGCTTTCCCAGGAGATGGAGGAAGAACCTCACCGCTATGAGGACGCCGCGGAAGATACCGATCCTGACTACACAACCCCTAGTGGCGTCGGGGATGACACCACTGATGGTGCCGCCGAGGATGCCACCACTGATGATGGCAGCGCACACACAGATGGCAGCCAACCGAAGAGGCAACGGAAGGACCGGCGCCCAAACGTGCTCGGCACCGTCAAGGAGGAATTTACTGAAGTGTCCTCCGAGGGGCATCCAACGACGCCCAAAGAATTAGTCAAGGGGTACGCGGTTCAGCTCGGGTGCATTCTCCGGAGCACCGTCTCGATCAACACCGAGTACCTAAGGAATAAGGACTGAGGGAATTTGCGCAACCTCCTCTTCACGAAGCTGCACGAACGGTACAAGTTCCCCGGTGACGTCGCAAACACACGCCTCTCAGGGAATAAAGTGAACAGTGCCGCCCTCACGAAGATGAGCACGGCCCTGGCTACTTGGAGAGGCGCGGTGAAGAGAATGATTCAAAAAGGTGATAGTTATGAGAAGATCAAGGAGAAACATCCTTCGATCAGCGAAGATGACTATAAGGAGTTCAAGATCAAGCTCAAGAGCAACGCAACCGTGGAATCAAGTCAGTGGGGGAAAGATATGCGGGACTTGAACTTAGGGGTCCACCAACTCGGTCCCGGCGGTTACAGAGTGGCGGAACCTATATGGGACAAGGAGGACGCGGAGCGTGCCGAGCAAGGCCTACCGCCCCGCTTCGAGAAATGTCATGACAAGCAGACCAGGAACTATGTCAGGGCCCGGTACAAGGTGGACCCGGTAACAAAGGAGCTTACCACGGATCCGAAGACCAAGGCGCTTGAGCTTGTTCTGGTAAGGAATACACCCCGCGTAATTAGCTCCATATGGTTGCATTCTAATTAATGAAGCCAAATTTCTAAATGGTTCACATTCCTTCCGCAGGAGGCTGAAAGCAGTAGCGCGGGGTCGTCTCAGAGCTCCCCTTGGGACAACACTTTAAATAGGGCGTTGAACGTAATGAAAAACAAGGATAAGTTCAGTAAGCCATCGTCAGCTGGTCGTGTGGCCGGCAAAGGCTTGTCCACAAAATGGTCGTCATACTATAACGCTGGTGGGCGAATGGAGAGAAAGACCAGCTCGGAAAGCCAGTCGCGCGAGGTTCAAGAACTCAAGGCACAAGTGGCACGGATTCCGGAGATGGTCCAAGAGCAAGTGCAACAAAAACTGGGAACGACGCTCACCGCCATTGTGCCTACCTTGATTCAGGGGCTGCAGACGTGGATTGCGGGCGGCCAACAGGGGCCGCCCCCGGTTGCCAGCTTCACGGCCAGCAACTCGCACAATGCGCACGCGGCGCCATTGGTGTCTCCGGCGGAGGCGGTATTGGTGTCTCCGGCGCCGGCACGGGCATTGGAGCTTAATGCACCCGGGTGTACGCCGGCCGGCACCTCGGCAGCAAGCGGCCCCTTCGTCACTTGCACGCCCGCCGTTGGTGGTGCCTCGACATTAGCCGAGCTCGACGCCATCACGGTAACTAAGCCACTCGGCCGATGACTTCATCTCCTTGCCTTTGACTGGGCATCCCTGACGCCCTACATGTTTTCGCAAGGCGCCGCCGATGTTCCATGCACTCTCCTGCACTTCGTGGGCGGCGAGTTGATCGATGTCACCAAGGGCAGAATCATTCAACCGGGCAACCCCGTGTTCCACGGTAATCCGATGCCACCCACCGTGTATAGGGTTGAACTGGTTCGGGTGCTGCCAGGCTGCGACGACTTGTTACCTCCGATTCGACCCGCTGGGGCCGACGAAGATGATGTGATGACCCTTAGCGCCTGCTTAAGCTGGCCCCTGCTTTGGCCGAAGAGCCAGATTCGTTTGGGGGCGGGGGACACCACCCCACAAACAACATCGCCAGTCGTGCTGGCGCCAAGCCATGGCAAGACCGCCGCAACGCGACCGGACATGCCGGACATGCATATGGCACAGGGTCTGGACACTCATATGGCACATGATCCGGACGACGACGACGACGGTACATTTACCAAAGTCGATAAGTACTTCAACGAACATGGTACGGTGACGAATTCTTGGGGCCTCTTTCTCAAGAACCCAACCCGGCAAAAGATGATCGCGATCTACCTGGTACCGCGGAGAAACCCAATTGCAAGAGGCGTCGTCTGGAGTTCAGTTCTCAGGAGACGCCTCCAGCTGCCGCCTTCACCGAGCCTCAGATAGCCGAGGTGCGAAATATTATCAGCCCCAAAACACTCAAGAAGGCCGTCTTTGAGCAGAACTCGATCCCATTACATCAGATGAAGAAGAAGGGACAGAAAAGAAAGAATAACAAGGGCGGTGCGAGCCAGCCAGCACCGAGTACAATCCGTGCTCAGGACGGGCCACCTTAACCTAAGGATATCTCGAGGAGGGTGCATGTGGCGTATAGGCCGATGCTACCGACTAATCTGCTCAATGCTGCAACCGGTGCTATGTGGAGTCTGCATGACAGTGTTCTTTCTTTGGAGAAGCGGCGTCTCTCCGAGAATGATGTGGCATACCCGGTTTTCGTGGCCAAGGTGCCAGAGGGCAAGGGCTTTGTGGGTAGCGCCATCGGGGGTATGATCGTCCTGCGGTTTGATGACATCTTCGCTATGTTTAACCTTCATCCGCTGCACTACACCTTCGTTCGGCTATTTTTGCTGCGTATGGAGATGCGGATCATTAGAGGCAAGACCCCGGACATCGTGATAGTCGACCCCTTCTACATGCGTGCCAAGATCTTGGGTAGCGCTGGGGACCGGCAAGTCGCGAGTTCATACCTCGAAGGCGTCATTCTGGCAAACCCAAATAAGGATAACTTCCTCGTGCCTTACTTTCCCGAGTAAGTCATCCCCTCACCGCCCCGTAACATATGATTTCTTAGATTTCGGTCATTTTTTTCTAACATTCCGTGTTTTGTGCAGTGACACACATTGCACACTCATCCTCTTAAGCCCGAAATATTCCATGGCCACGTATTTCGACTCGGACCGTTAGTCGAAGATAGACTACACAAATATCAAGAAAGTTCTTGATGATGCTCTCCCCGGCTATGCCAGATCTGGAGGCACCTTCAAGAGGCCAATTTGTAGGTACGGCAAGCACGTGTTCACCCACAATACGACGTTCCCCTGCGTCAAGTAGCCGCCTGGCGGTCAGAAGGATGCCTACTATGCCCTCCATCACATGCGGGCGATCGTACGGGACCATAATCACCTTCTGCTACCAAATAATCTCAAAGATTGGGCCACACGCTTGTCGGCAATCCAGGACACGGACATCAGACAAGAATTCTTTCGCATCCAGTCGGAGTTTGCGGAAATCATCCATCAAGATGTCCTTCGTACCTCGGGGCAGTTCTACCTCAGATATCAACCGTCCAACGGTGAGATAGAAACAACGCTACAAATGCAGGCTTACAACACCCGCGATTTCATGACCATCACGAAAGACGGCGGCTTCATCCACGCTCCGGTCCCTGAGTCGAGTCGAAAGTAGTGATGCTATGTAGTTCTGAAATATCGATTGGCTCATGTTGTAACTAAACTTTAATGAACTTGTATGTCTCTTTGGTTTGGACAGTCGTTCAACTTATATGTAATCGATGCTATTTATTAGTAGGACCATGAATCGTGCTATTAATGTGTTGCTTTTCTCTTCCGATCCTTTTGTTGCATACTTATATATTGCTTATGTATTGTCTGTGAATTGCTACTAACGTTTTGTTTGGCTAGCGCATAGAGATGCCGTCGTATGTCGTGTACAAGGGTAAGGTTCCTGGAGTCTACGACGACTGGGAGGAGTGTCGGAGACAGGTTCACCGTTTCAGCGGTAACAGTTACAAAGGGTACACCACTAGGGCGGAGGCGGAAGCTAGATACACGCGCTATCTAGCGGGAGAGAGGAGGGAGCGTTGGAGGAACTGGATGAAGACCAGTTTCATCGCGATGACCGCAGCTCTGTTCTATGTGATGGTAGTTTAGATGATCGATATCGACTTGTAATGTGAAGACAAACTCGCTAGTCGCGGTCTCGAGACTTGTAATGTTCTAACTTTGTTCGGTATTTTAAATTCGAAGACTAATATGATGAATTGTATTCGGAGACTAATCTTCTATTGTATTCGATAAATCTGCTGTTTATATGTTGTGCTGTCTATATTCTGTGCACTAATATGTTTTGTAACATGTGCAAATATCAGAAAAAATAATATAATTCCTAATATTCATACTAGTGGCGCACCACTCTGCACTTTAGTGGCGCACTGCAATAAGCACACTAGTGGCGCATTTCCTACAAGTGCGCCATTTGTAACCCAGAGCACAAGGTACATATGCCCCCATGGGAGGCATAGTAATGGCGCACCATTTGAAATACTAATGGCGCAGTCCCAGGTGCGCCACTATTGTCTGGTATACTAATGGCGCACCAGGGGTGCGCCATTAGTATTAATTACTAGTGGCGTGATGCTAGTGGCGCACCAGTAGTGCGCCATTAATGGCCAAAATAGGTGCGCCACTTGCAAGCCTTTTCCTAGTAGTGAAGAGGCAGCCCGAAAAGACATTGAAAGAGCATTCGGGGTTTTGCAATCTAGGTTTGCCATTGTTCGTGGTCCTACTCGTTTTTGGGACAAGCGGACCTTGAAAAACATCATGACATGTTGTGTTATCCTTCACAATATGATTATCGAAGATGAGAGTGGCATGAACTTGGAGTTCTTCTACAACAATGTGGGTAGCCGTCTCAAACCAGTAGAGACCCTAACCGCATTAGAGATTTTTTTCAGACATACAAGGAGATTGAAAATGCAAACACCCACTTTCAGCTTCAGGAGGATCTCATTGAGCACCATTGGCAAAGGGCTGGACAGTAACAAACTCATTTTTTATTCATTTTTATTTAATTCATGTGTTATTTGTATTCAGGACAAGTTTTATATTGCATTATTTAGTTTGCTTCGGCGATTTGAATAATTATTTGTAATGTGGATGATTGTTGTATTGTGTTGGTATTGATATTTTTCTGAATAATTATTTTGTATTTGGATGATTGTTGTATTTTTGTGGTGTGGTATTGATATTTGTGGACCGGCGGCAGCGGCGCAAGAGCCGATCCGTAAAAGAGTATATTCCGCGAATATCCTTTTATACGGGTCCGTTTTGCGGGGTCTGCCTCTGCGGCCATCCGCGCCGACCCGCAAAGCCGTTTTTCCACGAACTGCATGCAAACGCGTTTTGCGGGTCGGCGTTATACGGGGTCTGCTAGAGATGCTCTAAGTATCACATAATGGGTTCTCCTCAAGGCGCCAACTCAACAAGCCATAAGACGACAAAAGCGGCCCATGATGGAGGAAAATTCTAATTCTTAACGGGAGCCTAAGAGCATCTACAACCGAGCGTCTCAAACCCATTTCAGACGCCCAGGCGGGCCGCCCGGTCGCAAAATTTTGACCCAGACGGGTGCCTCAAACGGCCCTCAAACGCCCGGACTGACCGACACCTTTCATATCTAGCCCAAATATGGGGCGGATATGAGGGCGCCCAGACACGCCCACCACGTCGTACCCGACCCACGCTGGCCCACCCGATCCTACATATATTCCTCTCCATCCGCTCGTCGGACCAAACCCTAGCCACTTCACTCCACTCCCCTTCACTCGCCTCCACCACCCAAGCTCGTCTCCCGCGCCTTCCGGCCATCTCCGGCATGGTGGGCAGCGGATCCGAGTCCTTCACCTACAAATCCGTGGACCCCGAACTCATCCCACACGGCCCTGAGGAGGAGATGACCGTCTGGCTTGCGCTCCGTCGCGCCCGGAAGGAGGTCCGTGCACGGCAGCGATCAGACTCCTTCTGTCGGTGTTGGAGATATAACTGCTGGGTATAAACTGCCCAGGAGGGGCCGGGCTATACCACTTGCGACTTGTCAATGAAGACGGCGGGTTATAGCGAGCCCATTGGCGGCCCAATACTCAGAGGCGATTTAAGGCCCAAGAGGATAAACCGCCGTATGTATGACTTATTCTGTAAGGAAAGATTAGTTAGTCACCGAGCCGGACACGTTGTATATGAGCCGGCCGGGACTCTGTAAGCCGCTGGGCATCAACCTGTGTATATAAAGGGACGACCCGGCGGCGGTTTAGGGACAGAAAACAACAAGTCGAGAACTAGGTCAAGCATATTCGCTCCCTGGTAATCGAAACCCTAGCAATACCACCTCAAACTGGATTAGGCTTTTACCTTCACCGCAAGGGGCCGAACCAGTATAAACTCCCTGTGTCCTTTGTCCCGATTAACCCCTTTAAGCTAACCTAGTTGCAATGGCTCCAGGACTAAGTCCTTCCGCTAGGACATCTGCCGTGACAATTCCAAGACAGTTGGCGCCCACCATGGGGCCAGCGCACGGTGGTTTTGAGTTCTTGAAGGGCAGCTTCGAAGGGATCAAGGGATATGCCGTTGGCCGGATGACCAAGAGTCGTTGCGGCAAGCTCTACATCGATGATGCAGGCTGGGGTCCCGAGGCCGGCTCAATCGAGTACGGGTACCGGGTCCCCTTCGGCGGAATCCACGTCTTCATCGGCAAGATCGGCGAACCGGGCCCTGAGCCGGACATCTGCACCGACATCATCGAGACGGCTCAGCGTGCACGACCCACCCGAGTTCAGCCCACCAGGAAGCGTGCCTTTGTTGGTTTCATCCATGGGGCGGAAATTGAAGAAGGATCCGTGTCTGGCGGTGAGACGGCCGTCTACTCTGATGGTGAGTCGTCCACGGGTGAGACTAATTTGTTGTATCAGCTACAGGATGGCCGGCTTGGGGGCTGTTCCGATGGTGATAGTATTCTGGACCCCTATGCGCCGCCAAACAGGGTCGCGATTTTCATGGCCGGTACACAGCCAACGCTCGGTTCATCAACCGCCGCGGCTATGACCTCTAGCTCGACTGCTGCAGCGACGGCTGGTGCTAGTGGCACTGCACGCCGGTCAGCTCAAGCTTTGACAGAATTGTTGGAGGCTTTGGCAGCTCTGATGGGGGTAGAGGTAAGCCCGGACAACCAGGAGCAGCACAAGGCAGATCTGGCGAAGTTGCGAGATGAGATAGCTTAAGCCAAGGAAGAGCTGGCGGCTGAGAACGCCAGGATGGCCGTGGAGCGGGCTGTTTTGGATGCCCAGGCACAATGGACACAGGCAGATTCCTTCCGGCTCACGTTAGATCAGAACGCTTCCAATGGAGTCATGAGGAGGAGGCACCCACTACTAAGAAAAGGGCTATAGATGGAATGGCCACTAATGGTGCACCAGACATGTGGTGCGGCACTACTATATAGCAGTGGCGCACCATGTGCTGGTGCGCCATTAGTGTGAAAGACACTAATGGCGCACCAGACACACGGTGCGCCATTAGTAACAATTTTTATTTTTATTTTTCCAAACATACTAATGGCGCACCAGGGCACAATGCGCCATTACTAGTTCTAACTAGTAATGGCGCACCAGCCACATAGTGCGCCACTACTATATTTTTTTATTTTTATTTTTTTTGCAAAACTACTAATGGCGCACCAGGGAACAGTGCGCCATTACTAGTTTAAACTAGTAATGGCGCACTGTTCCCTGGTGCGCCATTAGTGTTTTTTT
The DNA here is from genome assembly GCF_018294505.1 of Triticum aestivum. NCBI lineage: Eukaryota > Viridiplantae > Streptophyta > Magnoliopsida > Poales > Poaceae > Triticum > Triticum aestivum. The sequence goes on along the minus strand of NC_057799.1, from coordinate 585,669,777 downwards.
TTGCAAAACTACTAATGGCGCACCACCAGCAGGTGGGCCATTATTAACCAGGGTTACTAATGGCACATTTGTTGGTGGTGCGCCATTAGTAACCTGGGACGAGCTAGATATTTTGGACAGCCACACCTACCCACTCACTTTCCCCACTTCATTCTCTCCACCTCCTCCTCCAAGCTTGTCTCGGCTGCCTCCTCCTCCTCACCTCATTTGCACCATAAATTCATCCAAATTAAGTGGTTAAATTACCTTTTTTTGATAGGTAAGTAAGGGGGAAGCTATCTTTATGTTGTTCTCCCTCTCGAACAACGTGCACATGCACTTTTTATGGCCTAGCTAGATCTATGTATGTTTGTGGTGTTGCATATGTTGTGTTGCATATATGTTTGTGTTTGCAGGTACCGGTATTTGAAATGCGATAGTTGCCAATATTTTGCCGGAATGTTGATTCATTTCCGTTTCGGCGAGAATTTTGGCACTATGCATTCTTTTTGGTCCTATTTTTAGGGAAAGTCATGCCAAATTTTTTCTTGGTTCTAAAATATCGTTTTGCTCTACCCCGCAGGCGACCATGGTCCGCACGATGACCGAAGGCATCGTGAATAGGTTTTTGAGCTCCGCGAAGGCCGAGATGCTTGAAAAGAACGAGACGGAGATAAGATGTCCGTGTCGAAGATGCAAGCTGAAGAGCCTTATTGCGGACCCGGATTCCGGGCAGGTGCGGGACCACCTGCTCTTGCGTGGTTTCATGGATGGCTATCGGTGGCAAGGTGATGAAGATGACTATGAAGTCGTCCATGGGGGTCGGGCAAGAAATGAGGAAGGGCAGCAAGACAACCACCGCGGCTCGGGCGGGCGAGAAGACGAAGAATCTCCAGGACATGATCACGACGGTGATGCTGTACACAGTCATCATGTAGAAGATGCCGGACATGATGATGAGGAAGATGCGGGAGCAGACGAAGGGCATGATCATGAAGATGAAGATGCCGGCGGAGCAGACGACGATGGACCATCGATGGGCTGGGTGCAGGACCCTCATATTCAAGAGCTGCTTCTCAAGCAGACGGATAACGCAAGAGCTGCCGCCCGAGAGAAAGCCAAGCTGGATCAACTGGAGATAGACGCGGTTACTCCATTGTATGAAGGATGCAGGCCCGAGGATACCCGCCTGAAAGTAACGCTCATGGCTCTGGAGATGAAGGTAAAACACAAAATGACCGACGCATGCTTCGACGAGAACATGTCATTCTGGCACGAACGTCTTCCCAAGGGGAACAAGTGCCCGACCAGTTTCGAGGAGGCGAAGAAAATCGTGTGTCCTCTGGATTTACCGCACGTGAAATACCATGTGTGCATGAACAATTGCATCATTTATCGGGACGAGCACGCGGAGTCTACCATATGTCCGGTGTGCGGCGTCACTCGATACAAGAAGAGGAAGAAAGCTCCTCGAAAAGTGGTGTGGTACTTTCCGATCACTCCTCGTCTGCAGCGGTATTTCGCGGACCCTAAGGTAGCAAAGCTCCTGCGTTGGCACGCGGATAGGGAGGAGAAGAAGCGAGAAGATGACGCAAATGATCCGGAGATAAATAAAAAAGACAAGATGCTGAGTCACCCTAAGGATGGGAGCCAGTGGCAAGCGTTGAACTTCGAACACCCAGAATTTGGGAAGGATCCAAGGAACATCGTGCTGGGCGCGAGCACCGATGGAGTCAATCCGTTTGGCAGCCAGAGAAGCACACATAGCACCTGGCCTGTGTTTGTGTGGATGTACAACCTTCCCCCTGGTTGTGCATGAAGAGGAAGTACATTCACATGAGTATGCTAATTGAAGGGCCGAAACAACCAGGGAACGACATCAATCTGTATCTGGGGCTGCTGAAAGAGGAGCTAGACACGCTGTGGAAAACGCCAGCCAATACGTGGGACGCCGCAGAGAAAGAATATTTCCCTATGAGAGCCGCACTGCTCACGACGGTGCACGACTATCTCGGTTACGGATATCTCGCGGGGCAGGTGGTCCACGGATTTTCTGGATGCGTCAGGTGCATGGATGACACAACGTATCGCCAGCTAGATAGAGATCCCGGGTCTTCGAAAACCGTGTTCATGGGACATCGAAGGTGGCTTCGCGACGATGACCCGTGGAGGAAACGCAAGGATCTGTTCGATGGTGAAACCGAACCCCGAAGACGCCCGCGTACGAGGAGCGGCGAGGAAATAGACGAGCTGTTGAAAAATTGGAAAGATTGCCCACTGCCGGGAAAGAAGCAAAAGGCGCCAGAGCCGGGAAAGAAGCGAAAGGCGCCAGAGCCGCTGCTGAAGGTATGGAAAACGAGGTCTGTTTTCTGGGACTTGCCGTACTGGAAGATCCACCGTGTGCCTCACAGCCTTGATGTCATGCATATCACGAAGAACGTGTGCGAGAGTCTGCTTGGTACCCTGCTCAACATGCCAGAGAGGACCAAAGATGGGCCGAAAGCAAGGGCAGACTTGAAATCAATGGGCATCAGGGAGGAGCTTCACGCTAATGATGATGATGATGAGGCGAAGCAGGACACGGAAAGTCGTCGCTAAGGCAAAAAGGCCAAGAAGACCGGAAATGACTTCCCTCCCGCGTGCTTCACTCTAAGTCAGGAGGAGATCGATCAGTTTTTCACCTGCCTCGTAGGAGTAAAACTTCCTTACGGTTACGCGGGGAAGATAAGCAGATACCTAGACTCAGCGAAGCAGAAGTTCAGCGGGATGAAGTCTCACGACTGTCACGTGCTGATGACGCAGATACTTCCAGTTGCAATCCGTGGGATCATGGACGCGCACGTCCGTGAAACGCTATTTGGCCTATGCAACTTTTTCGACGTCATCTCTCGGAAGTCGGTTGGCGTGAGGCAACTCAGAAGGCTACAGGAAGAGATCGTGGTGATACTATGCGAGCTTGAGATGTACTTCCCGCCCGCATTCTTCGACGTTATGGTGCATCTGCTGGTCCATATCGTGGAGGATATCATCCAACTCGGGCCGACGTTCCTGCACAGCATGATGCCGTTCGAAAGGATGAATGGTGTCATCAAAGGATACGTTCGCAACATGTCACGTCCAGAGGGAAGCATAGCCAGGGGCTTTCTGACCGAAGAGTGCATCTCCTACTGCACGAATTATCTAGGCATCGAGAACCCCGTTGGTCTGCCCGTCAACAGGCACCTCGGCAGGCTCGCTGGATGGGGTCACCGTGAGGGTCGCCGCGAAATGCATGTCGACTTCGATGGTCGACTCGCCGACTTTGAAAGAGCAAACCTAGTCGCGCTACAACACATAGACGTGGTCGATCCTTGGGTGGTAGAGCACAAAACCTTTATTGAGAAGACGTACAATGACCGAGGCCAACAGAGGACGGACGGAGATATAATCAAAGAGCACAACTCATGTTTCACGCGTTGGTTCAAGCAGAAGCTTCTGTCGTACCCTTTACATGAGGATTCTTCCGCGGAAGAACAACTCATATTCGCCTTGTCACAGGGCGCCGAGCACAACCTGATGACGTATGAGGCGTACGATATCAACGGCTACACATTCTACACCGAGGACAAGGACATGAAGAGCGATGGTTATCAGAACTCCGGGGTAACGATGGAATCCTACACCGGTAACGACAAGGACAGATACTACGGAAGGATCGAGGAGATCTGGGAGCTGAGCTACGCTGGAGAGAAGGTCCCGATGTTCCGTGTCAGATGGGCCAAGAGCGTCATAAAAGAAGACCGGTATTTCACCACCATGGTTATACCCGAAGCCAAATCCAAGACCGCAGGCGCGAACGTCACCGCGAAAAATGAGCCATGGGTACTGGCTTCCCAAGTGGACCAATGCTTCTTCATTACCGACCCGTCAAAGCCCAGTCGTGTTGTCGTGAGGAGAGGCAAAAGGAAGATCATCGGAATGGATGGAGTCGCCAATGAGCAAGACTTCGACAAGTACGGCGACCCGAAGATGGAACATGACGACGACGATGAAGTATCAGCATACACCACAAGAAGAAGCAGGACCACCCTACCTAAAGGACATCCGTTCAAGAGAAGAACTCCATTTACGAAAAATAAGGGCAAGAAGATTGTGAACAGATAGCTAGCTAAGATCGATTGTATTTAAATGGTAGCCTTCATTTCTCGATTGTATTTCATGGGCACTTATTGAACTCATGAATATTTTTAAATTTCATGGACACTCGATCTCGATCCCCCTCCATCTCGATCGCTATCCCACCTCGCCAGATCCGGTCCCCCTCGCCGCCGAGCACCCCCCGCACCCTCTACCCCGCTCCACCGGCCGCCGTCGCCGACCCCCCGCACCCTCCCCCGCTCCACCGCCGCCGACGACCCACCGCATCCTCCCCTGCTCCACCGCCACCGACGACCCACCGCACCCTCCCCGGCCCGCTCCACCGCCGCCGCCGACCCCCCACACCCTCCCCGGCCCGCTCCACCGCCGCCGACGACCCCCCGCACCCTCCCCGGCCCGCTCCACCGTCACAAATGAATGCAACTAAAATTGCAAAAAAACAAATTTGATTATATTTTCAAATAATAAATTTGATGATTTTTTTTCATATTCATAAATATTTTAAATAACAAATTTGATTATATTTTTTAAAAAATTATTACTGTTTTTATAAAAAATTATTACTGTTTTTATAAAAAATTATTACTGTTTCATATTCATATTCATTTTCTAAAAAATTATTAGATGCAACAAAAAATAATAAAAAAAGATTACTAATGGCGCACCTCTGGCTGGTGCGCCATTGCTATATAAAAAAAAGTTTACTAATGGCGCACCGATCTTGGGTGCGCCATTGCTATATAAAAAAACATTCTAATGGCGCACCGCTTCGTGGTGCGCCATTAGTAAGTTTCCCCCCTATAGCTAATTCCTCCCTCTCCCTCGCCAGTTCCCCTTCGTCCCTCTCCCTCGCGCCAGTTCCTCTCCGTCCGCTCCCAATCCGCGCCCCCGCCGCCTCCCTCTCCCCATCCTCCCCTTCCTTCCCTCCGACCCCACCCACTCTCGCCGGAGCAGCGCCGCAGGGCCGACACCAACCTCGCCCTCGCCCGCGCGCGCCGCAACCTCCGCCTCGCCGAGTCCGGAGCTGCTCGTGGAGGAGACGTGGCTGGAGGCGCTCTCCGAGGAGGTGCCCGTCTACCCGTCGCCCTCGAGCGCCAGTTCATCGCCCTCGAGCGCCTGCACGCCAAGGTGCCCGTCTAACCGCCGCCCCACCTCGTCTTCCACGCGCTCCACTATGCTGTTAGGGTTAATATTTTTTTAGTCCCCACCCCCGACTCTACTGCTGAAATTACCATTGAAATCGAGGTAAAATCACTGTTGAACTGGGTGTAAAATCACTACTGTTGAAATTCAAATTTAAACTTGAAAATGAAATTGAATTGGAGAATTAAATCACTGTTTTTTAGTCCCCATTTCTGAACCTATGCTAACCTTGCAAGCAGCATAACAGGCAATGTACTCCAAAATACTATAAGAACTGGAGTAAAAGATGACTGCATCTCATAGAAACTCTATACACTGCCAACTGTATTTAGTTAACATTACACTGCCACTGCTATTCAGCACAACCGTTTGATCATCTCACTCTACTTACTGTCAATTGACACTGTATAACTGTCAGCTCCATTCACTAGTAGCAGCCAGCACTTCTGAATCTAATCTTTCTTGGGCAAGCTCGGCTACTTGTTGTTAGTCATTCACTAAAAGATCCTCAACAGACTGCATGCATCTAGTATTAAATTTCTTGGACGGATCATCTCTTTTAGCAAAGGACTGTAATAATTAACTAACTGAAAATTTGACATTCTGGACTATGCTTGGCTCTGGTTTTGTGAAATCTCATCTCTTTTCTACTGCCATGACTAGTCATGAATTTTATTTTACTTTCCCCACTTTATAACATTCAGAAATTGTTTACTAGCTCAAGCTTCTCCTTTGCACTTTATCACTTCAATCTGCTGCTACCTCAAGCTTCTCGTTTACACTTGTGCCAAGTAACATTTTTTCCTTGTATAATTATATGGTGGTTGACTGAGCTGCTACTTTTTCCTTGTAGAAGATCGCAGGTCGAGTGGGAGGGATCCAGTTGCGACGACACCGAATCACCAGCAAGGCAGCTGCCTAGAATAATAGGTTGACTCACCTATATATACTACTATCTTGCATCTCTCTCTTGTTTCTTCTTCTACTACAATACAAAGAGAGTCATTTCAGTTACTTGTCTTAGTGTGTGGTGTGGCTGTTTATTGTTCAACACCAGCAGCTAGCTCTATTTAGGTCCAGTAGAAACGACATGGCTCTCCAATTTTTAAGTAATCTTGCATATGTTAGAAACTACATATATGGTCTCCGGTTTTCTTACCTCTGCTCTGAAACACCAACGCATCAACAAAAGAAGATGGTATTTTTGTTACGCTTTCAGTTCGTGTCAGCAGGGCGATATAATGTTTTAAAATCTTTCTGGTTATATTGGAGTTTGGTTTTTTGAATATGAGCAGCAGTGACTTGGATATACCTTATGGAGTTGTAACAGTTCCTCTTGGTGCTTAGGTGCATTTTCTTTGTGTAACTTGGTTTAAAAATGTGATTTGGTCTTTTGTGGCATTTGGATGCCTAAATCCCATTTTCTTAATCATATTGCTTGGAAACTTTTGGTTATTTCCTCTCAGTGATGAAATAATTTATATGTACTGCACTTTTTTTCATAATTAGGTAATAACGTTGGTTACAGTTTTGGTAGTTCAAACGGGATGTATCTCATTTTGTAGATATATTATTTTCTGGAATATCATATATTCAAATTTGTAATGAATGATGGCTGCTTCTACCTGAATTAGTAGACTCTGTAGTGTTAGTTTGTTCTAAATACAGTAAGATAATTTTAACAACTGTAGAACATGTTGAGACTAGCAACTTTTTTGTGACATCGACCAACAGTCCTGTCACTGGGTTATCCTATTTTATATTTTTAATTACTAACCTAAGTTTGAGTAAACAGTGGCAGTGAAGTCCTCATAATAATCAGGCAGATGTTAACTTTCTGATGTCCCCAGAAGTTAACTAAGATTGTGGTGCTAGTAGAGGCACATTGTGGCCTTTTCATCCATATGAAAGTAGAGGCACATTGTGGTGCTAGTTTGCTGGGTTTTGTCTCCGACCATCGTGTCGTGATGATTTTGCAGGTACCTCGAGAGGCCCTTGAGTTTGCCGGAATGTCGATTAACTTCCGTTCCGGCAAATTCGGGTACTCCATATGTCCTATTTTCAGCAAAGGTCATGCTAAAATTTTCCATGAATTTTAGCATGACTTTGCTAAAAATAGGACATATGGGGTACTTGTGACTAATGCATGGGCCGGGGTCTTAGTACTTAATTAAGTAGGATCAACTGCCCCTTTATTCTTGCTGCATTAAACCATAGGTGGCAATAGAGCCAAGTGATTAGGCCCAACTTAGAATTCTCCTTCCCAGCTTAGCTTTTAGGGTGCCTCGGTGTCGATGAGAACCTAAATGATGTACGCTTAGGCTTTTAGGGTGCCTCGGCGTCGACAAACCCTAAATGATAAAAGCTTAGCTTTTAGGATGCCTCGGTGTCGACAAACCCTAAATGATGAGACCATGATCTTGTTCCTTGACAATAACCAACTTTTTGACCAAACTTTTTTCCTATTTAGAGCGAAACATGGCCCACAACGATGAGGCCGGCGGTTCGGGCGGCAAGCAATTCTGGGAGCTGTCCCAGGAGATGGAGGAAGAACCTCACCGCTATGAGGACGCCGCCGCGGAAGACACCGATCCTGACTACACAACCCCTAGTGGCGTCGGGGATGACACCACTGATGGTGCCGCCGAGGATGCCACCACTGATGATGGCGGCGCACGCACAGATGGCAGCCAACCGAAGAGGCAACGGAAGGACCGGCGCCCGAACGTGCTCGGCACCGTCAAGGAGGAATTTACTGAAGTGAACTCCGACGGGCATCCAACGGCGCCCAAACAAGTAGTCAAGGGGTACTCGGTTCAGCTCGGGTGCATTCTCCGGAGCACCGTCTCGATCAACACCGAGAACCTAAGGCATAAGGACCGAGGGAATTTGCGCAGCCTCCTCTTCACGAAGCTGCACGAACGATACAAGTTCCCCGCTGAGTTTGCAAACACACGCCTCTCAGGGAATAAAGTGAACAGTGCCGCCCTCACGAGGATGAGCACGGCCCTGTCTACATGGAGAAGCACGGTGAAGGCAATGATTGAAAAAGGTGATAGTTATGAGAAGATCAAGGCGAAATATCCTTTGATGAGCGAAGATGACTACAAGGAGTTCAAGATCAAGTGCGAGAGCAGCGCAACCTCCGAATCAAGTCAGTGGGGGAAAGAAATGCGGGAGTTGAACTTAGGGGTCCACCAACTCGGTCCCGGCGGTTACAGAGTGGCGGAGCCTATATGGGACAAGGAGGACGCGGAGCGTGCCGAGCAAGGCCTACCGCCCCGCTTCGAGAAATTACGTGACAAGCAGACCAGGAACTTTGTCAGGGCCCGGTACAAGGAGGACCCGGTAACAAAGGAGCTTACCACGGATCCGAAGACCAGGGCGCTTGAGCTTGTTCTGGTAAGGAATACACCCCCGCGTAATTAGCTCCATATGGTTGCATTCTAATTAATGAAGCCAAATTTCTAAATGGTTCACATTCCTTCCGCAGGAGGCTGAAAGCAGTAGCGCGGGGTCGTCTCAGAGCTCCCCTTTTGACACCCCTTTAAATAGGGCGTTGAACGTAATGAAAAACAAGGATAAGCTCAGTAAGCCGTCGTCAGCTGGTCGTGTGGCCGGCAAAGGCTTGTCCACAAAATGGTCGTCATACTATACCGCTGGTGGGCGAAAGGAGAAAAAGACCAGCTCGGAAAGCCAGTCGCGCGAGGTTCAAGAACTCAAGGCACAAGTGGCGCGGATTCCGGAGATTGTCCAAGAGCAAGTGCAACAACAACTGGGAACGACGCTCACCGCCATTGTGCCTACCTTGATTCAGGGGCTGACGACGTGGATTGCGGGCGGCCAACAGGGGCCTCCCCCGGTTCCCAGCTTCACGGCCAGCAACTCGCACAATGCGCAGGCGGCGCCATTGGTGTCTCCGGCGGAGGCGGTATTCGTGTCTCCGGCGCCGGCACGGGCATTGGAGCTTAATGCACCCGGGTGTACGCCGGCCGGCACCTCGCCAGCAAGCGGCCCCTCCGTCAGTTGCACGCCCGCCGTTGGCGGTGCCTCGACATTAGCCGAGCTCGACGGCATCACGGTAACTAAGCCTCTCGGCCGATGACTTCATCTCCTTGCCTTTGACTGGGCATCCCTGACGCCCTACATGTTTTCGCAGGGCGCCGCCGATGTTCCTTGCACTCTCCTGCACTTCGTGGGCGGCGAGTTGGTCGATGTCGCCAAGGGCAGAATCGTTCAACCGGGCAACCGCGTGTTCCACGGTAATCCGATGCCACCCACCTTGTATAGGGTTGAACTGGTTCGGGTGCTGCCAGGCTGCGACGAGTTGTTACCTCCGATTCGACCCGCTGGGGCCGACGAAGATGATGTGATGACCCTCAGCGCCTGCGTAAGCTGGCCCCTGCTTTGGCCGAAGAGCCAGATTCGTTTGGGGGCGGGGGACACCACCCCACAGACAAGACCGCCAGTCGTGCCAGCGCCAAGCCATGGCAAGAACGCCGCAACGCTACCGGACATGCCGGACATCCCTATGGCACAGGATCCGGACATGCATATGGCACAGGATCCGGACGACGACGACAACGACGGCGGTACATTTTCCAACGTCGATAAGTACTTTGCCGAACATGGGTACGGTGACGAGTTCTGCGGGCCTCCTTCTCAAGAACCCAACCCTGAAAAAGACGACCGCGATCTAGCTGGTACGGCGGAGAAACCCAATTGCAACAGGCGTCGTCTGGCGTTCAGTTCTCAGGAGACGCCTCCAGCTGCCGCCTTCACCGAGCCTCAGATAGCTGAGGTGCCAAATATTATCAGCCCCAACACGCTCAAGAAGGCGGTCTGTGAGCAGAACTCGATCCCATTACAGCAGATCAGGAAGAAGGGACGGAAACGAAAGACTAACAAGGGCGCCAGTGCGAGCCAGCCGGCACCGAGTACGATCCGTGCTCAGGACGGGCCACCTTCACCTAAGGATATCTCGAGGAGGGTGCATGTGGCGGGTAGGGCGATGCTACCGACAAATATGCTCAATGCTGCAACCGGTGCTATGCGGAGTCTGCATGACAGTGTTCTTTCTTTGGAGAAGCGGCGTCTCAGAGAGAATGATGTGGCATACCCGGTTTTCGTGGCCAAGGTGCCAGAGGGCAAGGGCTTTGTGGATAGCGCCGTCGGGGGTACGATCGTCCTGCGGTTTGATGACATCTTTGCTATGCTTAACCTTCATCCGCTGCACTACACCTTCGTTCGGCTGTTTTCGCTGAGTATGGAGATGCGGATCATTAGAGACAAGACCCCGGACATTGTGATAGTCGACCCCTTCTACATGCGTGCCAAGATCTTGGGCAGCGCTGGGGACCGGCAAGTCGCGAGTTCACACCTCGAAGGCGTCATTCTGGCAAACCCAGATAAGGATAACTTCCTCGTGCCTTACTTTCCCGAGTAAGTCATCTCCTAACCGCCCCGTAACATATGATTTCTTAGATTTCGATCGTTCTTTTTTTTCTAACATTCCGTGTTCTGTGCAGTGACACACATTGCACACTCATCCTCTTAAGCCCGAAATATTCCATGGCCACGTATTTCGACCCGGACCGTGACTCCAAGATAGACTACACAAATATCAAGAAAGTTCTTGATGATGCTCTCCCCGGCTACGCCGCATCTGGAGGCACCTTTAAGAGGCCAGCTCGTAGGTACGGCAGGCACGTGTTCACCCACAATACGACGTTCCCCTGCGTCAAGCAGCCGCCTGGCGGTCAGAAGGATGCCTACTACGCCCTCCATCACATGCGGGCGATCGTACGGGACCATAATCACCTTCTGCTACCAAATAATCTCAAAGATTGGGCCGCAAGCTTGGCGGCAATCCAGGACGCGGACATCCGACAAGAATTCTTTCGCATCCAGTCGGAGTTTGCAGAAATCATCCATCAAGATGTCCTTCGTACCTCGGGGCAGTTCTACCTCAAATTTCAACCGTCCAACAGTGAGATAGACACAACGCTACAAATGCAGGCTGACAACGCCCGCGACTTCATGACCATCACGACAGACGGCGGCTTCATCCACGCTCCGGTCCCATGAGTCGAGTCGAAAGTAGTGATGCTATGTGTAGTTCTGAAACATTGATTAGCTCATGTTGTAATTAAACTTTAATGAACTTGTATGTCTCTTTGGTTTGGACAGTCGTTCAACTTAGATGTAATCGATGCTATTTATTAGTAGGACCATGAATCATGCTATTAATGTCTTGCTTTTCTCTTCCGATCCTTTTGTTGCATACTTATATATTGCTTATGTATTGTCTGTTGTTTGGCTAGTGCATAGAGATGCCGTCGTATGTCGTGTACAAGGGTAAGGTTCCCGGAGTCTACGACGACTGGGAGGAGTGTCGGAGACAGGTTCACCGTTTCAGCGGTAACAGTTACAAAGGGTACACCACTAGGGCGGAGGCGGAATCTAGATACGCGTGCTATCTAGCGGGAGAGAGGAGGGAGCATTGGAGGAACCGGATGAAGACCAGTTTCATCGCGATGATGCTCATCGTGATGACCGCAGCTCTCTTCTATGTGATGGTAGTTTAGATGATCGATATCGACTTGTAATGTGAAGACAAACTCGCTACTCGCGGTCTCGAGACTTGTAATATTCTATCTTTGTTCGGTCTTTTGAATTCGGAGACTAATATGATGAATTGTATTCGGAGACTAATCTTCTATTGTATTCGATGAATCTACTGTTGCTGTGTGGTGCTGCTTATATTCTGTCCAATAATATATTTTGTAATCTGTGCAAATATCAGAAAAGAAAAAAATAATCCCTAATATACATACTAATGGCGCATCACCCCAACGTGCGCCATTAGTATGCCAAAGGATACTAATGGCGCATCACCCCGCAGTGCGCCATTAGTATGCCAAAGGATACTAATGGCGCATCACCCCGCAGTGCGCCATTAGTATGGCAAAGCACATGGGTAAATATGCCCCCCTGGGAGGCATACTAATGGCGCACCGTGGCCTATACTAATGGCGCACTGCCTGGTGCGCCATTAGTATACCAGATACTAATGGCGCACCAGTGGTGCGCCATTAGTAAAAAATACTAGTGGCGTGGTACTAGTGGCACACCAGTAGTGCGCCATTAGTAGGCAAAACTGGTGCGCCACCAGTAGGCCTTTTCCTAGTAGTGACCGGAGCCACCTGCCCCCGGTTTATGAGCCGAGGAATCTCTTCAACACGCCTGGAGCAGGGACCAGTGACCCGCCGGTGGTGAACCGGGCGGTCGAAGCACCAGGAACTGGAGCACCGGTTCAGCCAGGGCCGCGGACCTGCCACGATTGAATAATACACCACCTCAGCATGTTCCGGCAGCTCTGGGTCATTATTCTAACCCGTTGTATAATATGATTTCTGCGGCAACGCGACTGGCAGCTCTGCCGGTTGAAGGTGAGGCTCCGACGGTGATAGAGACATGGAGGGCCAGAGATCTTCTTCAAACAGCTGTGGCTCAGCAGGCGGCTTATTCTTACAGTCGCGAGCGAGTTCACTCAACCCCTCGTCCAAGCCGAAGCTACAGCAGGCACATTGACTTACCGGCGGTTTCAAGCAGCGAGCAATGTCATAACCAGCTTCGTGGACATGACCTAGCGCGTGGTGGTGCCAATGCGTAGACTCTGGTGGATCAGGGCAGAGCGCGTCAGGAGGCTGAGCTGGCGGCTCAGCAAGCGGCTCATCAACACTCTCTGGTTTATCCATCAGTTTCAGTGGAGGTAGGCGCAACCTCCAGAACCTTGGGTGTGCCATGTTTAGTGCCGGCTCTACGTGACGAGCGTTTGCCCAAGGATTTCAAGGGTCCTTGCAAGGTGCCTAATTACACAGCAGATCAACCCCCTGAGGCTTGGGTTGAAAGTTATGAGATGGCCATGGAGATGTTGGATTAGTGATGCTACATGTGCTAAGTATTTCACCATGATGTTGGAAGGGCCGGCTCGTACTTGGCTGAAGGGGCTGCCCGCCAACTCCATTGGGTCATGGGCGGAGCTGAAGGCCCGTTTTATTAAAAATTTCAAAGACACATGCAAGCAGCCTATGTCAATCGTGGATTTGGTTTCTTATGTCCAAGATGAGGGCGAGTAAACAACCCACTGGGTGCGCCGGATCTCCACTATCATACATTCATCAGAAAGCATCAATGTTGGCTCAGCGATTTTGATGTTAGAGAAAAATTGCTGTTTCCTCCCCCTTAAGCAGAAGCTTGGACGGCTTAAGCGCCACTGCAATGACATGGGGGAGCTCATGGCGGTTCTCGTCAAGTATGCTGACTCTGATAGTACCAAGGACCCCGAGTCTGATGAGGAAAAACCGAGAAAGGGAAAGAAGAATGGCAGCATGAAAGGGCAGCAGTATAACCCGGCAAGCCAGGGTGGTAATGGTAAGCGTAAGGCCGATGGTAGTTTAGACTTTGTGGCTAACACCAATGCGTAGAATAATAATCAGCATCGCAAGGGAAGGCCGGCTCAGTCAGGAGGATCGAGACTCAACCTCGAAGCGATAATGAATCAGCCTTGTCCGAGGCACGGTACACGCGAGAAGCCATCCACTCATTTATGGAAGGATTGCTCTATCATGAAGGAGTTCAAGGCCTCCGATCTTTTTCAGAACAACCATAGCCCGCATGGCGGCTCAGGATCCGGCTCCCATGGCCCGGGTTATGGTGGTGGCGGTTCTAATACCGGCTTCCAAGGCCAAGGCAATCAGGGCGGTTATAGTCAACAGTCTGGTAAAGGGAATCAACAGCAGCAGTCTGGTTATCAGAGTAACCCAAAGCAGTTGAATAGTGGCCAGTACCATGTTTTCACCACAAGTTTATGCAAGCGGGATTAGAAGCTCCATAAAAGGGCAGTGAACGCAGTTGAGCCGGCGATTCCTCGTTACCTGTGGTGGTCTGAACACCCTCTTCTCTGGAGTCGTGAGGATCACCCGCCCCGGGTTGATAATCCGGGTCATCTGGCCCTGGTGGTTGCACCCCATGTTGGAGGATACAGATTCACCAAAGTGCTTATGGATGGAGGTAGCAGTATCAACATTCTGTATTATGAAACTTTTCATCGCATGAGCTTGACTGACAAGGATCTTAAGCCGTCGAATACTGTCTTTCACGTTGTGGTGCCTGGTAAGTCGGCGTATCCAGTGGGCAAAATATCTTTGGAGGTTGCCTTTGGAGATGATCATGATTCCAAATCCGAAACATTGGCTTTTGAAGTGGTTAAAATCAAGAGTCCTTATCATGCTCTGTTCGGACGACCGGCTTATGCTAAGTTCATGGCAATGCCTTGTTATGTTTATTTGCAGCTTAAGATGCCGGGTCACAAGGGCACCATCACAGTGCATGGATGCCGGAAGATAGCCTTGGAGTGTGAAGAAGGCGACGCGGCTTATGCTGAGTCTGTCTGTGCAACAGAAGAGTTGAAGTTTTACAAGGATAATGTTGACCCGGCGGATATGACATCTTTGAAGAAGCCAACCACAGAGCATGACCCCCTGTTGAAATTTAAGTCGGCGGATGACACCAAGCTAGTTGACTTCGTTCCTGGCGATTCATCCAAGCAGTTTAGCATCAGTGCTAATCTGGATCAGAAATAGGAAAGCGCACTCATCGAGTTCATCCGTGAGAACCGGGACATCTTTGCATGGAAACCTTCAGACATGCTAGGTGTACCGAGGGAATTCGCTGAGCACACTCTTAATATTGATCCGAAATTTAAACTGGTCAAGCAATTCCTTCGCCGTTTCAATGAAGAGAGGCAGAAGGCCATCGGTGAAGAAGTGGCCCGGCTCTTGGCGGCTAGATTTATTGTTGAAGTTTTTCATCCTGAGTGGTTGGCTAACCCGGTGCTGGTACTCAAGAAAAACGGCACTTGGCGCATGTGTGTGGATTACACGGACTTAAACAAGGCCTGTCCAGCTGATCCTTTTGCTCTCCCCCGTATTGATCAGATCATTGATGCTACGGCGGGTTGTGAGTGATTGAGCTTTTTGGATGCTTATCCTGGTTATCATCAGATCAAGATGGCAGTTAAGGACCAGGAGAAGACAACTTTTATCACTCGCTTTGGAGCCTTTGCTATGTGTCTATGCCTTTTGGGCTCAAGAGTGCCCAAGCCGAGCGTGGTGGCGCACGCTTGTCACTCCAGCCTTAGAGGGCTAAAGGGGCTTGTGGCATGGGTGTCCTTTCGTGGGCGTCTCTGAATCATCCTTCTTCAGGGAAAGAAAGGAATCAGGCAAGGAGTATCCGGTTCAACGGCCGGTTTATTACATCAGTGAGGTGCTCATTGAATCCAAGTAGAGGTATCCACATTGGCAGAAGCTTGTATACGGGGTGTTCATGGCTAGTCACAAGCTCAAGCAATATTTTCTGGGTCATCCTATCACTATGGTTAGTTCTGCTCCTTTAGGGGATATTATTCAGAACAGAGAAGCCACAGGTCGGGACGCCAAGTGGGCCATTGAACTTGGACCCCATGGTTTGAAGTATATGCCTCGCACGGCCATCAAGTCTCAAGCGCTTGTGGATTTTATAAATGATTGGACAGATTTGCAGATGCCTGAGGAGAAGCCGGATAGCACATATTGGACTATTCACTTCGATGGATACAGACAGTTGGAGGGCTCGGGGGCTGGAGTTGTCTTAACTTCCTCACGAGGTGATAAATTTTGTTATGTTCCAAGGTTGATGTTTCCTTGTACTAACAATGCGACTGAGTATGAGGCCTTGCTCCATGGTCTTCTTATGGCTAAGGAGATGAACTTAAGCCGGGTGAGGTGTTGCGGCGACTCAAATTTGGTAGCTCAGTAAGTTTCTGGCACTTGGGATTCTAAAGACCCACTCATGGCGGCTTATCGCCGAGAGGTTGATGCTATTGCTGGTCACTTCAAAGGCTGATGCTTTGAGCCGGTTAGGGTCCCAGCATAAGCCGGTGCCACCAAACACTTTCCTGGATATTCTGCATAACCCTTCAGTCAAATTGCCTACAGAGGAAGATCTTGTTATTCCTGACCCGGAGGCACAGCTGGTGGCGGCTCTTCACACCATTCCTGATTGGACAGTTCCGTATTTGGCGTATATGACCCGGGGCGAGTTACCTGAGGATGAAACCTTGGCCAGGCAGATAACCCGGCGGTCTAAGTCAATGACTATTGTCAATGGAGAGTTGCATCATCGCAGTGTCACAGGGGCGTTTCAGCGTTGTGTTTCTCCTCAAGAAGGCTGTGAGATTCTGCGAGAGATTCATGAAGGAGATTGTGGTCATCATGCCAGTTCTAAGTCTCTCATAGCCAAGGCTTTCCGTCATGGGTTTTATTGGCTGACGGCTCATGCTGATGCTGAGGATTTAGTCAGTAAATGTGATGGTTGTCAGAAGTTCTCACGACGAGCTCATGTGCCGGCTCAAGAATTGAGGATGATTCCAATTGCTTGGCCGTTTGCAACCTGGGGGCTTGATATGGTTGGGCCTTTCAAAAGGTCTAAGGATAAAAAGACCCATCTTTTGGTGGCAGTTGACAAATTCACAAAGTGGGTTGAGGCAAAGCCGGTTAGTAAGTGTGATGCGGCGACGGCGGTTCAATTCATCAAAAAAGGTGATTTTCCGTTTTGGCTTTCCCCACAGCATTATAACTGATAATGGTACTAATCTGTCCAAGGGTGCTATGAAAGAGTTTTGTCAACGAGAACATATTCGACTTGATGTATCATCAGTGGCCCACCCTCAGTCCAACGGTCAAGCTGAGAGGGCCAATCAAGAAATCTTGAAAGGCATCAAGCCCCGGCTTATGGTCCCTTTGCAGAGGACGCCGGGTTGTTGGGTGGAGGAGTTAGCTTCAGTGTTATGGAGTATCAATACTACCCCCAACAGATCGACAGGTTACACGCCTTTCTTCATGGTTTATGGAGCAGAGGCGGTTCTCCCTAGTGACATCCGTCACGACTCGCCCCGTGTGGCGGCTTATGTGGAAGCTGATAATGAAAAAGCACGTCAGGATGCTATTGACCTGTTAGATGAGGAGCGTGACCTTGCGGCGGCTCGTTCGGCGGTTTACCAGCAAGATCTGCGCTGTTATCACAGCCGCCGGGTTAGAACCAGGACCTTTCAAGAGGGTGACTTGGTGCTCCGGCTTATCCAGGATCAAACTAATATGCACAAGCTATCCCCACCTTGGTAAGGGCCCTTCATGGTCAGCAAAAATCTGAACAACGGGTCCTACTATCTTATCGATGTTCGAGACCACAAGGCCTCACGCACGTCGGAGGAGGAGACCCGCCGACCGTGGAATATTGCT
The DNA here is from genome assembly GCF_018294505.1 of Triticum aestivum. Taxonomy (NCBI): domain Eukaryota; kingdom Viridiplantae; phylum Streptophyta; class Magnoliopsida; order Poales; family Poaceae; genus Triticum; species Triticum aestivum. Next base: position 585,652,177 of record NC_057799.1, on the reverse strand, counting down.
CATCTTCGGCCTTACTACACCTGAGCCACCGGCTCTTGTGATGTACATATTTTGGCAATGTATATATTATGATGAATATAATAAAGTCGGCATCCCTGATAATTCAGGGCCTCTGTCGTTTCCTTTCTAAGAATATGAGTCTTTTAGATAACTTCATACGAGCATAGCTCTGGTTACTTCGGTAATCCGGCTATCACGCCCATATCATAAGAGCATAGGTCTGATTACTCCGGTAATCCGGGTATCACTCCCATATCATAAGAGCATAGCTCTGATTACTTTGGTAATCCGGCTATCACGCCCATATCATAAGAGCATAGCTCTGATTACTTTGGTAATCTGGCTATCACGCCCATATCATAAGAGCATAGCTCTGATTACTTTAGTAATCCGGCTATCAAGCCCATATTCTAAGAGCATAGCTCTGAAATCTGGCTATCAAGCTAATATTATAATTTCATATGAGCACAGCTCTGATTACTTTGGTGATCTGGCTACCAAGCTAACATTATATGAGCATAGCTCTGGTTACTTTAGTAATCAGGCTATCAAGCCAACATTCTAACTTCCTATGAGCATAGCTCTGACCTTCTTGGAGGTTTAATGCCCGGGTTACAGGGACCAAAGAGAGTCTGGCAAAGGACAGCTCAAACATAGGTATCCGGCCTTGAAAGTTCAAAATATATCTCTTGGGGGCTCCTTGATTCACAGAACATACCTTTTCTAACCCCTGCTCGGTTTGAAATGCCAGGTATATGATGAGCCAGCGGTATGACCAAAAATATCACAGGATATTATGGGATGATATGATTTCTAGCACACAATCTTTTTTGATAAAAGGATAAACCCTCGTCCAAGTTCCAGAAGCAAGCATCAAACATGCACGATGGCACGACAGATCATGGTTTTCACTAAACTATTACATGACTCAACGAGCCCAAATGATTAAGTGTCCAGAAGATCAAATATGAAATATGAACCGCCCAGCGGATCAATTTTCTTGGCCTTGATGGCTTGAAGCTTCTGGATCATACCTCGCCAGTTCTTCGTCCTCCTCCGTCATCTGGAAGTTTGGTGATGACCAGTCCATGCCACACAAGGCTTGGAATTCAGCTTCGTCATCTATAAGTTCGGACGGATCAACTTCAGGGGCGAAAGTATGCTTATGGATTGGAGGGATCAGATCCATCACTTTGTAAGCCGGCGTGGGCATCTTCTGATTCTCCAAATTATAAGCCGCCTGGTATTTTGAAAGATCCATTTCATCGGCCATCAGACTGGCCAGTGGAAGTATTTCCTTCACGCAGGCAGCGAAGTCTTTCTTATCAAAGGGAGTGTCATCTTCTTTAAAGCTTGGACACCCAGTGGCTAGCTCGGCCGGGTCTAGTTCCGCTTGCCATGCCTTGGCCCGACTTAAAGCCGTCACGGCACCGGCTCTTGCAGCCGACCGCTTTATTTCTTCAATCCTGGCAGGTAAAATGGAGAGTTTTTTCAAAACGTCACTGAGAAGAGTTGGCGCTTGATTGGTTGGGGAGATAGTAGCCAGCGTGCGCTGAGTTCCAGTATATAGCTGTTCAACAAGCGTGTATACGGCTTTGAGCTTCACAAGCATTTCTTGACCAAGGTTACTGCTCCTAGGGCCTGTGTAACAATGGAGGGTCGATCAGAGACGATTTGGAACATGAAAAGTAAGACTTGGTTACGATACTGGCAATGTTACTTACCAAAGATAGCAGAGACCATCTAGGATATATGGCATTTTAAGCCGGTAAGCTTGGTGGTCATCTCTTGGAGGGAAGCTTCATCTTTTTCAGCCCGCTGTATAAGAGCGGTTCTCTCTTCAGCCCAGGCGGTTCTTTTAGTGTTGAAGTTGGTCTTCAGTTTTTCTGTTTCATCCAAGCTAAATTTGAATTTTGAGTCGGCCTTCCGGGTCTCAGATTCTAGATGCTCCAGTCGGGTTTTCACATCGGCCAATTGCGATTGAAGTTGAGCAGTGGTGTCCTGTATATGAACAGATTTGAGTACATATTCACATTCGGGTCACAGGACTAAAAGTCCCAAGCCTTTTGCAAGCAACAACGCTTGGCACTTGGGGGCTAATGGGTGCAGAAAAATTCTTTATACAAACGGTACATATGAATAAGTCCCAAGTCCTTTGCAAGCAATAGCACTTGGCACTTGGGGGCTAATGCATATTGCTCGTGTTTCACTACAATTCTATGATGACCCGACTATGCTAAAGATGACCACGGGTTCATGGGGGCTACACAAGTGAATTTTGATTTATGAACAATGATAAGCAGTCCCGGTTCATTCATGCTGACTAAACCGGCCCTTGGGGACTACAACTGCAATGTTAATCAATAGTAAGTTGAAGACCTGGTTTAATCCTGACAGTGAAAGCCGGTCCTTGGGGGATTTTACCAAGGATGTTCATTATATTCATGGCTATTCTAAGTCTCCAGCACATTCAATTCTATTATACAAAGTAGACTTGGGGGCTGATGGGTATGCATAACTTATAAAGCAGGAATTCATACCTCATATTTCTGATGCATTTGCTTCACCATGTCAATTTCAAGATCGCGGCTAGTGTGTACTTGGTTGAGATAACCAGAGAGTACTTCGCTGATGCTCAATTGAGAATAGTTGGTGATGTCAAATCTCAGTTTTAGCTTTTTGGTGAGTTCCTCTTTGGCAGAGTGCTTGGCGAAGATAGTAGGATTTCCCGGTTCTTGGAAGCTGGTGCCAGTGATCACAACATCTTCAACATGTGTTTCTGGCGTTTTAAATGGGCTTGTCGGCTCAGTATTCAAAGGGTCCACAGTTATATGATCAGTGGAGAGGTCAGGAGTTTCTGGTGGCAGATCATTGACAGGTTCGTCTGGGTGTTGCACAGAAGCCTTAGACAACGGATTCTGTTGCTCCGGTTCAGGGACTTTGGGGTCTTCAGCCGGCTTGACCACCATTGGCTTCTTACTAGGCTTTGCCTTTCCACTGCAAGGATTGTGGGAGGTTAGTACAAATATAAAAGTACAAACTAGTAGGAAATAAAATAGTTACCCAGGGGCAGTCTTGAAAGCCGGAAGATTGGTCTGCGATGAGTCGCCAGAAGAGGAACGAGAAGTCCCCTGATAGTTTGAATTGGAAGAATTAAGTGGCTGACGAATAAGACCCGCCAGAGGATAAAAAGAGTTTAAATTTGGAGGGACGTCATTTCGACGTTTCCGCGGTGCTGGAGTATTTGGTAAGCCGGAGGATAATTCTCCACCTTCGCTGGTCTGAGTTTGTCGCCGGCTCTCATGCTACTGTTGCTTCAAAAGAAAGTGGGGATCCAAATAAGCTAACGGGTGAGAAAAGCTTACTTTCTGGGTTACTCGTCGAAATTTCTGTCTTGGCAAAGGCTCTGAGTCGGAGGAAATGATAGTTACCTCTTAATCACTCGCTTGACTGCCCCCCGTGTCATCCTGATGATAATCAGTGTCAATAAGATAGTTGAAAAAGGAGCCAAGGGAGTCAAGGGATACTTCCGACTCAGTGTTGTCGTCTAGTTCAAACAGCTCGGAAGTGCTTGATTTCTTCTTATTTTTCTTGGCGGCTCTTGCTTTGGCCCTGGCCTTCTTGGCAGCTTCATGATCATACTTCTTTTTCCAAAAAGAGGATCCAGCCTGTGAAGATTATCAAGGCTAAGTTAATAGAACATGCAAATAATGAAGTAAAATGAATGATTTGGAGACTCACGGCTGGTGGCAGGTTAAGTGTGCAGAAAGGGTTTAATCCCACTTTGCTGCAGCTTTCCAGGCTCTCGTTGAGAAGGGTCTTTGTCATCTCATTGATTGCATTATCAGTTAAACGCATGGAACAGTAGCGCAGGGGATCTTTTGTATCACCCGTATAAGCACACAGTAAGCCAGACCGACGGCTCAAGGGTATGATCCGCCAAGCTACCTAGCACCAAACCAAGTCAATACCGGTTAACCCATTTCCCAGCAGGGCCCTGACCTTTGAAAAGGTAGGTGCAAGTTTTGCGTGTTCAGCAGTGGTAAGCCACTCAGGAAGATGATGTTTCGGGTTGAGCCGCTGGATGCGATAACCCAGCAGTGGATTCTCATCAGCCGGAGAAGTGTCTTTACAATAGAACCATGTTTGGTTCCAATCTTTGGGGTGACTTGGCAGGTGAGCATAGGGGAAGATAGCATCTCTTCTCCATTGAATTGAGACACTGCCAAGTTCTAAGCTAGGTCCATCAGTAAACTCGTTCTGCCGGTTTAGATAAAAATATTCCCTGAAGAGTTCAACACTAGGTTCCTCTTGAAGGTATACTTCGCAGAAGACTTGAAAATTGCAGATATTTGACACTGAATTGGGTCCGATGTCTTGAGGATGAAGTTGAAAGAAATGCAGTACATCCCGGAAAAATTTGGATCCGGGTGGTGAGAAGCCCTGTGTTATCCATGAAAACAATGACCTCACCATCCTGCGGCTGAGGTCTTTCTTCGTCTGGTTTGGGAGTGCGCCAGTGCAGGATGCTTTTTGCTGGTAAAAAGCCGATTTTGACAAAGTCCTCGAGCATGTTTTCGGTGACAATGGAGGGAACCCAATTTCATGAGGTAACTGTCTTCAGCATCGTAAAGGAAGAAACCTAAAAAGAGAGAAATATTGCCGGTTTAAGTTGATTTGTTAAGCCGGAGATGAACACCGCAGCATATATTCACATCGGTGGCTTAAACGGGGCCTAATGTCATATGACTAGTTATATCTGGTGGCATAAGCCTCCATGGCGGTACTAGTACTTAAGATCTATCAAGGGTGAATTCTGCTAAGTGTTGAATAAACAGGTTTTACAGATTGGTGCAGTCAATTTTGGATCTGACGTTGTTCAGAAAAGAAAGTAAAATCAGAACCTAGTACCACAGCGATTAAGGAGTTAGCATATTGTCAAGATTTCTGCATCTGAGGAGCATATTCGGTGATTAAGAGGAAGCACAGAAACAGATTCCGCATGTTTTAAACACTATCTTCGGATCAAAATAAGGATTAAACAGAGGTATGGTGAAGAACAATGATGAACTCCTAAGAACTTTAGAAAACCCTAATGGAGATCTCAGTGGGGAAGATGAGGTACTTACTGGGTCTGCTGAGCAACGGAGAGGCGCCGCAGTTCTCTGGTCTCATTCAGGTCGATGCAGCGGCTGGGGTCGAGGAAGTTGATGAGGTCGGCGGCGGCGGTACTCAGGTGTGCAGATGCGTCGTGAGAAAGAGAGAGGTTGAAGACGAGAAGGCAAAGGGGGAGAGTGAAGAGGCTGCCTGACCCTATTTATAAGGAAATGGATAACAGGCGGGCGCGAGAATCGAGGAGGCCAAAGAATGATTATATAGCGGCTCGAACGCCTCGATTTTTGGGATGTTTATTAAAGATAAGGATCTATTAAGAGGTACTGGGCATCGTGCGAAATTAATGCGAGATGGCGTCATGGCGATTTGAAAAGACTGCAAGTTGACGTCATGGCAGTTTACAGAAAATGTTTACCAAACAAAGACAGGCAGGATTTTGGACAAGTCAGGTATTGACGATTGACATGAACAAGTTCAAATCAACCTGGGGCCTAATGTTGGAGATATAACTGCTAGGTATAAACCGCCCAGGAGGGTCCGGGTTATACCACTTGCGACTTGTCAATGAAGACGGTGGGTTATAGCGAGCCCATTGGCGGCCCAATACTCAGAGGCGATTTAAGGCCCAAGAGGATAAACCGCTGTATGTATGACTTATTCTGTAAGGAAAGATTAGTTAGTCACCGAGCCGGACACGTTGTATATGAGCCGGCCGGGACTCTGTAAGCCGCAGGGCGTCAACCTATGTATATAAAGGGACGACCCGGCGGCGATTTAGGGACAGAAAACAATAAGTCGAGAACTAGGTCAAGCGTTTTCGCTCCCTAGTAATCAAAACCCTAGCAATACCACCTCAAACTGGACTAGGCTTTTACCATCACCGCAAGGGGCCGAACCAGTATAAACTCCCTGTGTCCTTTGTCCCGATTAACCCCTTTAAGCTAACCTAGTTGCGATGGCTCCATGACTAAGTCCTTCCGCTAGGACATCTACCGTGACAATTCCACGACAGTCGGGAATCCATTGAGTCTCCCAAATGGCGCATGGATCCGGCGCTCGGACATCCGTCGCTGCCTCACCGGAGGCGGTGCGGTCCGTCTGGCGTCCAAACGCGGTGGTGGACGCGCAATCCCTCCGTTGGTGCGCCGAGGTCATGGACACACCGTGGGAGTCGTTCGACGCAACCATGGCACGGTGTGCATGTCGTGCGAGGCAACGAGTGCGGAAGGCGGCGGCAGTGGACGTCGGCGAGGCAGAGTCACATTCTCCGACACCCCATATGGTGCACCACTCCTGGTGCCGCACAGGCACCCAACGGGTTCCGGTCTTTGATGAGGAAGTGTAAGGCATGGGAGACGGCGGCACCTTGAGTCCCGTGAGTCGGCTCGTGTCCCATGCCCTACTCTACCTTCCTGGCGACCGGACCAACACTCTGGGAGTGCAGCCGGACGCCGGACATGGCCACGGCGATCAGACGAGCTCCGCTTAAAGATCGCTATGTTGCATGTAATAATATGGATTTGAGGTTTCTAGTTTCAGGTATTCGGATGTGGATTGCATTATTTGAGGTGTGACCGGTCACTGTGCGCGGACGTGCCCGGGCGCATCCGTGGGCGTTTGGGGGGGTCGGATTTGCCCATCACAGCTGTAGATGCTCTAAGAGCATCTATATCCGAGCGGCCAAATTTGGTGTTTCGACCATTTTCCCAAACTTTAGCCGGATCTGACCCTGGCTTAAAAAATAGAATTTGACCACTTTTTCTACCACCACCCGACTTGGCGGTAGGGTGATGGCAGGCCCTTGATGGTCGTTAACTTAACCTGACGTGGCAAAAGGGCCTACCGCGGGGGAGCTTGGTGGTAGGCCCGGAGTTGGGGTGAATGGGTGGGCCCCACCCACCCACTCACCCCCAATCTCCTTCTTCCCCCCGAACACAATCTCTTCCCCCCCATCTCTTCCCCACCAAAGCACCCACCAAGTTCCTCTCCATTGCTAGAGATTTGTCTGGTGGATCAGGAGCATTTGCATCACCCAAGGTACCTCTCCCACTCCCCCTTCTTTTGTTTGGTTGGAATCACCAATTTTGGTTGCATTGCTCACATTGTTGCAAACCCTAGTTCTTTGTCTTGTTATTGTGAAACCAAACAATATGATGCATTTATGGTTATGTTTGTGCTTTGCCTATGTATTGTGTGCCTAGCATTGTTGGGGGTAGCAAGATCTTGTGCTAGGGTTAGTGGCTTTGTTAGGAAAGGATTAGGGTTAGGGTTAGGATTAAGGTTAGGGTTAAGGCTATAATTAAAGCTATGGATTTAATTTGACCAAGTTTTTCTTGTTGTTTGAATGCAATGCATACAAGTTCCTTGATTCAAAGTTTGAATATTGTAGTTAGTTCATCCATATGAATTGGTCGGCTCATGGATGACTTGATTTTCTTCATTGTTCTTAGATGGATAGTCGTTAATGTGCATTACTTGGACAAGGCGGTATTTATGAATGAAAATGCCAATGGAAGAGAGGATTCCATGGTTTTTGACACAAGCCCAAGCTATGAGAATATTGTAGTGAAAGTGAGAAATGTCTTTTATTGGATTAACCCAAGTGATGAGGTGAAGCTTATTGGGAGGTATGATGTTGGAGTGGGAGTAAAGTCAATATTAAACAGTATGCCCATCACCACCGAATTACATTGGAATGTGTACAAGGATAAAGTTGAGGGGTCACAAGACAAGTCACATGAATTATTTGTTACAAAGGTTGAAGTTTCTCGGCTACAACTCAACTTGAACCGGAATGTGTCCTCCCCAATACATGATGGTAGTGTCGAGGTGTGTCCACAATTCTTCTAGCCAACCACCAAGTAGCCAACCAAATGAAGAGGAGATCAATGATAGAACCATAGTAGTTCGTGGTGATGCTATTGCTCATGTTGATGATGATGCTATTGCTCATGTTGATGAAGATGCTATTGCTAGTGTTGATGATCATGCTACTGCTCAAGATGATGCCTGCGCGGAAGAAGAAGAGATTCATTACAATCCCATTGGTGAAGGAAATATGCCCTAGAGGCAATAATAAAGTTGTTATTTATATTTCCTTATATCATGATAAATGTTTATTATTCATGCTAGAATTGTATTAACCAGAAACTTAGTACATGTTTGAATACATAGACAAACAAAGTGTCCCTAGTATGCCTCTACTTGACTAGCTCGTTAATCAAAGATGGTTAAGTTCCCTAACCATAGACATCTGTTGTCATTTGATGAACGGGATCACATCATTAGGGAATGATGTGATGGACAAGACCCATCTGTTAGCTTAGCATAATGATCTTTTAGTTTTATTGCTATTGTTTTCTTCATGACTTATACATATTCCTCTGACTATGAAATTATGAAACTCCCGAATACCGGAGGAACACCTTGTGTGCTATCAAACGTCACAACGTAACTGGGTGATTATGAAGATGCTCTACAGGTGTCTCCGAAGGTGTTTGTTGAGTTGGCATAGATCGAGATTAGGATTTGTAGCTCCGAGTATCGGAGAGGTATCTCTGGGCCCTCTCAGTAATGCGCATCACTATAAGCCTTGCAAGCAATGTGACTAATGAGTTAGTTACGATATGATGCATTACAAAACGAGTAAAGAGACTTGCCGGTAACGAGATTGAACTAGGTATGATGATACCGACGATCGAATCTCGGGCAAGTAAGATACCGATGACAAAGGGAATGCCGTATGTTGTTATGCGGTTTGACCGATAAAGATCTTCGTAGAATATGTAGGAGCCAATATGAGCATCCAGGTTCCGCTATTGATTATTGACCGGAGATGTGTCTCGGTCATGTCTACATAGTTCTCGAACCCGTAGGGTCCGCACGCTTAACGTTCGATGACGATTTGTATTATGACTTATCTGTTTGGTGACCGAAGTTTGTTTGGAGTCCCGGATAAGATCACGGACATGACGACGAGTGTCGAAATGGTTGAGAGGCAAATATTCATGTATTGGAAGGTTGTATTCGGACATCGAAATGGTTCCAAGTGATTCAGGTATTTTACCGGAGTACCGAGGGGTTACCAGAACCCCCCCAGGGGAATATTGGGCCTACATGGGCCATAGGGGAGAGGGGAGGCAGCCCACAAGGGGTGGACGCGCCCCCTCCCTATAGGGAGCCCGAATTGGACTAGGGAGGGGGGCGCCCCCCTTTTCCTTCTCCTCTTCCTCTCCCTTCCCTCTTTCTGATGGAAATATGCCCTAGAGGCAATAATAAAGTTGTTATTTTATATTTCCTTATATCATGATAAAAGTTTATTATTCATGCTAGAATTGTATTAACCGGAAACTTGATACATGTGTGAATACATAGACTGTCGGTGTTCTGGGAACGGGGGTCCCCAGACTTGCCTGCCTGCGGCCCACGGCATGGCTCCACCAGCGGCCCCGTACGACCCATCTTCACCAGCAAACATTCAAGACCCTCGTGAGGGGCCAAGCCTCGCGAGGCGGACGACACAAGACCTCCTCGGGGGCGGCCTCACCAGGCTGGCTCACGAGGAGCGGAGAGATCAAGGCAAGGGACACCTCGCGAGGTTCCCGTGACGCAAGCCATGACGACCGACGCCAGGCGGGTGCCAGGCGAGCACCAGCGGGCGCAAAGTACTCATTTCCTCTTTGGTGCTAAAGAGGCAAGCGCAGGCGAGGAGTCCCGAGGCATCTGGCAAAGGTTTCAATATCGGTGCAACGAGACCAAGACCAGCAGGACGGCAGGACGGAGGTCACCGTGGAGCCCAAGACGGCGTCAGCACCAGAGCCTTTGGCAGGCGAAGACTACTTTTGTTAGGATAGCTTGTACTAGATGTTCCCCTTCAAACTTGGCCGTTGTGGGATCCCTTCCCGCTCAATATTTGGGAAGTGGACCAAGGCCTCTATAAATAGGGCTAGCCACCACCATAATGAGGGAGAACTCATCTTGGGACGGATCATTCGGACCGCCCTTGCACTCCCCAGCTCACCAAGCACAAGAACACCTCTCCTCAGGAGGCTGTTCTTCCCTTGTAACTATTCATCCCCAGCCCAAGAGGCAATCCACCACACCACACTGGAGTAGGGTATTACACCACATCGGTGGCCCAAACCAGTATAAATCTTGTGTCCCTTTGTTCTTTGGGTTCGTGGAGCTAGGTTGTGAGATCGTGGAGCGTGTGAGCTTGGGGGGGGGGGGAGATCTTCGTGCGCACCCCAGTGTTCGAACCTTGAGGGTTTTGCCGGAACACGTGATCCGACATTTGGCGTGCCAGGTAGGGGTGCGCCGAAGCTTCGCTCCCCCCACGGCTTCGCATCTCCGACCAGCTCTCATGGACGGCGCCGCTTCTCTGACAGGATCAGCGGGCGCACGCAGCGGCACCATGGGGCTCCGGGTCCTTGCCCCCGCCCTGCGGCTGGTGCGGTGGCCGTGCAAGTTCAAGCTGGAGATGCCGCCTCGCTACGACAGCACGGCAGACCTGGCGGCCTTCTTGTTGGCATACGAGGAGGCTGTTCTAAAAGCCGGGGGCGACGACAAGGTCATGGCGAACTGGTTCCCCATGGCCTCACTGGCATGCCGCGCGCTTGGCTGCTCCATCTACCCGGATCTTCTGTGGCCTCCTGGGAGGAGCTGCGCGACCTCTTCATCACGCGCTTCAGGGGACCGGCGCCCCCACCATCGCGACCCTCCTCGGGGGCTCCCAGGCGCCGCCTTCGGATCGCCACGTCCAGAAATTCTTCCTCCAAGTGGGCGTTGCCCGTGCGCAGCCTGGAGCTCCTCCAGGATGGGCGGCGCCCAAGGCCGACCTCACCTTCAACATGGAGGATCATCCATCGATCACCGCGCGCTCAGGCGTTCTCCCAATGCTTTGCACGCCCACCATCTGCCATGTGGCAGTTACCAAGACCCTCATCGACGGCGGGGCCGGACTCAATGTGCTCTCAGTGGAAGCTTTCAGCTTGCTCCATGTGCCGTGCGAATGGCTCCGCCCCACCAAGCCTTTCTTCGGGGTAGGCAGCGGCTCCACCAGCCCCCTAGGGCAGATCCGCCTCCCCGTGACCTTCGGCACCCGCGACAGCTACCGCATCGAGCTTATCGACTTTGATGTCGCCCGCATCGGCCTCCCGTACAACGCCATCCTCGGGTACCCGGCCCTGGCTCAGTTCATGGCGGCTACCCATCCTGCCTACAACCTCATGAAGATGCCAGGGAGCAAACGGCGTCCTTACCGTGGTTGGTGACACCAAGGAGGCCCTGACGGCCCTTCGACTTGCCTTCAGGGCCACAGCAGCGGCACGCCCGGCCGACGAGGCCGCTCCGGGGGCTAAGGGGGCTGCGCCGGCGAAAAAGAAGCAGTTGTTCACCAAAATCAAGCCGAGACGAGTCAAGTACCGGTCGAGGAGGATGGATCCTCGGGAGCCACCTTCACCATTGGTGCCAACCTCGACCAGGACCAGGAGGAAGCATTGGTGAAGTTCTTGCATGCAAACAAGGAAGTGTTCGCCTAGGAACCCAAGCAGCTGGTAGGGGTCCCAAGAGGTGTGATCGAGCATCACTTAAGGGTATGCCCCAATGTGCGCCCTGTGAAGCAGAAGGCATGGTAACAGTCCACAGAGAAGCAGTCCTTCATCATGCAAGAAACTCGCAAGCTAGAAGCAGCAAGTGTGATCCGCGAGGTCCGGTACCCGGAATGGCTGGCAAACCCCATCGTCGTACCAAAGAAAGGATGGAAAGAGCGCATGTGTGTCGACTTCACCAACCTCAACAAGGCCTGTCCCCAAGATCCGTTCCCACTTCCGCGCATCGACCAGATCGTTGACTCCACCGCCGAGTGCGATTTGCTATGCTTCCTGGATGCGTTCTCAGGCTATCACCAGATCAAGATGGCGGTAGAAGATGTGGAGAAGACGACCTTCCTAACCCCGTGTGGGGTGTACTGCTACACTTGCATGCCGTTCGTGCTGCGCAACACCAGCGCAACCTTCCAACGGCTGATGCACATCGCCTTGGGACAGCAGCTGGGGAGAAACGCTGAGGCCTACATCGATGACATTGTGGTGAAGTCTTGGGAGGCGAGAACTTTGATTCGAGACCTAGAGGAGACCTTCGCGAGCCTGCGCCAGGTGGACTTGCGGCTCAACCTGGAGAAGTGCGTGTTTGGTGTCCGTTCCGGCAAGCTGCTGGGTTTCCTCGTGTCCCACAGGGGGATCGAGGCCAACCCGGAGAAGGTCAAGGCGATCGAAGACATGAGCCCACCACAAACCCTCAAGGAGATGCAGAAGCTTGCCGGTTGTGTGACTTCACTGGGGCGCTTCATCTCCAAGCTAGGGGAGCGCGCCTTGCCGTTCTTCAAGCTGATGAAGAAGAAGGGTCTGTTCGAGTGGACCCCCGAGGCCGACCTGGCATTTCAGGACCTCAAGAGATACCTGACCAGCCCGCCGGTGATGGTGGCACCCCGTCTTCTCGAGCCCTTGGTGCTCTACCTATCTGCCACACCCCACTCCGCCAGCGCAGCGCTGGTGGCCCTTAGAGAAGAGCACCAGGTCAAGGGCCTACCAACTGGAACCATCAAGCCGGACGAGGCAGTGCAACACCAAGGCGATGCTCCCGAGGCAGCAGTTGCCCCGGCAAGTCATCAAGCCCCTGAGGCCGGAGATCCACAGGAGGCACCTCAGCCCCAGGAAGCCATGGATCCACCAGTACTCCCGCCCTCGTCGAGCACCCGGTGTACTTTGTCAGCACGGTGCTACGAGATGCAAGAGCACGATACCCCATGCCTCAGAAGCTCTTGCTCGCGCTCCTGGTGGCCTCGCGCAAGCTGCCCCACTACTTCCAGGGTCACCCCATCAAGGTCGTCTCGGCTTACCCACTAGAGAGAGTGCTCAGAAGCCCCAATGCCGCGGGAAGAGTCGCCGAATGGAACATCGAGCTACAAGCGTTTGACCTGGAGTTCAGCACAACTAGGGTCATCAAGGGAGCTGCGCTCGCCGACTTCATGGCAGAATGGACCGACACCCCGGAGCTTGGACCACGCGAGGACCGATTCCTCTCGCCAGGAAGGGAAGTGCCAGATGGCTGGGTCATGTACTTCGACGGTGCGTTCGCACGCCAGGGCGCGGGGGCTGGAGATGTGCTCATCTCGCCCACTCAGGACAAGCTTGACTACGCCATGCAGCTCTACTTCCAGCGGGGCGAGAAGGTCTCCAATAACATTGCGGAATACGAGGGCCTCATCACTGGCCTTAAGGATGCGGTGGCCCTAGGGGTGAAACGCCTCACCATCAAAGGCGACTCGCAGCTCCTCGTCAACTTCTCCAACAAGGTGTACGAGCCGAAGGACGAGCACATGGAGGCATACCTCGCGGAGGTACGCAAAATAAAGAAGCAGTTCTTGGGCCTGGAGCTACGGCACGTGTCTGGTGGCACCAACAAGGAAGCCGACGACATCGCCAAGAGGGCATCCAGACGCCTGCCCTAGCAGCCCGGCATCTTCGAGGAACGACTCTTCGAGCCTTCGGCAGCACCTCCGCCTGCGGAACCTGCGCCACCTTAGGAGGAACTCCCCCAGCCACCAGCCTCGGGAGCCACCGCCTGCGGCCCGACCTCGGGAGCGCGCTTGCTCCTAGCGCTCGAGCCTCAGGAGGGGTGCTGGACCGAGGAGTTCAAGACATACTTGGTGCAAGGAGCGCTACCAGAGAAGGAAGCACTACAAAAAAAGACACATCCGTGACATTTTGGGCCGAACGAATTTTTTTCCTGTCATACTTATGACCCCTATGAAGATAATTGTGACAAAACCCGGTATCATCATAGATGTGGTGGGCTCCTACTTCTATGACAAAAAATCATGACAGAAAATGGGCTTTTTGTCCTGGGCGGGCCGGAGACGCAGCTGCATGACATTCTTTGGGCCGTCCATGATGGAAAAAACCGTGGTAGAAGCAAGGTCGAGGAAAAATTCGGCGAGTTCCCGGTTACGGTGGGTGTTCGGGGGCCGAGCGATGCGCATTTCTCTCGTACACGTACGCGCGTGTGCGAGGCGTTGGGCTCTAACTGAACCCGAGCGAGAAATTGGGCTCTAACTGAACCCGAGCGATTGCACTGCAGGCTACGCGTTACTGAACCCGAGCGATCGACCGATGGCTGTTAACTGAACCCGATCGAGCGATTCCTTCGCTACTGCTACTAACTGAAGCCGATCGATGCTGCCTTTGGATGAACAATGAGCGTTGCGGGGGGGGGGGGGGGGGGTTGGATAAACAGTGAGCGGTGGGGGTGGATGAACAGGACCCCGTGGCGTTGCCTCTGGATGAACAGGACCCCGATCGATCGAGCCGGTTGGGGCTAGATGAACAGGACCCCCTGGAGGGTTGGATGAACAGGACGAGCCTGTGGAGGGCTGGATGAACAGTAGACGGTGGAGGGGTGGATGAACAATAGCCCGTGGAGGGGTGGTTGAACAGGAGCCCGTGGAGGGGTGGTTGAACAGTAGCCGGTGGAGTAGCGCGCGGTGGAGGCGGGATGAACAGGAGCCCGTGGAGGCTAGAGGAAGTCGACGGTGGATGAACAGTATCTTGTGGAGGCTGGAGGAGGTCGACGGTGGAGATGAACAGTATCTCGTGGAGTCTCGTTTTGCGGTACGCCACACCCCTCCCGATGAACAGGACCCCCGTTTTGACCGTAGCGCTCCAACACAAGTCCGTTTCATCCGTTTTGCACTACGCCACACCCCTCCCGATCAACAGGACCCCCGTTTCGACCGTAGGAGGTCTGTTTCCTCCATTTTGCGGTACGCCAGACCCCTCCCGATGAACAGGATCCCGTTTCGAACGTGGCCGGTCGAACACAAGGCCGTTTCCTCCGTTCTGCGGTACGCCAGGCCTCGTTTCCATTGCATGTTCGGTCCAAGCCGGTTGGCTCGCACGCGTTCCGTTGCCTCCCGATGAACACGACGCATTCCGTTGCCTCCCGATGAACACGACGCATTCCGTTGCCTCCCCATGAACATGACGATGACACAGTTTCTCCGTTCCGACCTAGCCATGTACACGAGCCCTGGCCGTACGTATGCGCGAGTAGGCGTTCGAGACCCCGCCCGTATGTACGTACGTGGCCGTATTTTCTTTCTTGCACACTGGCCGCTGTACGTACATGTACTTGCTATGTGCGCGCCTCTACTACGACACGTGCGCGCCTCTACATCCACCAGTATGTACGTACACGTCCGCGACCAGAATGACAACGCTACGTACGCATCGACCAGGTGGGTCCCGACTGTCACGCACTTCCTTGCGTGCGAAGATGTAGCTGGTGGGTCCCAGCAGTTAGGGGGGCGAATCGTTTTTTTGCCCGGACGCACTTCCTTGCGTGCGAAGATGTAGCTGGTGGGTCCCAGCAGTCAGGGGGAAATGTTTTTTTCGCGAATACGGTGGCCCGTCCGGTGGGTCCCCGCTGTCAGGTGGAGGAATAATTCTTTTGCGCGTAATAAGGAGGCACTTCCTTGCTGCGGCCGCGGATCCAGCTATCAGCCTCTCCACGTACAGTCCATGTCCGATGGAAGCCGTTCCTTGACCACGTTGACCACGCCGGGCCGAGAGCACCAGGGCGGTGGACGACGGCGAGGCCTAGGAAGGGGACGATGCGGAGCCGGGGAAGACGCGGCAGTGGATGCCCACGCGTAGAGGAGTATGAGGGTTCACTGGTTCGCTGCGGTGTGAGGCTGCCGTCGCCGCAGAATAACTGGGGGTGTGGGTGATTAGAGGGATGGCCTGGCCAGCGGTGGGAGTAGTAGGGGGCGGTGAGGCCTCTGCCGCATCGCAGCCGGCCATGGGAGGCAGGAGCAGGAGGCACGACCGGCGCTGGTTTGGGCGGCTGGAGCAAGAAGACCAGAGGTTGAAGAAGCACTACGGCCGTTGGATGGACATCGTACGGTCACTGGAGCTAGAATCGTGCATATTGACTAAGTTGACAAAGCCCTCCGTCCCCGTCAACTTAGTGGGCCCACAAGTTAGCCTGCCACTATACTGGGTCCCAGCTAGCAGGGGAAGTATTCATTTTTTTGTGCGTAATAAGGAGGCACGTCCTTGCGTGCGAAGATATAGCTGGTGGGTCCAAGCTGTCAGCGGCGGTAACATTTTTTTCGCGAAATATAGAGGCCCTTTCGGTGGGTCCCACATGTCAGGTGGAGGAATCATTATTTTGCGCGTAATAAGGAGGCATTTCCTTGCGTGCGGCCGTGGACCCAGCTGTCAGCCTCTCCACGTACAGTCCACTTGAGATGCATGTCGGTCGTTGACCACGTTGACCAGGCCGCGCCGAGAGCACCAGGGCGGTGGACGGCGGCGAGGCCTAGGAAGGGAACGACACGAAGGCAGGGAAGACTCGGCAGTTTTTTCCCACGCGGAGGGGAGTACAACTGTACGAGGGTTTACTGGTTCGTCTGCCATCGCCGGAGAATAATAGCAGGTGTGGGTGAGTAGAGGGATGGCTAGGCCAGCGATGGGAGTACGGTGGGGCGGTGAGGCCTGCGCGGCAGCACAGCCGGCCGTGGGGAGGAGGGAGCAGGCAGTCCCACCGGCGCT
This sequence comes from Triticum aestivum, assembly GCF_018294505.1. Lineage (NCBI taxonomy): Eukaryota > Viridiplantae > Streptophyta > Magnoliopsida > Poales > Poaceae > Triticum > Triticum aestivum. Next base: position 585,635,450 of record NC_057799.1, on the reverse strand, counting down.
TGTTTGAGCGGCTGGAGCAGGAAGAGCAGAGATTGAAGAAGCACGACAGCCGTTGGATGGAAATCCAACAGTCACTGCTTGTGTGTCAACCTTTTTTTAGGAAAGCCTCAAATCTTTGGAAAACAACATACAACCCATCTGCCATTATTTCTAATAATTTACAGCCCATTTGCTAATTCTTAAGGGTTTTTTTGGAGCCCATATTCTTTTTGTTAGCATTACAGCCCATATTGTGGCCACGGTTAAAAAATTATACGAAATTTTGCATATTTCGGTGCGGTCCGAACTATTTTTAATCCAGAAATTTCGAGTCACATTCAAAATGATTTAAAAAATAAATGTATATCAATATAAAATCCAACAAATTGTCCATGCATAAAAATAAATTCAATTTAAAATCTCGAAATGAAAAAAAGAAATTTCAAACTAATTGCCGGTTTGATGTGTTTTAAAAATGTACAGCCCATTTCTCATTACTGATAGGCCATTTTCTCGGCCAGCCGAATGAAGCTCTCCTCGTCTTGAAAGATTTGCAGCCCAACAGGCCTGACAAAGCGACTTACTTGGCAAATCACAAAAGAATTGGGCTGTGGCCGTGGACCCAGCTGCGGCCGTGGACCCAGCTATCAGCCTCTCCACGTACAATACTCTTTCGATGGAAGTCGGTCGTTGACCACATTGACCACGCCACGCCGAGAGCACCAAGGTGGTGGACGACGACGAGGCCTAGGAAGGGGACAACGCGGAGCCGGGGAAGACGCGGCAGTGGATGCCCACACGGAGAGGAGTACGAGGGTTCACTGGTTCGGCTGCGGCGTGAGGCTGCTGTCACCGCAGAATAACAGGGGTTGTGGGTGAGTAGAGGGATGCCTTGGGCCAGTGGTGGGAGTAGTAGGGGCGGTGAGGCCTCCGTGGCATCACAGCCGGCCACGAGAGGCAGGAGCACGCGGCACGGCCGGCGTTGCTTTGGGCGGCTGGAGCAAGAAGACCAGAGGTTGAAGAAGCACTATGGCCGTTGGATGGACATCGTACGGTCACTGCAGCTAGAATCGTTCATATTGACTAAGTTGACAAAGCCCTCTGTCCCCGTCAACTTAGTAGGCCCACAAGGCAGCCACCCACTATGGTGGGTCCCTGCTAGCAGGGGGTATTCATTTTTTGTGCGTAATAAGGAGGCACTTCCTTGCGTGCGAAGATATAGCTGGTGGGTCCGACCTGTTAGCGGGGGGAACGTTTTTTTCGCGAAATACAGAAGCCCTTCCCATGTACAGTCCACATACATTGCATTATAAGGAGGACCTTTCCTTGCGTGCGACCATGGACCTCGTGGGTCCCAGCCGTCAGGCTCTCCACGTACAGTCCTCTTCCGATGGCTCTCGTATGCTGACCACGCCGCGCCGAGCGCACCGAGGCGGTGGACGACGGTGAGGCCCCAGACTGGAACGACCTGGAGATGGGGAAGACGCGGCAGTGGAGTCGCAGACGGAGAGGAGTGGGAAACTTGACTGGTTCGGGTGCGGGGTGGGCCTACACTCGGCAGATAATAACAGGAGGTGCGGAGTGGAGGGATGGCCTGGCCGTCGGCGGGGTAGCGTTTCGCTGAGGAGCGCAAAACAACGCCGCTGGACGCCGAAGGCTGGAGCAGGCGGTCCCGGCAGCGCTGGGGGAAGAAGACGAGAGATTGAAGAAGAATGTCGGCCGTTGGATGTAAATCCAACGCCTTCTTAGGCTTCGACCTACTGGCCCACATGTCAGCCAGTCCATTTGTTTTTTAGTCCATTTGGTGGGCTGGGTGAAACAATGATGTAGCATCTATGCAGCCCGTTTAAATCCCATTTGCATTTTTCTCGAAATCCGCGGACTTGCTGGGCTGGGTGAAAATATCATGTTGGGCTAGACGGAGAAATTTTATAAAAACATAAACACATGATTGCACGTCTATTACTGCATTGGTCAATAAAATCTTTGCAAGCTTATGTATGCAATCACTAGGAGTTAACTTGCCAAGTTATATATAAACAATTATTATTATTATTTTGTAAGAACTTTCAACTTATGAAATAAAATATCATTTAAATTTGATGAGTTAATAGTACATGGGGTATTATTATTTTTTAGGCTAGACGTGGGACAGTTGAGTTGGTTCTAGGGAAAAGTACTGGGAGAAAACTCAGTTTACATCGAAAAAGAAAGTGGGAGAAAATTCAGAGACCTGCTGGGTCCACCTGAGGAGGGGAATATGTTGGGAGGAAGGAGATTCAAAGCACGGCAGCCGAGTGAACTAGTTTTTTTAACGGACAAGTGAACTAGTTACATACATAAGCAATTAGCCACTAAAAAAGCAATCAGGTTAATGGGTTCTTAAAAGAAATATTTCGGACAAAACAGATAATTACGACACATAGGCTAATGCATGAAACACTCAGATGATAAAGGTGCTTATAAACAGATAAAGTACAACATCTAGACCTTCCTGGCACGCTTGATCATGACGCTGCGGCTGTCCGTGTACTCGTCGGTTACGGGAAGCAGACACGCCCTCATGTCCAAGATCTGCCTGTACATGTCGTAGCATGCGTTTGCGTCCTTGGCCGCGTAGGTTATGTAGGCTAGATTCAGAGGTACCTCCCATGTGTTCAGGTCCTTGGTATCGTTGTCTTCTTTCATGCTGGCGTATCAGGGGTCGATGATGGTCTCGGCGAGGTCAACCATGGAGTCCTTCTCCTGCCCATTGCTAATGATCTTGTATTGCTTCTAGATGTCGACAAGCTTGTTGCACCAGATGGCCGAATCATCGCGTTCTTCCTTCTCTCCACCGTAGCGAAGGTGCAGTCCGCGCTGCCGATGAAACGGGCGAATGCTCCAGAACCTCTGATGGCCCTACAGAAGTGGCAGATGAGAACCTCGTCCCGCACACATACCTGGGCGACGGTGATCCGCTGGTCCCTGTCAGGAGACGAATGGATGGGCACAAGTTCTAGTCCTGCAACCTTGTGCTTTCTCGTCCTGTAGGTACTGCTTGAACTCGGCGAGGCAGAGCTTCACCGAGTCCGGATCATTGGTGTACATCACATTCAACTTGGTGCAGCTATAGGACTGAACGGCGAACTCAAAGGGGAACTCCTTGCTGAAGTCCATATCCAGTAGGATCACCCCTCGGATCGTCATTGGAGTCTCTTCGAGTGAACGAGTGTGTAGGCGGCGGCAGCAGTTCGTTTTTCAGCTCTTGGGGAACTGGATTCAACAGTAAACTGAGTGTGTACAGGCGACAACAGTTACTACCCCTCCCTCGTCCGCTGCACGCCCGGCAGAAGATGCACCCTCGGCGCATTCAAACGCCTCCATTAAGAAACCTACTCCGGCCACACGTCGGTTCACGAGCGGGTCTGTATTGGTACTGTAATAACAGGAGTTAGTGGTCACTTTACTTAAATTTAATTAGCTTTAATAGAAATTTATACTTAAAACAAGCAATGCATTGGCTCGTTCTATCAGTGCCACAGGATCAACATGCACAACAATTAGAATTATTATTCTCAGGACGCACACGATCAGCACATTTGTCGCACTTTCACAAAGATAATACTACCAAGTTTGAACTGTTTGTTATGGTTGTTGTCCTCTGCATCATCATGCCGTGTTTCCCAGCTTGCAAGATTCAGAACCAACAAATAAGATCCAAATAATAAGTACAACAAAGATGCCTACACATCTCATTGATTCCCAGCTTGCAAGATTCAGAACCAACAAATAAGATCCAAATAATAAGTACAACAAAGATGCCTACACATCTCATTGATTCCCAGCTTGCAAGATTCAGAACCAACAAATAAGATTCAAATAATAAGTACAACAAAGATGCCTACACATCTCATTGATTCCCAGCTTGCAAGATTCAGAACCAACCCATTAGAGCCTTTTGATAAAGTGAATATCGGGATTAAATCCATCTTGGCTAGCCATGTCATACAATCGAAGAACTTGGCGAATGCTCTTGACCGTCACAACATCTGTAGTTGAGTATTCCTGTTTGCACAGCACAAACAAGAAGAGCATGATTTCACTTTAATAGTGGCCTCCTTGAACTCAACCTGCAGCTCCACTAGGATGAGGTCTGCCTGGAGTTCCATGATTCAATTCATGCGCCTTTTTCTGCAGTTCACCTGAAATGAAGCAAAGATTGCATCATTCAGCTAGCAAGAAGTACTTGCTCTCGTGAGCTGGCAGGTTCTTCTTTAGTAGTTGCACTAAAATTGAGGAACATTAAGGTTGGCTGTCCGGCTCATGTAAGGTGCAACTATAATTTTCTTATCCTTTTGTGCAGTTCCACTAAAATAAAGTTCCATTGTGGTGACAGTGACGGCTCATCTTGCAAAGGCTAATAAAATGTTGCACGAGATTACCAGCAGAACTTGACGGAGATTTTGGAAACTCCAATCACCATTTTGTGCAGTTCCACCAAAATTGAGAGATGTTGCCCACGTGACATTTTAGTTGAACTGCACAAGACACTCATTCCAAAAAAAGTGTTTTGTGCAGTTCACCAAAAGGTCACAATAGCAACAAGGTGAAATGGATATCCCTATCTGCACAAAAAGATAGAAAGTAAACAGTTGCTGGTCAATAAGAATATACGAAACATATACAAAATGAAAAGAAGCATCTTAATTATGTTCATGGCAATCACGCAAGGACAGTAGAAATTTTAAAACGTCAGCAATGCTTCATGTTACCAGAAGCATTACGATCAACAATGAGATTCCTCAAATATGGGATTACTTTAATGGTGGCATTGCTTGTTTACCAGACACAGTAAATCAACAGCAGCTAAAGAGTTGGTTTAAGGGCATGGGACCGTGGGGACACCAGGACACTCAGCAGCGTAAAGGAGCAACTTACTTATCATACTGGGGAAAACAGCAGGAGTGCCATTTGTAACACAGTTTAATTGCATCTTATCACTGGAGGCATTAGATTAACAATAACACTGGTTAGACATGTCCCTAAGGTAACAGTGTGATCGCTTCATTTTACATGCGCCCTTACATTAACAACAGCAAAAGGTTGGTATAAGGACATGCGACAGTGGACGCATCAGCACAATGTACCTACAAGGAGGCATAAAGTGGTGATGCCGAGTTTGTTCATGCTATGTGAGGGCAGCAAACCTAATCCTGGAGACCTTGTACTATGTGAGGGCAGCAAATCTAATCCTGGAGACCTTTTACTATGTGAGGGCAGCAAATCTAATCCTGGAGACCTTTTACTATGTGAGGGCAGCAAATCTAATCCTGGAGACCTTTTACTATGTGAGGGCAGCAAATCTAATCCTGAGACCTTTTACTATGTGAGGGCAGCAAATCTAATCCTGGAGACCTTTTACTATGTGATGGCAGCAAATCTAATCCTGGACATACTCTGTTGACTTGTCCACCAGCCGCCACTTTCTATCCTTTTTTCAACCAATAATAGATCTGTTCCTTATCCAGTTTGTACTGCGTTTTCCCATTATTTCCCTTTTCAACCAAGAGACCGGTTGGGTATCCGGTCTCTACTACTTTCACCATATTATTTCCTCTTTGAATCAAGTCCTAGATTCATGCTACAACTTTCCCCCCTTTCTTCGTTGTTTGAACAAAGCCCTAGATTCGAATGCATGAAGTAGCTTTACCTCTAATAATACTAAAAATTTAGGTGGCTTTGGAAGAGCTGATGGGAGTAGAAAAAGATGCACATGCAGACACGTGGGGAGCTGGGGCAGTAGAGCAAGGCCGCTTTCGAAGAACTTATACCTGAGGGTCGCCGGGATGTCGGCGGCGGCAGGTCGGATCTGCGGATAAGATGGCAGGGAGGAAGAAGGGTCGGAGGACCTCCCGAGCCGGCGCTGTGTCGGAGAGAACCGCACGGGCAGAGGATCGGGCCCCTCCGGCAGCTGTGGGTTTCCTCCCTCGGCGGCGATGACCGCATGAACGATGCACCTTTTAGTCCTCTACACACACCGGCCGAAGGGATCCGGCCGGATCTGTGACCAGCGGTGAGCAGAGAGAAAATGTCGCTACCGCTGTCTTGTTTATATCTGGAGAGGATGAGAGAATGAAGAGAGCAACCCTAGTAAAGCAAGCGCTCAGGCCCCTGCGTACATATATAGTGGAGTGATTATCTTGTTCTCTCCACAACAAGCGTTTCAATTTGTGTACGTGGCATTAAAGAAAAGAAACTCTCTATTTAAGGTGACTACTGTATGACTCCTACTTACTACTAGTAGTACTAGTATTGTTCACTTGTGCTCCCCGCCCCTCCATTCATTGAACAACCCCACGGGTGAATAAACATACAGTAAGTACTGTATTTATATAGAACGAACAAGCTCGAACTATTTTCGCGTAGTTAAAAGTTGAGGGCGGGGCTTTTCCCGGGCAGTACGCGCGGCAGTTTTCGGGTAGGCGGTTTGACAGAGAGGCGAGGAGGGTGAGCGAGTGGCGGATTCTCAAACATACTGCTGGAAAGGTCGGGCTGTGCGATTTGACGGCGCGTTACTGCTGGAAAGACTTGTGATATGACCACTCACTATAGTCATGAATTACTGGCGCTCCGACCGGGGTGATGCCCCCCTTCCGTTCCGCGCTCTAATCTGGTGCATGACACGTCGACCCGGATGCTGGCTCTCCCACATGTCGGAGTAGTAAGAAGGAGCAAAGAATGATGCGGTATATACTAGTACTACTACTACTCAGGTCGGAGGAGTGCGAACCACGGCAGCCCAGTGAACCAGCAGTGCGAACCACGGCAGCCCAGTGAACCAGCAGTGCGAACCACGGTAGCCCAGTGAACCAGCAGTAGAAAACAATGTGGTGATATGGCCATAAAAAACAATGTGCTACGGTCCACACTGTAGCATGTACAGTAACACTCCTCTTTGTTTGGATCCCTGAGTTAGAGCTAGTTTGGGTTGAAATAGCCTCAAATTATCGAAACAAGAGGGGTTAGTTTGAGCTAGTTTGCTCTAACCAGCTAAAAAAACTAGCCCGGTGGAGAGGTTCTAATTGGGTTAGTTATCCTCGGGCCCACTAAAAGAGAACTAAAAAAATCTCCCCTGCCCGCACCAGATCGCTCCCCCCTCTCGCACGACTCCTCTCTGTTCCCCATAGGGCCGCCCGCCCAAGCGCCGCTCGCCCTCTCTCTCCTCCGGCCGCCCTCTCCTTCCGGCCTCCGCCGCCCTACTCCGGCCGCCCTCTCCCTCCGGCCTTCGAAGGTCGCCCCGCTCCCCCTTCACCGGTCGTTTTTCTCCCTCTGTCGTGCGCGGCGGCGGCGCATCTACCAGGGAGGTCGCGAGAGGGGTGAGTTTGTTCGTTCCTTCTCTGTCTCACAGCCATATCATTGATCTTGCTCGCTCTAGCGCTAATTCTGATTTGGAAAAGTAGATCCTGATCAAACTTGGTATAGATTTGTGGTGCACGCATGGAATTGTTTGATGCTGCTTGAGGAGGTAATAAATCTTTCTAGAGGCCCAAAGATTCAGTTCACCTTTCTAGGTATTTCAGTTTCAGGCTTGCATTATTTCTAGAGGCCCAAAGATTCAGTTCACCTTTCTAGGTATTTCAGTTTCAGGCTTGCATTATTTCTAGAGGCCCAAAGATTCAGTTCACCTTTCTAGGTATTTTAGTTACAGGCTTGCATTATTTCTAGAGGCCCAAAGATTAAGTTCCCAGTCGGCGGCAAGCGGCCCTGCTACCCATGCCGGTGTCGACCTCAACTCGCAAGGGCCGGCGTCGGAGGGGTTCCCGGGGCTTGGGCTCTACAGAGCCTTCCTCCAGAGCGACGATGGCGAGCTCCTCCCTCGGTGCGTGAGGGGCTCCGGGCTCCCTCCCTATCGTGAATGACTTCCGTGATGAGTTAGCTCATGCTTTGTTTCATGGAGTGTTTTTTTGTGAAGCTTGATTGACGACTTGTATGTTTAAGTGGGATATCTCATTTGTATGGACAAAGTAAAAATTATCATGTTTTGCATGCTTGATTTGTAAAGATGGTTCGTTTATGTCAATTGTGAGCGGGAGGAGGCCACAGAAGAGCCGGCCACACCAAATCCGGCAGGAAATAGGGTCCAAAGTAGTCAAATGATTGAGAAAGAGCATTTATTGTCAATCTAACCCTGCCATCCATACACCTCTTTGGTTTAGAGTTAGTTCAGGGTTAGAATCTAACTCTAACCTCTAACTGAGTTAGAGTTCTCCTCGTCTCGGTTCATCGCCATCATACTTTCCCCATTCCTGTGTTTTCAGTATCCTGCGAATCAAAGAGGCCCTTTTTTGCGGGAAAAATCAAAGAGGCCCTTAGACTGGTTTAGGTCCGGTCATTTTTTATAAACGTGTTATGTCCAAAATTTAATGAACGTGCTCCGGTTTCTACGAAAATAATCCGGTTTCATGTAGTAATTCATTCATTTATTTATTCTTCTGCGGGGGGTTTGCATGTAATTCGTGAGGTCTGAAATGTAAAGTACCCCGGCATATGCTCCGAGTCGTGCATGCACTACGACCCAGATGCTCTATGTCCCACATGTCGGCGAATGGGAGCACGTGGAAATAGCCTAGGAGTACATATAGGAGGATAAATGCGTGAAAAATATGTACTGTGAAGCGTAGCTGCGGTTCGAAAAGGAGACCTAAAGTGATGACAGCTATAGGTCGCACGCACCCAACTAGTGGTACTAGACATACGACTAATTTTTCCCTCAAAAAAAGAGGCACGAGTGCTCAGTACTCCTATTCTATAAACACGAGTCCCATCTGACAACAGCGTCCGTGCTACAGCTAGCTCTCCTCCCTCGTTTCTCTCTTCTAATTCTAAACTCGGCCGACGCCCGGTGGGCGGGGTGGGTTTGCTCAACTGCGGCCCCACCTCACAGTGAAAACGTTACGACTGGAATAAAAATGCCATATACTCCCTCCGTTCCTAAATATAAGCCTTTTTAGATACTATTTCAAATGGAATACACATACAGATGTATGTAGACATAGTTTAGAGTGTAGATTCACTCATTTTGCTCCGTATGTAGTAGTCACTTGCTGGAATCTTTAGAAAGACTTATATTTGGGAACGGAGGGAGTACTATACTAATAAAACATTAAGGCCACGAGGCGATGCAGTGCTGGTTACAGGAGGCAAGAAGAAGAGATGCATCCATCGACGACGTCCACCTCCTCGACTCAGGGCGCCGGCCCACCGAACGGCGCCTAAGTAGCAGCGGCTTTCGTGGCCAGGTCGACGTGCTTCTGAACAATGGCGTCCAAAGATTCCAGCCGCTGGAAGAAGGCCAACGTCTTTCTGTCCTCGCTTGCCTTGTAGTGGCCTATGTAGACGATTTCCTCGTAGACGTGGATGTGCAGGTCGACGGTTTCTTGCATGGCGAGGCGCTGCGCGGCGAGCGCGGCCTCGAGGTGCACATTCTTCGTCGCGACCTCCGGCACCTGCAGGGCCACCAGGGCTTGAAAGAGTTCGTCACCATGGAGGCCGATGAGGGTGGCAGGCAATGAGGAGCCTGGGCGCGCGGGCTGGAGCAGTACGGCAAGGTCGTCCGCGCGCTTCTTGACGGCGGTGAACTTGCGGATGGAGTTGACCATCATGTCGTCCATGCGAGAGGCGAAGCCGGCGTCGGCGAGGGCTACGATGCCGGCGGTCGCCAGCACCGTCTGGAAACGCTGCGCGGTGCGGGGCCGCAGGCCGGCGCCTTGGATGATTTGGCACAGCCGACTGCCGCTCGCGTCCATCGCCTCCATAGGTGCTTGTGGCTTCTGGTCACTTGGTCTTGGATTGGAGTGAGCAGTGTTGCGCAGAGACTTGGGAGTAGATGGATTGGAGTGGTGGGGCGCCTTTATTATATGAGAGTCCAAACTCTGTTGCATTCACATCGTGCTGGCTCTATTCTGCTTCTCCAATTAATTCCCTCTGCATGTATATGAGGATGCATCATTGACCGTTCAACGTCTCGGGAACCGCTACCCTCTCCCTCCTTGGCATTCAAGCACCTATGGACCCGTCGACGACGAGGTGCCTATGGTGACTTCGTAAATTTCAAGATGATAGTGTCGTGCGTGTGTGCGTTCATAGGGGTGAGTGTATGCGCGTGTATATGAGCGCTTGCGTCTGTACTGTGTCAAAAAAACGTAAATGCATGTCAAAAAGAGACTAGTCAGTATACTCAATATTGTGCACCTCGGAGAGGAAAACGATAGGATAGAACTACGTATTTATTTACGGTGCAGATTCACTCATTTTGCTCCATATGTACTCCGTCTCGGTGTAGTCTAGTCACTTGTTGAAATCTCTAGAAGGGCAAATACTCCTTTCTGGTTTACAGGGCTATACTAGCAAGTAGTTGTACGTACTAGTACAATAGTGGGCTCACATAGCAATTTTGTCTCATGCAAGAGCCTGGCTATATGCGTGCTCCAATGTTCGCAACTGCACGTTCGGTTTGCGCTTGGCTCTTCGCCTCTTCGAGAAGACGAACAATGATGTTACTACTACTGCTTCTACAGTGTCGAATCCACTGCTGCATGTCCGTCCACCGCGAGCGGGAGGGATAGCTTGTTGTAGAAGTACTACTAAGCAAAAGCTGTCCTCGTTTGCGAGCAACCGCGCGCATGGGCGAGGGAGAAGGCGTGTAGTAGTAAAATCAAGCTTCTCCTCGTTGTACGAGTTGACGCGACACATCATAGCACTGGCCCCACATGCTTGCCTCTAAACTTGGCTGAAAGACCCGCAATGTACAATATATTTGCTGCAACCTCTAACATTTACCCACCACAAATTAAAATATATGTGGCCGTATGCATCGTTCTGATGCAGAGGCCGGGGAGTCCCCCCTTTTCAAAAAAAAACAAATTAAAATATATATTCCTGTCTTGACCAGATGAGCGTGCAAACTACAATCACCAGGGTGACAGGTAGGGCCAGAAGACTATTTTAATTTTTTAAAAAGCTTCGAGACGGCCACATAGCATGGAGCCGACCCCAACGATTTTAAGCTTACAGGCACGGTACACGCTATCCTAGACTACTCTACACATGAAACTGCCACACGAGCGTCCGGGCTGCGCTTGGCTCTTCGCCTCTTCGGGAAGTCGAACAATGATGGAGTACTACTGCACTGGAGGAGTACTACAGTACGCTTCTGGCCATCTGACACCGATTGAACTGCTGCATGTCCACCGCGTGCGGGAGGGAGAGCGTGAAGCGAAAGCTTCTCCTAGTCTTGCCAGCCACCACGCTCATGGGCGAGGGAGGGACGCTCCTGCCTTTGCGTGTATGACAGGTGGGCCCGACAGGTGGGTGGCCAACCTGTCATACAGCCAAAGGCAGGTGCAGTTAAGTCCGCGAGGGAGAGGATAATCAAACTTCTCGTTGATGTACGAGTTGACGCGACACATCAAAGCACTGCACTCGATATATTTCAATAATTTGCGTTTACCGATGCATTAATTACAACGCATGCATGCATGCCGTGACTCTCCTTTTGATACTTGCATGTGTTGATTTAATGCACCTTGAAGTAGTATAAAATATGTGACGGTAAAGCTTTGTAATGCCCCGGCCCAAGTCGAGAGATGGTTGTGCACGAGGAGGGCGAGATCATGCAGACGGAACAGGACCCGACGATGGAGCTCTCTAAGGTCTCGATGGACCTCACCGTGCTCCACTGCCCCTTGTGCCTCCGCCCCTTGACGCCTCCAGTGTATGAGGTTCGAATACACCTCGTCCGTTCGGCTGATTGAGCAAGGTGCAGGTTTCTTGATTGATGTGTTGTTCGATTGATTTCTGCAGTGCAAGGGAGGGCACCTGGCCTGCGCGGACTGCCGCGTCGAGCGCCCCGGGAACCAGCGGCAGTGCCAGAAGTGCGAGCGCGGCGGTGGCTTCGACGTGCGGAACACGGCGGTGGACTCCGTCCTTTCGTCGGTGAGGGTGGAGTGCCCGCACGAAGGCTGTGGGCTCTACGTCACTTACCACAAGCTCGCCGATCACCAGAGCGTGTGTCCGCTCGCGCCCTGCAAATGCCCCGTGCCCGTCTGCGGCTACGAAGGCCCGCCGCCGGCGCTCTACCACCACATCAGCACCGCGCATCCCATGCCCGTGCACAGGATCCAGCTGCAAGTGCCACTGTCGGAGCCACGACTCTTGCTGTTCGCGGAGGAGGACGGCCGCGCGTTTTTCTTGGTCGGCGGCGTGCTTGACATCGGCGCGCCTATCGCCGTGTCGGTTGTCTGCATCAGAGCGGGGGCGTCCCCACTGCCGCACTACGTGGCCAAGCTGTGGGCGAACGGCCCGCCGGGGGAGCCCAAAGGCACGACCGACGCCGTCAAGGTGGAAATGGAGGTGACAAGCAGCAAGGATCCCGGCGACGTCGACGTGCAGGAGCTGACCTTCTTCACAGTTCCGCCCAAGCTGCTGGCCGGGGCTAAGCTGGTGTCCCTCCACATTCAGATTGACAAGCTCACGTCCTAAATGTTTCTACAGTGCCTTCTGTTTATCTTAGTAATATGCTAATATAGGGATTACCTCGGTCTACTTTAGCTTAAGAAATGGTGGGTTTTGGTGGCGATGCAGCAATTACTTCGACATCAGATCAGTAATTTCCAACAGTCGAACGGATATTTTGTGTCTGTTGGATATAAAGTTCCTTTGGGTAAGAAGTACTACTTGTCATCAAAATGGATAAAAGGAGATGTATGTAGACGTATTTTAGTTCTAGATACGTCCCTTTTTATCCATTTTGATGACAAGCACTCCCTCCGTTCCACAATACATGCCTTCCATTTGTCAAAATATAGATGTATCTAGACATGTTTTAGTATATAGGTACATCCATGATAGAGCCAATCGGATGGTTGAGAACACTACAATTCGTAGCTACAGATGCGTGTGTGACTCCCAGATGCAGAGGCCGGGGGTCATCATCCTCCTTTTCGAGAAAAAACAGACGCGTGTGTGAGAGGACGAGTGCGTGCGTGCACCTCTTCTCTTCCTGTATAACGTACTAAACTCAGAGTACAAGTTTTTGTGGGTGGCACGATGGTGCGTGCGAGAAGTCCTGAGAGATAGGTTTAATGCGTCTGAAAAAAGACTAGCCTATAGCTCGCCACGCGGCTATTCCTGTCGAACGCCCCATTAACCGTAATATATGTATACGACGGTGCCAGTTATTGCACGTACACAGCAGTAGAAAAGAACTACTCCATCCGGGAATAGTGCCGCACTTCGAAACTAGAACCGTCAATAAATTTTGAGCTTGCGTCTCGTCACATTCCAAATTACTCCATGCTATATTGAATTGCAAACCTGTTCACACCGATCACAACCTAAACAGTTTCCCACTTAGGAGCGTATTAGTACCACGCTATATTGAATTGCAAACCTGTTCACACCGATCACAACCTAAACGGTTTCCCACTTAGGAGCGTATTAGTACTCGGTTATAAATACTAGTATGCCAAGATGACTGCACATTCCTCCTCAACTCCTCATCCACAAAAACAAACAAGTCATTCAGCATCCTTCCCTTGCGTCTGCCATGGCCAGCGTGAGTTCTGGGTCGAGAGATTGCCACCAGGGAGAGGCGAGCATGGAAGCGGAAGCACGAGAGATGTCCCGCCTCGCTGCGAAAGCAGCCGACATGTCCCGCCGCGCGGAAGTAGCAGCACAGAGGTCCGCCGCGCCGCTGAAGCAGCACGGAGGTCCCGCCGCGTCGTCGATGCAGCAGACTGGTCCGGCCGCGCCGCGGAAGCAGCAGAGATGTCCCGCCGCGCCGCGAATGCAGCAGAGATGTCCCGCCGCGCCGCGGCGGCCTGGGAAAATTTCTCGCGGGCAGGCGACGACTGTTACAGGCGCATGCATGCGATCGTCCATAGCCAGATGGATCAGATCTCGGCTGGGCGAGGTTGCAGGACGACATGAAAGCCTCGTTTGAACAGGCTACCGACGTCATCCACAACTAAGGGAGGGCAATGAGAGGCTCCGGGCCGAGCGCGACCTGCTGAGGGCGAAGATCGTCCGAAGTGCAGACCAGCAGGAGGAGACCAGTGCCTTGTTGAAGAGGACCGGCGTCATCGTCAAGAAACTTATGGACGAGAATGACATGCTCCGCAACGAGCGCCAAAGGCTGGTGGAGGAATCCGTGGATGTTCTCAAGCAGCGTCTTGAGGACACGAAAGAGCTCATCGCCGCTCGCCGCGGAGACTAGTTCCTGCGGCCTGCAGCAACGCATCTAGAAAGTAGAGATCAGCGAGCCAGATCCTTGTCTTCCTTCTTCTTTTGCCCTTGTGTATTTCGGGCGTAGCCGCATGTGGCTTTTTTAATTATCTTTCTAATTATGTAAGACAATTAATCGTCCTTATATATTCATCAGTCTTGCTATAAGTCGCAGTAGATGCTATATAGGTCCGTCGGATCTTACATCAAGATCCGTGCTTTCAGATTTTCTTTTTTCTCTCTTAAATCTCAGTCGAGTGAGACATAGCCACGCCATTAAACAGAGGCTCGGGCGCCATTAATGGAGACCTTGGGAGAGAGGTGGACGGCAGATGGAGGTCAAAGGGCTCTCCTCCCGATAAGCACGCGCAGGGGTCTGATCGCACGCCTCTCGTACTCAAATAGCTACCCTGCACGGCGCCTCCTAGCTAATAAAAAATGGGGACGCGTGGCGGCACGTAAATGGTAGTAAATAGAACGCCCACGGTTTCAATAATACTTGTGTTTCCGATTGTAACGTGACAACACTTGTTCCAAAATGACTTTGTTGATTGTTAATGTGTGCGCCTTCGCAAATCGGACTGCAAAATTACCACAGCATGTTGGTGCCATGTCATGGCACCAAGCCAAGTTTCATTATTTTCATGCGTGTTTTGGATTTACAGGAATTAAAAAACTAAGTTTCTCAATGTTTCCAGCCCAGCCACGACGCCCAGAATTTTGAATTTCATTCCCATTTCTTGCATGGAACCTAGAAATTTACCCGAGGACACACATGTGATTTTTCAACCAACTTTGGTGCACTGGAACATGTGCTTGTATTTCAAATTTGAATTATGCACACAAAGGTGACACGTTCCCTCCCAGAACCACGAGCCTTCTTGAGAGAAGCTCCGATTTGCAAGAAGCTTATACCAAAATTTGTTCCTATTCGGCCAATTTTTTTACCACGGCATGGTACTACCATGACATGACACCATGCCAAGTTTCATGATTTTAAAACCAAGTTTCTCAATGTTCTCGACCGAGCCACGATGCCCAGATGTTTGAATTTTATTCTCATTTTTTGCATGGGACCTAGAAATTCACCCGAGGACACAAATGTGATTTTTCAACCAACTTTGGTGCACGGGAGCATGTGCTTGTAGTTCAAATTTGAATTATGCACATTAAATGACCAAAAACTCAATTAATGTGTAAATAAGGCCAAACGAAGCCGGAATAATTCCAAAATTTAACAGGGCACTCATGTAGTTCTATGTTGCCTTTGTAAATAAACTCAAGGGGGACAGCGTATATCGTTTCGCACTCAAAGGTGGCACGTTCCCTCTCAGAACCACGAGCCTTCTTGAGAGAAGCTTCGGTTTGCAAGAAGCTTATACCAAAATCTGTTCCTATTCGGCCAATTTTTTTACCACAGCATGGTAGTACCATGACATGACACCCATGCCAAGTTTCATGATTTTCAGACGTGTTTTGGATTTACAAGAATTTTAAAACCAAGTTTCTCAATGTTCTCGGCCGAGCCACGATGCCCAGATGTTTGAATTTTATTCTCATTTCTTGCATGGGACCTAGAAATTCACCCGAGGACACAAATGTGATTTTTCAACCAACTTTGGTGCACGAGAGCATGTGCTTGTAGTTCAAATTTGACTTATGCACATTAAATGACCAGAAACTCAATTAATGTATAAAAAACGACAAACGAACCCGGAATAATTCCAAAATTTAACAGGGCACTCATGTAGTTCTATGTTGCCTTTGTTAAGAAACTCAAGGGGGGGGCAGCGTATATCGTTTCACACTCAAAGGTGGCACGTTCCCTCTTAGAACCACGAGCTTCCAAATCGGCCCAATTTTTTACCACAACATGTTAGTGCCATGACATGACACCATGCCAAGTTTCATGATTTCCAGGCGAGTTTTGGATTTACATGAATTTAAAATCTAAGTTTCTCGATGTTCTCGGCCGAGTCACGACGCCCAGATGTTTGAATTTCATTCTCATTTCTTCCATGGGACCTAGAAATTCAACCAAGGACACACATGTGATTTTTCAACCAACTTTGGTGCACCGGAGCATGTGCATGCAGTTCATATTTAGATTATGCACATTAAAAGTCCAGAAACTCAATTAATGTATAAAAAGGCCAAACGAACCCGAAATAATTCCAAAATTTAACAGGGCACTCATATAGTTCTATGTTGCCTCTGTAAAGAAAATCAGGGGGGAGGCAGCGTATATCGTTTCGCACACAAAGGTGACACGTTCCCTCTCGGAACCACGAGGCTTGTTGAGAGAATCTCCGGTTTTGCAAGAAGCTTATACCAAAACTTGTCCCAATTCAGCCAAAAATTATACATATGAAAACAGGGTTTAGATTATCCCGAACATCTCGCTACCTAGACCAATAATGTACTATGATTTGAATTCAACATAAAATGGATACAAATATTTGAATTGGAGAGCGTATGGTACATGTAGTTCATAGTGAAATATGATTACTGCTATATGCATGTTTTTTGTTATCAAGATAATATTTAAATTATTGTATAACTTGACAACAATCGTATTCAAATAAGGAAAATTGATTCAAATTTAGTCCATATGGTAGACGACAATATATATGTTCACATGGTGGAGTAAAATGTTCATATATGATGGAAGATCAAAATGTACGACTACATCAATTATAAACCGCAAGGTCACCTAACGATATATTCGAATTCAACATAACGTGGATTCAAAAATTGAAATTCGAGATCCTGGCATTTGTAATCATATAAAAAGGGACATTACTCTTTCTTTTGGTGGGAATTGATTTGTTTTTTGTTGTTGTTGAGGGAAGTGCGAATCGATTTGGTACTGTGCAGGGTAATCTTGTTCTCCCGATTTTTTTACATTTTTCTTGTAGTTTTTTCAATGGCATCTATAGCAATATAGTAAAAGGGGACATGACTCTCTTGTGTCTTGTATGAATTGTTTTTTTACACGTTAAGTTTGTTCTGCCGAACAAGGAATCCGCACCTTGTTATCCCGAAATTTTCAAGCTCGAGTATCTTTTGTCTCACCTGCTTTGAAACTCCCGCCTCTTCAACCCGCGCCGCGCCTTGTTATCCCGAAATTTGACGCGCGCGAGAACTCCCTCCTCATCCGAAATCGGTCCCGCAGCCCAGACACGCGAAATCCCCCTTCTACCCCTCAGCCGGAAATGAAGCTCCACGTCGCGGTGTCAAAACCGGTGGGGGTACGCTGGTAACTTACCCTACATTTCGGACAAGCGCGTCCCTAAGCTTGGCTCCCCCTCCCCCTTCGCCCCCCATTCGTACACCGAGGCCGCCAAAACCCGCGAAACCCCACGCTCCTCCGTCGGCCTCCCGACCGCCGCCCAGCCGGAGACTCTTCCCCGACTACGTCGTCCACCGCAACAGCTCGCCGTCCCTCATCCACCGCACCGGATGAGGATCCGTTATCGATCTCGTCGTCCCGACGGATCAACCTCCCCATCCTCCACCTCCAAGGAGCTGCCCCGACGTTCGCCTCGTCTATCGCGCCACCTCAATCCCCACAGCGCCGTCTTGACCTGCCCCACCGGAACCGCAGCACCCTCACCAATTCCTCCGATGAAGCCGAGGCCAACTCGGCGCCACCAAGGAGGTTCTGCACTCACCGCTGCATTTTATCTTTTATTCGATCTCACGGGGCTGCCGGTGCTCGATACCGAGCAGACATGGCGGGTCTCCATCGACGGCGCCGTCGCCGGCCACATCATCCACGACGTCTCTCCCCCATGTCGTTGCTTCCTCGGCGGCGACTTCCACAACGGCACTAGCTGCAGCTGCTCCGGCTCTCGCTCGCGCTGCGGCTCTGTTCTTGCTGTCGGTCGCGCTGCTGCACTGCTCTTGCTTTCGTTCGTGCTGCTGCTCTGCTCTTGCTCTCGCTTGCGCTGCTGCTGCTGCTGCACGACCTCCGGCAGCTACAGGAGTTGCTGCTTTAGCACTCGCTCGCGGTGCTACTGCATGACTTGCTCTCTGCTAGTGCGTTCCCTGCTCGAGCGTCTGCTGATTTAGATCACTGCTTCTCTGCTACTAGTGCTCGAACGCCCTAAACATCTATTGCAATGCTCTGCTACTAGTTCAATCAGTTTCGACAGTAAAATTCAGTTTCGACTGTAAAGTTCATTTTCTTCAGTTAAGTTCAGAGTGAACAGTACTTACAGCATCTGTCGGAGCGGCCGTGGCGCGGCTGATGCGTTTTACATCTAGCACTTTTTGGTGATGTATTTTACATCATCTATTGCAGATGATATTAGGGTCCCACTTCAGATTAACGTTGTCTGTCTTGTCCTGCTTCAGCGTCGTCGCCGTACACCTTACCGGAGCTGCTCCAACGACGGAACCGTCCATCACAGCGGAGCAGTACCCTCGGCGCCGTTTCCAGAGGCCTCGGATCTTCTTCCCCGCCTCCGACAGTCACACCAGCATCATCACCATCCTCCACGTCCAACCCAATGATGCTGAGGTCCACAAGGCTATGCCAAAGAGGTTGTACACTCGTCGCATCACTTTGTTACTCTGCATTCATGTCGATCCCTCAGGGATCCTTTGCTATGGAACTACTATTCGTGCAAATCTGTTAGAAGGAGTGGAGCAAAGCAAAACTAGAGGATTTTTTCCTTTGGTGTCTCTTTCGAAGAAAAAACGTAGGAATTTTATTCACTTGGACGTCCTTTTCAAATTAATATGCATGAAGAACAGAACTAATTGCATTACTGGCATAATAAGATTCTTATTTTTTCATTTTCACGTGGTTTGACTTTAATTTGACCATGTTTCTCCATTCCTGTGTTCTTCCAATTCATGTGAACCAAACACCCAGGTTGACTGAAATCCTATGTTTCCAAATGCTCTGTTTTGCACGTGCATTCCTATCCTATTCCTGTGTTTTTCCTGTCCCTGCGTTTATAGAATCCTCCAATTCTAAGGAGCCCTTACAGATTTACTTCATTTTCAGATAGGCGTCAAAGAAAACTCTGTGTGTTATGTCCTGCTCCTGCCGTGCCGTCATCCACCCCACCTGAGGTGCACCATCGACAGAAGCGTTCACTGCAGCAGAGATCCCCCTGCAGACTTTCTTTCGCCGCCTCAGATCATCTTCCCCGTTGCCGGCAGCCACGCCAACTGCATTACCATCATCGACTGAGCAGATGAACCTGAGGACTACACAGTTCCGGAAGAGAGGTCGCAGTCTTTCGTGTTTGCTTACGTTATACATCGGTTATTATTACCTGCTACTTTATCGTTCAAACTTGAGTTTTGAAATGCCCATGGGTCTCATATCGAGCCAGCAACGAATAGTATCTGTCTACTATCTGGTTCATCTGGGGTCTTCTATGTGGTTCATGTTGGGTGGGCAACAAACAATAGATGATCCATTGTCTATCTTTTTAAACTGAAGCTATAATCTACCTGCTATCATTAGTTTTGGATCCATCCACTCGTTTGCTACCATCAGTCTTGATTTTTGCATGCACCCCTTAGGCCTTACAAAATCTAACTATTTTTTTATTATGCATGTCAGATATTGTACACAATCGTACTGAACATGTAGAGAAAAAGAGAAGACCGTTGCGTGGGAATATAATGTCATGCAGACGCCGCTCCATGGTGGGCGAAGTGGCCCCCCTCCTGCATTTCCAGATTGTATTCCAGAGGAAGATAACTGTTCAGATGGGGATTCAGAAGGAGCCGACCACGCCTGTTTACCACCTGAGGTGTTTGCTCTAACCTGGCATGCTGATGTTGGTCATATCATGCATATGGCGCCTTGCATTGCTTACATTATACATCTTATATGTCATCAGCTTAGTTTAGATTTGCTTTGTGTGAATGCCACCTGTTTGGTTTCTATATCATACTCCCACCATTCCTAAATATTTGTCTTTTTAGAGATTTCAACAAGTGACTACATACGGAACAAAATGAGTGAATCTACACTCTAAAATATGTCTATATACATCCGTATGTGGTAGTCCATTTGAAATCTCTAAAAAGACAAATATTTAGGAACGGAGGGAGTATATGGGAATTATGCAATGCCATCTTCTTTAGCCAGGCATCATATACGTGAATCATGCAATGCCATCCTGTTTAGCCAGTCATCGTATATGTGAATTGTATCGTGCCATATTTTTTCCATAATGTATTCCATTTGTCAACAATGTTTATACATTCATCTACTCTTCCTGTGCATCAGCCATTTGAGTCGGTCATGGGAAAATCTGGAGTGAAAACAAGGTCTTCTGAGCAGTCAGTGCTACCTGTCGATGCAGATTTCTTGCTGGTTACAGATAGCTCCTCAGAGGAGGATTCAGAGACAGATGACCAGTCGTATCCCCCCCCCCCGAGGTGCATGCTCTAACTTGGCTGGGTTATATTGCTCATATCATGCATATGGTGTCTTGCATTGCCATGCCATCTGCTTAGATTAGACATGCTTTGTGTGAATGCCTCCTGTTTGCTTTCTATATCAGATATGTGAATTATGCAATGCCATGTTTTTCAGCCAGTTATCATATATGTGAATTATGCACCGCCATGGAGCCAGGCATCATATATGTGAATTATCTCATGCCATCTTTTTTTCATTACGTATTCCATTTGTCGACAATCTGTGTATATTGAACTACTCTTCATGTGTATCAGCCATTTGAGCCGGTTATGGAAAAATCTGGAGTGAAAACAAGGTCTTCAGAGCAGGCAATGGTACCTGTTGAAGCATATATCTCGATGGTTACAGGGAGCTCCTCAGAGGAGGATTCAGAGACAGATGACCAGTCCTATATCCCACCTGAGGTGTATGCTCTAAGTTGCAATGTTTATATTTCTCATATGATGCATATGGTGTCTTGCATTGCTTAGTTTAGACATCATATGCACAATATTGAATTCCATCTGCTTAGTTTAGAGATCATACATGCGAGTGCCAGCTGCTTAGTATATGAATCAATTATGTCAATTATATCATGCCATCCTGTATACTTAGACAACATGTATGTGAATTATTTCATCCCAACCTATTTTAGAAAGACATCATATAGTTTTGTCATGTCATCCTGTTTAGGTACTCATCATATGTTGAATTATGCCATTATATCCTGTTAAGTTATCCATCATATATCTGAAACTGTGTCATGCTATCCTGTTTAGTTAGGCATCATATATGTGAAATTGTGTCATGCTGTCCTGTTTGGTTAGACAACATATATGTGAATTACCACATCTGTCTATCATACAATGTCTGTACGTTCAATTTCTTTTCTTGTTTATCAGCCATTTGAATTGGAGGGGGTGATGGCAGTATCTAAGGGAGCAAAAACCCGTTCTTCACAAAAGACAGTGCTACCCGTCGATGCAGATAGAACCATGGTTGTACTGGCCCACAAACTAGCCCCACCACACATAATCGAGACTCTTCCAGATTGCACACTTACACCGTTGGGCAGAGAACCAGCTACAACCCATCTAACCGCAACCCCAGCGGATAGTAACCCACTTCTAGTTGACAAAGCACCATGTCCACCACAGAGTACCCCCACACGAGCAGTTTGTAAAGCTACTGCAGTGCCCAAAGCACGAAGACCACCACAGCTAACCCAAACTCCACGTTTAAAGCAGAAGAGCAACTGTTCTCAGGTCAGATTCCGTAGCTATGGTCCATACTCCTTTGCTGTTGCATCACTGTATTTACTCATACCAACTACTTTCGAATTTGAAGGATCCAATTGAAACTCCAATGGCGCAACAGGTATGTTTTAAACCTATTTCTTTAACTGGATTGCTGTTCTAACTTCTTGCTCTATGTTGATTTCAGTTTAAGTTGTATAAACAGTTATGTTCTCATGTGATGCACATTACAAGTGCTGCCAATGCTGTGTAGTTTCTCACACTTATATTCTGTCTATGCTGCTGTGTCTTAAAAATATATGAGTTGAACTGTGTCTCTATCTTGATTAGGGAACATAAACTAGAATGATATGGACAATACAGTGACCATAGTACATAGATATATGTTTGTTTCATGCTGTTATCCTGTCCACCTTACTACTGAACCGGTTTACCAAAATGAGTTTCGTATACTACAAGCTAAACCTGTGATGTGTCTGCTTGTTTCTCTTGTAGTATGCAAACAGAATATTGGAGAAGAGCACCCCACTATGCAATGGTAGAGAAAGTAATGCAGATAAGGTTCAAGATAGTGAGACAACCCTGTTGGTCTCCAAGAAAGGTGATAAAAACGATCTTGTAGACAGTGAGAAAACCCCACAGTCCTGCGTTGATGTAGTGTTCGAGTTACTGGCCAGTACCGCTGGCACAAGCTCTTCGAACTCGCTGCCTGAATCACTTCGGCTTCTTCAGTCTCAGCTACAAGCTGAAAGGCATCAGTCAGCTGTGCTGCGGCAAGAAGCCGAAGGACTGAGGAAGTCCCTGCAGAATTCAGATGCGTACTTTCTTGTGCAACAGCAAGCGCTGGAGGATTTAAGCGCCAAACAAGAGAAAGTTAATAAGCTTGCTAAGCATCTTGCCAGCATTATGGGTACCCAGGATATTGTTTCTTGAACTCTTCTGAAGTGGTTTCAGTTCTGGACTTGTTTTGCTGCGGCGTTTATATGCTGCTTTGTTCCCTATATTTGCACTGGTGGCGAACTTTGATGCCCAGTGGATGTAATATGTGTAATAGCCGTGATAGCCTAGCATAAGTTGCTTGCTTATTTATTTCCTTGTTGTCTTGTTTATTTGTTTGCTTGTAGTCAGTGCAGTTCTTTTTCCGCGGTTTGCTAGTGGCTGCAATAACCTATTTTTTAAAACTAGGCCACAATAACCATGGGCTAATATTTACTGTAGTGACACTGGGCCTCGGCCTACGGGCCGTAGAAACAGTGGGCCTTCTACGGGCCGTAGAAACAATGGGCCTTCTACGGGCCGTAGAAACAATGGGCCTTCTACGGGCCGTATCATCAATGGGCCTTATACGGGCCGTATGATCGATTGGCCAAACATGGGCCAATAACAGACCGCATTATGGCCGTAAACGGGCTAGAGTTGGAATCGTCCGTTCATGGGCCGACCATAACGGGCCATCGTTAATAGGCCGTATTTGATGACGCTATGAAAACGGCCCAACGAATTAACGGACCACAAACGGGCCGACTGTAACCACGGGCTGAATTTGGCCCACAAGCAGAAAATGACAGTAACGGGCCGTAAGTAAACGAATGCTGGAAATGAGCCCAAGAATTAATGGGCTCTGAGAAGGCCGAAAGATAACATGGACTGGAAATGGCCCAACGGAATAACGGGCCGTTAATGGGTATAAAGTGATACACTGTTCATTACGGGCCAGTTTCACCACGGGCCGTTAATGGGTGTAAAGTGATGCACTGTTCATTACGGGCCAGTTTCACCACGGGCCGTTAATGGGCCAAGAGTTACAAAGGGCCTCATATGGGCCGAAAGACGTCATGGGCCATACATGGGCCAGAAGTGAAAACGGGCTGGAATCATATTGGATGGCCCAGATGACGCTACTGGGCCTAATTCGGATAGGGCGTAACGGGCCTTGGGTTAGCGGGCTGTAAATGGGCTATATGCGAACAGGCCGTTAACAGGCTTTCCATGGGCCGGCCCGCCACCTTTTGACCAAGTCAAACGGGCCGGCCTTTTCACAGGAATGGGCCTCTGTTGGGCCGTGCCACGTGTCGACGTATCATAGGCGCCTTCTGTCCAATGAGTGGATGACATCTGTCCCAACGATGAGCCGACACGTGTTTCCTCCAGCCAATGATGATTTTACACGTGGAAAATCCCCATTGGTCGGGGCTGTTAACGGGTTATCGGATCCAAAACCCGACCCGATAGCTTAACGGTGTTCCGTTACGGTGGATGCCACGTGTCGGTCACCCTTGACGAAAGCACTTCTGTGACGCGCGATTTATCGTCATGGAAGTGGACACTTCCGTGATGATAATTTTGGTAATGTCATGGAACACTTCTACGACAGCACATGTATGACTATCTTGATTCTGTCATAAAATCGTCATGGATGTACATGCATGACAAAAAACGCGACCTACTGTGACAAACACGTATCATCACGGAAGTGTATTTTTTTGTAGTGATGAGTTATATCGCAGGAGGCCCAATGATGTTTCTTTGCGGTGCATCTCCAGGGAATAGGGGCTCGAGCTACTGGCGGACATACATGGTGGGGACTGCTGGCATCACTCCTCGTCCCGCACCCTGGTGGGCAAGGCGTTCCGCAGCAGCTTCTAGTGTCCCACCGTGCTCAACGATGCTACCAAGCTGGTGCGCTCTTGTGAAGCATGCCAGTTCCATGCCAAGAAGATCCATCAGCCCGCGCAGGGCCTCCAGACGATCGCGCTCACATGGCCGTTTGCGGCCTCGGGGCTGGACATCTTGGGACCATTCCCTCGGGCGCCAGGGGGCTACCAATGCCTCTACGTTGCCATCGACAAGTTCACCAAGTGGGCAGAGGTAGAAGCCGTGCGCACCATCCTAGCAGGGTCAGCCATCAAGTTCATCAAGGGAATTGTGAGCCGATTTGGGGTCCCCAATCGCATCATCACCAACAACGGCTCGGAGTTCACCAGCAATCTTTTCTAAACATACTGTGCTAATCTTGGAACGTAGATCTGCTACGCCTCAGTAGCACACCCACGGAGCAATGGACAGGCTGAGAGGGCCAATACGGAAGTCCTGAGGGGCCTCAAGACCCACACCTTCAAGAAGAAGCTCGAGGCCTGTCGCAGGGGCTGGCTCGACGAACTGCAGTCCGTGTCGTGGTCCATCCGCACCACCGCGACCAAGCCAATAGGAGAAACGTCGTTCTTCCTCGTCTATGAAGCAGAAGCGGTTCTCCCTCACGAGGTCAAGCATCGCTCCACGCGGGTCCTAGGGTTCGATGAAACGCAGCAGGGCACCACACGGAGGATGGATCTCGTGTTGGGGGAGGAACGCCACCGTCAAGCCTTGCTCCGAGCAGCGAGGTACCAGCAGGCGCTGCAGCATTACCACTGCCGCAGCGTCCGCTCCAAGACGTTAGAGGTGGGCGATCTCGTCCTGAGTTGGGTGCTCTCCAGGGAGGGGTTGCACAAGCTCTCTCCCATGTGGGAGGGCCCGTTTAGGATTGCATGTGTCTCCAGGCCTGGCGCCGCGAGCCTGGAGACACAGGACGGGGTCCCCATCCAGAACACCTGGAACATCCAGCACCTCTGGAAGTTCTACCCCTGAAGAAAGGCTCCGGCCTATGAAGCAAGGCTCCGGCCTGTGAAGGTCTCCGCTCGTGACACTCTCACGTAACAATGAGTGGGGCTGTACACGCCCCGGAGTCTCCTGAGAGCCGCCCTCGGGCCTCGGGGCTCCCTCCCACGTCCTAGTGGCAGCACTTAGCTCCGCGCTGGTGAGCAGACAAGAAGATTAGACTAGGTGCCGGACGCGGCTTTTCATTTGCTTTCTGTAGTTGGCTCGCCCCTCTTTAATGAAATTTGCTTTCTGGTGTTCCTTGCCGGCTTGGTTCCATCGCCTTTTGCCACCCCCTTTTCTGCCCTCGGTTCCTTGTTTTGGCCTGTACTCTCCCTCGCATGCCTCACGAGGGGGCTGGACAGGTGCCCTCATGAGCGTTTTTCTGTTCTTCGCGAGCCACCCTCGCTCGAGCTCGCAAACTGGCGCACCTCTCTCAATCCGTGCCCCTCGGGTACCGCAATGCGAAGCGCTGGGTCGTGGCTGGCCGTGCCTGCGACCAGGGCTCGGAGAATAAGAGTTTCCTAATGAATTTTGCAGTCCCCAGACGCCTCCCAAGCCATTGAAGCCTCACCAGGTACCGGGAAATGCACGCCTCGCGCGGCAGAAACTACTACTTCGAGCGCGCCAAGCTAAGTTATTCATGCGCGCCTACATAAAATGTTGATGCTGCCAACATGACACAGGAACAATAAACATAGCATAGCAACTTGGAAATCACGGTTCATTTCACGCCCCCTACAGGGGGCCCCATACTTGTCTTTTTTGAAGTGTAGAAGGAAGAAAAGACAAACAAAAGCGGCGCGTTGCACCCGCAGCGGCTCACGAGGATTGGGCCCATGGCGTCTACCAGGCCCAGCCAGACTCCTCCTCGCGTTCACTAGGGCACGGCAACGAGACCGCGCTGCCGCCCTCGAAGCAGGCTCGGCGCGTGGCGGCTAGTCGGTAGCCGCCGCTGCTCGAGCTGTCGCCGGAGGAAGAGCCGCCGTAGCTGGACGAACTGTGCGGGCACCAAGGGCGAGCGTCGCCCTCATCCTCGTCACGGCATCGCCAAGGGCCCGGCACCTCGGCGGCTGTCGTTGTCCTTGGGGCAGCACCCGACGCGGCGACCATCTTCCTGAACACCCTCACGAAGAGGGTCGCGTTGCCTCGTACTTGAGGTGGAGGGTGCACCGCCTGCCCAGACCGCGAGCGCGGGCGAACATCTGCCAACCACGGGCCAGGGCCACGTTACCCGCGGCGGAGACCTCCACCGCGACCCATGAAGCCTTGCTGCAGCAGCCGTCCGCCTGCAGCCAGAGACCGCCTGGACCCATGGCTGGCAGCTAGCCGGCAAAGAAGCGAGGAAGCTGAAGCCAGGTGCCGGCCGGGTTCTCCGCCCACACGATGAACTCCGACAGCACCTCCGCCAAGTGGAAGCGCGGCCGGGGAGGCCGGGTGACCACGGCGCGCCTCCCCTCTCGGGCAGGACCGCCGCATCCCGGGCGGCTTCCGCTGCAAAGGATGACACCACCACAGCCGCCTAGGGCGGCGCCAGACCCTGGAGAGGTCCGCTCGCGCCCACGAGGGGCTACAGCGGGGGTCGCGGCATGCTTGCGGGGACGACCGCGTCCCCTCTTCGGCGGTGGCGAGCCAGGCCCCTCCTGGCTGGCCTTCCCCTTCTCTGTGGCAGAGAATCTCTTCGCCGGCGCCATGGGTGTCGCTGCCGAGCAGAGGAGCAAGGAGGGAGAAGAAGCGAGCGGGGTGGAGGAAGAGATGGGCAATGGGGGCTCTGCCCCTCTCCCCATTTATAGCCAGAGGGAGGCCACCTGCCGGCCTCCACGATTGCAGGTAATGATAACCCTTTTTGCATGCAGCAGGGACTCATCAAATTGGGCAGTTGCCGAGGCAGCGGGGGGAAGTGGAGACGCCCACGTCCAATCAATCGCCACGCATCAAGTAGGCTCGCAGGCTGTTGGGGCCCGTGGCGCTCCGCACTTGCCCCTTGGCTTCGCCCCGAAGCCAAGTCCGAGCGCGCCTTGGGTCCGGGGGCTACTGTAGGCGTTCCGGGAATGGGGGTCTTCAGACTTGCCTGCATGCGGCCCACGGCGTGGCTGCACCAGCGGCACCGTACAACCCATCTTCACCAGCAAACATTCAAGACCCTCGCGAGGCGAGGAGTCCCGAGGCATCAGGCAAAGGTTTCCATATCGGTGCAACGAGACCAAGACCAGTAGGACGGAGGTCACCGTGGAGCCCAAGACGGCGTCACCACCAGAGCCTTTGGCAGGCGAAGACTACTTTTGTCAGGATAGCTTGTACTAGATGTTCCCCTTCAAACATGGTCGTTGTGGGATCCCTTCCCGCTCAATATTTGGGAAGAGGACCAAGGCCTCTATAAATAGGGCTAGCCACCACCATAGTGAGGGAGAACTCATCTTGGGACGGATCATTTGGACCGCCCTTGCACTCCCCAGCTGACCAAGCACAAGAACACCCCTCCTCAGGAGGCTGTTTTTCCCTTGTAACTATTCATCCCCAGCCCAAGAGGCAATCCACCACACCACACTTGAGTAGGGTATTACACCACATAGGTGGCCCGAACCAATATAAATCTTGTGTCCCTTTGTTCTTTGGGTTCATCGAGCTAGGCCGTGAGATCGTGGAGCATTTGAGCTTGGGGAAGAGAGATCTTCATTCGCACCCCAGTGTTCGAACCTTAAGGGTTTTGCCGGAACCCGTGATCCGACATTTGGCGCGCCAGGTAGGGGTGCGCCGAAGCTTCGCTCCCCCCACGGCTTCGCATCTCCAACCAGCTCTCATGGACGGTGCCGCTTCTCCAACTGGACACTGTAAGCCGTTGGGCGTCAACCTGTGTATATAAAGGGACGACCCGGCGGCGGTTTAGGGACAGAAAACAACAAGTCAAGAACTAGGTCAAGCGTATTCGCTCCCTGGTAATCGAAACCCTAGCAATACCACCTCAAACTGGACTAGGCTTTTACCTTCACCGCAAGGGGCCGAACCAGTATAAACTCCCTGTTTCCTTTGTCCCGATTAACCCCTTTAAGCTAACCTAGTTGCGATGG
The DNA here is from genome assembly GCF_018294505.1 of Triticum aestivum. NCBI lineage: Eukaryota > Viridiplantae > Streptophyta > Magnoliopsida > Poales > Poaceae > Triticum > Triticum aestivum. The sequence goes on along the minus strand of NC_057799.1, from coordinate 585,606,816 downwards.
CTCCATGACTAAGTCCTTCCGCTAGGACATCTACTGTGACAATTCCACGACAGTCGGGATCCATTGAGTCTCCCAAATGGCGCATGGATCCGGCGCTCGGACAGCCGTCTCTGCCTCACCGGAGGCGGTGCGGTCCGTCTGGTGTCCAAACGCGGTGTGATACGTCTCCGTCGTATCTACTTTTCCTAACACTTTTGCCCTTGTTTTGGACTCTAACTTGCATGATTTGAATGGAACTAACCCGGACTGACGCTGTTTTCAGCAGAATTGCCATGGTGTTATCTTTGTGCAGAAACAAAAGTTCTTGGAATGACCTGAAACTTCACGGAGAATATTTTTGGAAATAATAAAACATACTGGCGAAAGAATCAAGACCAGGGGGCCCACACCCTGTCCACGAGGGTGGGAGGTGCGCCCCTTGCCTCATGGGCCCCCTGGAGCTCCACCGACCTCAACTCCAACTCTATATATTCACATTCAGGGAGAAAAAATCAGAGAGAAGGATTCATCACGTTTTACGATACGGAGCCGCCGCCAAGCCCTAAACTCTCTCGGGAGGGCTGATCTGGAGTCCGTTCGGGGCTCCGGAGAGGGGAGTCCGTCGCCGTCGTCATCATCAACCATCCTCCATCACCAATTTCATGATGCTCACCGCTGTGCGTGAGTAATTCCATCGTAGGCTTGCTGGACAGTGATGGGTTGGATGAGATTTATCATGTAATCGAGTTAGTTTTGTTAGGGTTTGATCCCTAGTATCCACTATGTTCTGAGATTGATGTTGCTATGACTTTGCTATGCTTAATGCTTGTCACTAGGGCCCAAGTGCCATGATTTCAGATCTGAACCTATTATGTTTTCATGAATATATGTGAGTTCTTGATCCTATCTTGCAAGTCAATAGTCACCTACTATGTGTTATGATCTGGCAACCCCGAAGTGACAATAATCGGGACCACTCCCAGTGATGACCGTAGTTTGAGGAGTTCGTGTATTCACTATGTGTTAATGCTTTGGTCCGGTACTCTATTAAAAGGAGGCCTTAATATCCCTTAGTTTCCAATAGGACCCGGCTGCCACGGGAGGGTAGGACAAAAGATGTCATGCAAGTTCTTTTCCATAAGCACGTATGACTATATATTCGAAATACATGCCTACATTACATTGATGAATTGGAGCTAGTTCTGTGTCACCCTATGTTATAACTGTTACATGATGAACCGCATCCGACATAATTATCCATCACGGATCCAATGCCTACGAGCTTTTCACATACTGTCATTTGCTTAGTTACTTTTCCGTTGCCACTGTTACAACTACTACAAAACTGCTATTGTTACCGTTGCCACCGTTACCGTTACTTCCATATTACTTTGCTACTAAATACTTTGCTACGGATATTAAGTTATCCAGGTGTGGTTGAATTGACAACTCAACTGCTAATACTTGAGAATATTCTTTGGCTCCCCTTGTGTCGAATCAATAAATTTGGGTTGAATACTCTACCCTCGAAAACTGTTGCGATCCCCTATACTTGTGGGTTATCAAGACTATTTTCTGGCGCCGTTGCCGAGGAGCATAGCTCTATTCTTTGAGTCACTTGGGATTTATATCTGCTGATCACTATGAGGAACTTGAAAGACGATAAAACCAAGATTTATCCCTCAACTACGAGGGGAGGTAACACTACAGGAATCAGCTATTTTGCTGTCTGCCACGGCGGACGGCAAAGGCATGAACGGCGGACGGCAAAGGCCTTTGCCGTCAGCCGCGGACGGCAAAAGGCTCCGGCAAAGTAGGCTACGGTAAACAACTTCTTTGCCGTCTGCTTCCTGGCGGCTGACAGCAAAGGGCCTTTGCCGTCTGCAGTGGACGGCAAAGAGAGCAGACGACAATAATTGTGCTCTCAGTCTGTTAAGTGGCTAACGGCAGGCCTTTGCCGTCCACCGCGGACGGCAAACTTTCTAGTTTCTTTGCCGTCTGCCAGCGGACGGCAAACTTTCTAGTGTCTTTGCCGTCCGTCGTATGATGTCATCTACACGTCACCACATGGCAGGCCTTTGCCGTCCGCCGCTGACGGCAAACTCTTTGCCGTCTGCCACTGTAGGCAAATTGACCAAATGGGTCAGCTCCCAGGAAGCACAGCTGGATGCCACGTGGCTTCTTTGCCGTCCGCGGCAGACGGCAAAGAGCCCGTTGTCGTCGGTGGCAGACGGCAAAGAGCCTGCATATTGGCTCTTTTTTCTGTTTTTTATTAAATCCAACAATTTTCATCACAAATATATATGACATATATAGATATATTTCACAAGGCCATTACAGAGCAAACATATAAGATATCCAACACATAACTTCATCATACATAGTTCCATGCATAGTTCCATCATACATAGCAAGTTCAACATAGAGGCATCCAACCATATATATTACAATAGTTTCATCCAACGATACATGCATAGTTCAACGATACAAAAGAAACAGAGAAAGGGATAAGGAGCACTCCATCTATGCAAGCTTTCGTCAAGTGAATGAAATCTGCAAAATGAAAAATAAGAAAGTTAGAAATAGGTGACTAGAACAAGAAGACTAGAACAAGAAGAGTATGTCATTTATGAGCTAACTTACGTGAAATGGATCATATCTGAGCTAACTAAGTTGAAATGGGTCGTTTATGAGCTAGCTAAGGTGAAATGGATCATTTATGAGCTAACTTTGTTTAAATGGGTCGTTTTATGAGCTAACTAAGGTCAAATGGATCGTTTTTGAGGTAACTAAGGTGAAATGGATCGTTTTTTAGCTCACTTAGGTGAAATGGATCATTTATGAGCTAACTTAGTTGAAATGGATCGTTTTTTAGCTAACTTTGTTGAAATGGATCATTTATGAGCTAATTTAGTTGAAATGGATATTTTTGAGCTAACTTAGGTGAAATTGATCATTTAAGAGCTAATTTAGGTGAAATGGATCATTTTTTAGCTAAGTCTAGGTCATTATGGTAAGCAATGGAGGAAATAAAGCTAAGAGTAGGTCTTTATGCATGTGTTAAGCAAAACACTAGATAAACTTACCAAGATCCAGGAGGTGTAGGAGCGGGCTGGCTCGTGTCGGTAGCTGGAGAAGGATCGTGCGATGCTTGTCTGGAGTTACGCTGCACCAAAGATCATTTCCAATGTCTTGTTAGCATGATGACACTCAAATGTTAAGACTAGCAAGTAATGTCCATTCAAATTAAACTCACCGTGCACCCAGGAGCAATCACTGGCATCGGCGGAGCGGTCTGACCGGTCTTCTCGCACACAGACTGCACATTTGGTTTTGACGACTCAGTCATACTAGTTAGTAATGAGACAAACACTACATGAATGTTTTGTCTAATCTGCAGAAGAAACTTACCACAAGGAGCTCGTACATGGCCCTTGCCTGCATGTCATTCCGTGCCCTCTCCTCCTCCATCATCTTTGTCGTCCTCTCCTCCAACTCCCGCTGCCTCTCCGCCGCCTCTGCCAGAAGTTTCTCCGTTCTATCTCTCTCACTCTGTATAGCAGCCTGCAACACCACTCACATGACCATTTGTAATCATTGATGGAAGCGCACACAATGTAATGGAGAAAGATAACTGAGTACGTATCACTAACCTTGATGGCGAGTTGCACTGGCCGTTCACGAGGCCTTATCTCAGGAGCGGAGCTCGACTGGCGCGCCTTGATCTCTGGGAGAGTGCTAGGACAACGGATAAGTCCATCTCCAATGGCTATGGAGCCATGGGACCTCCCGCCACCAGATATCATCACCAGCTCTGGATCAATGGGACCCTAGCTCGGGTTAAAGTCCTCCCCTTTCCTCGCCTTCCCCTCATCTCTATATCTCACGAGCTTGTTGTGGGAGGAGATGTTGGTGAAGTTGTTTGCATCATCGAGGTCAGAATGAGAGAAAGCCTTGACTTTCTTGAAAGAGGCAGTGTGGGCCATGGCATACAGGTCGTACACCTCTGGCACCTTATCCACCTTATTGTGGCGTGCCTGAAAGAGAGAAACAATGTAAATTAGTAATTAAAGGGCTCAAGCTAGCATGATGAATGAATTGCATGAATCATGAAGCAAACCACATACCCAGTTGCGCCCGAACTGATATAAGTTGGAGCTGCCTTGATGGTGTGGCACACCTTCCATTTGGGCACGTTTGTCCTTGGCCTCGTTGTGGAGGGCTAGCCATTCTTTTGAGCACCACTCATCAACCAACACCTCCCAACAATCCATCCGATCCGCACACCATCTCGGAGGCGCCTAAGTTAGCAAATAGAAACTTGAGCGCTACGGCTAAGAATTACTAAATGAAGGAACTTAAGTAGAAGGCCTTAAGAATTACCTTCATGTACTGCTCCTTACTCAGGAACTTATCGCGGCACGCCGGCTTGGTCTTCTTGATACCACGCAAGGCGTAGTAGTCTCGAACAGCCTGGACCCGAGCCTCGTGCCGTAAGTTCTGGAGTAGGCGCTTGCAGACGTTCTCGATAACATGTGCCGCGTCCTCCTCGTATCCCTCCTCACACCTGTAGAATGTCTGCAATCAAATGAGACAATATTGATTAGTACAATTAATAACTAGCTAGTTGAAGATTTTTAAATGTGTAAAGGAGAAATTACCCAGAACTTTCTGATCACCATGTCTGCCCTTGTGTCGCAAACGACACCGTCGATAATCTCATCCGGCGGGGCCGGGGCAGCCACGTAGTGCTCCCAGCTCAATCCAAGCTCTGGAAGCCTACCCTCACCAGGCAACGTGACAAACCCCGGGAAGTTTTGCCGGCAAAGAACTCCAAGGACGGAGTTGGGCCGGCGGACACTATGACTGTGGTCCCAACCCCTGCAGCATGACAAGGCCAACGCATTAGTTATTTGAAGAAACGTGAATGCAGAAGGTACAAAAATATTAAATGCACTTACGTACCTCTCCCCATCAGGGAAAATCAACCACCTCTGCTCGCGGGTCGCCGGCACGGACGGGAGCCGTGTAGCACCATGCTAGTAGACGGTGCCCCCCTCCTCCTCAAGATCAGTCGGCTCCCCGCCATCATCAGCATGGCCACTCGGCTCCTCGGGCTGATCCGGCCAGGTACCCCATCCGGACGTGTGCTCCTCCGGGGTCTCGTGGGCCGAAGGCCAGTCGACCCGAGGCTCGTGGGCCCAAGACCCGTGGACCGGAGGCTCGTGGACCGGAGTCCGTGTAGCCTCCTCCTCGGACGAGTCCACCCTAGCTGTCACGTGCTCGGGTGAAACAGCTGGGGGTGGCGGCGAGGAAGGCGCCATAGTAGTCACCCTACCTCCTCTCGCGCGACCACGTGCCCCACCTCCTCTCTTCCTACCTCGTCCCCTGCTGGGCACCGCGGTCGACGAAGAAGGGCCCGGCAGTGTGGCCATACTGTCCAGCAACGCTCAGCGGAGAGGTGCGTCTGGAATGGAAGACCTCAGACCACGCGCCGACGAAGAAGGGGCCTTGGCGCGCTCCCGACCAGCGCCCACCATCTTTCAACACCTGCCATGACAAACAGTAAACGAAATTAGTACAACATAAAAAAAAGACCGACATGAATAATAATATGTGTATCACTTAAGTGTATCATCATCAAGTACAACATAAAAAAATTTAATACCTGACACTACTAATAATCTCGATCAGTATCATCAATAAATGCATAATCATCATCATCACTATAATCAATGACGGGCTCATAGGGTTCAGTGGCATCAACATGTGGAAGGCCACCTTGACATAATCGGTCAAGCAATGACAGGTCATCCGCAACAGTAACCTCTTCTTGTTCCGGCTCTTCTTGTTCCTCCTCTGGGGTGATGTCGGATTCACTATCGCTGTCTACTTCAATGTTTTGGGGTGAAGTATAGCGGTTCTTGAAACGCTTTTTGGAAAGACGTGTCTCTTGGAAGAATTCTCCTTCATATGTGTCTGGGTTAATGTGAGGTTCATAATCCTCTTCCTTTGGGGGAGATAGTCTAGCACGTGGCGGCACTTCATAAACGACATCCCAACCTTTCAGATTTGGATTAGTTTGGCAGGCCCACGGTAGATAGAATACTTGGGTCGCCTGTTGAGCCATAATATAGACATCAGGAACATCTAAATGGGTGCTTTGGTTGATTTCAACTAGCCCTATATGTGCATGAGTCCTTCTAGACTCCTTCGGCTGAAACCAATAACATTTGAAGACTACGACATTCGGTGGGTTTTCACCATAGAATAGAAGTTCATAAATTGCTTCAACTCTCCCATAATACTCGGTACCTCCTTCGCCGATAGCAGATACACAACAATTTGTAGACTTTCGGTCGGCCATAGATAGCTCTTTGCCATAGGTACGAAAGCGATACCCGTTGATGTCGTATTTGTCAAATGAACGAACCTTATAGTCAAAACCATTAGCGACTTGTCTCAATTCGGCGTCCATAGACTCTGAATTAGCCTACAAGTTTAATATGAAAGGATTGTTGCATTACGCACAAATTAGCGAATGAAACCGGGATAGCCGCCTACATATTAGCCTACAAGTCTAATAGAAATTACCGTTTGTTTGAACCAAGAGATGAAACCGGGATAGCCGCCTCCTTGCTTTGCGAGAAGCTCATACTCTTCGACAGAATCCTTTTGGATCACCGCTCCATACGAGAATAAGGCGACGTATCGACTGTATGAAATATCCAGGAATAAGAGCAGTTCAAAGGAAATAGAAGTTGCGAAACTATGTACCGAGAACTTACTCGATGTACGGCCGCACTTCTATCAGGTTGTTGACGATATACAACGAAATGGTCCGCCATTGTTCGTTATCCAAAGATACTGGATTTGAAACACTGGCTGGTGCGAGATTCCCTTTGAATAGGCTGAGGTTGGATCCACCCTTTTTAGGGTCGTCAGCATTGTACCGAGGCTTCGGATTATGCAAATGACGATTTTTGGCTTCGTAGTGTGCTGTCACGAAGTTTGCCGCCTCCTCAGTGATGAATGCCTCAGCCATCGATGCTACAATTCTACGCTTATTTTTACATTTTTGTCGAAGCGTCTTCTGCATCCTCTCAGTTGGGTAGCACCAACGATTTTGCACGCCCCCCCCCCCCAATCTTGCCTCGGTCGGGAGATGCAAAATCAAATGTTGCATTGGATTAAAGAAGCCCGGTGGAAAGATCTTCTCTAACTTGCAGATCAACTCCAGCGCCAACTCTTCCATTTCTTCTAGCACGCCAGGCGATAGTTCTTTCGCACAAAGAACACGGAAGAAATAGCTGAGTTTTGCCAATACTAGCCATTCATCCTCAGGGATGAAGCCACGCAACATCACCGGCATTACCCGCTCAATCCATATGTGCCAATCATGACTCTTGAGACCAAATATCTTCAATTTATCAAGACTGGCTCCCCTCTGTAGATTCGCTGCGTACCCATCGGGGAACATCAACTGCATTTTCACCCACAAGATAATTTCCCTCATAGCTGGCCTTCCAAGATTGAACCATGCCTTTGGCTTCGTCTAGTTCTGCTTTCCTTTCGGTTCTTTCATGTGTAACGGCCTATCACATAGCACCTCCAGATCGACTCTAGCCTTAGTATTATCCTTTGACTTCCCATCTATGCCGAACAATGTACCAAAAAGTGCCTCGGCGATATTCTTCTCAGTGTGCATCACGTCGATGTTGTGTGGGCAAAGGAGGTCTTTGAAGTAAGGCAGACCCCATAAGCATGTTTTGTGAGTCCAGGCGTGCTTAGAATTATACCCCTTGAAGTACCCTGGACGCTCTGGATCTGGCTCGAGAGCGTTTAACTGATCCAGGGTCTGTTGGCCTGTCAATGCAGGTGGTGTAGAGTTTTTGACAACTCTACCTCTGATGAAGTTCTTCTTGTCTTTCCTGAACTTATGGCGAGGATTCAGGGACTGTCTATGCATGAGAAGCAAGAAAACTTGCGACCGGCCTGAAGCCAACGAAACTCAAGAGCTCCCTTGCATGTGGGGCACGGGAACCTTCCGTGCACACACCAGCCAACGAATAGCGCATACGCCGGCAAGTCATGCGTCGAGTACATGTACCAGACACGCATTATGAAGTTCCGTTTGCTATAGGCGTCGTATGTCTTGAACCCATTATCCCAGGCTTCTTGCAATTCGTCCTTAAGCGGCTGCATGTACACATTCATATTTTCCCCCGGATAGTTGGGCCCTGGAATTATCAATGTCAGGAAAATGTTCTTTCTTTGCATAATCTGTCCGGGGGGGAGATTGAGTGGAAAGACAAATACGGTCCAACAACTGTATTGGGCTGCCGTCATACCAAACACACTGAACCCATCCGTGCTGATGCCGACTCGAGGATGCCTCGGATTTGCCGCTTTGTCACCATGTAATTCATCAAACTTTTTCCACGCAACACCATCCGATGTGTGTACAATCATCAGATTCCCATCTGCATCTAGTTCGGTTCTTTTGCCCGTTTTGTGCCATGTCATCTGTCTGGCCGTCTCTTCGACCATGAAAAGACGTTGCAGTCTTGGTACGATTGGCATATACCGAAGAACACTAACGGGGATTTTGGTCTGTGTCTTCTCACCCATACCGTTGTCTACCACAACATACCTGGAAGACTTGCAAATGGGACAATAGTTCAAGTCCGCATAGTCAAGCCTAAACAAGACACATCCTTTCTCACAGGCATGTATCTTATCATAGGGCATCTTCAGTGCACGGAGGATTTTGTCCGACTGGTACAGGTTTGCAGGCATTACATGGCCTTTGGGTAGAAAGCGTCCAAATACTGTCATCATTGCATCGTAGCATTCTCTGCCCAAGTTGAACTGAGCCTTCAGAGCCATTACTTGTGAGATGGCATCCAACTGACAAAGCTCAGTGTGCTCATGGAGCGGACGTTTTGAAGACTCCAACATTTCATTGAAGGCCTTTGCAGATTCCTCCATCTCCTCGTCCGAATCCCAAGCATCATCGAAGTCTTGCACCATGTTTTCCATCCCGGTACCATGCTCGTCGGTGCGACGACGATCCACCTCAGCTCGGTCACGTTGGGCAGACTCACCATGAAATGTCCACACCGTATAATCGGGCGTAAAACCACTCTTCTGCAGGTGTTTGCCCATTTCAGCCTCTGTCCTCTTTTCCCAATTGCCGCACCATAAACAGGGGCACCAGGTTTTCCTCTGGCCATTTGCAAATGCGGCTCGCACAAACCCCTTGGTTTTTGTGAACCATTCAGTGCTCCATTTGTTCTGACCAGTGTGACCGGTGTACATCCACGCACGATCACTCATCTTGACTTTCAGAGCTACTAGACACACAACAAATATATATATATATAATTCACCATGTATATATTCATCAGTTGATCTACTTTGTCAATTTTATTACGTCCATGCAACCTACACTCTAATAGGTAATGATAGGTCCTAATCCCACCCGAGTATGTTTAGATTGGGTTCATTTTCCCATGCTATGCTCCGGATCCTACGCAAAATTTTGGCAGCACCTCCCCGTTGTTCTCCTGATACATGTCTCTGCAATAAACAGAGAGGATGTGTACCCGGAGAACAACAGGGGAGGCACTGACGAAATTTATGCGTCGGATCCGGAGCAAAGCATATGGGAAAACGAACCCAATCTAAACATACTCGGGCTGTCCATGGATAGCGTTGGACAATTCGAAAGAATCAAGGTTATAAATATGCAAATGCATGCATATTTATAACTATGACGCTTTCGAACGGGAGACACATATTGGTTATGCATACTGATGATTCAAGACACATATATAGCTAGCTATCAAGTTTCATCGGAATAGATCAAATAATTAATGGGGGAGGAGGACATGTCATTTGTGCTCACCCACGAACGAAGGGGCAGAGCTCGTCAAACGCACGGCGAGGTCGTCGAATACCAAACCTCACAGCGATGAAACAACTGCACATTTAAAACTACCCGATCAACACAATTATATATGATGTTTTTCATAACAAAATCGAAAAATATATGACCTAACTAATAATTCACAAATATATGACCCCGTCGGCTTCTAGAAGGCCAAAGAACACCTTTTCGGGGGGTGTCGTGTCGGTGTCGGGGTGCCGTGTCGGGGTCGGGGTCGGGGTCTCGGGGTCGGGGTG